>NC_141049.1:31011362-31611362 GCF_041138505.1 Cibotium barometz | reverse complement strand
AGGCCTCTACATTGTTATTAAGTCAGTCTCCTGCAAATCTATTTTGGCGGTGGAAGTGCTTACTTTTGAAACACATGTCAATCATAGAGCCCCTCCTTTGTTTTACGAGGTAATTTTTTTGGGTTTTATGAGAGAATTTTTAGGTTTATACGAGGCCACATGTTCAATCATGATTACCTCATGATGGAGTGTTTCACAGCTTCCCCTTTCGTTGGGGGGTCTTGAAATGCTCCAATGCCACTAAATGGAGTTAGTTCCAGGGGGCCACCTGAATGTATTCTTAGTAGTAACACACATCTTGACTTGAGTAGATGCCTTCTGCACAAAATATGATTACTTTCTCAAATCCTTGGGCAAAAGAAACTAGAGTGGGGCTCGAGGGTGTGGGCACTAGGGAGCAATGGTGACAAGGTGTGACTAGTCAACTCAAAGCATTTCAAATGATTACTAAAGAGACAAATAATCGTTGTTATGGTGAAGCACATGAGAGAGAGAGAGAGAGAGAGAGTCGCTTAACGTCGACTTAGAGGGTTATACACCCAATCGACGGAGAGACTTGAACCCAGGTGGGTTCAAGACATCCCAAAGGCAATTCCACTAGCCAATCTACCACACACTGGGGTGATAGAAAGGTAGTGAGAATTGTCCTTTTTAATACACACACACACACACCCGGAGACGGAGTCGCTTAACGTCGACTTAGATGGTTATACACCCAATCGACGGAGAGACTTGAACCCAAGTGGGTTCATGTCATCCCAAAGGCAATTCCACTAGTCAATCTACCACACTTGGGTGATGGAAAGGTAGTGAGAATTGTCCTCTTTAATACACACACACACACACACACACACCTGGAGACGGAGTCGCTTAACGTCGACTTAGAGGGTTATACACCCAATCGACGGAGAGAGAGAGAGCCCAACCAGTGTTTGGGAAACTCTTTTACCAAGCCTTATATCAATCCTTTTCATCATGAATTGAAGACAAAATTGTAATTTTGAATAAGCATTTTCTTCACATTTTAATCTTATTATAACTAAAACTTGATAAATTTGAGAAGGTATTTTTCCTTCTCCCATCAATTTGAGAAGGCTTTTTTGAAAATTGAACACCAAAGTTTACAATAGACCATGATTTGTGAATCATGAGCATAAAATTCAAAGCATGCACTAAAACAGTGCTTTATTTTTTTTAAACTTTTAGTGCTCTATTTTTTTAAAACTTTTAGTGCTCTATTTTTTTTAACTTTTATAAGTGAAAAACTTCCATCTCACAAAATTGTAGATAATTTTTGAGTTTTTTTAATATGAATTTTGAAGGTAAAACCTCTTGAAAGCCACCAATTTTTTACTCTTGAGTCTCTTTTTTTTTGAGCGACTACTAAAAGGGAACAAAGTACTCACTAAGGACCCCTCATATCCTCTACAAAACTAGGGCAAGGTTGATCTTTGAAGGTGCAATTACACTATATAGGGCCTCCGAGTGAAAAGATAAGTCACAGACCACGGTGATTAGTAAACCCACTATATAAAATACGTTCCACGAGCAAATAATATTCATAGAAAATATTTCTTGTCTGGATAATTATTTTTTCTCCTAAATTTATACATACATAATAATTAATAAAAGAAGAATCTATTTATGCCTTATCCTGTGGTGGGGTGACGCAATTATTTATTAAGCACGGGCAAAAGCATCAGATTCGAGATTCGTTTTTGCTAGCCGGCTGTCGGGAGTTAAGATTGATAACAGTTAACTGGAGATTAATTACGTTGAGCTTAATTAGTCACATGTAATTTCGGAGGAGTGTCTCATCCATGGTGCTACGGCTAGGGTGAAAGTTTCTTCTGGATGCAATGAAGCTCATCGGCTGGTAGGCAGCAAAGCTCATCTGTTGGTGGGGATAGGGTTTCTCTGCAGGCAGCAGAGCTCATCTGGTGCTAGGGTTAGGATTTCGTCTGCACAGGTAGCGGAGCTTCTGTGGTGCTCTGTTTGGAGACATTGAAGCGCATCTTGGCTGCAGATCGTGTACTTCAACAACAGATCCGAACCAGAGCTTGGTGATTAAAGAGCCTCACAGAAACCGCGTAGGGGGATCAAGACAGCTTGGCGAAGACGGTGGAATAGTGCTGTGCTCTCGAAACTTTGACCTGAATTCGGCTGCAAGTTACGCCTTCTAAATCAAGCTGAAGGAGAAGTCGAGGCACCTGCAAACTGTGAGTGTTGAGGGCGAAAAAAAGTAACGGGAACGCATAAGCTGGTTTTGCAGAGAGGATCAGACCTAGCACCTTCTTCTGATCATGTACTCTCAGATTTTTGAGCAACAAACAGTAAGGGAGGAGTAGAAGTTAGGGTTCTGTCCCTCTTACGGGACAATTACCAGTAATGGCTAGAGTTTTACATAGAACATCAGATCTGTAATTCTAACCCCCGTAATGGCCTTTACAGGGTCCAGATTCTGTCAAGGTCAGGTCTAGTTCTGCTTTCAAGGTTCAAGATTTTGCATGCACCGTCGTGCATGTAGGTGTCACACAGCGAAGTATTCTTTCACCTGCTAGCTTCAACGTACATCAACAAACTGCACGTCCAGATGTGAGAGGATGTGGGAAGCATTCCTAGCTCTTGGTGCAGTTTTGGCTGTCTTTGTCAGCTGACCAAGGTATTTTCAGCTACCTCAATGCTTCCTATGATGTTGGATTGGGTGGCTTGAGGATGCAAATCACGTGAAATGTGCCTGTATCAAAGCGAAATTTTGAAGTGCGCACAGTTTCATTGATGCTGGAGAAGCATGTTTGTGTCTACCTTCCATGTATGTACCACGTGGGGTAGTATTTGAGTTCGTTTTGTAGTTTGAGGTATATCTATGTCTACTCTGTATGTATGTACTGGGGGGTGGTATTTGAGTTTGTTTTGTCAAGTTTGAAGTATGTCTACAACTACTCTGCATGTATGTACCAGGGGCGGTGTTATTTGAGTTTGTTTTGTTGATATATTAAATCAGTATAGGTTCAATCAATGAAAGGGTGTCAGCGTCTTTAAAGCATTTCAAGGTCTGATGGGTTCAAACATGCAATATTTTTGTGAGGCTGAATTCCAGCAGCTTTTTAGTTGTGGATTGCAGGCAAATAATCATGGCTAATAAAGTGCACATAGTTTTATTGACGCTGGAGAAGTATGTCTGCATGCATGTACCATGAGGGGTGGTAGTGGTATTTGAGTTTGTTTTGTCAAGTTTGAAGTATGTCATGTCTACTCTGCATGTTTGTACCATGGGGGGTGATATTTGAGTTAGTTTTGTTGAAAAAATGGCTGTAAATCAGCATAGGTTTAAGTAATGAGAGGGTGTCATTAAAGCATTTCAAGGTCTGACTCATTCTAACATGCAATAATTTTGTTAGGCTGAATTCCAGTAGCTTTTAAGTTGGATTGCATGCAAACAATCATGGCACATAGTTGTCCCAACTGAGTTAGTGTAGTGGTCAAAGCTTGTGACTTGTAACCTCTAGGTTATGAGTTCAAGTCCCACTAGGCTCTCTCATGTTATAAAGGGATACTTATGCTCGCTTGATGTGTTTGGTTGCTCGGGCTCTTGCCCCTTGAACACTCGAGTGACTCCTCCTCTTCGAGTGGTGGATCACCCGAGATAGGAGGATCCATACGAGACCCCTGCGCTGTTCCAGCGCTCGACTCATCGCGGTGGTCATGGGGATGCCTAATTCGTGGCTCTTGCCCGATGGTACGTGGCCCTTGCCCAACTATGATAATTGGCTAATTGTTGGAAAGGGAAATCGGCTCCACCCACTTGAGTGGGCCCCGGGTGTGTACGAAAAAAAATCATGGCACATAGTTTTATTGACGATGTCTGTGTCTACCCTGCATGTATGTACCATGGAAGTGGTATTTGAGTTTGTTTTGTCAAGTTTGAACTATGTCTATGTCTAGACTCTACACTGCTCTCTATGTCTAGACTATACACTGCATGCATGTACCATGGGGGGGTGGTATTTAGGTGTGTTTTGCCAAGTTCTGTTGACAAAATGATCGTAATTTCAGTTTATTGTACTCAACGCTATTTTGAGAGCACTTATGCAGCATGTTGTCAGGTTGTCTACATATTTTGCACGTGTTTGACGTCCAAAGTTTGAACTTTGCCTTTCTTGTGACTTGTCACTGTTTGAAAGCAGGCAATGCATGATTAGTATAATAGAATGTGTGTTTTTTACACTTACCCAAAGTTTTCAAGTTTATTTATGCATATAACTAAACATATGCGGCATTTTTAAGCCACTTTTTAAGGGATATCTGCATGAAACGTTTTTGGAACGTCTAGGGATTTTATGAACGTTTGGCTACTATGCTTGGAATATCCTTCTACACATCACGATCATAGGCCTTGACAAATCGATATACAAGATTAGGATGTTCTTTGGCTGCGTTAAAAGCCTTTAATCAGTTTGTGCAAGTGGTTGCAAGCTGATGGTTTTACTGATGTGTTTCTTTCTGGTTGCAGGGTTATACGAATACTCACTTGGCGACTGAGGCAGTCATTGCTGGCACAATTTGTATGTTTTGAATAGCAAATCCTAGGCTCCTGTGAAACGTCTCCTGTTACTAACTTGTACAGAGTCAAGTGGATTATCCCTACGCCTGGCCACTTTTTCCTCGTTTGTTGCAGTGGTGCAGCCTGAGACCAGGTTTGTGAATAATGCCTCCAAGTGTAGATAGCCCAGTCCAGACTCAGCTAGCTCTCCCAGTCCCAGATGTGGTCTTGGGAAGTGGGAGGAATGGGTCAGGACGATTGTGTACTAGACCTGTTGGGCGCCGTCGTATATTTGTACAAACAGACACTGGAAGTGTTCTTGGAATTGAGCTTGATCGGGCAGATAATGTTCAAACAGTCATAAAGAAGATGCAGACCGTGCTTAATGTGCCTTCAGAGCAGACTGCTCTTGTGTTTGGTGATACCGTCTTTAAGAGTGACCTAAGCGAGTTGAGGAATCATTCTCCTTTATTATTAACTAGAGAGCTGCAGAGAAGTCTGTCAACTCCCTGTATTTTCCCCTTATCAGATGTACAAGTGCCAGCAGATGGTGATCAGCCATTTGAAGTTGTTGGGGGCTTGAGATGCTGCTCGAAGATGAAACAGATCGTTAAAGAAATTGTTCAGGCAATCGAGTGTGGAGTAGAACCAATTGCAGTGAGTGGGGGTCTTGGGGGTGCTTATTATTTTAGAAACACTAGAGGGGAGTGTGTGGCCATTGTGAAGCCTACTGATGAAGAACCTTTTGCCCCCAATAATCCAAAAGGTTTTGTAGGAAAGAGTTTGGGGAAACCTGGCCTCAAAAAGGCCGTGCGTGTTGGAGAGACTGGGGTTAGGGAGGTTGCAGCTTATCTTCTTGATTATGAGCATTTTGCAAAGGTACCTCCTACAGTACTGGTCAAGGCTTTTCACCATGCATTTCACATTAATGGTGCTACCTCTGTCCACAAGGGACCTGACAAAGCTTGTTCGTCTGTAGCAAAGATAGCATCATGTCAACAATTTGTGCACCATGATTTTGATGCAAGCGACCATGGCACCTCACACTTTTCTGTGTCGGCAGTACACAGGATTGGCATTCTTGACATTAGAATCTTTAACACTGATCGACATGCAGGGAACATACTGGTTAGAAATGTGAAGCCTCTTGACAGCCAAGGGGTTTGGGACCGCTCCAATATTCATGATATTCATGTGAACAAAGCGCTGGAGCTCATTCCAATAGATCATGGACTTTGTCTGCCTGAAGCACTGGAGGATCCCTACCATTAGGAACTCAATGGAGTCTTCTTGGGCCCTTTAATTTGGACGTTTAGTGAAATGCTTAAAATGCTAATCCATCTTTGACCAAGCCTAGAAGCCTAGTCCTAAAAGCATATTTTTGATTTTTCACAAAAACAAAAAAAAATAAAAAAAAGGAGATATTCCTAGATCTGGCCACCTAGGTGACTTTAAAGCTTTGTAATGGGCTGTCAGTCAGTAATCATAGCCTGCAGCAACCTTTTCGAACTCCAAACATTCCAAAAATTCGTCACTTTCTTCCCCCCTTTTTTGTGTGTACACCAGATCTCTTTCTCTCTCTAAATCTTCTCTCTAACACGCCCTGCACTCCTTCTCCATGGAAAAAAGCGTCTTTCTCTACTCCAAAAGCCATAGCTAACAGATCTGTACTCCTAAATGAGCCTTCTCTCTCCAAACCCACAGTAGTAGCCATGGCTTGCAGGGAAGAAGCTTACCATGAGCATTCTCTCTACAGAACTTGGTCCTCTCTCCATAGCTAGCAGGTCTGTACTCCTAAATGAGCCTTCTCTCTCCAAACCCACAGTAGTAGCCATGGCTTGCAAGGAAGAAGCTTACCAGGAGCATTCTTTCTACAATACTTTGTTCTCCCTCCAAACCCACAGTTGTAGCACAGAAGAACCTTTTCATGAAGTATTCTCTCTCTATATTGCTTAGCAGCCATAGCTTGCACTAAAGAAGCTTCCCATGATGCATTATCTCCTTTGCATTTTCGTTTCACCATTGCTAACCCTCTCTATGTTTCTTTGGCTCCCTTTCTGGCTTCTTTCTCTATCCACAATGCAGCTCTAGAGAAGCAACCCTCATCTCCATTCTTCCCATTATTTTTTGATACCATATCCTGCTCCTTCCACTCCTATTCAACCCAAGCTTACAAGCCTACTTTCTTGTAGATGGCACTACAAGACATCACCAATAAGCCTTCTAAGATCCGCCTTCAGGTTGATTTGGAGACAGAATACGCAACCCTACGCAGTAGGCATGTTGCACCCAATATTTCATACGATCAGCTTCGAATGCAAGGAGCAAAGGCCATTGATCTTTGGATTGATGGAAATCTTTATCCACCAGATCCAATATCTGGTGCCCCTCCACCATTCAAAAGCATTACAAGTTTTCTTATGTTTGTTGGTGATGGTTTCAATGGGCTTCTTGGCTATTGTAGGAGATTACACATGCTGTGGCTAGATGAGGCAGCTGAAAAGAGGCAAACACAATTTGTCTTCGACCAGCTTCAAGCGGCATCGACTAAGCAGATCAATGGTTTGATGCAGAGGAATAAAGAGCTCTCAGAGGAGCTGGAGGTGCAGAAGAATAATCTAGCGGATCGTGTGCGCACAATAAATCAATTTACCGATAATTATGTTCGTCTTCAACACTCCACTCGTAATCTTCGGCGTCGTGTTCACCATTTCACTCATCTTCCCATGGGATATCACGCAAGGCAAAGAAAACGTAAAGCTGTTGGGTTGCTTTCAAAGACAGCAGGCGCATGCAAGAGGCGTAAACAAACAACCAGGTAAAAATTTTTGTAGGAATTATAGCAGCTTTGAGAAGCAATTAATGAATAAAGCATCTCTCATGGTTGACCATTGTGATTGTAGGGCTTGTGCAACAGCTATACTAGGATGTAACAACGCTGAGGACAATGTTAATGCCTCCCTTCTTCAGCATGTCCTTCAGGAGAAGGATATTATGGAAATGATAACAGGTTCTGGTAATGATAAGCTGCGGGAGACCCTTCGTCAATATTTCTTGAAGGAAATCAAAGAAATTGTCACCCCCAAAGAGATGCTTGATATATGTGACTCAGCAGGTATTAGCCAGAAAGGTTACAGAGCAATGTACAGGTCAATCACTTTAGGGTTGCGAGCAAAGGGAGTTACGCAATCCTTGCTTCCAACACTTTATAGCTTACAGATGGCAAAGAAGTGTGCTAATGGTGATATTGCATCCATGTTCGAGGGTGGGTACAAGTGGGTGGAGGATATTATGCCAATGCCAACAATCAAACCCTTTCAATACAATGCATATAACAATGTCTACATCGACATGGAAGTGCTACAAAAAGCAATGATTCAGTACTATGGCCTCACACTTGAAGAGACAGGTGGAAATGCCGTGTTTGTCTTGAAGCTGGATGAATGTCAAGTGGTTAAAGGTCAAAGACTGGAGCGTGTTAGTTTAACCTTGATGAGCCGAGCACTTAGAGGAAGGCCTTTAGAGACCCAAGAGTTGGATGCAACTGAAGACAGCAACAATAGGGGTCAAGGGCATAAGCAAGACTACTACGGCATTCAATCAGAGAAGAACATCTGGTGGCAAGCAGCATGGGTCCTCCCAAAAGAGAACCATGATACCTTGAGGTGGTATTTTGAACGGTCTGGCATTCAACATGTCGTCTCTTGTCAGGTCAATGGTCAGAAGCTTGATGTTCCCGGAATAGGCTGCTTTAACATTGAATGGCACTTGGGTGGCGATCTAAAAACCTTAAAGTGTATGTTGGGTTGTAAAACAGGTGCGAATACTATATTCTCATGTGTTTACTGTTGTCATTCCAAGACAGCAGTAGACTCAAGAGTAAAAGGGAAACAACCTAGCAAAGGCAAAAGTCAAAAACAGGTGGGTGCAAAAAAAGCAATCGTTTTTGATGCTGAACAGAGGAAAGGATCAAAGGTATGGCATAATGGCATATTAAGTTGTGACCAGAGCAAGCCACCTAGTCGTGACCAGGAGGACAATGCTTGGAACCCAATCTTGGAAATTCCACTATGTCAGGTGCATGTGTGCACATTACATGCAAGACTGAGGATTTTGGATAAGCTTTTGATGCTCCACATAAACTATGTCTGGAACATGGAGCCCGAAGATCGACGAGAAGAGTCAATACGTGCACTAGAGAGTGTACTTTCCTCTATGGGATTACATGCTGGAGCAGTGGTCTTGACAAAGGACAGAAAATCAAACCCTACACAAGACAACCCTAATAAAATTTGCATGGGTGGATCAAAGGCAAGACACTTGCTATCAAACCACTTGGGTTCTCATAGCCACACTGACTTTGAAATTTGGAAGAAGATATGTGATGTCACAACATATCGAGGAAATGATGCCAGGCTTGGCCTAAAACGTGCACATGTATGGGAGGTGTGTAATAAAATGGTCGATCTTCTAGAGCGACCTCACCTGGATGACCATGGTATTGAGGCACTTAAACAAGCCACTTGTAGATTCACAGAAGAAATGGTCGAGGCCTGGGGAGAAACACACATTACTCACTACATGGTAATGTTGTATTTATTGTGTCCTTGTAGTATGTTCTTCATACTGTTTGTTGACTTTTTGTAATTTTCTATGCAGCATATATTGTATGCACATGGGCCATACTTTCTCGATAGATATGGCTCTTTAGCACTTTGGAGCAATCAAGGCATGGAGAAATCACATTACCAAGCAAAGGCCGTGTATTTTAAGGGCACTCGCCATGGTGGTGGCAAAGTCAAGAGTAATGCACTCCATGAAATGTTCAACTGGTTCTATCGCGTTCTGGTTGGTAAAAAAAGGCAGAAAAGTCGCGGTAATTTGTCTCTTAGGCGTCAAATAATGAAAACTGTTAATGCAAGAAGAACTGAAGGATACAACAGATCAAATGCTAGGGAGAGACTACGGCAGTGGGTAGCAAGCAAGCGTCGGTGTGGTTCCTCATGGGCTTAAACTCTCTGATTATAATCTTTTTGTGTTTTTAAATTTTCTAAAAGTTTTAAAAAAGTTTTAAATTTTCTAAAAGTTTTAAATTTATAGACATATTTAAGTCATTTTTCATTTATAGAAACCACATTTCAATTTCTTCTTTGTGCTCTACTCTCTCTTGCCCTCCCACTATCTCTTGCACTCGTAAATACCTAGGCCATGCCAGAAGAACAGGAGCAAGACTTGCGATTTTTCGATCAACTCGGCCCACTACCTGCTACAGCAAAAAGGACAAGTCTACCCATCGTAACAGAGCAAGAGGCAAAGGAGATGAGAGAAGAAGAGCGCAGGAAGGAGGCTGAAGAGGCACAACGCAGGAAGGAAGCTGAAGAAGCAGGGCCTAGTAGAGAAGCAGAAGAAGAACGGCGTCGAAAAGAAGCCGAGGAAGGTCAAGGGCAGCCACCGGAGATTGTTATTGAGGCCGACACCCTAGAACAGCTAGAGGTTATCTTACAGAACAGGGAGGTCGAGCTCTTGTCCTACGGCATCACGAAAGATACCATTGACAAAGAGTTTGCTCTTGTGAGGGCAGCTTGGGAGACAGAAATGCAAAAGAGACAGCAGCCCAAAGAGGACGCAAGGAGGGCAAGCCAAGCACAGCCACAGGCAGCCACAACATCCAGGCGGCCAGTCAAGAAGTGTGGTAAAAGAATGGAGGGCAAGTTTCGGGACCAACAAGAAGAGGAAGAGCGTGCACAAAAGAAGAAGAAGTTCAGGTCTGAACGACCACCGTGGGAGAATCAAAGACCACCACCGCCTCCACCAGTTACAAAGAAGAAGAGAAAATGGAGGCCAGGGACAGTCGCGCTACGAGAGATTAGGAAATATCAGAAAAGCACAGATCTTCTCATCCCCAAGGCACCATTCTCTCGACTGGTGAGAGAAACAATGGAAAAATATTCTGACAGGGTTGACCGCATACAGAGCACAGCTCTTGAAGCTCTTCAAGAAGCTGCTGAAGATATTGTAGTTTCTGTTTTTGAAGACTCAGTGCTGGCTATGGTACATGCCAAGAGAGTTACTTTGAAGCCTGTAGATATGTCCCTAGCCCTGCGTCTACGTTTAGAGCGTAGCCTTCTACCTCAATAGGCTAACCCATTTTGTAATTCTCCCTACAAAATTTTGTAATGTTCCCAGATTCCTTTGTATCTTTTTCAGACATTAATGAAAACTTTCTGAGTTTTGTTACATTCTTTGTTGAGTCCATTTTTTTTGTATGCTCAGTGCCAATGAACATTTCATTTAAAAATTATAAAAGCACTATACACACAGGACAAAACACACACAAACACACACACACACAAATATATATATATACACACACAAACATATATACACACATATATATACATATACAAATATATATACATATGCACATATATATATATATATATATATGTACACACACACACACATATATATGAATATTTATATATACAAAAAATGTAGATCCTATAAAGTCAACTAGAGAAACTTATGAGCCTCAAGGCAAAAAAAACAAAAAAAAAATAAAAAAAATGCCATGTGCGCTACGGCGCGTTGATCTCTAGTTTGACCAGGTCAAAATGGAGATTTACGCGCCGTAGCGCACATTGCATTTTTTTTATTTTTTTTGATATATATGGTCTAGTGACCATTATAAATGCACCTAGAGACCCTTATAGAGTGCCTTTTGAGCCTCAGGGTCAAAAAAATAAAAAAAATTAAAAAAATTTACCATGTGCGCTACGGCGCGTTAATCGGCACTTTGACCAGGTCAAAATGCCGATTTACGCGCCGTAGCGCACATGGTATTTTTTTTATTTTTTTTTGATATCAAACGGTCTGGTGATTCTCATAAGACACTTTAGGTGCCCTAACAGCCCTAAAATCTTATATATTTATATAAAATATTATATATATGTATATATATCTGATAATAGCCTTAAAATCTTATACACACACACATATACACACACACATATATACACACACATATACACACACACATATATACACACATATACATATATGTGAGTGTGTTTACATCTATAAATACAATATTTTTTCATACCGCTCTAACCCAATCTCGATTACTTTTTTTAATCACGATCACAATTTAAAAAAATCCTAAACAATTTTTCCTATGAACACATGAACAAAATCTTAAAATTGCGAGGCTTGAAATGGTATATCACAAGTACGCCAGGAAAAATCACAACTTACAATGCACAACAAAAAAATTTTATTAAACTTGGAAGAGAAGTTTGCATTACATCTTTTTAATAAGCTCTTGGAAGAGCTCAGGAGAGAGAGTTCTAGAGGCTGGTTTCTGGCCTAAGCTTTGGAATACATCACTCGGCTCATTGATTCCTTGAGCCTGAGAAAGGGCACAATGGCCTAGAACTGAGCCGGGATGGTTGCCCGTGAAGCAATACAAGGCAGCTTCCCTAGCTACCAAAATACATTTATTTATGTTCGAGGCTAGGGGGTTCTCTGACAAGACAGCACTAAGTGCTTTACATTTTAGGAGCTCGGCATAGGCGATCTCTGCATATTCTAAATGAAAAACCCGCACTATGTCGGCCCTCAGGGCAGGTATGTAGTGCCAAAGGGATGCATCTCGACCCTCTGACTTTGGCCGCGTTCCTCCTACGCGCATAGCAAACTTGTCCACTTCAAAAGCAGTCTGTCAACATGTCAATATAGAAGTTAGGAAGCGTGAAATGATACAAAAAATAATTTGCTTTACAACTAAGAAGTAAGGACATACCTCAGTTGCCTCGTCACTTGCAACTAGTTGCTCATTCGTCAGGTTTATGCTTCCTTGGTCTTGAGCATCGCCAGCAACCAAGGGCATGTGTGGTTCAAAGGCAGCTACGCTCTCATAGAATTGCACTTCATTCTTTATTTCGACGAGCGCTTTGGCCACTACAACTTCCAAGGTACTGCTACCAATATCATATGCAAGCGCTTTTGTGAGGTTGTCATCTTCAAAAGAAATTTTTACTTTTCCTTTGTCTTGACCCCCAGCATTCACGGCAATAATAGAAAGTGCCTCATCCTCACGTAACCCGAGTGTCTTGGCAATGTCATCCAAAAACAAAAACTCTTTCCCATCAATAATGATTGGATGCAGATTGATGATAACAAGGTCTGGGACCTCCTCGAGTACTTCATCGCCCTCTAGAACTAGGTCCGGAACCTCCTCGGGGACATTATCTTGTAGAGCCACCAATGCCATTGAGGCCTCCCATTGTTCTGTAACATTCTCTTCCTCAGCATGGGCCTCTTGGACCTGCTCCATTAGCTTTACTTTGCCCTTTTCTTTTTCCTTGCCACTTTCTTTCGCCACACCCTCTTGTAACAGAAGGACCAAAACCATGTCCCAGCTTAGGAAAGAAGTGCCGATGTTGCCCATCTGTAGTTCCAGGAGTAAGTCTTCCTCCTCATTTCTGTAGTCCTTTTCTGTGAGGGATTTTAAAAACCTGGATAGGCGAAATCTAAAATTCTTCTCTTCCCTGAATATGTACCTGATGAGGTCAACTGGAACCCATAAGCCCTCATCACCCTCAAACATGATGGAGTACGTGCTGACGTGTTCATCCATATACTGAATGACATCTGTAAAAGCATCCGCGTGTAGATGCATTGTTGCACGTACATCAATTGCCCCCTCAAACATAGGGACGATCTCATCAACCCTATGAAGTAACTCAAGCTTTCCTAGCTGTGCAATAAGTGCATCAAGTAGAGGTGCCATGCTATGAGTGATTGGAGGAAATAGAGAGTGTGCGATACAGAAAGGTGTGCGAAATTGAGAGCAAGTGTTAGGAGAGAACGATAATTGTCAATTGATGTAAATGAGTAAAGTATCGTTTATATATGGGCAACCTTGTTATAAAATTTTTAAAAACTTTTAAAATTTGTAAGTACCAAAAAATTTTAAAAAATGGTATGCGAAAGCAAGAACGTATCCTTCCATCGCAAGGTCATTTCCAATTTACTAGTGGCTCACGCCACAGATGCTTCTGTGACCAACCTTACACTATCACAAAAAAATAAAACTGCACAAGACAATTGAAAAACCTTAATAAGACAGTGAGGCAAAAAAATTGAAATTGTATTTACTTCAATTCAAGATTACATATCCAGTGGTTATCTGATAGCTACACAGCCAGGGAAAGTAATTTCTCTACAAAGAAAAGATCGTTCCTGCCTTTTGCGCACTACTCTACCATTGATTATCAAAGCAAAATCACCACTGAGTGAGAATCGAAGAACTAAGTAGTCACGTAAGTTGGCAAGGGACCAGTCATCATTCACAGTAACATCTTCTACATCCCCACCTTGCATGGATATATGTAGCACACCCTGTTCTGTAGAGGTTGTGTCGGAGTCTAACGCCTCCCATTCTCCATTTGTAAGCTTCCATCGCCTGTAAGGAAACGCAATGGACAACTGTTGCTTAGCAATATGATAGCGCATCACAACCTTCTCAACAATTACTCCGCATCTGATGGTGTCTCCATTGTGTTGAACAACTTTTTTATCCCATGCAGGTGATAAGAAACAAGTCAGAGCTCTCTCCCCCTTTGCAATCCATAAAGTTGGGGTACGATGTGTGTCACTTGTACGGAACAGGTACACAAAGAGGTGTAGAGGTATGAAGCAGGTTATGGTTGCTTTGTGAGATCCATATGTGCACTTCATAGCATTTTGCACCTTGCTTTCGATCTGCAAACAAGCCATGGCCACTGAAGCATTGTCTGGAATTGGCCATTCAATAGATGTGAGAGTTGGCATAGGTTTTGGAACTAATTTTCCAGTACCATTTGCTGTCGTGGGAACCACATATGTATCCTCATAGAAGAAGATGTTTCGTGCAAGAAGTTGTGCAGCTGGACACCCTCCAAAGATTAAACTACCAAGCTCCACATGGTATGCTTCAAAGGTTCCTGAAATTGCCTCCATAGGCTCCCATTCACTATAGTTTGAGGGAAAAATATCTACGCACAGGAACCCAAGAACAATCAACGCAGTGCTCAGTATACCATTATTAGCACACAATTGATTTAAAAACAAGAATATAAAGTGGTGAAATAACTTACAATTTGCAGGAAATCGTTGACGTTGGTCATGGTCTGCTAGTTTCAGCTCTGTTGCCTTGTAAACATGTTGGACCTTAGCTAGCTTTTTTCCATCACGATTTTGTTTGAGCTCCAATATCCGCCCTTTCCAATGGTGACTTTGTATATCAACGTATCGCTTTGACACCTTGTGGCTTCCTCTTGTACTAGGCTGCATCGTAATCCAGTTCCACTTCTCGTACTGTTTGATGTTCCAGTGCCCATCCTCATCTTGACCACTGCTACAAGAGAGAGATTGAATACTGATCGGAGGCCTTCGAGCTCTAGAAGAAGACATCAGATGTATATATTAGAGAGATTATAAACCTTGATGGCAAAGAAAAATAGTGAGAAAAAAACTTAGACTAGGCAGATGTAAAAAAGAGAAGGAGTTGTAGAGCAAGTTCCAAGGGCTTGGCTGTGCTATTACTGCACTTTGAAAGAGGATATTGGAGGGGATGAGAGGAGACAATGAGTAAGATTATGAGAGCCAAAGCATTTGCAACTCAAGCTTCCATAGCTTGGCTCCACTGTTACACTCTGTAAAAGGAGGTTGGACAAGGTAGAAGGATGTAAGTGAGGATCAAACTTCCCTAGCTTCTGAGAGGAGGTTGCAGATCAAGCTTCCATAGCTAAGCTCTGCTGTTACACTCTGTAAAAGGAGGTTGGACAAGGAAGATGGATGAAGAAAGGAAATGTAAGTGAGGATCAAACTTCTATAGCCTCTGAGAGGAGGTTGCAGATCAAGCTTCCATAGCTAAGCTCTGCTGTTACACTCTGTAAAAGGAGGTTGGACAAGGAAGAAGGATGAAGGAAGGAAATGTAAGTGAGGATCAAGCTTCCATAGCTTCTAAGAGGAGGTTGCAGATCAGAGGATCAAGCTTCCATAGCTTCTAAGAGGAGGTTGCAGATCAAGCTTCCATAGCTATAGATCTGGGTTTCTGAGTGAAGAGAGAGGTAGATCAAGATGTAGATAGCTAATAGAAGTAGTCTAGAGAGTGAACAACGCCTTGCTATGAGAAAGGGGGAAGAGAGAGCGTTTTGGAGGGAACGTGGGAGAGAGGGATAGTGGAAAGTGAAGGGAATGTGCATTGAATGCATGGGAACTCGTTTTTGGGCCTCTATCACTTTGGAGGCCTTAGTTAATGATGGCTGCAGGCTGCTGGCAGGCTGCAGCTATCTTTTTCTATATAAAATAGGGGAAAAATGCATATACGTTTTGAATTTTTGAGTTTTAGTTGATTTTGAAAATTTAAAAAGAGCCTATTTAGCCTATTATTCTAAGTTTGACCACTACCTTCTAGGCTCTTACAAACCATTGGTGTCAGTCCACATGTAATCTCCCTATTTGTCTATTTCTTAATCACCTCCATTAGGCAATGGCAAATTAAAGGGCCCAAAAAGACTCCATTGAGTTCCTAATGTTTGAGTGGCTTCACTGGCCTCAATCATCGCTGCCATTTTCAAAAGAGGAGCTTGATTACATTCAACGATTGGATGAGTACAAAGATGCAGACATGCTTCGTTGCGAATTGCCCATGCTGCGAGAAGCTTGTTTCAGGATGCTTATTCTTTCTACAACTGTTTTAAAAAGAGCAGCTGCGGCTGGTCTTTGTCTAGCAGAGATTGGAGAAATGATGAGCAGAGATGGAATTGAAGAAGCTAGTCATCTCGAGTTGCTTTGCATGCAGGCCAGACTTCAGGTAGAGAGAGAGCTTTCAGCTGAGAAGCTAAGTGATGATCATGATGCCTCTTTGGAGGAAGATCTACACGAGCAGTTCGAGTTTGAAATGGATCAGGAGGATGACAGAAAATTCAGTGCACCTACTGATGAAGATCAACTCTTTTCCAGAAGTGATTGTTTGGATTTGTCCCCATTTCAGTACTCATTTGTGCCTATGTCAACAGTATCTTCAACCAATTTAGCTTTCTCTAATTCCTCTCTCGCTTTTCCAAGTATCCCTACACTTGGCGGGAATCACTGGTCAACATCTTTGTCACACACTGCTGCTCCTAAAACTCTACAGCCAAGTCGTATGCCTCCTAAAGGTTTGTGTGAAGGTTCTTCACTGGAAGAGGAAGACTTTCCTGCTTGCAAAATCTCAGCAGCCAGACCAAGAGTAAGAACAGAATTTTGCCCCTTGGTGGAGGAAGAGGAAGTCAATTTTTTTGCAGAAACAAACTTAAAAGCTCACCTGGCGTCTTACAAGATTGATTTTGCATCACCAAGAGCAATGTCACACACAAGTATTAGCTTTTGCATGCGGAAGCAGAGATATATGGACTACCCTGAATGTAAGGCATCAGCTTCGGAAACAATACGGAAGGTCAATGTCAATGGGGGTTTACCCCCTTTGTCACTAGGGGACATGAATGAGGAGGAATGGATCTGTTTCATGGATCACTTTGAGGAACTTCTGCAGGAAGCACTAGCTACTAAGTGTAACCAAAATGTCAGCTACAGGCAGAGAATCGGGATTTCTTGCCGGTTTTGAAGAGCTGATATTGAGCGGCTTTCTTTAGTCTTCGAGATCTGGCAGAGATAATTCTGGATGAATTTCGAGTTTGTGCATTTTGAAACGGTCTGCCCTAGCAGTGGAGGCTTTTGTGAGCTCTGCTTGTACAGTCAACAAAGGTTGAGATACACCTAAGTCTGTATATTCTTTTTACTGGCCATCTCCATAAAGCAGCAGCAAGCTTGATAAATACTTCCTGTTGGAGGACATGTACACGCTCTTTAATTGCAAAAGTGTGGTTAGATGTAACGTTATCTATTCCTTTATGTTGAGTGTCTTTGTTTTATGCTAGGTGTCTTGAACTGCACCAAACTTCTTTGAAGTGATTGCAAGTGTGTGCAGTCACTTAAGTATTTTTTCGTCAGAGTTTTTTTTCCTCTGGTAAGTGCTTGGCAGGCAAGTGTCTTGGAGAGCTTTGTTGCAGTTGGTAATTTGTCCAAGAGCTTTAATGAGCCGTCAAAGAAGACTCTTACAATTATGACAGAACGCACAAGAATCGAAAGTCAAGTGCCTTGGAGAGCTTTGCTTGTACTGGATAATTTGTCCAAGCTTTGAGAAGTATGATTAAAGAAGACTTCTATAATATGACAGATCACAGCACTGGGTAACTTGTCCAAGCTTTGAGGAGTATGGTTAAAGAAGACTTGTATAATTATGACAGATCACACAAGAACCAAAAGTCATTCAAAAAAGACCCCTCACAATATGAAAACTATAATTCTAATCCCTCTAAGCAAAATTTCATAGAAAAGAATTCTCATCCCAAATGTCTATGGGAGCAGTCCATCTAGTCTCTGCAGGACTAAGGGTGATCCTGCAGATCAGACCAAATGATGGTTGACAATGATCATGTACGAAATGTCGGAGTACCTGCCATGCGTGTTAGGCATGAAGACATGTCGTGATGACCCTTTTAGTTTGACACCATTGCTAGACATGACCCCAGTTTCTTTCTTTGTGGGCAGGTTCACCATGGATCTCTGGAGCTTGCACCTTGTGAAAGGCCATGGCTGGCTTTCAGCAGACGTCTTTGGTTAGAACCTATCTATGGCTGTCTTCCATGATCCTTCCAGGATACTTAATGTCCTACTTTGCCCTAACTCGTCTTTTTTAAAACCCTAAAAATTTACAGATAAATCTGACCCAATCACTTGTAACAATCAGACCTTGAAAAGCCGAACAATGGAAAGTAAGTAAAGCATCCTTATCTTTGTGCTCAGTGAAATTGTCTCATAAACATAGTGCAGATTAGATTATACCATAAACCCAGGTTTAAGCTGCATGTGATAAACAAGGACCTGCCTAGCAAATGTTGCTTGAGGTGGTTATGTGTGCCAACTATGTACGTAATGGTTGCCCAAAACAAAGGGGTAGAATAAATTATATTGTCCCCATGCTGAAGAATACTGTGCGCCTTGCAGCCTGAAATTCCCACAAGCGTACCTGTCCCCCTTCTCCCACTTCCTGCTATCCTAGCTAGAAGCACCCAGAATACTTTCTTTTTTTGAACCAAAAATAAACCAGCTTTACAACTTGCTAGTCTTTTTCTTCATGTTTCTGCAAGTTAGTATGGGGCAATGATGAAAATGCAGCCTTCATGTATGTAGAGCGCCTGCTTGTGAGACAGTGGAATCAACGTATAGTTGTTGAAATGGGATTTTATGATGGCAGACGACACATTTCTGGACTTTAAAAAGTCCTACGAAGTGAGACAATGTGCTCCATATCTTTGTATTTAGGAATACATTATGCTACTAAACTGGCAGATCACCTTCATGACACTTGTGAGTCTTCATGACAACATGCTTGATTTCCAGGTTTTTTTTAATCTCGAAACCCAACCCTAAATCCAGTGACATTTCAGTGAATATACCTACAATATTTTCTTCCACCTCCGGCTTCACAAACTTGTCCTCCTTAAAAAAGGAGCAGCAAATATATAGGTGTAATAGTAAAAAATCAGCTATGCCCAGGAGGTGACACTCCCAACTTGCCAACCAATGCTTTCCAACATCAAGAACACCTTTGAGAAGTGGCAAGTTGGGAATTCCCACATTCCACATCACATATGTGGTTTGACAATCAACTACTAGTATAATCTTTCATTTTCAAAATATACCTAGCTTCCTTAGGTGCTCACTTCCATAAACTATTCTTTCAATCATCTCTACCTGAGCAATACACCACTCCCCGTTGCCATTGCTTCTTGCTTTCTTGTTGACTTGGCACCTAGCAACGACCTCTCTATGCCTCTCGATTTTCTAATTTCATGGTTCAACCGTACTAAGTATTTATACCTAAAAAGAGAGCGCTGAGCACATCCACAAGAACAACTTATTCAGGCTATGTTATGAGATTGACAAGAAACACTATAAGGTAAGGCTAGAAAAAATTATTTATATATGAAAGGTTTGCATGTAAATAAGGTTCAAGGGATTTCAAATTGGAAATGCCTAAAGCAATAGTTAATAGGCATTAAGGTTAAAGTAAAAGGGATGTAGATGGTGCATAAGGAAAGCCCAAAGGCCACAGAAGTAGGCGCCCCCTTCTAGGGGGAGTCGAGGAGGCATTGGATAGTGAAAGGGCCATGCCTAGCCAATGAAAGGTTAAGGGGCTAAAGTTCAAAGGTCATGCATCACTTAGGCCTATATAACCATATGTTTAGTCCATTTGGGATATGGTTGAGTGGAGAATCAAAGTTGAGCTAAGTTCTATCTCTTTCTTATTTCCATTGAGCTACTCATTGCTAACTCTAATCTCTACTCCTTAATCTCTTCTCTATTCATTTCCATAATCTTCATATTTCTCAAATCTTCTCTATACAAATATTTATTGCTTAATAGATTGGGCATACCTCTTGTCTAATTGATTGAGCATACCTCTTGTCTAATAAATTGGGCATACTTTGGAGATTCTACATGAAGCAAGTGGAGTACATGACAACCTTGAAGAATCATTGAAGCAAATATCAATAAGGAGGAATCAACGGAATTGTTCTTCACATCATTCGAGACAATTCATGATTACCCAACCAAGTAAGGTCGTTGTGTTGCATCTTTTTTGCTTCGTAAGAAACTTTCCATTTTGCTTATTGTTAGAGTAAATGGCTTCTCAAGGTGGGAAGGATGAAAATGGAGAGAAGGGGGAAAACCCAATGTCCTCTTTCCACATGGAAGAGGATATCACAAAAACAAATGAAATTGATATGCAAGATTTAGATCTTAATGAGTATGAGGATATAGAAATGAAGGAAATGAAAGAAAAAATCTTTAATATAGAGAATAAACTTGAGAAAATGATGGGTCTTCTTAGCTCCTTGATGGGAGGAGAAGAGAATAAACTTGAGAAAATGATGGGTCTTCTTAGCTGCTTAATTGGGAGTAAAAGAAATATCTAAAAATAACATTGATGTGAGGGAAGGGAAAAAACTCGAGGAAAAGGATTGAATGAAACCATAGTTGAAGAGGGTTCCAAAACTAGAGACCAGGGTATGGTATTCAAAGATTTGAAGACACCCACTTTTAGTGAAGAAGAGAAATAAAGATGTGGTCCATTTTTTTCTACAAAAATGGCAAGATTTACATCTTTTAAGAAATGTGCTTGATCAATAACCGCCCCATTGAAGCTAGCCTATCCTTACAAGGCAAAGCTTAAAAGTGGTAAGATGAGTTTAGCGGAAGCTAGGCAAGTACCTGATTCTTGGGATTCATTCAAGAAATTATTCTTAAAGGAATATCTTCTTGAAAATGAAGAAGATCGAAATTGGGAGGAGTGGGATAATTGTTCTATGGAAAAAAAGAATTTAAATCTCACTCAATATATAGCTTGCTATAGAGAAATTTTCTTAAAACTTAAGAGCATAGATAATTTTCAAAAAGTAAATTAGAGGTTTTAAAAGGAAGTACAAGAAGGAAGTTCGCTCCAAAGAGCCAAAAAACTTAGATGAGGCTTTAAGATTTGTAAAAATTTTTGACAATACCATGGGTAATGGCAATCACAAAGAAAAAGGTAAGAACTTTTCATATAAGCCTCATGGAGAAAATTTTGGCTCTAAAAAAAGAAAGGGTTTTTTCTTTAAAAAAGATGAGCCTTTAAAAAAGCAAAAACCCAATCCTAGTAAGTTTCTAAAAAAGTAAGATTTTGTGAGAGCAATTAAAGAAAAACTTTGTTTCTCTTATCTTGAGTTGAGACATGATAAAAAGCATTTTCCTAAGTCCCAAGGACAAGAACTTACTAGGAATGGTAATGATTAAACTAAAAGAAACTCAGTGCACACTATTCAAGTGTTAACACTTAAGGATTCTCCTAAATATAAATTGATCGAGGTTTGTCATTCTGATGAAAAGCATTGTTGTATGGTGGCAAAATCTATGTGGAAACTATCGTTTAGACCACATGATTTGGTTTGAGTGCCTAGAAATATTAAAGATAAAAAAATTAGAATCCTCATAGATGATAATGCCACATACAACTTTTTAAATTACAACTTGGTTAAGAAACTTAAGTTGCCTCAAGTCCCAAGTTCTCATAAGTATATAGTATTATTAGCCAATGGTTATGATAAAGATAACTGGAATATTGTGGTAAACCAAGTTGGGATAAAGATTAAAGAGTATGAAGCACTTTTGGATTTTCAAGTGATGCGTCTGTCGATCGCAGATGTAATTCTTGGGAGAGAATGGTTATTTTCATTGGGGGAAACACTTTTGAGAAGCTCTTTGCATAATACACTAACATTTACGCATAAAAGAAAATTTATTACATTGCAAGGAGAGCACAATGTACCATCTTCTCCTTTGATATGTAATATTGAGCTCCAAAAGCTTCAACAAAAGAATGGAATAGAACAAACGTTTTTCTGTTATACAATGCCTCAGTTTAAAAACCATTGTGAAAAGTTTGATTCAAGTATTTGTGAAGTAGTTAATTCTTCTTTGAATAATTTATTAGAAGAATTTAAAGATGTTTTTCCGGAAACATTACCAAAAGGTTTATTACCGGATAGAGGGATAGATGATGATCCCATAGAAGTTTTAAAGGATTTAAAGCCAATTAGTAAGCCACCTTATAGAGTAAGGTTAACTGAAAAGACAAGAAGTTGAAAAGCAGTTAGCTGAATATTTAAAACAAGGCTTTATTAGACCAAGTAAGTCTCCCTAGGCTTCGCCAATATTATTGGTGAAGAAAAAAGATGGATCTATACACTTGTGGATAGATTATTGTGGATTGAATGCAATCACAATAAAAAATAAATTTCCTATTCCCAAGATAGATGAGTTATTTGATCAACTCAAAGGTGCTAAATATTTTAGGAAGATAGATTTAAGGTCTGGATATCATCAAGTAAGAATTAGAATTGAAGATGTGCCAAAAATAGCATTTAGGACAGCTTTTGGACACTAATGCTCCCGCTACTTTTATGATGATGATGAACACTATACTTCATCCTTATTTAGAAAAGTTTGTGCTGGTTTTTATTAATGATATATTAGTCTTTAGTTAAAATGAACAAGAACATAATGAGCACCTTAGAAAAATATTTTAATTATTGAAGAAAAATAAATTATTTGCTAAAAAATCTAAATGTGATTTCTTTAAAAAAAAAGTACAATATCTTGGACACACAATGTCTGAGAAAGGGATTTGTATGGATCATGATAAAGTTGAAGCTATATTGAGATGGAAGGACCCATATAATATAGATAAGTTACAAACCTTTAGAACTTGCTGTCTTTTATCGAAAGTTTATAAGGAATTATGCTAAGATAGCTATTCCAATGATGAGTTACAAATCTTCAGGACTTGCTGTGTTTTATCGAAAGTTTATAAGAAATTATGCTAAGATAGCTACTCCAACAATGAACCAACTTAAAGGAAAAGGAAAACAATTTAGTTGGACTCATGATCAACAAACTAGTTTTGAAAAATTAAATATAGCAAAATAGCTATTGCTCCTATTTTGCAAATAGTGGATCCAAATGAACCATTTACATTAGAAACGAATGCTAGTAATTTTGCTATAGAAGCAATATTATTGCAGAAAGGAAGGTCAATTTCATTTCAAAGTAAAAAGTTGAACAAAGCTCAAAGTAACTATTCAACTTATGAGAAAAAACTGTTTGCAATTGTGAATGCACTTAAAAAGTGGCATCATTATTTGTATGGTATCAATTTTAAAGTATTATCTGACCATGAAAGTCTTAAATGGTTAAATACTTAAAAGAAGTTAAAAGGTAAGATGGCTAGATAGGCTGAAATCCTACAAGAGTTTGATTTTCAAATCAGATATAGAAAAGGAAAATTTAATGTCATGGTGGCAGATGCTCTAAGTTGAGTACCCATGATAAATGAGTTTTAATTAACTAGAAAGTGAGTTGCTGGCTCACTGAAAAGGAAAATGTGCTAATGTCCCTAGCTATAAAGTAGTTTAGAATTACTTGATTAAAAAAGATAACTCTCAAATAGAGAGTAAAGAAAATGCAGCTTCTAGTGATAAAAGAGAGTTACTTAAAAAAGACAATGGTTTAAAGGAATCATTTAAAGAAGAGTCAATAAGTGAAAAAGATCGTTGGAAAAAAATTTCCATAGATAAGGGTACTTATTATATAAAGGTCGCATTTGTGTATCCAAAGAAGAAAATATTCGTTAGAATATTTTACTAGAATATCATGACAATCCAAGTGCAAGGCATCCGAGAATTTCTAAGACCTATGCACTTGTCAAAAGATAGTTTTATTGGGCAAGTTTAAAGAAGGACGTCTATGATTATGTTATAAAATGTCCTAAGTGCCAAGTCAATAAAGCTGAGGGTCTAAAAGTAGGTAGATTATTACAACCACTACAAAACACTAATCTCATCATATACATGAGCAACAGCACATATATAGCCACTGTAAATGTGTGACAAAGTTCCTTGGGACAATGACCTTGGAGAAACAGGGAAAAGTCACCATCTAGATCAGACCACTCAGCATCAGGAGTGTTGGTACAATGACCTTGGAGAAACAGGGAAGTGTAACCACTAGATTTGACCACTTCGCATCAGGAGGGTTGGGGCACCCATCTCCAGAAGTGTTTCTTAACACCAATAGCTACCTTTTTATGTGAGTGAGCTACTCCATTAAGTGAGTAAGCTACTCGATTAAGCGAGTGAGCTATTCCATTACGGTGGTGCAGAACAGACTGTCCAGTTTCGATGGCATTCCATCCAACCATTTCATCTTCAATGGTGTAAAATCCAGTATCAGGTAAGTCCTCAACAGTAGCATCCATTGAATGTATAATATATGATGTTAAAAGTCCTGGATAGGACAGAGACTCCCTCTCTTCCTGTTTCTGTCTGTAAGAATCTGGAAGAATTCTGACCCTACTCTTGGCTCCTAGATGACAACCCAACTCCTCAAAAATCCCTCTGAAGCAGGCCTCCTCCACATTTTCTCCCGGACGCATTTTCTCGGAGAGGGGTCGGTTGCGAGGCCGAATGCTGCCATCTGCCATCTCTTGGTGTGCTTCGACTAACATCTGCCCTGCGTCATTCTTGATCTTTACACTTGCCACATGCACAGTGCGTTTTGGAGGGTGGGCATCTTCAAGAACAATCTCACCTTCTATCAGCTCTGTCCAAAGATTGGCCACCTGTTTGGTACCTGGAACTGTTCCCCACTGGGAGATACCCAATGGTAACCTATCATTGAGCCATGATGCAAGAGCCTCAGGAGATCCCAGCTGATCCGGGGTCACACAGTGAGCACTTCCAGTACAATCAGACTTTGACTCCTTGGAACAGTCAAAGAAACTGATAGCTCCACCATGTGTCAAATAGTGTGAAAATTCGGGAGCTCGAGAGATGTTACTATGCAGCAGATCAAAATACGGCACAGTCTGGAGAGCATTGACAGATGGAATGGCAGAAACCAGGTCAGTAATGGCCACTTCAGCCAATGCCTTTGCACAAAAAAACTGTTCATTGGGGTCTTCAGCACCAAAAGGCAAGCCCCCTGTGCCCTTGAGAGGCTGCATGGTGTATGTGTGCACAGGGTCCAAACCCCTCTCCCTGTCAAACTCAAGCACAAGTGATTCAAATCCACATGGCTGTACATCTAACATGGCATTCTCTTGTTTTGACCCATCTTCTTTGCTATCGGTGGCACTGAAAAACTGAGAAAGCCATCCCCCAAGACATGAGCTCAAATTGTTGGGAAAAACTGATGGTACCTTCTCATTGATTTGAAAGGAGCATCTTACACTGCCTGGGTTGAGAACACCATTGAGGCTATGATGGCATTTCTCACTTTCACGCATACACACAATGTTATATTTGAAGTGTTTGTGTAGCTGGCAGCTCAGTCTTCCAGAACAGTTCCATTGGCTGCTGAACTCTACCAGGAATGCTGACTTATCGGATATACTGTGATTTGATGGATCTGCTTTTGCAGGCAAGATACAACTGGCAGAACTTCGATTTGAAATGCAGAAACCACAGGAGTTCATTTCAGCAAGGCTTTCATATAGAGAAACTTCTCCTGTTAACAAAAATCCTTTCTTCAGTCAAAACCCCTGCCTGACACAACACGCCTCCTTCCCTGGCTCATGTGAAGCTGTATATTAAACCCAGCAACTCAGGAGGCACCATAACACTCTTTTCTGGGCACAGGAGGTTACATAACTTACCATTGTCTGCACATGGACACAAACCAGCACTCTCAGACAACCATGATTACAAACAAATTAACTATGTCTAAGTCAAACGTGAAGTTTGCAGGTTGTGACACAGAGGTTACGAGCACAGCCAAAACATCAGCTTCCAAATGCACAAAGTAAAATTGTTAAAGCAAAGTACAGAAATAGGCGGGCATTCCAAAGACAACCAACACACTGATTAAGAACGTGAATTCAAAAGAGCTCTTATAATCCTTCATTTAAAAAAAAAAAGCCGAATTTCCTGAAAAACAATCTGCTTCAAAGACCATGGCTACCACCATCATCATCATATGTTTGAGAGAAGGTCAGCTGGTTGGTGTTGCAAGACAGCCCAGACCTTAAATTATACCCCAAGTGGAGAAGGGACTGTAAAACCATCAACAGCCCCTCCACACCTTCACTCGCCCAGGCCGAGCGTATAGAGAGAGGGGAGGCCAGCAGCAAAGCTTAGCAAAACTGGAGTCTCCTCCAACAACGCAGACTCTTCCCGTTCTCAGATGTAGCACTTTCTCGGCTGTCCAGGACACCCTAACAAGGCTGTTGAGGTGCTCGGTTATCATCAGGATCTAAGATATGTCCTTGCAGAAAGTTTCCTCACTGTAGGGTTCACCCAAAGAATGCAAAATGCTGGCAAAGTAGGCCTTATTTTGCATATGAGGCGATAAAAGCACATGCAACTTCTAGGGTATCAAAGCACAAAGAAAAACATCATGCCGTAAAATTATGCTTGACAGAAACAAGAAGACGCGTGCTACCTTCTCTGTCGCTCGCTCCCTCTCCCTGCCCCTCTCCACACACCACACCTCTCTCTCTCTCTCTCTCTCTCTCTGTGTGTCTCTCACAACACACACACACACACACACACACAACCATCTCTCTCTACATCCATGTAAAACCCACCTATTTATGCAGAGAAAATTTAGCCGGAGAAGCCACTTTCCTGCAGGGAATCGACGGACCGGAGCTGCCGTGAAAGATAATCTGAGCGAAACCCACGGCAAGGTGCGAGAAATTCGATTATCACAAAAATGTTAACAAAAAAAGTAGTGCTGTTCCACATTCACACACATCCACACGCATGGTCGGAGAGCCGCCCGTCAATACCACCACCATTATCGTTCCACGTTGCACCTCTCACGTCCTCACACGTGTCCTAATGTTATCTTCGCCCTCTTTCGACAAATGTTAATAGACCTAGAAAAAGTCGTCTTTTAAGTGGGTTTCCTTTGTCCTTCCTTGGATTTTTATACTGTGAAATTCTTCACTCAAACTTGATTTTTTGATTAAAACGTTACTGGCCACAAAGTTAAACAAACATCAAAACATACACTTAAAAACTACGTTTTATACACGAAATTTTGATTTTTTAAGGGCGGGGCAGCTCGCCCAAAAATAAAGCATGATTTCCCTTGCCTGTATATAAATCAAGCATGATTTCACTCTCAACAATGGCACGCTATGATGGACTCGCTTTTACAAGCATGCAATTTCATGAACTTGATTACCTCTCCTAATTACCCCTACAATGGGCTAGTTTTGTACATGGATGATGGGTGTCCTTATGTCTTCATGGCTCCTCATGGAGCCAATCACCATAAAACAATTCCACTTACCACACACTCGACTCTTGCATAGATTACCCTTTTAACATTATTGATTTAAGATACTCTTTAGTCAAAATTATTCAAAAAGGACAAAATCATTTTTTGAATGATGAAATTAAGTAGGCTTAATGGCACTTTCTTGTTGAATGAAATATTGAGGTGGGCATGTGTGAACAATTGCGATCATTCTTCATAATGGCAACAAGAAGGCAATAACATAGTGGGGCAAACTTAATGATGCCACATAACTAAATCCATTCATGTTCAATATGCCACCTAATATTCTAACTTTAACTGTAGGAAAATAATAAACTGTGGACCCCTCACATATGATAATACGTCATGTACGCTCCTATGTGAAGCCAATAAAGCACTCATGATGCTTATTGATATCAAGCAAATGGAGCCGATGGAGCACTCATGATGCTTATTGATATCAAGCAAATGGAGCCGATGGAGCACTCATGATGTTTATTGTCGAATGCTTGTGATAATTTGAAATGAAATTTAGGCATGTCTCTTTCAATTATTTTTTAGGCTAACATATAACATAACATGTCATGCATTATCTTGTTTGAGCCACTAATGAAACTTTTATCACATGAGACAAAGTAAGATAAGAAAGATTGTGATTTTTTTCTTCCTATGCAATTTAAGGCACTCCCCTTAAGAAACACACCAAAGAAGTACTTTTATTTTTAATAGGGAAATCTTTAAAGTTACTTTTGCTATGTTTAGAGACTATAGAGGATAAGGTAGTACTTGATAAGAGGTGTTGGAGACCAAACCAAGTCAATGGCATAGGTGATATCAACATCGCATTGTGATTCTTTTTCCATTGATCTCAACCTTAAGATTTTCTTTGCACTATTGAGTCACTAGACTCTTAAACATTACAAATTCATTTCTTCCTCTAGTTGTATTGTGTTTTGTAAATTACTTGACCATGGTACATAAGTAAGAATAGCCATTTGAGGCAAATGTGATCATTCACTCCACCTATTCAATTGATTGTTTGGAGATCTTTTAGCATCCATAGTTATTCAGCACACATGTGGCTATGTCTTTTTCATATTAGAAATGATTGAGCTTAATTAGTCATCATAATATGCCTTAAAGAGGGAGTTTTCATGCCTTAATCTTCACTCCAATAATTGGTATTATAATAGGTTCTCTTGGCTTCATAATATGCCTTAATCTTCACTCCAATAATTGGTATTACAATAGGTTCTCTTGGCCCTCATCCCCTAGTCATCTTCTCCTCAAGTTGCTCTTTTGATTTGCCCTACTTGGAGTAATTTAACATCTACAGTAGGCTCTCTTGGCCCTCATCCCCTAGTCATCTTCTCCTCAAGTTGCTCTTTTGAGGCCCCTGTCAAACATGTATGTGAGGGGTGCATTTTGGGCACGATGCAAAATGGAAATTGTTCTAAAAAGATGGATTAGTAAGGGCTATCCAAAAATTATAGCTTATACATAGTGATGTATGTGGTCCTATGAGGACACCATTGATCAGGGGATATCTCTACTTTTTGACTTTCATTAATGACTACTCTAGGCATACCTAGTGTAGTATCCATTAAAAGTAAAGTTAGAGGTTTTTACATGCTTCATAAACTTTATTTCTATGGCTAAAAATGTGCCTCCATGTAAAGTTGGCACCCTTTATACAGATCGAGATATGGAGTATATGTCAAAGGATTTTCATGTATATATGACTGAAAGGCATAAAACATCAATGCACAGTGCCTTACACACCTTAACAAAATGGTGTCACTGAGAAGAAGAACAGATCTCTCATGGAGAGGACACATTAGCCCTTATGAAGCTTGGAATGGTAGGAAGCCCTTTGTGGCTCATTTGCGTGTTTTTTACTATCTTGTTTATGCTCTTATGCTTGAGCACAACAACACAATAAGCTAGATGATAAGGTAGTAAAATGTATTTTTGTGGGATACATCTTTGAAAGCAAAGGGTATAGACTCGATCATCTGACAACAAAGAAAAATTTAGTGAATAGAGATGTTGTCTTTGTTGAGAACTCCATTCAACCCATGCTGCAAAACAAACAGCAAAATGTATGCTCATAGGACATCTTTTTATGCTCACAACAAAATGTATGCTCACACTCCTACCTATGTACAATGATGGGTGGCACATCCATATGCGAAGCAAATGAATGCTTGACAAGGTGTAGTAAATCAGCTCATACCAGCTAAAAATCAGCTTGAACTTTAGCTTACATATCAACCTATTAATGAGGCAATTATGGATGATGCAGTGGTGGGATGAGGAAAGGGCAAACATATATACATCCAAGAGTATGCCAAAATGGTTGGTGCAAATGCTATAGGATAGAAAAATTAGTGAATCCTTTACTTTGTAGGACACATATAGGTTCTCATCATGCATTTTATTCTTTTGTGGATTATACTCTCATTGTTTGTATATGCAATGAATAGGAACCTATTTACTTTGAGAAAGCACGTGAAAATGATCATTGGATGCATGCTATGCATCCAATGAACCCATTTCCTTCGAGGGAGCAGAGGAAAATGATCATTGGATGCATGCCATGTAGGATGATTATGACTCAATCCTAAAAAAAGACACTTGGTATTTAGTAGATTTGCCTTATGGTAAAAGGCCATTAGTACAAAGTGGGTTTATAAGCTTAAGCGTAAAAGGCCAATGGTAGCGTTGTGACCGCTATAGTAGGAGGCAACAAACAACAGCACTAAATTCTATTTTTGGCAGCTACTATGAGTTTGACAGCACTTTGGTACCAAAATCCCTCTGTATAGAGTTCAAGGGGTGCGTAATTATCAAGGTTTGAGGTACATAATAGGAGTGGGATTATGCTGAGTTTAGCCTAGGCGATGCATAATCGTGTTAGATATCAAAGCCTTACTCTTGTATTGTAATGCATCACCTATCTCGTGTATATATGCCCCCCTATTATAAGAAGTAGCAATGGTTGTGAAGCCATAGCTATGTGCTTTGTGTACCATTACTCTAGTGAACTAGAGTAACTACCTTTTCTTCTATCCTATGAACTAGCCTTTTGTCCCTCATTCGGGTACTGCCCATTGTAGAAGGTTGTTATAATGAAAGACCATTGGCTCATGATGTGTACATTATAAGTGAGGCCACTATGCATCCGTTTTGAGACGATTATCCAACCATGAAGTTGGTGGATTTTACTCTCACTAACTATCACAATGACTACATTCGTTGACAAACTTGATGTTGATATGCAACCACGGTGTTGGTCGATTTTACTCCCACTCACTATTCGTTTATAGACTTGATGTTGATATGCGACCAGGGTGTTGGTGGATTTTACTATTACTAACTCAATGATTATATTCATTTACGGACTTGATGTTTTTTTAAAATAATCAAAGGTAAGATCTCTTCCCACTTTCTTTCCATTCCTTCTAATTACAGTTTGGTACTCTATATTGTTTGCCTACATTTGTTTAATATTCTCTTTTATAATAGGTTTTTCTATTTTCTAAAATATAATTTGGTGTGTGTGTGTGTGTGTGTGTGTGTGTGTGTGTGTGTGTGTGTGTGTGTGTGTGTGCGCACGTTGTAGGGATCTCTAACAATATGTCATTAGTTGTTAAGTTGAAAATGTTTTACTGCAAATTTTTACTGTATTTTAGAGAGATTTTTGGAAGACAAGATGGGAGTGGAGTCAGAATGTTATGGGTACTAAGTGATCACTTAGGTCTTGAAAAACTACAAAGTTTTATTGCATTTTGGAGATTTTTTGGTGGGGTGGAGTAAGACTATTATACATACTTAATAAGGTTAAGACAAGATTAGAGTGGAGTAAGACTATTATGGGTACTTAATAAGGGTATGACAAGATTGGAACCTAGAGGAGGGCTGATTGTGAAGCCTATTATCTCCCTTTAATTGAGGAGCCAATAAAGAAGACGAAAGAAGGCATTTGGAGAAGGTACAAGGAAAACAAAGGTCTTATTGGTCTTGAGTAGATTGTTAAAGCTTCTCTATTGTTTCTTTCTCTTTACCCTCTCCACAAAAATTGGTTCCAATCAATTTCCATAGTACTTTGCCAGTTTGAGATCATCATAAAAAGCAATAAAAATGAGCCATAAGAGAGGTCATTAAAGATCCTTGGGAGTGGATCCCAAATATTTATTTGGGAGAGGATCCCCAAGTAGCTCTTATTGGTGGCTTTCACTTGAATGAGATTAATCCCCCCTTCCTCCTGGAAGATCTCATTCGATAAAATCATCACATTAGCCTTGGACAAGTTGGAAGATTCATGGGATGGACTTAAATAAAATCAATACTTAATTGAATGTGATTACTTTATCATAAAATCGATCAAATTCTTATATATATATATATATATATATATATATATATATATATATATATATATATATATATAATCATATATATATATATATATATGATTTTGGACACGGGGACGTGGTCATAAGCCAAAAAAATCCATGTATATATGACAATAAGGAGCACATGACTAACCTCTATCTAAGCGGCTACTTATATTGGTGCATATATTATTAGATTAAGCTTGATAACATCTTTGACTATTAAAGTGGGATTTGAAAAGAATCCCATTTTAATATTGTGGAGTGTCTACTTGTAATAAAGAGGTGGGGAGTGGCTATTGACTTGGGACTTTTCCTATTCACACTCTACCCCACTTCTATTTACCACATGTATGGATTAGCTTCCTCCACTTTACCTTGTCTTCCATGTGTGCATAGGATGCCATCATATGTACCCATGGACTCATGATGCCTCCACTTGCTATATAAAAGAGTGGTGTTGGCACACTTTAATTGATGCTACTCACTTTGAATAAGAACCATAAGCTTTACACCTCTCTGCTAGTCATGTGTGTGTGCCTTGCTAAGTAGCCCTAGAGTCACTTATGCACTAAAGAGTTCGCTATCAAGAGCTCATAATTAAGGTCAATGCCTATAGCGCCTATCAATTCAAATAACTAGGAACTACTAGTGGTTCATCACCGTTGTGATCATCAACAAAATCTTCTGCTAAGGCTGTCTATGATTGCCTCGTAAATACCACATGGTTTTCTTGATTTTTATGTTTTGTATTTGATTGAATTAAATTCAAATGCTATGCCTTGATGAAAAGGCCACCCCCTTCTCTTCTTTACATTCTAGCCTTTCTTAATCCTAGAAAGATTAACTAAGAGATTAATTAAACTCTTCTTATTGTTTACTCTCTTGAATTTAGAAAATTGTGTAGATTAGAGTTCTATGAATCTAATTTGGGTTAATTTAAGTTAAGTAAAGAATGAAAAAAATGAGAAATGGTCAGTCATACAAAGGAGGTAATGGCAAAATTTTCCAAAATTTTGTGGAAAAGAAAGTTTGTTTTCATGTTATTCCAAAAGAAAAATTCCCACCATTTTTGCATCTAAAAGAAATATTCAACCTATGAATATGCATGGATATCACTGATATTAATTATTAAATTTGATTTTTATGCATAGAAAGATGCATAAAGAAATTTTTATTATAAAAGTGTTATTCTCATTAAATTTAATTTCTATGCATAGAAAGATACATAATGATTTTTTTAATTACAAAAGTGTTATTCTCATTAAATTTAATTTCTGCATAGAAAGATGCATAATGAAAATTTTTTATTACAAAAGTGTTATTCTCATTAAATTAAATTTCTATGCATAGAAAGATGCATAATGGAAAATTTTTTTATTATAAAAGTGATATTCTCATTAAATTTAATTTTTATGCATAGAAAGATGCATAAAGAAATTTTTATTATTATAAAAGTGTTATTCTCATTAAATTTGATTTTTATGCATAGAAAGATGCATAAAGGAATTTTTTAAATTAAAAAAGTGTTATTCTCATTAAATTTAATTTTTATGCATAGAAAGATGCATAAAGAAAATTTTTTTAATTATAAAAGTGTTATTCTTATAAAAATGGATTTTTATGCATAAATAGATGCATAAAGAAATTCTTTTTATTTTAAAAGTGTTATTCCTATTAAAATTGATTTTATGCATAAATAGATGCATAAAAGGATTTTCTTTTTGTAAAAGTGTTATTCCCATTGAAGTTGATTTTTATGCATAAATAGATGCATAAAGAATTTTTATATCAAAATTAGAATTCTCCTAGATTCTACGAGTATTTGATAAATGAATAATTAATTACTCCAAGAGAGAAATTTCTATCGTTTTATATTCTCACGGATAATAAAAAGAAAATTCAAGAAATCTATCGAGATCGAAATATTCAAATAAATGATTATTTTATTTCTCATTAGAAATTATAACTAATTTAGAAATTAGTAAAGTGAATATTCAAAGAAAGGAATTCAGTAAAATAGTAATTAAATTATCAAACCTTTCGAGAAAGATAGTTCAAGAAAAATCTTATCCGACTCGAACCTTGAATCAGACTATGACCACGACCAAACTCTTTTGACAGTTTCAAAGAAAGAAGGTGTGACCAGTTTAGAAAAATACACATCAAAACTCTCCTACTAAATTTGAGACCCTTTAAATTGATCTGTGGATCAAGGTTATAGAATTTGAGGAATTCTGGTATGAAATTCAGAATTCCAATCAAGAAGTTTTGGGGATACTAGTTCAAGAAATACTCCTTGTATTCAAAAGAAAATCAAACTAAAAACTTGCATAGAAACCTTGTTTTCTTAAAGGGCTGTCTTACACTAGAATGCTAGAGGGAGCATTTGGTATATGTTTTTCTAAGGGAAGTTTCAGTTGCAACAGCTGGCGAGGAGTGTTCAAAGGACGGCTCACGCGGCAAAGCCTGACTAGCCTCGATATGGTTGAAAAATGGTGTGCTTCCAATACGATGGGCGAGGGTCGACGAAGCGGTCCATGAGTGAAGTGCCAGGACACCTAAGGAGGATCCTCGAGGGTTCTAGCCAGGCGCGGTGCCCAGGACACCCATGCATATGTCGTGGAAGATATGTATGATGGATGAAATGATTATTGTAATCTGTTTTAACTGGATCTCGTTGACCACCAGTGGGTCTCAACGGAGAGTCTAGAGTGATACTGTTTTTTGAGAAACAAGGGACTGGATGAAAATTTTGAGTTATGATATCTATAACCAATAACTGTTTGTCAATGGATTATTTTATATGTTAAAGTTTTAAAGAGGAGTGTGTGCGTATCTGTATTTGAAAGCAAAAGTTAAGAAAGGCTTTCAATTATGGGTGGGTGAGTAATTGTCTAGTTCTACCAATTCCAGTGGTTGGGTGGTGGCTAACCCATGGGCCGGGCTAGAATCAGTGGAGTTTTAATAATTAAATTAAAATAATAAGAATACGGTTAGAATTCGAGTAGTTAAATAAAACCCTGAAGAATTTCTCAAATGAGTAGATCAACGGCTGTGCTTGATTTCAGTTAGAAAAAAAGCGTTGATTTCCTCAGATGATTAGATCAATGGCTGTGCCTGATTTTGGTTAAGAAAAAGCATTGATTTCTTCAAATTAAGTCAGTGATAGTTTTCCTTCTATCTGGTTTATTCAAGTGAAGGATAGTTTAATCTCTTGAACCCATTAGAAAATTTGTTAAGAAAATAAAAAAGGTGGAATCGTCCCTGTTTTTCGGGCAAGGAAAATTTTCCCGGTTTCGGTTTCGAAATGACCACCAGATTAGTCTCGTCTCCGGACATTCGAGGGTGAGGCCACACGAGTGGGAAACCCTGTCCCGTGTAAGGAAGCTACTTCCGCTGCTAGCAACCGGGAATCCGCCGGTGCGTAGAGGGGGTAGAGGGGTCTCATAGCAGCTGGTAATAGAGCGCTATTGTAAATTACGAAACAGCAGCAGAAATTGCCTAAAATTTTAAAGTAAATCTGGGAAATAATGTTTTCACTTGTTAAGATTATGTTGAAATGAACTTCATAAATTGAAAACTCATAAATTGAACTGGATTTTTAGATGGATACCCCAAATCTGTCTAGCATTCCTTGACTCTCCCAGAGTCAGGTATGATCGCCTTTGCCTTCGAAAATCTTATCAACTCCACTACAACCCGAGAAAGCAGAGTGAGACTCGCTCGTCACTTTGAGAATCTATACTTTCTTGATCCATTAGAGCAACGTCAGCCATATGTGGTTCTCTGGAGGGCGAAATATTTGCGTCAATACCAATCAACGACAGAGACTCGGGCAGAATATCTCACTAGCCATGATCTTGATAAGGCTAGGAGTTATTCATTATGTACAACTCTATAATCACTCACCCCAAAATTTTAGAATTTCTTGCCATATTTTTAGACTTCTTAGCCGTTTTATTCTTAGGAGAAGAATTACAGCACCATTATTAGTGATGAATCGTGTATATCATAGCATGTCTCCATTGTAGTATCGTCTTTTTATGCGTGCGCGATTGAGGCAGTGACTTTTGGAGCCGAGACGCTCTATGTATATATCAAAAACTTTTGATAGTAAATGATGTTTTGCGAAAGATTCCAAATTGTTTTCATGGTTGTGAATATTGGTTAATAAAATAATCAGAGTGAATCTTGTTTTGATGGGATATTTATTTGTTTAAGAAATAAATCTCAAAAATTAAATAGTCATAAATCTGCTGACAAAGTTAAGTTGACAGAAATATTATTTTGTCAAAATCATGAGGCGCGCGGCACGTGCTAGGCAGCTGGATCCTCTTACCCATGATGAAGAGTTAGATTCGTACGTTTGTAAAGCCCTGCACCGATCCCAACCTGGTCCCTTCAAGGGTGAAGGAGGGGAACAGTTAGGAGAAGTAGTGGAAAAATGGATCGAGGCAATGGAAGAGTATTTTGATGTAACCGGTTATAACGAGAGGAGCAAGATGGCTTTCGCTAGATTGAAAATTATGGAAACGGCCACAGTCGCATGGAGGAACCATTGCGAGACAAACCGTCTCGACCGAAATACCCAGACCTCGTCAGATCTTAAAGCTTACCTCAGGAAGAGGTTCTGTCCTTCGGGCTTCCTGGAAACCAAAATGAATGAGTTCTTGGAACTGAAGCAGTATAGCCAGACGATTGAAGAATACCATCAGGAATTTCTCTTCTCCTCAAATATTCTCCACTTTTGGATGCAGTTGTTGGCCAGATTTATTCAAGGGATGAACGAGCCATTGGACACTTTAGTGAAAAATGCCAAACTTGTCTCAATGGCAGAAGCTATCAGAATGGCAAAGGACTTTGCAAAAGCATTTGTTGTTAAGGTCCCGCCGAAGCCTGCACCCTCAAACTTTAAAAGGTTTCAAACCCTGGGAAGTGCTTTAAACTTTCCACCCCCACAGAGGGAGCAAGGCCCTAATCAGAATTAAGATGCTGGGAGATTCAGAAGTGAAGGAAGACCCTTCCCTCAGAACACTTTCTCAGGAGCCCCACCTCTTTCAAGGATTCAAAGGGATGAGCTTAGAAGTGAGAATATGTGTTTTGGGTGTCAGGGTTTCGGTCACCAGCTTAAAGACTGCCCAACTCTTGCCATCTCAAGAGGACAGGGAAGTCAAGGACCCAGAGTGCAGAGACCAGCCCCTTCGTATCAGTCAACCGTCTTGCCAAAATCAGGGCAATCCCAGGACTCCAGCTCCAACCATCTGCCTCTGTTCAGAGTAGTCTCAAAACTCCCTCCCAAAACTAGGGTAACCAAAGAGAGAGAGTTTCGCCCCAATCTGCACAGCAGCCCCACAGAGCAGTTACTATAGCAGAAGTAGTGGAAGAGAAAAGAGGCCAAATTTATGCCGCGATTGAAAACCAAGGGCCAAATCATCAATTCTCTGTCATCCATACTCGAGCTGAGTATAAGGGTAAGCCATTCAAGCTTTTGATTGATTCAGGCAGTACTCATTCATTTATTTCCCCAAGATGCTTGCATAAGCTAGTCTTAGAACACAAATCAAGGAAACCTATGCAAGTTAATTTGGCCAGTGGGAAGATTCTTTTCACTCAATGAGACAGATCGTATTCAGTTCAATCTAGACGGGAATGTAACTGACTGCCAGTTCAGTCTTACCTTTGGGAGTTTTCGACGGAATCCTTGGAATGGATTGGCTCCACAAAAATCAAGCTGACATTCAATGTCACAATGGAACCATTTCCTTCTGTGACCTTCACGAGAACAAAGTTCAAGGAGCTGGAATTTCCTGATCCCCAGATCTGCAATTAGTAAAAGCTTCTAGGTTACTGAAAGGACTTAGAAAGAAGCAGCTCATTTATATTGTCAAAATGAATTCGGTAGACACAAAGTTAAAGGCTAAAGAGCCAGAATGGTTTATTGAGTATGATGATTTATTCCCAAGAGAGCTAACTGAGATGCCTTTGATTCAGGAAGTAGATCATGAGATAGATTTGACCCATGGAGCTCAGCCAGTAGCCCAGCGCACGTACAAAATGCTAGTCCCTGAAGCCATCAAACTCAAGGAACAACTTAGGCAGCTGTTAGAACAAGGGTTTATAAGACCCAGTGTTTCACCTTGGGGAGCGCCAGTTCTCTTTCAGAAAAAGAAGGATGGAATGTTAAGGCCTCGTGTGGATTATAGAGGTCTCGATGAGCTGACAGTTAAGAATAAGTATCCTATACTGAGAATTGATGAGCTTCTGGACAGGCTAAATGGAGCCCAGATCTTCACAAAGATAGATCTCAAATCAGGGTATTACCAGATCAGGATTAATGAGAAAGATATCCTGATCTGGTAATACCCTGATTTGAGATCTATCTTTGTATTATAATAGTAGGCTATGCATTCCCAATGATGAGGGAACTAAGGGTCAAATTCTGAATGAAGCCCATGATAGCCTTATAGTAGGACATCCAGGTTTCATCAAGACCTACATGTCTGTAAAGAAAAGCTTCTTTTGGCCCAATCTAAAAAAGGATGTACTTAATCATGTATGTCAATGCCTGATATGTTAGAAAGTCAAAGCCGAGAGAGTAAAAATGCCTAGGAAGTTACATCAATTAGACATCCCCTAGATAAAGTGGGAATGTATCAGAATGGATTTTATTACTGGACTACCTTTAGTGCAATCAAGTTACAACTCCATCTTCATGGTAGTTGACAGACTAACCAAAGTTGCCCATCTGATTCCAATAAAAGAAACCTACACTACAGTGGATGTGGCCATAGTGTTCCTCAAGGAAATCTTCAGATTGCATGGCCTAGCCAGGAGAATAGTAAGTGATCGAGATCCCAAATTCACGTCAAGATTCTAGACTGCATTCTTCGAAGGAGTAGGAACTTTCTTATATCATAGCACAGCTTACCACCCCGAGATCGATGGTCAAACAGAAAGGGTGAACCAAGTAATCGAAGATATACTTCAATCATGCTGTGGTGGCAGGGAACCCAAGAAGTGGCTAAGCTATCTGCACCTAGTCGAATTTGCCTAGAATGCTTCTTATCACCGAAGTATCGGGATGAGCCCTTTCAAAGCTCTGTATGGACAAGACTGCTTAACACCATTAACTTGGTCCGATCCATTGATTCGGGTCGAGATGTCTAGACAGATGCTTGATGACATGGAGCAGCAAATGCAGTCAATCCGCAAGGATATAAAAGCTACCCAGATAGACAGAAGTAGTACGCAGATAAGAAGAGGTCAGATAGAAAATTCAAAGAAGTAGATATGGTCTTCATTCGAGTACGCCCCAAAAGAAGTTCTCTATCTCTTGGGAAGTACAAGAAGTTATCCCCTAGATATTGTGGGCCATATCTGATTACGAAGAAACTAGGTGACTTAGCCTATGAACTTCTTCTGTCTCCTCGTCTCAAAGTACATAATGTATTGCCTACTTAAGAAGTATGTACCGAGCCCAAATCATGTGCTTAATGATGAACTCTTAACTTCTTCAACCCAAGGGCAGATGGAACTCCAACCTAAAAAAATCCTTGATGTTCGAGAGAAGATTCTCAGCAACAAAATTTTGAGAGAATTATTAGTCAAATGGAAGTTCTATCCTTTTGTGAAGATGCCACCTGGGAGAAAGAAGCCAAATTGATGTGGGATTACCCCCAGTTTGCGAGATGAGGACATCTCGCATTTTTCAAGTGGGAGAGGATGTAAGATTCCTCCCCAGCCCTCAAGATGTCCAGTTTGAGAGAGGTAATTTAATTTTTAGATATCTTTGGATGGAAAAATATCCCTTAATATTAAAATAAATTCCCCCGAAACAGAAGTTTAAAACGAAATTCCTAAGGTGCATTAGAAATAAATTATAATGTGCATAAAAGGCCTTAGCGTAAGGGTCCATATTTTTTGAAAATTTTAGATTAAGGTTCTTATGGACCAATAAGATTAATCCAAATGTAGGGAGGAGATAAATTGAAGAATAAAAGGAAAACCCCCCAAAAATGAGTAAATGCTCACATAAGATGAAGAGTGGACTAATGACCAAAGAAAACAATTAAAAAACTAAAATTTGACACCTCAGAGTGGGGATCTCCCCTCATGAAGTAGGCGCCTTTTTTCTCATCATTACTCCCAATTTTTAATCAATAAAATGAGATATTTCATCTCTCCTCTCTCCTATTTCAAAAGTAGATCCAAAAAGTAAGCTGAACTAACCAAAAAATGGTCAAAATTGACCAAACTGATCTTGAAAATTCTAGAATCAGTTTGCTTGGTCAGAGGCTCAGTTTTTCCTATAAATAAAAGCCTCCCCCTTTGTAAAAGCTTAATGGTGTTTATGCATTGTTACACTACTCCTCTCCGGAGCCATCTACATTGAATTTCTTAATAATTCAATTGTTTTTGGCCTAATCCTCTCCAAAGTGATTTGGTGGCCACTCTTGCTTCAAACAAGAGTAGAACCCTCAATCCCTCAAGCCAAAGGAGAGCTTACAAGCTTCATGTAAGCTATTTTTCTTATTTATTTATGAATTTTAAATCTATGATTTTCTTGATTTTTATGTTTTGTATTTGATTGAATTAAATTCAAATGCTATGCCTTGATGAAAAGGCCACCCCCTTCTCTTCTTACATTCTAGCCTTTCTTAATCCTAGAAAGATTAACTAAGGGATTAATTAAACTCTTCTTATTGTTTACTCTCTTGAATTTAGAAAATTGTGTAGATTAGAGTTCTATGAATATAATTTGGGTTAATTAACGTTAAATAAAGAATGAAAAAAAATGAGAAATGGTCAGCCATACAAAGGAGGTTATGGCAAAATTTTCTAAAATTTTATGGAAAAGAAAGTTTATTTTTATGTTATTCCAAAAGAGTAATTCCCACCATTTTTGCATCTAAAAAAAATATTCTAATTACTCCATGTACATATTCACCTATGAATATGCATGGATATCACTAATATGGATATTCATCTTTAGAAAGATGCATAATGGAAATTCTTTTATTACAAAAGTGTTATTCTCATTAAATTTAATTTCTATGCATAGAAAGATGCATAATGGATTTTTTTAAAATTATAAAAGTGTTATTCTCATTAACTTTATTTTTTATGCATAGAAGATGCATAAAGGAATTTTCTTTAATTACAGAAGTGCTATTCTCATTAAATTTGATTTTTATGCATAGAAAGATGCGTAATGGAAAATTTTTATTATTATAAAAGTGTTATTCTCATTAAATTTAATTTTTATGCATAGAAAGATGCATAAAGGAAATTTTTTTAATTATAAAAGTGTTATTCTCATTAAATTTGATTTTCATGCATAGAAAGATAAATGAATTTTTATTATTATAAAAGTGTTATTCTCATTAAATTTGATTTTTACGCAAAAAAAGATGCATAAAGGAAAATTTTTAATTATAAAAGTGTTATTCTCATTAAATTTTTTTTTATGCATAGAAAGATGCATAAATAAATTTTTTTATTATAAAAGCTTGGTATGGGTGAGCAAGAGAGAGCAAGATGAGATTAGGGAGAGTACAATAGCTTTAGAGATGATTATGTAATAATAGAAGATTAACTTTAGAAGCTTGTAGAAGAGGATTAGAGAGAGATTAAGAGCTTAGAGAGCTGAAATGAGCTTGAAAAATGAGTTTCCCACCTTAGAATATGATTAGATAGCCTTTTTTGAGGTAAAAACACATTTTTGGAGAGAAAATCAAAATTTTAAATTTTTAGGGTTTTTTTAAGCCGAGCTGTACTTTTTTATTCAAAAATGTTAGCCCATGTCATTTCAAAAAGGAGATTTGAACCTTGCTTGAACTTTGGTGTGACCTCTAGAGAGAGGTGGAAGATAGGGGGACAAGGCTAAGAAATGTAATAGCTACCCTATATTTTATAGCTAAAGCTAGTGGATAGAATGAAGTCTATATGCAGACTAAAGAAATTGTGACAGGGCTGCCTAAGTTTAAAGTTGAAGGTATACAAAAAGTTTGTGAAGCATGTCAATTTGGAAAGAAAACAAAACATGTATTTTCACATGATAGAAATGTGAGCAAGAATGTACTAAATGTTGTGCATTCAGATGTATGGGGTCCTGCGGAGTCTATGGGTGGCTGCAAGTACTACGTAACATTCATTGGTGACCACACGAGGAAAGTGTGGGTGTATTCATGAAGGAGAAGAGTGAAGTGTTCACTCATTTTCAGAATTTCAGAGTGATGGCTAAAAAACAGAGATAAGTTAGCATGAGAAGTGCCTAAGGTTAGATGGAGGGGGAGAATACTTCTCTAATGAGTTCTTTGAATTTTTACAAAAGAATGGCATTCAAAGACAATTTACATGTAGATACACTCCATAGCAAAATGGAGTTGCTAAGCGAAAAAACAGGCACATTGCAGAGATAGCACGAGCATTGATGGGCAGAGAAGAATATGATGCATAGCTATTGGGCTGAGGCTATGTCTACAGCACTTTATATCATGAACATGACTCCTACTACAGCCATACATGATGTAATGCCAGAGGAGAAGTTTACTGGTAATAAGAAACCTGATTTGTCTCACTTGAAAGTTTTTGGATGTATTGCATATGTGCATGTGCCAGATGAGTTGCGTACTAATGCCAGAGGAGAAGTTTACTGGTAATAAGAAACCTGATTTGTCTGACTTATTTTTGGATGTATTGCATATGTGTATGTGCCAGATGAGTTGCATACTAAGCTGGATCCAAAAGCAAAAAATTATGTGTTTATTGGGTATTCCCTTGAGCAAAACGGATATAGATGCTATAATCCTGCTACACGTGAATTGAGGGTAAGCACGGATGTTGTATTTGATGAGATGAGTAGTTGGTATGTTGCTAAAAAAGATGCCGTTGGGGCTTATGTAAGTGGAAATGTGGTTGCACAGAATGCAAGTCAGCAATCGTAGTCATTGAGCGGACCAGGAGAGTCCTCATCCATCGGTTTTGTTTTGATAGACCATGGAGTGGCAGGCTGCATCATATCTAAAAATGTAGTTGGTACATCACATAAAGGCAAAGAGAAAGTGGTTGAGCCCCTTGGTATGCCTGTTATTTCTGCAGGGCATTCTCTTATTGATAGATATTCTAGTGGCTCGGAGATGAGCCTTGATGAAGAGCTTGGGATTCTAGCAATGAGGACACCTGGTGTGAAGAAGGCTATGGAATCCATGAATGCAAAGTTACGAAGATCTGGGGAAGAGGCAAAAACCCTGTGTAGAGGTTGACTTATGATGGTTATGTGGCACATCACTTTGCTTATATGGTAAAAGTTGTGCAGGTTATAGAACCCACATGTTTTGATGAGACTATTGGAAATGTGTGTTGGGAGAAAGCTATAAATAAGGAGATGAATGCATTGTATGAAAATGAGCCTTGGGATTTGGTGTCATTTCCTGAAGAGAAATCTATTGGCTGTAAGTGGGTGTATAATGTAAGATTCCTCCCCAGCCCCTCAAGATATCCAGTTTCTTCCCTTGTAATCAATCCCCTTTTCAGAATAATAAAAGATCTTGTTTCTACCTGTTTTGACCTAGAGAGAGAAAATATTCTAGAGAGAGATAATCCAATTTTTAGATATCTTTGGATGGAAAAATATCCCTTCTTATTAAAATAAATTTCCCTGAAACATAAGTTTAAAAAGAAATTCCTAAGGTGCATTAGAAATAAATTATAATGTACACAAAAGATCTTAGCCTAAGGGTCAAGATTTTCTGAAAATTTTGAATTATGGTCCAATTAAGGTTCCTATGGACCAATAAGATTAATCCAAATGTAGGGAGAAGATAAATTGAAGAATAAAAGAAAAACCTCCCAAAAATGAGTAAATGCTCACATAAGATGAAGAGTGGACTAAGAACCAAAGAAAAGAATTAAAAAACTGAATTTTGACACCTCAGAGTGGGGATCTTCCCTCATAAGGTAGGCGCCTTTTTCTCATCATTACCCCCAATTCTTAATCAATAAAATGAGATATTTTCATCTCTCCTCTCTCCTATTTCAAAACTGGATCCAAAAAGTAAGGTGAACTGACCCAAAAAGTAAGGTGAACTGACCCAAAAATGGTCAAAAATTGACCAAACTGATCTGGAAATTCTAGAATCATTTTGCTTGGTTAGAGGCTCACTTTTTCTTATAAATAGAAGCCTCCCCCTATGTAAAAGCTTAATGGTGTTTCTGCACTGTTACTCTACTCCTGTCTTGAGCCATCTACATTGAATTTTTATGCACTGTTACTCTACTCCTGTTCTGAGCCATCTACATTGATTTTTAATAATTCAATTGTTTTTGGACTAATCCTCTCCAAAGTGAATTGGTGGCCACTCTTGCTTCAAACAAGAGTAGAACCCTCAATCCCTCAAGCCAAAGGAGAGCTTACAAGCTCCATGTAAGCTAATTTTCTTACTTTATTTTACGAATTTTAATGAAAAATCTATGGTTTTCTTGATTTTTATGTTTTGCAATTTATTGAATTAAATTCAAATGCTATGCCTTTGATGAAAAGGCCACCCCCTTCTCTTCTTTACATTCCAGCCTTTCTTAATCCTAGAAAGTTTAACTAAGAGATTAATTAAACTCTTCTTATTGTTTACTCTCTTGAATTTAGAAAATTGTGTAGATTAGAGTTCTATGATTCTAAATTGGGTTAATTAATGTAAGCGTAGATAGATAAAAATGAGAAATGGTCAGCAATACAAAGGAGGTTATGGCAAAAAATTTCAGAATTTTGTGAAAAAGAAAGTTTGTTTTTATGTTATTTGAAAAGAGTAATTCCTACCATTTTTGCATCTAAAAGAAATATTTTGATTACTCCATGTACATATTCACCTATGAATATGCATGGATATCACTGATATTAATTATTAAATTTGATTTCTATGCATAGAAAGATACATAAAGGAAAGTTTTTTATTATAAAAGTGTTATTGATATTAAAACTGATTTCTATGCATAAAAAGATGCATAAAGGAAAGTTTTTTTATTATAAAAGTGTTATTCTTATTAAAATTGATTTCTATGCATAGAAAGATACATAAAGGAAAATTTTTTATTATGAAAGTGTTATTCTTATTAAAATTGATTTCTATGCATAGAAAGATGCATAAAGGAATTTTTTTATTATAAAAGTGTTATTCTTATTAAATTTGATTTTTATGCATAGAAAGATGCATAAAGGAATTTTTTTATTACAAAAGTATTATTCTTATTAAATTTGATTTTTATGCATAGAAAGATGCATAAAAGAAATTATTTTTATTACAAAAGTGTTATTCTTATTAAATTTGATTTTTATGCATAGAAAGATACATAAAGGATTTTTTTAAATAACAAAAGTGTTATTCTTATTAAATTTGATTATTACGCATACAAAGATGCGTAAAGGAATATTGTTTTTATTGCAAAAGTGTTATTCTTATTAAAATTGATTTTTATGCAAAGAAAGATGCGCAAAGGAATTTTTTTATTATAAAAGCGTTATTCTTATAAAAAATAATTGAGATCTAGTAACAGATTACAAAAAACAGTATCACTCTGGACTCTCTATTGAGACCAACTGGTCAGCAACGAGATCTAGTAATAGATTACAATAATCATTTCATCCATCATACATATCTTCCACGACATACGCAAGGGTGTCCTAGGCAGCACCGTGAGCCCGTGCATCGCCTGGTCTTAGAACCCTCCAGGATCCTTCTTAGGTGTCCTGACACTTCACTCAGGGACCGCTTCTTTGGCCCTTGCCCATCGTACCGGAAGCGCACCATTTTTCAACCATACCGAAGCTGGTCAAGACCTGGGTAGGCTTTGTCGCATGAGCTGTCCTTTGAACTCCCCGCTAGGTGTTGCAACCGAAACTTCCCTTAGAAAAACATATACCAAATGCTCCCTCTACATTCTGGCGTAAGACAGTCCTTTAAGAAAACAAGGTTTCTATGCAAGTTTTCAGTTTGATTTTCTTTTGAATACAAGGAGTATTTCTTGAATTAATATCCCCAAAACTTCTTGATCGGAATTCTGAATTTCATACTAGAATTCCTCGAATTCTATAACCTTGATCAACAGATCAATTCGAACGGTCTCAAACTTAGTTTCAGATTTGGCGAGAGTTTTGAGTGTATTTTTCTAAACTGGTCACACCTTCTTTCCTCAAAACTGACAAAAGAGTTTGGTCTTGGTCATAGTCTGATTCAAGGTTCGAGTCGGATAAGATTTTTCCTGAACTATCTTTCTCAAAAAGGTTTGATAATTTAGTTACTATTTTACTGAATTCCTTTCTTTGAATATTCACTTTACTGATTTTTAAATTAGTTACGAATTCCAATGAGGAATAAAATAATCATTTATCTGAATATTTCGATCTCGATAGATTTCTTGAATTTTCTTTTTACAATCCGTGTGAATATAAAACGATAGAAATTTCTCTCTCAGAGTATTTAATTATTCATTTATCAAATACTCATAGAATTTAAGAGAACTCTAATTTTGATATAAAAAATATTTATGCATCTAATTATGCATAAAAATCAACTTTAATGGAAATAACACTTTCCATTTCCATCTTAGTTTCAAGAAAATTTGAGGAATTCTTGGATTTCTTGATTTCTTGATCAAGAAAATGGGCATGGTGATTTTGGGATGATTAAATCTCTTTGATTTTTGGTTTGTTCTTAGCTTTTGGGATCTATGGGCCATTGTGGACCAAAATTTGGGGTAGCCGCTCCAAAATTTGAATGGCATGACCAAATTTAGGAAAAACTTTTTGCTAATCATGATTAACTTCCTTAAGCAAAATTTTTTTACCCTGCTTCCTCCTTTGTGCTTGATTTTGATGGCTATGGAGTTTTTTTTAGTGCTGGAAATCTTAGCCATTGCCCAGCTTGGAAGATTGGCCATGTTACAAACTTTGTTTATAGCCCTCTTCTTTATGCTCACATTTCTCACAAAATTCACCCATGAGGGTGGAGTTCATAGCTGCGTGTTTTCTACACCGTTTGGGGAGCCACAATGCTTAGCTTTGCTTTAAAGTTACGGAAAACAAGATGTTTAACAAACTTAATTCTCTAAGTGGTGAGTGATTTTTGAGTGATTTTGGCCGTGAGGAGGTCGACAATTGTGCCTATGATTCGTGGGAGTTTGGAGGCCAAAAAGATCATCAATGCTCAGTACAAGACTAGCCAAAGCTTCAACAAATGTGTAAGAAAATTTTCAGTCCATCAATGCTTCAATTTCTTGGCTCTATCAATATGCCTTTCTCTATCATCCTATGTCATCCTTGCATCAAAATGGATAGGGGATTAGGGTCTATTGGAGAAATAGGGTTTTAGGGAAAGTGCCCTAACATTAGAGTTTTGTTAAACAATCCTAAAATGGGATTGATCACGGTGATAGACATAGATTAAGCAACATAATTAGGGTGGATTAAACCACACTAAGAACTCCATAAGAGAGAGAGAAATATTGCACACTCAACACTCAATTCTATTGCACTATTACATTCACAATGAACCATACAATGATATAGGCTTTCTAGCCTTATCCCACTTTACATGTCATCATCTATGTGGCACTCCCTTTTCCACTTCTTTTGGTCAACACTCACACATGATTCAATATTACATGTGGCATTCTTATCTTGCCACACAATATCTTGTACCTCTAGGATGCTTTCCCTCATACACACAACACCACGATTACATCTCTCAACACCCCCTCTTAATCGAGGTATTCCACAAGTCACCCATCACCCATCAATGTAGCATTGCACAACCGCAATCGCTACCTCTCAACACTCCCCCTCAATGATACATTGGAGTGTCCATCAAACGAACATGTGTGCGTGTGTCTACCATCTCAGACACCAAGTCCATTTTGAGCTGACTCACTCATAGTGGAACCACTGAGTCCGATTTGAACAAAGAAGTTCGGGTGGGAACCAACCCATGCGCATGCACCTCACACGTGCATTTTTCATGCACACATCACAATAACCATTTTGAGCTTCTCGGTGAACTCGGGTAGGGCAATCTTATACCAATGGGTGATTATAATTTTTTTTGAGCATGCAGGCTTGGGCACGATTTCCCTCATATACATTGGTGAAACAAATACAATGCCTTTTGGTTGAAGTCGGGCAGCGGACCCACATAAGCCAATCTTTGCTTGTGATTCATGGTGATGTTCATTTTACAAAAGAATAGCAATGGGTGTGAAAATTTTCTTAAATAAGTAGTTCACCATATGAACAAGCATTTAAGGCTTTTCAAAAAAAATTTTTTAATAATGTGTGAATAAATCCTTAGATGATGCATACACTATGTGTGAAGCTTCCCTAAGGTTAAAACCTTGAAAAATACATTGAAGCTTTTCATTTTGAAAATGGATTCTGCTACATGCCACACACTCTGCAACATGCTTGACTGAGCTCATGGGCCACATCATGGGACTGCAGTCTACAGCGACGCGGCGATGCCTATTTCTTCCTCTGCTTTAGGGACCCATGCGTCTTCTTTTGCTGGAGCTTTCTCTAAGCTTCAATGACGACCTTAGACTTAGCACCCACACCATACAAACGTCCTCATGCCTCTCTCTGACCTTCCTCAACATTTTGGGCACTATTACTCCACCCAGAAACAGAAGCCAGCGGCCTAGAATGGGCCAACCCCTCGGCCTGGGCGGCACCGTCAGCCTTTTGCCACTGCAAAACCACTAGGCAACTGCCACTTCCACCACAGTTTCTAGTGCACAAAGCAAGCATCTAATCAACACATCACAGCTCCCCTCTAAGAATCCCACATTGCTCATCTCTCTTCTGCTGCTCTGTCACCCGAGTTCGCCAAACTTGTAACGTGAGCTAAACATTCTAGACTGCTACCCTACAACTACTGCTTCTTCTTTTCAGCTTCCAGCCTACACTTCTCTTACCTCTGTAGTATTAGTAGTGTTGCTCTCTCTCTCTCTCTCTCGTACACTGAGTACCCTCACCTTCATTCATGGAACTTCTCACCATATCAGTTGCGGTGGATTTGCATGCTAAGCGAGACACCATACTTGAGGGAGCCCCGCCTCCTGATTGCACGAACCTGCTACTAGTTGTTGCTAATCTTTCTCTTGTGCTCTTGACCTTCTCCTTGTGGTGGGATGTCAACATAGCTCTATAGTTGCATCCTTTCTTAACACAAAACCACTCTTATTGCACGCTTCTCTTTGCAGTAGCCTCTTGCAATCGTTAGACCTTCTTTAAGAGGTTTACACAGCCATCGTAATAATTAATTTTTCGACCAATAATATGGCCATCATGAGTTCCCAAATGAGCTTCCACTCCATGACTTCCTTGTCATGGATCTCAGCAATCTTCATGGCTTTCATGAGCTCCACATTGAGCTCTCCACCTTGCATGCCTTCTTCTTAGAATGGTAAACCTTCAAAGATGCTTTTCAACACGGTTTCTCTTGAAACCGAAGGTGATATACCTTGTGAAAGATTTCTCTTGCTTCCACCAAACATTGCTCATCTTTCATGAGCAAATCAACACATCCTTCCATTTGATGTGCACATTCATGTGGGCTCCTTTTCTTACCCACAATGCTTGCCCCTTGCTTGGACAAGCCTTTCACCTCCACACATGCTCTTTGCCAACTTGCAAGAGCCATGGGATCCTCTCATCCCATAAATCAGCAACCCTTCTCTAAATTGAGCATTCTTCCATGCTCAAACCAAAAATTAATAAGGCAAAATCCAAAATACCTTCACAAATCTTTTCTTAGCAGCTTCCTTGATGACACCGAAGACTTCATAGTCTTCATACTCGCTGAAATCTCCATTTTCAACTTCTTTGATGATGAGCAGGCTCTCCATGTAAAACTCCCATTTTCAACTCTCTTGGGCAACTTCTATGTAACCTCCTTGTTTGCAAATATCCTCTCAAATCCTCACAAATGCAAATCCAAATGATAATATGAGTGTGCTAATTCTTTTTCATAATAAACTAAAAATAATGCTTAATCAAAGAACTCATAACCAAGAAATCTATACATAAATAATCACCATGAACACATATCTCTGTCCCAATTTCATAAAATAGTCCACAATGCAAAGTAGACCTCACATACCTCAGTATGCATCTCAATGCATCCAAATGCGGCTTCCGAGGAACCTGCATAAACTGACTCACCAACCCAACAGCATAGCTCAAATCTGGCCTGGTGATCGTCATGTAGATCAAGCTTCCTACTATGCGTCTATACATAGTTGGATCCTCCAAAATCTCTCCTGAATCTGCACTCAACTTGCCATTCTGATCCAATGGCACTGAGATAGGCTTACAGCTTGTCATACCATACTTGGACAACATGTCCAAGCCATACTGTCTTTACAGTAATCCAATACCATGTGGTGACCTAATCACCTCAATGCCCAAGAAATATCTGAGCTCCCCCAGATCCTTCATCTCAAACTTCTATCTAAGCAAGATCTCAAAGATTTCTGCATCATGGTCCCCCGTATTGATCAGGTCATCTACGTAGATGACAACAAGCACAACCCCTCTATCACTGTGTCTCACATAGAGTGAGAAATCTGCATTGGCTACATGAAAGCCAATAGTGAGAAGATATTCAGAAATCTTGTTAGACCATGCTCTTGGTGCTTGTTTTAAGCCATACAAGGCTTTCTTCAACTTGCAAACATGCTCGGGGTGACTCACATCCTCATAACCAGGTGGCTGCAACATATACACCTCTTCTTGCAAATCCCCATGCAAGAATGCATTCTTTACATCCATCTGGATTCTGATGTAAAGACCATTGCTTTGACACAGCCACTGCTATCACAACTCTCACTGTTGCCATCTTGGCAACTAGGCTAAAAGTTTCCTCATAATAAATGCCATATGTCTGTGCATATCCTTTGGCTACCAATCTAGCCTTGTTCTTGCTTATGCTTCCATCACTGTTATGTTTTACTTTGTACACCCACTTGCATCCAATGGCTTCCTTGCCTTCAGGTAATTGCACTAAATCCAAAGTCTCATTTCCATATAGTGCATCCATCTCCTCATCCATAGCTTTCTCCCAACACACATTTCCAACAGCCTCATCAATGCATGTGGGCTCTACAACCTGCACAACTTTTGCCATGTATGCATAGTGATGTGCCACATAACCATCATAGATAAACCTCTGCACATGATTCTTCACTCTCCCAAATCTTTGCAGCTTTGCATTCATGGCTTCCATAGCCTTCTTTACACCAGGTGTTCTCACAGCTGGTATCCCAAGATCCTCATCAAGGCTCATCTCTGAGCCACTAGACTCTCCATGAACATGAGAATGCCCTGCAAAAATGTCAGGCATACTAAGGGGCTCAACCACTTTCTCTTTGCCTTTATGTGATATACTAATCACATTTGCAGGACTGGTATTATGATGCAGCCTGCCACTCCATGGTCTATCAACTGAACCACTAGATGAGGACTCTCTTGGTCCACTCAAAGACTGTGATTGCTGACTTGCATTCTGTGCAACCACATTTCCACTCACATCAGCCCCAACAGCTTCTTTTTCAGCAGCATACCATCTGCTCATCTCATCAAAAACATCCCTGCTTACCCTCAACTCACGTGTAACAGGGTTATAACACATGTATCCCTTTTGCTCAAGGAAATACCCAATAAACACACATTTTCAGCTTTTGGATCCAACTTAGTTCTCAACTCATCTGGCACATGCACATATGCAATGCATCCAAAGACTTTCAGATGAGACAAATCAGGTTTTTTGCCAGTAAACCTCTCCTCTGGAGTTACATCATGTATGGCTGCAGTTGGTAGAGTCCTATTCATGATGTAAACTGCTATAGAAACAGCCTCAACCCAATAGCTATGCGGCATATTCTTCTCTCCCATCAATGCTCGCGCAATCTTAGCAATGTGCATGTTTTTCCGCTCAACAACTCCATTTTGCTGCAGAGTGTATCTGCATGTAAACTATCTCTGAATACCATTCTTCTGCAAAAATTCAGAGAACTCATTGGAGAAGTACCCTCCCCCTCCATCTGACCTTAGGCACTTTACATGTTTCCCTGTAACTCTGAAATTTTGAAAATGAGTGAACACCTCACTCTTCTCCTTCATGAAGTATACCCACACTTTCCTTGTGTGGTCATCAATAAATGTCACATAATACCTACAGCCTCCCATAGACATGGTCTTCGTAGGACCCCATACATCTGAATGCACAACATCTAGTGCATTTCTGCTCACATTTCTATCACGTGGAAATACATGCTTTGTTTGCTTTCCAAATTAGCATGCTTCACATATTTTTTTGCATACCTTCAACTTTAAACTTTGACAGCCTTGTCACAATTCCTTTAGTTTGCATGGACTTTATTCTCTGCACATTCACATGTCCAATTCTTTTATGCCAAATGTCTGTGTCTACAACAATTCTTGAACCATTTGCAAACATCGCAGCACTCACTTCAGGCATGTTTACATTCAATGTAAACATTCTGCCCACTCTATTGCCTTTTGCAACCAACCTGCACTTGTCTTTAAAGTCTTTAACATAACAACCATCAGGGTTAAACCGAACCTGCAAACCCTGCTCAATCATCTGGCCAATTGAAACCAGATTCTTTGCTATGTTCAGAACATGAAGTACATCTGCAAGGTACTTCACTTTGCCATTCTGCTGCATAGACAGTGGCACATCTCCAACATGGGTAATTAGATGAGTAGTGTCATCTCACGTTTTCACAAAACCTGGTCTTTCAAGGTTTTTCATCTCCTTGAACCACTCCCCATGACTTGTCATGTGGTTCGAAGCACCTGAATCAACGTACCATATATCATCTTTATGTGCTGCTTCAACATTTTCAGACATGGCATTAACGACATACTGCATAACAAACAACCTTTCATTATCCTCATTGTTTCTGCTCGAGGATACATAGTTGTTTTGCTGTAATTTTCCATTTTGCATGTCAGCTTGCTTCTTTTAACAATCTGCCTGCACATGTCCAGGCTTACCACAATAAAAGCATCCACGTGTATCATTATACTGCCTTTGCCAGTTTTCACGACCTCTTTGACTCCCCCTGTCTCTAAATTGGCCTCTTCCACCTGCGTGTTGTTGTTGTTGAGTGAATTCTGGGACTGTTGTTGCTGTTGTACTGGCCATAATTCTGATTACCTGTTCAGCCACCTCCTTAGCCGCGTCCACGGCCTCCTCTACCTCGTCCTCTTCTTGAACTTGTGTAGAAGGCCTATTGCTCTGAACTGTTTTTGTTTTGTGAAGACTGTTGGTCTTCATCCAAGCTCTTCTCTTCTATAATCAATATAGACAAAATCTGTGAAATTGGGAATGTTTTTCCGAGTTTAAATAGACGTCTTGAACGCCTTGTATTGTGGCCCGAGACCACGTAGAAACTTCCACCTTAGCATTATCATCTACTGAAACACCAATAGATGCAAGGGATTCCACAATACCCTTGATCTTCAATGCATAGTCATTCACAGACATACTCTTTTTCTCCACAGTACGAAGTTCATTCTTCAACTGTGTCTTTCGCGCCTTGATATTCGTTTCATAGAGTTTTACCAAGGCCACGCCTCATTGGGAGACTTGGCATCCTATATTTTTTTGGCTCCTTGGTTCCAATCCTTGAACTCTTTCATATCTGCAGTAGTCGGATTGATCTCCGGTATCTCCGGTGCCTCTTCATGCTCACCTTCTATGTAGTCCTAGTAACCCTTTCCCACCGGAAAATTTGTCAACCTGAACCTCCAAGCATGGAAGTTGTTCTTGTCAAGCTTTTCAGCAACAATCTGGTTTATGCCATCATTTGACATCTTGCCAGACACACAAATTTACCAGAAACAGCACTCTGGTTTGTCCTGCACAAACTGCCGTCTCAATGTGCATGCATACACCCAATGGCAACTGTTTGACCTCCTTGCAGCACACACAATGTCTGCACAATCAATCTGTCTTCGTGCAGTTCTTAAAACGGAGTTCTACATAGAATCAATGACTTACCCGCTGCAGTGCTCGAAATCGCCTGCTTTCCGAAAAACGGAGGTCCTAACACGCCCGAAACGCATTTTCGGCCCGAAAAAATTTGTCCGGTAAGACTTTATAGTTACCCTATAGCTTTACTCACGCGAAGAAAGCTTCTCAATCAGAGATTGTTTGTTGCCAGTGCCTCCCGTAAAGCTCCCGACGACAAGGATGTAGTCACCCCCCCAACACAAATAGGGAAGAGTAGATGAAGCTCTTACCCTCGTGTGCCGGAAGTGATTTTGGATACAAGAGAAAGAGTCCTTCATAACCGTTCATTAGTGGAGTACTTAGTCAAATGACGAGGGCTACCTAAGGAAGAAGCTTCTTGGTAACCCACCTCTACATTGGAAAGATTTGAAGGATTATTGGATGCATTTTGGAAGTCCAACGAAGGTCATGAATAGTGAATTAACTTGCTGGAAATTACTATAAATTCATTGTTGGCAGTCTTATACCCTTAGAAATTGGATACATAATGATTGGAAGCTGTTGAGAAATATGGTGCCAAAGAGCACAAGGAAAATATGGAGTGAGTGTGAGAAGCCATATCACCTAGTGAGAATTATTCCATATGCAAGAGAAAGGCCAAGTTGTATACTTCTCATATAAAAGGAGTACATTTCAAACAATGGAATACAAGCACAACATCTCAAGTCTTTTTATGAGTATAAGATTCCATCTTGTAACCTAACTGAAACTTGAGTCCAAACCTTAATTTGCACACAATCATGACGAGTTTTTTTCATTTCTATCCACCTTAGTTTAGCATTGTGATTAGTGTAAGATTAGTTTATGATTAGGTAAATGTCTTGTTATTAGGATGTGTAGTTAGGAGAGCTCGATCCATAATTGCAACATGGTATCAAAGCCTAAGTCTAACTCTTTTAGCTTAGGTTTAGATCATTAGCATTGTTATTAATAGGACTGAGAAGCCATTAGCAATCACTTAGAATTTCTTTAAGTTCCATTTCTCTTCTCTTTCCATACTTCATTAGGGCTTCATTAGGATTGTAGTGCAGATCCAGCAAGAGAAGAAGAATTGCTTGTGTGGAGATAAAAAAGGCTAGCAAGAAGGATCTACAACAATGGCACATGGAGCTGTTAAGCAATACTATAAAACTAAGGTTTTGCTGGTAAAAAGATAGCAAGGCTCTTGTAGCTTCCCAGCAACGCAACACAAAAGCTGCATCTACGCACGAGTAAGAGAAAGCTTCTTGTAGACCATTGCATTATAGCTCACACAGAGAAGGGAGCGAGCAATTCTAGAAGAGTTGTGGCTTAGCAAAAAAAAGAGGAAGAGCAAAGGAGGCAGACAGCTCTGCCTTCCCTCGATAACAGTAGCAACCTTCCCTAACCAGAAGTGAGAGAAAGGTAACAGCATCGCAAAAAGTGGGACAGGGAGCAAGTAGAGAAAAAGCCTCTTGTAGCAATCAGTCATGCTCAGAGTGAAGCAACAAGCACCCAAGCTACACGCAAGCCCAAGAGCGTAGCGCGCTATCGTCACAACAAGCGCAAACAGTTGTGTAGTTCTACAGGCTGTGTCAGCCCAAGCAAAAAGGGAAGCAATTTGCAAACAGGCAGCTTCTGACATCGCTTTCCTCTCCACATCTCAAAGTCATGACAAGGGACCGAACTACAATCGAGCAGCAGCTCGGCATAGCAGAGTGTGCAGAAGATGGTGACATTCACTGTTCGTCTCTAGCACGAACAATGGTGTCCATGGGGGGACGGGCACAAACGCAGCAAACTGGAAGTAGCAGTAAGAGCACCAGCGTGCGCAGCTGTGAGAGAGCTTCAACAGTCGCCCTGAAGCACGAACGCCAAAACCTGCATGGCGTCCACCTCCACATGTTAAGTGGATAATTTATATTGTGAATTTAAAAAAAAATCAAAGGATAACATTTCGCTATTAAAAAAATAAAATTAAAAAAAACAAAAAAATCTCCAAAGGTTGAAAACCTTATCCTCTTTTAAGAGGCGGTTCATATGCAATGCATGAAGGAAGGAAATATCAAACATTAGCATGGTTTTTTTGTATTGGCATGGTATTCATCAAATTGGGCATTGAAATCAAAATCAAGCATTTGCAAAAATATTCACAAAGTAGCAATCAAACCAATGGTCAAACAAGCCAAAGAAGCCAACAACAATGAAGAAGATATCGACATGTTCTGCATCAAACGAACTCGGCATCGACAAACTCTCAAAAATTATTATGTTGTAAGCGGCCAAAGGAGCACGCTGGTGTGTGTGTGAAAATAAAATTTCTTGTAAAAATGCCGCAACGAAATGAGTATGCAAGCATAGGTGTGCACAAGCAAAGACCAAAGTGTCGATAAGAAGAAGAAGACGACATCAACAGCATAAAAGAAGCAACAAAGGAGCTATCAATCTCTCAAACAAAAATTTGTTGTGAAAAAAATCCTACTTCCTACAAAAAGTGCTTGTATCTAGCCTCTGGGACCAATGATGTACCCAAGCTAGAAATTCATCCCTCACCTAAGAGCCAAAGTAGCATTAAGGGAGGGAAGTGCCAAAGTAGCATATGGGCCAAAGTTGCTCATAGCACATAGGGGAATGTAGAAAGTAAAAAGTCAAAACAAGACTTTGAAACCGACATCCAACCACCTTGAGTAGCCCAAAAATTTGGCACCAAGGGAGGGTGTTGAGAAATATGGTGCCAAAGAGCACAAGGAAAATATGGAGTGAGTGTGAGACGCCACATCACCTAGTGAGAATTATCCCACATGCAAGAGAAAGGCCAAGTTGTATACTTCTCATATAAAAGGAGGACATTTCAAACAATGGAATACAAGCACAACATCTCAAGTCTTTTTATGAGTACAAGTTTCCATCTTGTAACCTAACTGAACTTGAGTCTAAACCTTAATTTGCACACACTCATGATGAGTTTTTTTTCATTTCTATCTACCTTAGTTTAGCGTTATGATTAGTGTAGGTTTAGTTTATGATTAGGTATATGATTAGGTAAATGTCTGATGTGTAGTTAGGAGAGCTCGATCCAAAGTTTTAACAGAAGCTACTCAAGGTTCTTATGCCACTATGGGGAAGAAGTTATGGATTGTTTTGAGGGATTATTGGAGCAGTTTACAACCATATACATGTGATTTTGATCTCTCATACATGGTGTGAGTCCATTCATATATTCTCCATCCATAAGAATTGTAATTGTACATATCAATGGTTTCAAGGACGAAACCTTTTGGGTGGGGATGGTTTGTAACAAAGTGGAATGGTCTCATATTAATAATGGGCCCAATGCCAATTGAACATGCCCATGGACAATACTTACTTATGATAGTGTGAAAGGAGGGTCATGTATATAGGCTACATACACCATAATTTTGGTACCTTTTGGTAATCAAGAATACACAAATCTTTTAATCTCTCTTCTCTCTCTAAACCTAGGCTAATCCTCATAATCTAGGCTAATCCAAGGCTAATTAGAGTAAATCTAGGATAATCTAGATGCTACTTTCTTTCACCACTAATTATCATTGCATACTTATTTTATGATTGCCATCGTTACTAATGTATGCAACATGCTCTTCAAACTTTACAACTATAAATAGAACATATTTAAGATAATGAAGGGAAGAACCAATTAAGATCTAGTAAACCATGGCCATCCATGCTTACCCTAGGGTTCAAAAGATCCTTAAAACTCTATTGTTTGTAAATGCATGACAAGTTTGTTGAACTTTCAAGCTATCTTACATATGTTTTAGTACCACATCTGCAAGGCCCTTATTCCTCTAAAAGTGGCAGTTCGTGTGAAGCTTCATCTGAGTCCATAAAAATCCCTCAAAAGTACTATTTTGCATAAACATTGATATGAAGATTGATTGTGGATGAGTTGCACAAGCTCACCACCCAATCATAGATCCTTCTAGAGCACCACCGATCCTAAGGGTAGACCTAAACCAGTGGAGTCATTGCTAAAACCCTCAAGTCACATAGCATGAGAGTCCACTTCCACTAGAGATAATAAACTACAAATAAATTATGAGAAACATCAAATAAAAGAACCCATAGGTCCTAAGGGTAGACCTAAACCAATGCAATCATTGCTAAAATACTCATGTCACATAGCATGAGAGCCCCCTACCACTAGAGATAATAAATTATGAGAAACGACAAATAAAAGCACTCATCAATCACTTCACATTATTCTCATACTTATGATGCCTGCTATCTCTAATAAAATCAGCCTAGTTATGTCCTTTAGGCACATAAGGCCCAATCCCCACCCAAATAAGCATAGGCAACCCACAAAATTCATGTTCGTATCTTGCTCATAGCCAAATTTGATGCATTATCCATGCTTTTCATTGATGATATGTGGAGCTAAGTTTAGAATATAGCTTTATACATAAGTACCAAAGCATGCTGCTTTTAATTCAACGGTATCACCTACACTGTACACACATGATCAAATCCCGTTTTAAGCAAATATTTGGCTGCCAAGCCTTTCTAGATATTGATCCTTGATTAATCAAGGATTGTGCTGCCCATTACACCTTTGTTGTGTACTATGTAGTGTCATTTTACCAGTTTAGTATCTGAATCCTATACATATGATAAGTTAGTTATTAGTATATGAATCCTCTATAGTTAGTTAGTATGTATGTACTAATGCCCCATCTCTCTCTACAGGCAAACTAGACCAAACAAGCTTCTTCTATTATGGTGAGGTACACCAAGTCTAACAAAGGGAGAAAGGACTACTATTGACTTCATCAAAGAGCTTTTACCTATGCACTTATCCCCTACTTTGAAGTTATGCATGGTCAATGCCAAGACCTACATAGGTTGACTCCCAAAAAAAAAAAAGTTTCCTTCGAGTAGTAGGGCTACCTCAAAATGTCTTGATGTTCGTTAGACTCCTGTACAACCGATGCAAATAGCTTCACAATGCATACACGGGCACGCCCACATGCATGGATGAGAAGGGTAAGTATTATCGCTTCCCTATCACGTTAGAGCTTCAAAATCACAACAGAATCATGTGCTTGCATACATGAGTTGGCTCCTTTACCTGAACCTATTAGACAAAAGTTATATACCACTCATCAATTCTTATCTCAATCTCAATTCTAGATCATGGTAATTTCTGCTGCTATTTAAGTTATAAACCTTTAGTATGAACTTCAGTAATAATTATTTACAATCACATCAAATTTATTATTCACATGTGACCTTCACAACCTAATCATCAGAGCTATTAATTCTTTCTATTCAAAGCAGTCCAACAGCTACCATGTTCTAGTGCTAGCCTTCACCATTGTTGGAGTGTGTCCTTCACCTTCGGAAAAGTGGCTATCTATGAAGATTTGCCTACTTTTGAGTGTTCATGAGGCGGTGTCATAGCATGCAGTCTATGATATGTATGATAGAGCTGATAATTTGAAGATTTGTGAGTAGGCTCTCATGGAGTCAAGATCACACTTTGGTGTAGAACATATGAAAAAGGCATCCATTGAGTTGACCCCAACACCTACTCCCCTCCCCCTCTCACAGACTGGCCACTTGAGTTAATGTCTATATGTGCATCATGCAAAATCTTTACATTGAACTAAAGGATCAAAACAATTGTTCCCCAAAAAGTATAATGTGCCTTTAAATAAAGTCTACATGGCAAAACTTTACAAGCCACTCACAGGAGCATGGAAAAGCCTCACAGTTGAAGAAGCTGCAACCATGTGAGGATTCCCATACATTTGAGTCACTCCATACATTATGAGTCCTGTTCAGAACATTTCTGGATTATGCTAGCAACAAAGCCTTAAATTTTCAGATGCTTTATAGCTGTCTGAACGTCCTTATCGCCACGACCACTGCAGCTTACTACAACTCTTGTCCCAGGTTTCAAAGTTGGGCACAACTTTTCCAAATAAGCGAATGCATGTGATGTCTCTAAAGCAGGTATGATGCCCTCAAGCTTTGATAGCCTCTCAAATGCTGGAGACATCCAATGAAAAATGTTAGTAATCGTGAAAAAGAAAAGACCTACAGCTAGAACTATGTTTCAACTCGTATCAAGCAAGCAGCCATGAAGAAACCAAATAAATTTCTTAAAACAAAGAGAATGGACATCAAAACAGCTCTCATGAGACCTCAAAACATCAAAATGAGCCCTAATTAGTGAAGATTCTCTTTACCAAAGAATTTATTCACACAATTTTTTTAAGTGAAACCACTGCTTCATTAATAAAAGTAATGTTCATTCATAGCTGTCCCAGAGTGGAACAGCTACGATTCAGATCAGAAACAGTCAGAAAACACCTTGAGCTGCAGACAACTCCAAACTCAAAAGAATCTCTGAGAGACTTAGTGATCTACCAAAGGAAGGAAAAAGGGTCGACTTGAACAACAGAAAAAAGCAGCTGATTCCAGACATGGTAGATAGTCCAAAGTGCCCAGAATATCGTCCAATCCAGAAAGACTACATAAGCTGGCAATGGTGGAGAGAGTCGACCAAAAAGCCAAAATTCCTTCCCAAGAAGTCTGGAAATCATGTCCATAGGTGGCTTGACTATCTATCCAGGAGGGCTCAACAATGGCAGCAGCACCACAGAAGATGGGGCGGTGCCTCACGTGAGTGAGAGCATCCACTACATGAGGCTGAAGCAATACGTCTACGTGCCAAAAGAATCCCCACCAGAAAAACACCCATAATACATATCCATAGAAACAATCGTTGCTTCAAGGGCAATTTGCTCTTCCATATCTTTCCCAATGCCACTTTCCACCAAGGCAAGGATTTAGACATCCTCCATAGATGATTTGCATGCTCGTGAATCCAAAGGGGGGGAAAAAGGAGCTTGTACGCCCTAGAAACTGTGAGCTGATGCAAAGGAAGAGGTGTATATGATTATATCTAGGGAGCTGCCTGTCAAAACGTTAGTCTTTGAGTCGACCTTCTTCTTGAAGCGCAGGCACTGGTTGCAATGGTTGAATCATCTCCTTCATGACTTTCCGAATCGACCTATGATGCAATCCCAAATGACAATGTCTAACTGCTTGAGGAAACAAAAAAACCATACCATGCTCATCAATAACATCCCATATGTGGCGAATTCCACGCACGGAAAGGTTATAGGCCTTCCTTGGCTAGGATAATGCAAGAGGCACTTCAAACACCCTACTCCAATGAATGCTCTCCATAGTCAAAGAGTTTTCCTAGTTTGGGGGCTAGCCGGACCAATGTAGGTGGTGTAACAAAGCGTTCCAGTCTTGAATGAGAGCAATAGCATAGGGGGAACCCGTGATTTTTTTTTTTTTTGGAAAAAAGATCCTTCTATTAGTTAATGAGAAAACGCCATAAGGCTACAAAGCTCACCTCACAAGGAGGGATAATAAACACAGTGAACACCGGAGCTCCACCCCTGTGGCTGGCCGCTCTCTGGGGGGGGGGCTACCTAGTAGTACATGCGGGAGGTGAGAGGAGCCAAAGTGGAGGCCTGTAGTGCCAAGTGACATCCTCGCCCCTCGCGATGAGGAAAGGGCCAGGCTGCCAAGTGCGGAGAAATGCCTTGCGGCGACTTCTCATGCGATCCAAGTCGCCCTGAAGTTTCCCCCAGTGTCCTCTCAAGGTGTGAATGATGTCCACCCAGAGGGCCTGTATGACCTCCGTCGGTGGAGTCGCCTGGCGGTCTATGGCCTCCCTGCATCGGGCTCTCCATATGTGCCAAGCCGTCATGCTGCTGATCATCTCCCATCTGTGCCCGACCCCCTCCTGGGAGACTGCCGAGGAGAAGTCTGGCGTCGGAACCATCGCCATCGCCCTGTCAGAGACCTGGATGGTCACACTGCCAGGGACGTCCTCGTATCCAAGGGCCGGGCCGCTGTCCGTGGCCCAAGCCACCGCACCCCACGTCACCATCATCTCACCTGGCGAGCCTGCAAAAACCATCCTGAGAGCGCGCTGCCAGACCTGTTGTGCCTGTGGGCAATCCCATAAGCAGTGCCGCTGCGACTCCTGTGCATGGCCGCACCGAGGGCAGGACGATGGGTGTCTGCCAAAAGCTAGCCAAGCCCCCACAGCCAGTCCTCTATGCGTTGTAAGCCAGAGAAAAAGCGTCACCTTCCGGGGCCGGAAGCTGGCCCAAAGGCACTGCCAGAAGTCCCTAAGGAAGGCAGGGGAGAGCCCCTGTCGCCGCCAATGCTTGGCCGCCGCCGGGGTGCCCGCTATCCTGTGCCTCTGGATCCGCCGCCCCAGCCTCGCTGTATACTGGAAAAAGGGGGTACCTGGGCTGGTAGGGGCCGAGTAGGGATCTCGCCAAAGCCACTCGCCTGGATCCCACTGAAGGCGAATAAGAGGCCTGCTGTCCCAAGCCCATAATCTCCAAGAATAGTCCTCCCCTATCGAGGCCGGTGAGGGGTCTACATGCCACTGTCTCTGATGAAAGCCGACCACCCACACCCTCTGAAAGATACAACCCTAGAACTCATCCAAATCTAGTCGGGTCCTCTGAAGCTAGCCTCCCTCTCCCACCTCGAAGGTGAGTGGGGTGACTCTCTCTGCTGAGCCGCAGACCGCTAGAAGGATCTCATGCCGAGTAAAGATGCCCATCCACTGTGGAGGTGGAGGGTCCTGTACTGGAGTCCGCCACTCCCGGGGGATGGCCGCCTCAATGTCCTGCCTCATCAACTCTCTGCCCCTCATCCCGCTGAGTCTCCTCTCCTGAACCTCTAGAGGCAGCTGCTGAAAACATATCCAGTCGTCTAGGGACTGGGCTGGGCCGGAGCTCAACGGGCCCCACGACACGTGGGATCGCGATCCAACCATATGACCACTGGGAAGTCGGATCAAGGGGTTCCAGATCAATGGCTGCCTCAGGCGCTCCTCATCAATGCCCGGGGGAGTCTGGAAGAGTGACGGCCTCAGATGCTCCCAGGCCCTCAGAAGGCTAGCTGCAAAACGCTCCTCGAAGCCAAGGCCCACTCCTCTAGATCGCTGCTCTGTAAAGATCCACTTGATGCTGGGGGTCCAGGGGGGGCCGCTAAGAGAAGGAGTGCGGCTGAGAATCCTGGAAACAAGAAACTCCTTCCACGGCTCAGCGCCTGGTAGGAGGCCACGAACCACCAACTTGCCAAGCAAAGCTCGGCTCTGACAAATAGGATCAACTATGCCCAGGCCGCCTCTCTCCCTCGGCTGAGTGATCACAGCCCATGCCACCTTGGCCCTGGCGGGCAGCCCGTCGCCACCGGACCAAAGAAAGTTCCTGATGCACGCCCGAGAGAAGGCCCAGCAAGAAGTGATGTACCACATGGTAGCGAGCAGAACCTGGTTGGCCACAACCACTCGGCCAGCCAGAGATAAACGAGCGGTACTCCAATACAGAAGCTTCTTCCGAATGCTCAGAAGAAGGGGGGCTATCTGCTGCTCCGGAGATATATCAATGCCCACATAGCATCCCAAATAGCGCACTGTAGTGCCGGGGGGCAGCCACTAAAACCCACCAACTGGCCTCCAAGTCGGGGGGGGCACAGAACTGACCCACAACCCACACGACTTGTGCCAGTTGATCAAAGCGCCCGAAGCTCTGCAAAACCTGTCCATGGCTGAGGCGAAGCGGCGGAGGTTCTCGATGCTGTCCAAGTCTTTGCCTTGAATTTCCAACACAATGGACTCCTGCAATGTTTGAATTGTGCCTTTTCGACTAAGAGCATCAGCAATGAGGTTCGACATATTCAATCATTCCCCCAAATTGTTGGAACAATTGACTCCATCCGAACTACCTGTCAGTCCATTGGGCACTGGGCATGGATTGCAACCATTTAAGTGCACGGTGATTTGTCTTAAGTGTGAAGTCCCTCCCATAAAGGAAGTGCTTCCAATGTTTAAGAGCGGTCATCACCCCCAAAAGCTCTTTGTCATACACCGAATAATTCTTTTCGGCATTATTCAACTTGTGGCTGTAGTAAGCCACCAGCCTACCATCTTGCTGTAAAACAACTCCAATGGCAAGATTACTGGCATCGGTAATCACCTCGAAAGGATCCTCCCATGATACTAACTTCAAAACTGATGACTCAAAGGCAACTTTCTTCATTGCTTGGAATGCCTCTAAAGCCTTACCCGTGTGACGGACACTTTCTAATGACGTGTCTTCACGCCCTTGAGCAAGTCGGTGAGAGGTGCTGCTAGGTCAAAAAACTTGTCCATGTGTGTGTTGTAGACCTGACAAAGATCCACAAATGCACGGATTTCCTTGGCTGTAGTGGGAACATCCCAACTAAGAATGGCATGTACCTTTTAAAGATGGAGACTAATACCTGATGAATTGATGATGTATTCCAAGTAATGGATTTCCAGTACTCCAAACTCACTCTTCTTGACGTTGATGCCTTTTCCTCGGGAGTCTTCTTGGACGTAGAATCCTTCCTATTGCCCAATTGACCCTAAGAGTTTTTCTTTTGGTCCTTTTGGTCTTTGTTGTTCTGAGTTTTCTTGCCCTGGGTAGATGATCGTTGTTGGGGCTTAGGAGTAGACTGTACCTGCTTGGGCTTACCTCCGTTCAGCACCAGTTTCTGATTCTGAGCAAGGGTCAGTGCCCGTGCGTAAGTCTGAGACTCAAAATTCCAAACTAGGTACCTAATGTTAGTGTCTAAACCTCGAATGAATTGCTTGAGCTTATCTTCTTCCGATATGCCCAATTGCTAGACCATTGTAATGACCTTGTTGTTGGAATAGGTCAAAATAGGGGAACCACCTCGAGTGAGTTTGTAAAACTCGTCCTCAAGATTGGTCATGTACTGAGAAGGAAGAAAACGGGTTTTGAGGTCAACCACGAAGGTAGTCCAGACAAATTGGAATTGACCTGTGATGGGGTCTTTGTGAAGTTGTGACCAATGCTACTAGCAAGTAACAGCTTCCCCAGTGAGTTGGGGTGCTGCCACATGGACTTTATCTTGTGGATTTGTAATTTTAGCTAAAGAAAAATGTGCTTCAAATTGATGAATAAATCGAGTAACAGCAACATGATCACACTTACCATCATACTTACTAAAATTTGGAGAGGTTTGTATTACATGTTGAGATATCGAACTCAACTAGTGCTACGGCAGACATTGATGACCCGCCTGGGTGATAGCTTCCGCATCTACACCACTGGCATGGTTGGTGAGATTATGGGTGATATGCGGCCAGTGGGATGACAGGCTGTGTGACAGCCATTTTGGATTACTAGAGACTGGCATAGTTATAGTGCTAGCTCATTTAGTCGGGTTCATATTATGGACCGACCCTTGTATGTTGTTGTAGTTGAGTACTAACCCATATAGTGTGTACTCTTATCTTTATGTTATGTTGGTTGAGTAGAGAAGAAGAAGATAAAAGAAAATTCAGCTATCCATCTCTCTCGTGTCTTGCTCTCTCTTGTGTGTGTGTGTTTGCTCTCTCTTGTGTGTGTGTGTTTGCTTTGAAGCTCTCCCTCCCCCCCACATTCTCTTTATGGTATCAAAGCCTGGTTCGTGTGAGAGCTAAGGAGGCAAGCAAGAGGCAAGAACAAGCAAGAAAGTAAGCGGTACTACATAGGTAAGAGCACCATCATCTCTTTCCCCTTCTTAGTTTAAGTACAACACTCCCTCAGTAGCTCTGGGAGCTACACATCTCCGATCGAGGAACTGTCTTCGCGGAAGCGAAGCTACAGGGCAAGTATTCTATCCTCTTGGACAAAGTTTTTTCAACCAAATTCGCGTTTCGAGCACATTTCGGGCACGTTACAGGCCTCGTTTCGTCACTGCAAAGTAATTTTGGCAGTCTTCTGGAAGTTCTGGTAGAGAACTGTTTCTGCTCGAAATCTGGTTATTACAGTGCAGCAATGCATTTTGGAAGCGCAGACAGGGTTTGCACATATATTGTTGATATTGGGTGTATGTACATGTACTCTGGTCACATTTGGTGACACACAGGCTGTGCTGAAGTACTGCTGCTGCAACAGTTACATGAGATACTGCTGTATTACAGGTTGCATACAAAAGTTATCTGTTTGCAGGTTATTTGATTGCTGCAGGAAAACATGTCTAACGGAATTAATCAGATTGTTAGTGAGAAGCTGGATAAGAATAACTTCCATGCCTGGAAGTTCAGAATGACCAATTTCCTGTCATGTGCACAGTGTGTATCTACCGTGTGCTACACGTACGCAAGACTAGTTTCGAGGCTTGGGGAAGCTTGGAACTAGGCAGGCTGATTGACGAGCTGAGTTAGGGAAATACTACCGGGCGGACATCCAAGTATGGACGGGCGGACGCCCAAGTGTGGACGCCTGATGACCGGCCAAGAGCCTATAAAAGAGTGGCCAAGGTTAGTTATTGGGATATAGAGAGTCTCGCGAGTTTGTGAGAGCTCTATGGTCTTGGAGCTTGGATCTAGTGCAGACGTGCACCTGCTTTATGCAGCCCAGGCCGGCAGCAGTCTCAAGGCCCGCGAGGGCAGCTTCGTGGCGGTATGGAACGTCGCGAGGAGGAGATTGGTCGGTACGTCATCCCGTGGCTCGGTGGGGACAGCCAAGACTGTGGGCTTGCCCACGGCTGTCATGGTTGGGAGGTGAGTCAGGCCTGCACCCCCTTGCTTGTTTGTTTGTTCGTTTGTTTGCAGGATTCGAGTTCCGAGAACGAAGATCGATCACGAGGGGATCCGTGGGGATTTGACAGTGGTATCAGAGCATACCTCGTGAACGAGCAAGTCGGTAGGTAGAGAAGAAGAGGTCGAAGAAAGGTATGTGTTAAAAAACTTGCTGTTTTTTCTGTGCATACTGCAGATTTCACATTTAGTATGTGTTTTTTCTTCATCAAAGACACCCATGTTGATGGGAGATGGTAGATTTAGAAGGGTCGCTTGCTTTGCAAGGAAGAGGAGTCTTGTTTGTGCAGTCGCATGAGAGAAAACAGAAAAAAGAAAGCATGTTTGCTTTTCGTTGTTTTTTCGTTGAACGAGAGAGAGCGAGAGAAGTGCTGGATCGCAGGTTTGTGCGCTGGCGGGAGACGCTGGTTGGCTATCGGCGGCTGGCAGGCAGGCGCATGTACCTGCCAAGCCAGGCGGCCAGGCGGCCAGGCCTACGCAGCCTAAGCACAAGTGTCCCGGCCAGGCCAGGCCACGCACAGCAGGTTGGCGCCAAGGCCACGCGGCCTTGTGGCTAGGGCGGTGGCAGGCGCAGGCTGGCGTGAAGCGCAGCTGCTGGCAGCAGCCGACGGCAGGCAGGGTGGCGCCGGCAGGATGATTCGCGCAGGCAGCCGATGGGGACGTCAACAGCATGCGCCGGCAGCTAATCCAAGAGCCGACAGTTAAACCTGGAGGGGGGAAAAAAAGGTGAAAGCACATGTTTTTTTTTTTAATGGGCTTTCTCTTTTTTGAGTTTAAATTTTTTTTTTTAAGTTTTAAAAGAACCCTCCTCCAAGGTTTCCAAGGTGTTTTATTTTTTTTAAGAACTTAGAATATATATATCCATATATATATATATTTATATATATTTATTCAAAAAAAAACACACAAAAGCAAAGCAAAAGCTAAGTCTAGCTTTTGGAATTTTTTGGCTTTTGGGAAACCTTTATAAACCCCCTCAAGTGGGCTTCTTGCCACACATCTCTAAAGTTCTCAAGTTTTCAAGCTCTCAAGCTCTCAAGTTCGCTCGCACTTTTGTTGTGCAAAGATCGAATTTTCTCTCCACGTACCCTCTTCACGATGTCGACCCAAGAATCGGAGTTGGAGCCCCTTGTGGAACGCGAAGGCTTGCCGGCTACGGAAGGTACCGATGCCCATCTTTTTGACGATTTTGTGTCAAAATCAGATTTCCAAGAGTTCAAAGTAGCTCTCGAAGCTTCTTCGACGGAACGTCAGGCACAAATCGCAGCCCAGATGCAAGCTTTGCAGAACTCCACCGCTCTATTGACCACTACCCTCTCTACTTTCTCGGGTATGGATACCTTGGCTTCAGCTTTAGGCCCCAACATTACTCCGGAACCGTTCGGGGGAGGCGAGCAAAAGCAGCACACCAAGGGGATAGTGGACACTTGGCTACATAAGTGGCAAGTTCACTTTCAGTTTCATCCATATGATGATGGAAAGAGGATCCAGTTAGCAGCAGGTTTACTGTCCGACAAAGCTTTGCTTTGGTGGAAGGAACTCAACCCTAAGCCAACAACTTGGGCACAATTTGAAGACGTTTTCAAGAAAGAATTCCTCAAGAAAGAGGATGATTACCATGTTGTTGCCCGGTTTTCAGCTTTGACCATGACCTCGCAGCACCTCACTTATGAGGTCTACCTCTAGAAGTTTCATGACTTGCAGATGAAAGCTACAAAGATGGATCCCACTACTCTTTTGGGGTTTTTCGTAGCTGGTTTACCTGACTCGTACCGACTACAGGTTAAAACTAACAAATGTAAAACATTGGACGAGGCCATTCATTCAGCTCGTATCTATGATGATACGATTGTGTCTTTCAAGTCGAAACCCGTTACCGAGCAGGGGAACAAGCATAGAAGAAAGTTCTCCACACCTATGGCTAACACGGCAGAAGGAAAGTCTTCGGACCAACCTTCGAAGAGTTCAAGTTCGACACCAGCGAAGAAGAAACGACTCCGTAGGGCTTTAAAGCTCAAGAAGGAAGAACGTTGTTTTATCTGCAACGAAGGAAAAGGACACATGCGTAATGAGTGCCCGAAGCAAAAGGGTACCAAGTCAAACGCAGGACCCAAGCCAAAGGCAGCTAACCAGTTGTCTTTGACAGGTAAGTCAATTACTGTACTTTCTCGCCCTAGTACTTGTTCTGATTGTCTGTTCAATTCTAAGGTATTTGGCTTGCATGATCTTCTCCGAGTTTATGGAGAAGTGAATGGCCATAAGATTCACATTCTTTTAGACCCGGGCAATTCGCATAACTTTGTTAACTACAAACTTGTGCAGAAATTGAGTCTTGATACGACACTCAGCGACCATACCTATGAGGTACGTCTACCTGCAGGAAGGCAAGTTTGGGATCGCAAGGTGGAGATGCTTCCAATCCAGATTCAGGACTACAATGATATTCTGGAATGCTATGTTATGCATCTGGAAAATGTAGACTTGTTATTAGGGATTGAGTGGTTTAAGACTCTTGACGTCCAGATAGATTGGTCTAGTCATATTTTTTCTTTTCAGCATAGGGACACCAAGTATAGTATTTTAGGTGATTGTATTCATCCCTCTCAGGGACCTCTTGTAAATCCAATTGATTTTGGAAATATAATGGATTCTTCTTTGTATACTGCTTTCCATTGTGTATTGATTCCACTTTCTTCCTTTCTCATCCCCTCTTTGGATGTGAATGAATTAAGTGTGTTTGAAAGCAAAGAATTACAGAAGATACTTGATTCGTTTCAAAATGTATTTCCTAAGGAACTGCCATCGGGTTTACCACCTGAACGGGTAGTAGATCATCGTATTGACTTGATCCCTCGTGCTCATCCTGTGAGTATTCCACCTTATAGGATGAGCCAAGCCGAGGAAGATGAGTTGGCTAAACAACTCGAAGATTATTTGAGGATGGGCCAGATCCGTCCAAGTAAATCACCTTGGGGTGCACCTGTGTTGCTTAGGAGAAAGAAGGACAATACTTGGAGAGTGTGTATAGATTACAAGAGATTGAACAAGCTGACCATTAAGAACCGTTATCCTCTCCCTAGATCAAATGACTTGATTGACCGGTTCGCAGGAGCGAAATATTTCACGAAGATAGATTTACGTACTGGCTATCACCAGCTACGTATTCATGAAAGGCATGTCGAAAGAACCGCCTTTCAGACTAGGTATGGCCATTACGAGTTTCTCGTATTACCTTTTGGGTTAACCAATGCTCCAGCCACTTTCCAGCAAATGATGAACGATCTTTTTCGTGAACATTTGGGGAAATTTGTGGTGGTGTTCTTGGATGATATTTTGATTTATAGTCGTACTCTTGAGGATCATGTCAGACACCTCACGATAGTCTTATCTATTTTAAGACAGAATTGACTATATGCTAAGTTAAGTAAATGTGAGTTCTTTATGACCAACATCATTTACTTGGGACACAAGATCACTAGAGATGGATTGAGCATTGACTGTGACCGAGTTCAGAAGGTTTTGGACTGGCCTATACCGCGAACAGTGAAACAACTTCGTTCTTTTCTCGGTTTTGTTGTTTTTCTTCAGAAATCTATACGGGAGTACTCTCAGCTCACACTACCGATAACCGACTTATTGAAAGGTCGTGGACGTAAGTCAAATCAGCCTATCACTTGGAATAACGATTTGGATATGGCTTTCAGACTTTTGAAAGATAAAGTCAAGGAAGCACCTATCTTAGCATTGCCTGATCCTAGTCGGCCTTATGTTCTTGAAACTGATGCCAGTGACTATGCTATCGGGCTGCTTTATTTCAAGATGGTAGACAGGTTGCTTTTGAAAGTAAAACGCTAGACAACACTCAATCTCGTTGGCCAACCCTTCAGAAGGAGCTTTATGCTGTGATTCATGCTCTCAAGGTTTGGAGACATTATTTATATGGCTCCAAGTTTGTGGTATTGACTGATCATCAGTCAATCAAGTATGTGTGTGATGCGGATGATTTGAGAGGAAGGAAAGCTCGTTGGGCAGAGTTAATGCAAGATTTTGATTTTGCGATCCGTTATCGGAAAGGGTCCATGAATAGTATTGCAGATGCGCTTAGTCGGATTAGAGAGGTGAATACTTTGTCGTTCACCGAGATTTCTACTGACTTATTTCAGTCATTGAGAGGGCTTTGCAGGACTGATAGTTATTTTGGTCCATTTTGGCAGAAGATCCAGGACGGGAGCTCATTGATTGACCAAGACTCGGTGACTGAGCAGTCTACTATTCAAGCTGCAGGAGACCAGTGGATGATTCGGAATGGTTTGCTATTCCGTAATGACAAAATTTGTGTACCACAGATCCCGGACATTAGGTCCAAGATTCTTAAGGAGTGTCACGACGCCCCTTCTGCTGGACACCCTGGGGTACACAGGACACTATCGTTAGTGAAACACACTTTTTATTGGCCAAAGATGAAAGGGTATGTAGAAGATTATGTTCTCAAGTGTCAAATTTGTCAGGCAAATAAAGCTGAACGCTTTAGACAGGTTGGGTTGTTGTATCCTTTGCGAATCCCAGGTAATAAATGGAAAAGTATTTCCATGGATTTTATTACCGGATTGCCAAGAACACATCAAGGCCACGATTCTATTTGGGTTGTGGTAGATCGCTTGACAAAAATGGCTAGATTTTTACCGACCCGGAAGATTATTACAGCTACGCAATTAGCACGGCAGTTTATCGAGCAATTGTTTAGACTGTACGGGTTACCGCAGGACATAGTCAATGATAGGGACTCTAAGTTTACGAGTGATTTTTGGAAACTTGTTTTTGAGAAGTTGGAAACAACTTTGAATTTGAGTTCCTCTGATCATCCTCAATCTGATGGCCAGACTGAAAGAGTGAATCAGATTTTGGAGGATATGCTTCGAGGATATGTATCCAAAAGACAGAGTTCATGGGAGGATTATCTTCCTATGTTAGAATTTGCATATAACAGTACTAAGCATACGAGTACAGGTTTTAGTCCTTTCATGCTTATGTATGGTTTTCAACCAAGATCACCTGTTACAGTAGGATTCTCAGGACTTCAGCATGATGCAGCACGTAATTTTTTTGCAAGATATGCAGGAAATGTTACAAGTTGCGAAGGAATCTATTAAAAGTGCTCAAGACCGAGACAGGTTTTATTCTAATAGACATCGTTCACCTAGAGAGTTTTCCGAAGGAACGATAGTGTATTTGCGAGTTCCGAAAGATTCCGAGACTTTACGCACAGGTAGATCTCCGAAATTATCCCCTAGATACTATGGACCATTTCGTATTACACGACGGATTGGTTCGGTTGCATATGAATTGGATTTGCCTTCTCATGTGAAAGTTCATCCTGTATTTCATGTCAGTAGACTTAAGGAAGTACTGGGTGGAGCAGATCAGTTAGTTACTTCTCAAGAAATCATAGATGTCGAGGACATGACATTTGTTCCGCACGAACCTGAAAAGATTCTTGGATTTCGTGAAAGAAGATTGCGTAATACGCTTATCACGGAATACAAGATCAAGTGGAAGGATCGTGTTGAGGAGGACGCTACATGGGAGTCATTGACTACTCTTCAGAGAGATTACCCTGGCTTTTTAGTGAGCTCACGAGTGAGCTCTTAGAGGAAGGGGAGTATGTCATGTGCACAGTGTGTATCTACCGTGTGCTACACGCACGCAAGACTAGTTTCGAGGCTTGGGGAAGCTTGGAACTAGGCAGGCTGATTGACGAGCTGAGTTAGGGAAATACTAACGGGCGGACATCCAAGTATGGACGGGCGGGCGCCCAAGTGTGGACGCCCGATGACCGGCCAAGAGCCTATAAAAGGGTGGCCAAGGTTAGTTATTGGGATATAGAGAGTCTCGCGAGTTTGTGAGAGCTCTATGGTCTTGGAGCTTGGATCTAGTGCAGACATGCACTTGCTTTTTGCAGCCCAGGCCGGCAGCAGTCTCGAGGCCCGCGAGGGCAGCTTCGTGGCGGTATGGGACGTCGCGAGGAGGAGATTGGTCGGTACGTCATCCTAGTTAGCTCAGCTCGTGGCTCGGTGGGGACAGCCAAGAATGTGGGCTTGCCTACGGCTGCATGGTTGGGAGGTGAGTCAGGCCTGCACCCCCTTGCTTGTTTGTTTGTTCATTTGTTTGCAGGATTCGAGTTTCGAACCAAGATCGATCACGAGGGGATCCGTGGGGATTTGACATTTCCTAATGGGTAAAGGATTTTGGGATTATGTAGAAGGAGACAATGAAGAGCCTCCAGAGTTATCTGAGGAGAATGCCAATCCTACAAATATAAAGGCATTCAAGGATTGGAATCAGGGTGCAAGAAAAGTCATGTACTGGCTTTCAATTAGTGTCACAGACACTATGATAGGACACATACAGGATGCAAACACTCCAGCAGTTGCATGGCAGAATCTGGTTCAAATGTTCCAGACTAACACAAAGACAAGAAAGTTGCAGTTAAAGCAAGAGTTGCATATTGTGGAAAAGAAAAGCATGTCCATCAATGAATATACCTTAAAGATCAATGGCATTGTTGAATCCCTTGGGTCTATCAATGTATCAGTGGAGGATGATGATTTGGTGAGTGTCTGTCTGAATGGGCTTGGTAAAGAGTACAAGCCATTCAAGACCTCCATTGCAGTTAGGGAGAATATTTCCAACTTTTAGAACTTGATATCTATGCTGATCATAGAAGAAAAGGCTTTAGGTGAGGATTCTTCTTCACAAAGTAAGAACACATCAGAACATGCCTTCTACTCTAACTCAGATAGAGGCAAAGGTAGAGGCCGTGGTCGAGGCCAAGGTGGTGGCCGACAAGGAAATCAGAATTCTGGACAACAACAATCCAATGATTCACATCAGCAAAGGACTACTACAAAAAGCAGAATGACATTAAAAGTGGGAAGTTGCAGCAAGGCAACTATGCATCATCTAGCAAACATGGAGGTGATGACAGAAGTGAGCAGTTGTTTGTGATGCAGCACATGCTTAGTTCCATAACAAGGGATGTGTCAAGATCTCAAGATATATGGTATGTGGATTCTGGCACCTCTAACCACATAACCAGTCATGCTGAGTGGTTTAGAGATATGCAGAAAATGAAAAAACCAGGTTATGTAGAAACAAGTGATGATACTGCACATCCCATTGCGCGTATTGGTAAAGTGCCATTGTCTATGCAGGATGGCAAAATGATGTACTTGGCTGATGTACTTCATGTTCCGAATATTACAAAGAACCTGGTTTCTGTTGGACAGATGGTTGAGCAGGGTCTACAAGTGAGGTTTAATCCTCAAGGATGTTTTGTGAAAGACTTCAAAAATAAGTGTCGCTTGGTTGCACAGGATAACAGAAATGGCAGGATGTTTACTTTGGATGTGAACATGCCTGAGATAAAGGCAACCATATTTGCGCATGAAACAAGTGTCATTGCAAATATTGACATATGACACAAGCGCATTGGCCATGTGAATGTACAGCGACTGAAGTCTATACAGGCCCAAAATATTGTTGTAGGTTTGCCAAAGTTTAAGGTTGATGGTATGCATACGGTATGTGAAGCATGCCAACTTACTAAGCAAGCCAAACATGATTTCCCACATGAAAAGCATGTCAGTGCAAGGCCATTGGATGTCATACATTCAGATGTATGGGGACCGACCAAGACTGCAACAATTGCAAGCTGCAAGTACTATGTTACATTCATTGATGACCACACTATGAAAGTGTAGGTTTATTTCATGAAGGACAAAAGTGAGGTGTTTGCTCACTTTGAGAGATGTAAAGCCTTGATCGAGAAGGAAAGAGGCATGCAAATAAAATGCCTAAGATCAGATGGTGGGGAAAAATATTTCTCCAATGAGTTCAGCGATTTCCTGAGAAAGCAAGGAATCAAGAGACAGTTTACGTGCAGGTACACTCCACAACAGAATGATATTGCAGAAAGGAAAAACAAGTACATTGCAGAAGTGGTACGTGCCTTGATGGCTAAAAAGAATATGCCACATTACTTTTGGGCAGAAGCAATAGCAAGCGATGTGTACATTATGAACAGGACACCCACTGCAACTGTTCATGGTATGACTGCTGAACAAAAGTTTACAAGCATAAGACCGGATGTGTCTCACTTGAAAGTGTTTGGGTGTATTGCATATGTACATGTTCCTGATAAAGTGAGAACAAAGTAGGATCCAAAGGCAGAAAAATGCATCTTCATTGGTTATGGTATGGAGCAAAAAGGTTATAGATGCTATAACCCTACAACTCGTGAGATGCAAGTAAGCAGAGATGTTGTGTTCGATGAGATGAGTAGCTGGTATGCACCAACAAAAGATGCAGATGTAAGAAGTGCTGCTGTTGCACCACATGTAGAGCAGCAACAATCACAGGTGCTGAGTGGACCTGGGGAGTCCTCTAGCAGTGGATCCAATGTTAGCCCATGGTCAGGCAGGTTGCAGGTACACATGTATCACGGAAAGGAAAGGTAAAGGTAGATGATCAACCTTTTGTGCCTGATCTGTCAACAAGTCCTGGTGTAAGGAGAACCAGGGCTATTTTGAGGACACCTGGCAGTGATCCAAGTGTACGCAGGTCTACGAGGGTTAGATACCCTGTTGACAGGTTGAGATATGATGCATATATAGCCCATCATTATGCTTACATGGTAAAAGCAATACAGGAGGTTGAGCCCACTTGCTTTGAGCAGGCAATTGGAAATAAGAAATGGGAAGATGCCATGGATGAGGAGATGGCAACATTGGATGCAAATGCAACATGGGAGTTAGTACCTTTGCCTAAGGAAAAGAAGACAATTGGATGTAAGTGGGTGTATAAAGTCAAGCACAATGATGATGGTTCAATGAGCAAGTACAAGGCAAAATCGGTTGCCAAGGGCTATGCGCAGACTTATGGCATAGACTATGAGGAGACATTCAGCCCGGTTGCAAGAATGGCAACCGTGAGAGCTGTCATTGCTACGGCTGCAGCGAAGGGTTGGTCTCTACATCAAATGGATGTAAAGAATGCTTTCTTGCATGGTGATTTGCAAGAAGAAGTGTACATGATGTAGCCACCAGGTTATGAGAGTGATGCACATCTAGATTTTGTGTGCAAGTTACGCAAAGCCTTGTATGGCTTGAAGCAGGCACCCAGAGCATGGTCAAACAAGATCGGAGAGTATCTTGTTACCATTGGATTTCAGATATCCAATGTAGATTTTTCACTATATGTGAAAAGACAGATAGAGAGATCATGCTATTAGTCATCTATGTGGATGACTTGATTATCACTGGTAATAGTGATACAGACATACATGATATCAGGATGCTTTTGAAGCAGAAGTTTGAGATGAAGGATTTGGGTGAGCTGCGGTATTTCATGGGCATAGAGGTGGTGAGATCACCTCATGGCATTTTGCTATTGCAGAGCCAGTATGGCTTGTACATGTTGTCCAAGTATGGTATGACAGATTGTAAGCCTATTTCAGTGCCATTGGAGCAGAACACAAAGCTTTCCGCAGATATAGGTGAGCTTTTGGAGGACCCGACTACATACAGGCGCATAGTGGGTAGTTTGATCTACATGACCATTACAAGGCCAGACTTGAGCTATGTTGTTGGACTTGTGAGTCAGTTTATTCAGGCCCTTAGGAAGCCACACTTAGATGCGGCTAGACGGATCCTCAGGTACATAAAGTCCACAGTTGATTATGGACTTTTCTATGAGGCTGGTACATAGATACAATTACATGGGTACACAGATGTTGATTGGGCTGGTAGTATTGCAGACAAGAGATCTACCAGTGGTTTTATGTTCTCATTTGGGAGAGTGCTGTTGTGAGTTGGAGCAGTAAGAAGCAACCAACAGTTGCCTTGTCGAGTACAGAGGCAGAGTAAAAGGGTGCTGCTATGGCAACTTGTGAGGTAGCTTGGTTTCAGAAGCTACTTGGTAACATGGGAGAGCTCGTGGATAGGGCAGTTGTCATATATTGTGACAACATGAGCAGCATAAAATTGGCCAGTAACCCAATATATCATGCTAGAACGAAGCACATTGAGGTGCATTATCACTTTGTGAGGGAGAAGGTTCTATCAGGGGATGTAGATCTAGTATATGTCAGCACAAAGGATCAGGTGGCTGACATCTTCACGAAGGCATTGGGCACAGAGAAGCTTCACAGGTTTAGGAGCTTACTTGGAGTGCAGTGTGTAGAGTTGAGCTCGAGGGGGAGTGTTGAGATATCAAGCTCATCTAGTGCTACGGCAGACATTGATGACCCGCCTGGGTGATAGCTTCCGCATCTACACCACTGGCATGGTTGGTGAGATTATGGGTGATATGCGGCCAGTGGGATGACAGGCCGTGTGACAGTCATTTTGGATTATTAGAGACTGGCATAGTTATAGCACTAGCTCATTTAGTCGGGTTCACATTATGGACCGACCCTTGTATGTTGTAGTAGTTGACTACTAACCCATATAGTGTATACTCTTATCTTTATGTTATGTTGGTTGAGTAGAGAAGAAGAAGATAGAAGAAAATTCAGCTATCCATCTCTCTCGTGTCTTGCTCTCTCTTGTGTGTGTGTGTTTGCTTGCTAGGGTTTGAAGCTCTCCCTCTTCCCCGCATTCTCTTTATTACAGTCGTGGTAGGGACGGTGAAGGACGAGGTATTTGGAGCCGTCTTGGGAAGGGATGACAGAATATGTGCCATTGTCTTTGTTGAAACTCTTGGCCAACGGCTTCTCGACGGCGCTGGTCTTCCTCATATTTACATGTGGCTTCCTTATCTCGTTGTTCCTCCGCACGTCTCTGTTCTTCTCTATTTTTTTGTTCTTTTGCTTTTCTTCTTGCTTCTTCACGTCTATCTTCATCTTTTCTTCTTTGTTTCTCCATAGTGAAAAACATATGTACCAGATCTAGGATGTCTTCTTTAGGCTTCTCTTTTTCTACGGCAAGCTGCATCTTCAAGGAATTTATTTGCTCCATCATCATTCTCAAGAGACAATGTGCTTGGCAGAAGCGTACTTTCTGTTGGTGTGTCGCGTTGGAAGCTTTTTGCCTCCATAACTTCCTGTTGACTTTCTTCTTGATGTGATTTCTCTCCTGACATGGTGGAGGCCTGGGTATTTTTTCCAAACCGCAGTATTACCATTTACCGGATGCTCTCACTTCTTTAGGTAGCCGAGTTGGGCCACCAACCTGATGAATACCAATGTTACATGCACTGAGGTTGATCATGATAACGCACAACAGGACCTTCTTTATACCTTTATGTGGAGAGAATCTTTAGCATCCAAATTCACAGAGTAGAGAGTGAAGAGAATAAGAGCGTGAAGTAGACTACACCTTATTGGGTCCCAAATACCCACTGAAGGGCCCCCCTGCAAGCAGGAGTATTTGCTTATATTATTCTTTGGAACATGCTATACAATCCTTGAGAAAACAAGCGATATGAATGCCCAATGCAAGGACGAGGAAGACCGTACGTCGACTAAGTATCCACCAATCCGAGGCACTGCAAAAGACTCTTTGGGCCACTGATGCCAGTCCACATAGCTGTAGGACTGCACATATGCTAGCTGAATGCTGAAGAGGTACTTCAATGTTTGCCCGGAGAGAGTAGGATGAATATATGCTGCTTGTACTGCTGGTGAACTTTGCTGAAGACTGAATGAATAATGAAGACTGATGCGCTGGCTTTTATATATCCTCATGATGCTGGTTGGCCAGTATCATATTGGACGCCCAAAAAATGCTATTAAATAGCATTTAATGCTATAAATGGCATTTAATGCTAGCGCCTGAAAAGACTACATGCTAGCGCCTGAAAATACTACCTGTTTCCATGCTGCTGGAGTGCTACAGACCTGGCTGACTATCATAATGTTGTTGGCCTGCTGTAAATGCTGGCCGACTGGTGTATGAATGCTCCAGATGTCTGTCGGCTGGCCCATACTGCTGTCCAGGGCTGTGGACCGCTAAGGCTAGACTTCTATATGCTTTTATCTGATGAATTCTCCAAGTGGGTTTAGAGAACTGACTCTCGACTGACCTCTATGGCTCAGAGACTGACCTACATAGCTCGTGCCTGACTGTCCCTGGACTGAGGGCTCACAATGGGGTCACGGCATACAACAAATATTCCTATAAAAAGGTCTATACAAAATGTTGCACTGATGATCATGCCAGTGTGTCACTCTGTACCCCAGTGCAAGGTGCACGTGACAAGACAAGCCCCACTCTGCCCTGTGCAGTCCACCATCCAGGTCTGTGACTTCAATCTACATCAAATTTTCGTAGTGGAGACTAGGCAGGCCCTATCGGCATCCCAAGACCCCTCCACACTGCAGGACTCCAGGAATCAATAGACGCCTGAGACTAAATAGCACTCCCCCCCCCCCCCCCCCCCCCCCCCCCCCCCTCCCTTTTTTTCCCGCTGGACTGCCATATGGGAAGATCTTTATCACAAGCTCTCGAACTGATGAAAGTGCCTTTAAGGTAACAGGAGCAAAGGGAAGTTTTCATCCATATTTGGCACCGTGACCCATTGTTGATTAAAGGCCCCAAAGCAGTTAGATAAGGCCTAAGGTGTCAGCATTGAAGGGACCCCGACACCCCCCCCCCCCCCAAAAAAAAAAAAAGAACAAAACAAGCAAAAGCTAATCTCGCACCTCAGTCGAGCATTTGTAATCAGGTTGTCTGATGCACTTTTATTGAGGGATTTCCGCATCTTCATAAGCATCATAAAACTATAGTATTCCAACTCAACCTATGCTTTTCAAAATTCAAGTATTTGAGTCCCCATGCGCTACTCTAAAGCCCCAAATATGAACCTTCCTCCTACTACTCTGATTTTGATTAGATACTAGAATCGCTTTTCCCGAGTAAGAAAAATAAGAAGCCCAAAGCCTTTGCAAGCTGACAAACATAATCAATTGTTTCTCTCCAGTATTATCTTACCAACATCACATTCAATTTGCCTAATTACATACATGTACACAATGGCACACACCATACGTACATTACAAATTGTATATGTAATGCATTACATTTGTTGTATAAACAGATATACCTTACAGAAATGTATAAACATACACAATGTAACATCACATTTACTGTGGCACCATATGGACATTACATATACTGTATACACTGTACATACATCAAGTAATACATATACATCATATGTACATTACATAAACTGTATACACCATATGCACATCACATAAACTGTACAGATTTATCTTCATGTAGAGAAAGATCTTACCACTCAAAGCCTCTTCATCAGTAACACTGTAGTACTCAGCTCGACCCATGTCTTTCAAAAAGCTATGTTCAGGTCCAACCCCTGGGTAGTCCAACCTAAACAATATCCCGTGAAGAAATATTAGTCTTCAGTATCCATATCCAAAAAAACATGCGTGCATGTGTGTGCGCGTGTGGGCCTGCACATGCAATGGAGTGCGAAAAACCATAACACCTAACATGTTCAAAGCATAGTATTACATACCCTGCACTGATTGAATGAGGCTCAATTATTTGGCCATCATCGTCTTGTAATAAGTAGCTCATGGCACCATGTAAAACCCCTACTTCCCCTTTAGTTAAAGTAGCTGCATGCTTACCACTATCAAGTCCAAAACCAGCTGCTTCCACCCCAATCAGCCTCACATCCTCATCATTAATGAACTCATGAAAAAGACCCATAGCATTTGAACCTCCTCCAACACAAGCAACAAGGACATCTGGCTTGCCTCCCCACTTGTCTAAAGCTTGCTGACGGGTCTCCTTACCAATAATGGCATGAAAGTCCCTCACCAGCATGGGATAGGGATGAGGTCCTGCAACAGATCCTAGGATGTAGTGTGTGGTTTCTACATTTGTGACCCAATCCCTAATTGCCTCAGATGTCGCATCTTTTAAGGTAGCTGTACCAGAATGGACAGGCCGCACCTAGAAAACCATAAAAAGACGATCATAATACAAAATTGCTGGACAGTGGTCAGCATAAAACATGGCCAAACGTTGTTGCTTAAAATGTTTATAAAGTACATAAACCACATCAAAAGTTGCATTTGAACCTACCTCAGCCCCAAGAAGTTTCATTCGGAAGACATTAAGAGCTTGTCTCTCCATATCTTGAGCACCCATGTAAACCACACATTGTAAACCAAAACGGGCACAAACAGTGGCAGTCGCAACACCATGTTGCCCAGCGCCTGTCTCCGCAATGATGCGTTTTTTCCCAATCCTCTTTGCCAGCAGAGCCTGCCCGATTGCATTGTTGATCTTGTGTGCACCTGTATGGTTTAAATCCTCTCTTTTAAGATAAACAACAGGCCCACCATCCTCGCCGTGCCTGTAATGCTCTGTGAGCCTTTCTGCAAAGTAAAGAGGTGATTCTCGCCCAACATAATCTTTCAGAATGTTAGCAAGCTCAAACTGCAAGAAAACTAATTTGTGTCAATTAAAACAAAACTTATAATTCAAGCTCAACAAAAAAATTTGCAAGTCTCAACTTTCCATGTCTACTGTGCAGATAAAATTGTCACAGATTGCTAAGAATCTATATTAGATAATTACTGCACTTGACCTTATCTGTTTTTTGTGGAGAATCTTATGAATCGTGAATGGTATTCTGAAGGTAATTTTTGCTAGCCATCTTTCACTTCTAGGAGAAGGGTTTCCATTGTGTGCATATGCTCAAGGTCATGTCATAGTCACAAGGGTGTTCATGCATTAGGGGTTAAGACACCCTAGTGTGAAGGGGGGGTTCTTCATTTGGAAGCACGTGTGTGCTGCTCTCTTCTCTTGGACATAGGAACACCTTGGCATTTGGGCTATTGCATTTATATTAATGTCATTGTGGTGTCTATGGGTGTGCTTAGGCTACTAGTCGTGGACAGTGGAGGTAGCATACATGGCCACATTTGGAAGATATGGATAAGCACTGCAAGGTGGAGACACTGAAATCCATGCAAAGGCCACTTGCATTTTGGCCTAGAACCTGGTGGTTAAATAAAGGTGTCTACTATCAACAGGGACTATGATGGACGTGCATGAATGATGAGAGAGACTACAAAACAATGCATTGACGTGGGAGATTCTATTTTCTTGGAGCGTAGTTTCTGTGCCCAGTCTTATATATACATGTTTTGGATCCTTATTTTGTCAAGCATGTGGGATATATGGTCTAGGACACATTTGACATGGCAGTCTGTGCACGTTCCACTGCTGTGAAAAGATGTATGCCATGTGCATAGATAATACATAGAATTAGGCCTCTATGTTGAAGGCTATTTACTCTATTCTTTGAGTCCAGCTCCTTGTGAGGAGCAACTCATGCATGTAACGGAGAGTCATAACACTATAGGAATTGAAATTCTCAAAGGTTCAAGCATAGACAAAGGTTTACATGTGATGATTTAGCATGCATGTGAAGTAATTATGAATGGCCATATAAATCATGGGTTTATGCATGCCTGGGGTCTCTTGAATATGCAACGGATTCGAGGTGTGACATCAAGGTATGGAATTAAGTGTTTGCAAAGATATGGTTGCATAGAAGAACTTATGTTTTCCTCTAATGAGAAGTTGTATAGCATGGTGCTGGTAGGTGATACAAATGTGTGTTAAATAATGCATATATGCCAGTAAGTTATGGAATGTAAGAACTCCAGAAATTGCCCACAATTGGTCCACTGCCAAGTGATCCTACCTGAAGCACGCATCCATTCCCACCTGGAGCACCTCTGAAGGGATTGCCACTACTTTCTGTCTAGACCGGCACTGGCACTGAAAGCCTTGCAGGATGAGGGATATTTGAGTAGGGCCCGTAAACTTTTCCCCTAGTCATGTGGCTCTAACCCTGTTAGCAGCCTCGTCCCCCAAGCCTCTTCCTCACCCGAAAAAATGGTGGATTCATTCACTATATCAGCCCCCAGTGTGGATTTTGCCCCCACTCCCTCCCTCTGAGAGCAGCCAGCATTATAGAGAGCTCCCCGTCCTTTCTGCATTGTACATTTAACCTCCTAGAAGGATTGTAGTTCGTTCACAAGCAAACGTCTTGTTTTCTACTAACAGATGGATCTTTTCTTAGGTGAAAAAAAAGGTCTTAGAAAAGCATATGGGCAAAACTGTATACAAATGATTACATGACTCAAACTTGTATGCCCAGTATGTATCCATTGGTTGACACGAAATTGAGTGAATAGTGAGCTTAATCTTTTGTGATCTAAGAAAATGGGAACCTAAAACTGCTTGCTCTGGTAAAATTGTGTATAATCAACGAGCTTAATATGCTGCAATTACTAACCTTAATCCATGGGCTTAATCTTATGTAATCATTTTTTTTTAAAAGAAGCAAAGGATGTCTGTCTATAGGGTCCACCGACTAAAAACAAACCTTTGAATCAGATAATGATGGAATTGGGGCACACACAAACAAATGCATGTGTGTTTGTATGTATGTATACACAAAGCTTCTACATAAACAATAAGTGCTGTTAAAAAATATGGGGACCAGTAAATGACCAACATGGATAAAAAAACAAGGACTGTATATTAGGTATTGATGGGCTTGAATTTTTTTATTTTTTATTTTTACATCAGCAAATGAGTACCTGGAAAGCAGGATCTGCAGAGAGCGTACGAAATGAGACCTCGAGTTCGCGCAGGGCGGTCATTAGGGTTTCGGGGACGTATTTACCGCCAAAGAGCCCAAATCGCCCAAATGGATCAGGCCGTTGAAAATCCTTGAAGGAGATGGAGATCGCTGCTGAAGATGGGGATAATGACGACGAGAGGGATGGGTTTGGAGGAGCCATTGTGCAGGCCACCGTGCAAGACGACGACGACGACGAAGAAGAAGAAGAAGAAGAAGAACCACCGTGCGAGCTCCCTTGGGAAATTAGGCTCGTAAAATTGGGCGTTGCACGTAGCATACACGAGGCTGCCATTGCCATAGCCAGACCATCTGCCAAGGTGATCTTTTTTTTACATTTAACTTAGAAGAGTCGCTAATACCAACATTTTTTAGTTTTGTATTAATTAATTAATAGATCTGCTTACATAGGCGCACATAAAGGTTTTTTTACACTTGTCTTTCACATAGGCACACATGAATGTTTTCTTGTCTTTTGCATGATGGCTAACGTGCCATGTCGGATCGTTTGCATGATGGCCGATGTAGGATATCTTTTATGTTCATCTTTTTCACCACGACTTACACCGTTTTGACCATGGCCTTATTTATTTTTAGCATGGGTGACGGTAATTGCAGCGTGCTATTGTCGCCATGCTTCTCGTTGCCGTGCTGTTGCTTCGCTCACCTTCTGGAAGTCGATGTACGTTGTGTGGAGGATGTCTTCTGGCTTGTTCGCCTTTTCGTGGTTGGCTACCATTAGCATGGCTACTCACTCGTGTGCTTGGTTACCATCAACATGCTTTTCGTCTCTTCATAGTTGGCTACCATCAGCATGCTTTTCGTCAATGGGACCTTCTTTTCGTGGTTTTATTGGGGTTCCAACATGGACTTAGCAGATCGGATTTCTTCTAGAGTGTTTCGATTTTATGGGAAGTCATGGTGGCCTCTTCTGCTATTTGATGACAGTGCGAGTTGTGTTCTTCATGTACTTTCGTTTGTTCTTTGTATATTCGTCTCGCTGCCTTCCTAGTTATTGTTATGGCTCCCAAAAGAAAACCCATGCATGATATCACCAACATCATTCAAGTTGATTGGCGATCTTCTTATTTCCCTTCTACTGAAGGTCTCCCATCCGCTTCCAATATAGGGGGACCTGCAGCCGCTTCCCAGTCTTCGTCTACATCTACTGTCTCATGAGGCAACCTGCGTAAAGAGATTTTTGCCTCGTCGACCTGCATACAAACCAGCTAGAATATCCCAAGCCTGTTTTGCTGTTTTAGCTGAACGAATATATGGAGTGATGTTATGTTTGATAGAAAGTGTAATCAAGGCATGAGCCTACGCATCTTTACCATCCCAACGAGCTTGTTCAGTAGTGGGTAAAACAGCAGCAACAGTAGAGCTGCTAGAACCTGTAACATCCTCAACAGATTGTACATCCACAGAACCTGGACATACATCCATACCCTGCACAATGTTCCACACTCCTTTTGCAACCAAAACATGCTGCATCATGTATGCCCAAAGTGGGTAGTTGCTGTCTCCATCCAATTGTTCATCAGCAGTGACAACATGCGAAATACATCATTGTTGTTATCAGCCATGGCCACTGACTGAAACTGATGCAAAAGCTACCTGTAATGAAGCAAAGACTAAATAGAAAACAATTCGTGCTATGTAGCACGGTCCACAATAGAATACGTATGCCTGTTTTGCAAAAAAACTACACTGTCAAAATTTCTACACAAAATGACGAAAACACATGTACAGAGCTTGTAATACAAAAACAGAGCCCGAAACGACCTCAGATGTAATTTCTGAGAACGCAAAGCCCTATGCGTATATCTGCAAAGTATAGGGACCTGCAACAAGCGCTTGTGAAAGCTCACCTCAATCGGAGAACGTGAGTCGGATGGTGCTAGCGACGTAGCCCTGGGAGTCGATGCCTGCTCTGATACCAATTGTTGGAATTAGGGTTGCAGGAAAGCACACAAAGCTTGGAGAAGAAGAAGCAAGAATGCACATACCACACAGTGTATTAGATTGTGTCAATGTACAAAGATAAGTTAGCCCTAGAATAATGGGTGTATATACAAGCTGGGGGGAAAAAACCTCCTAAAGAGGGAAAAAGTGCCCCGGCGGTCCTAAGTGTGTTCACACACATCACTGCCTATATATATGGCAACACTATCTTATGCTATCTCCCGAGCTTCACCTTTTTTTTAAAGAACACTCTTATGGCCCGTAGGTCTGTGCCTTACCTTGAATGCCATCAAGCTCACCATGAATGCAATCACCCCATGTCCGACAAGCCAGGTAGGGTTGGGTGGGCCAATCAAAGATCTTGGACCCTATTATCTCTTTGGCAATGATACATTAGTAGAAGGCCATAGGAGAGGCATGGTTCAAGAAGAACTACTCAACTCTAGAATGCGTCTTTATTACCCTAAAGGAGGCAAGAGCACGGCCGGATGATGATGGGGGCATGTCGGATGATGAACAACACATGATGTATGTGTGGTGATTGCCATGGCTTGAGACCATGGCTAGATGATGGTAGGGGCATGTCGGATGATGAACAACACATGCTAGCATGTGTGGTGATTGCCATGGCTTATAAAGCCATGGCATTCAATCACCAACACATATCGGTATGTGTGATGATTGTCATGGCTTTATAAATCCATAGTGGTAGACCACACACCACTCCAATGCACCTAAATAGACCAACCATGAAAAGGCATAACGGTTGAAGTTTAGGTGCAAACTAGCCATAAAATAGCATATGGTCCCATATTGTGACAAACTATTGCAAAAAAAAAAAAGGGAAGAGAGGACAAGGTGTTGGCAATGACAAAGGGAAGTGGCAAGGACAAGGTGATTGCCATGCATCAACGATAACACCACGATGCCAGTATAGTGGTGATTGCCATGTCATGCAACACCATTAAGCCATAGCTTAGGCTTAATGGTGTTGCATCTAACACCATGTTAACCACTTTGGTTAACATGACCTTTCAGGCGGCCACACGCCTTTTTGTAACTCATCTTTTTGTAACCGCGCTAAGTGCTTATTGTAAAAGAGACATGGGATGACCGAGCTTATGGCTTATGTAATGCCGATCATAAGGAATTGATGTACATAGAGCTAGTTAAACTAGGAAGACTAGTTTTGGGCCCCCATTTGTAATTGGGTGGCTGGACATTGTAAATATGAGCTCATGTATAAGACATTTCATGAAATATGAAAAGGGAAAATCCCATTTGTCTCAATTGAGTCTTGCTCTCTCTCTCTCTCTCTCTCTCTTTTGAGTTTATGCTTGCTTTCTTGCTTGTGTTGTGGCTTTCTTGCTTGGATTGTTGGTGTATGTGAGTAGGAATGACAGTGCTCTCCCTTCTCTTCTCTTATACCTTCTCATTCCTATCTACCATGCCCCATTCGCATACGATTGGCATGAGGTAGAGATTGAGCTCTCCATAGTTCTTTCCCTCTTGCTCATTACCTAGCCTTGGATCTCTCTTTGGGTGACACAACGAGAGTGTGGAGTGAGCCCCTAGCGGCCTCACATCAGGGAGTTAACCCTCATACGGTTGGCTAAGTGCCATTCACCGGATTCGACCCTTGTATACACCTTTCTCTTCTTCTTTCTCTTGTGTGTGTGAGGAAGTATGCTATCCATTAACATTTTTGGCACCGCTGCCGGTGAAGGCATTTAGCTTAGGGTCCTTCATATGATTCATTAGCTAGAGTCTTTGATTTAGCCCGATTGGAGTGCAAATCCATTGATAGGATGATTAACATTGTTTTGTTTTGTGTTTTGTTGGAGATTACCCGGATTTTGGATTGTTGATCGAGTATCGGAGCATTCGAATCTTCATCGAGAGTAGGGAGAAACTTGTGAGTGCTCTTACCTTGCCCTTAACATTCAAGCAATTTTCAATTTCTATGTTCTTTCTTCATGTTTACATTTTTGTTTAATCATCTAATTAGTTTCGATTCATTAGCTTAAACCATGCATTATAGGCATCAATAAAGACTAGCTCTAGCCCCTTGTAAAAACAAAATCATAAAGAATCCTTGGGAAGACACCTGAATCACCAGGAGAAGGAGGAAAATCACATGCAAAATTGCATTCTGCCAGGCATCTCTGAGAGAAGTATACATCTCTTCGCTCTTTAGGGAATACTCGTGCCAAATCTGCCACGCTCGTTCCTTCCGCCTGCAACCAAATTTGGCAAGATCTACTGCCTAATTTTGCTAGAAGCATTAAATCTAGATTAAATGCATTTAATTGGGTATAAAGAGCATTGAAGTGCATTCAATCTAGGGGAATTTTGTACTGTCAGAGGATATCTAGGGTGGCAATTAGAACTACAGCCATAAAGCCCATTCAAATTTGGAAAATTCCCAGTCTAATAGTCCCGCGACCGTACATTCCCAAGCGCATGTCCATTCCAAACTTTGCCACGCCCGTGTCTTCTCTAATCCTGAATTGCCGAATGTCCGTTCACTTTTGACTTCGAGAGCGAGCTCCCGTTCCATTATTTTCCTACGTGCGTATGCCCGTTCCAATATTTTCCTACGTGCGTATGCCTGTTCCATTTCATTTTTGAAGTGCATGCCCGTGGCATCACATTGCCATGCCCGTTCCAGTTGGCACATCATTTCAAATGCCCGTTTCCTTCCCATCTGAAGTGAACACCTGTTCCACTCTGCACCCAACTTTGAATGTTTGTTCCTTCTCTCCCTGAGAAGTGTACGCTTGTTCCATTTTGTTTTTGAAGCGCACGCCCATGGCATCACATTGCCACGCCCATTCCAGTCGGCACATCATTTCGAACGCTCGTTCCCTTCCCATCTGAAGTGAACACCCGTTCCACTCTGCACCTAACTTCAAAGGTCCATTCCTTCTCTCCTTGAGAAGTGAACACCCATTCCATCTCGTCATCTCTAAAGCGCACGTTTGTGCCAATCAAGAAACAAATGTTCGTTCCTTCTCTCCTTGAGAAGCGAACACCCGTTCCCATCCCTGTCTGTGTGCATACGCCCGTTCACTCACAAGCATACGGCTGTTCCTTTTGCGAAAAAAAAAACTTTCCTTTCTCAGAGGGTTCTGCAGAAATGGTTCTCATGCTATTTCCAAGTTATTGGTAAATTGCATCAGACCACATCATTTACGTGTGTTTGGTCTTCCCTGTCCACACAAAGTTGTAGTAGAAAGACAGAATCAAAATAATATGACTATTATAGAAGTGCTTGGTGAGTATAGACACATTTTAGCTTGCATGCCTTTGAAGAACCACTTCCCAAAAAAGAAAAAGAAAAATGTGACAAATGTGCACTCAATTCATTATGATGAGTATAATAATATGTGGGTTGATGTTAAAAAAGTCCAAACTGCAATGGTGAAGGTGTATGAAATGTCAATGGAGAACACAGGTGGTAAACTCATTTTTGTTTTGAAATTAGATGAGGCACAGGTTCTCAAACATCAAAAAATGGAAAGAATCAGTATTTGATCGATGCAAAAAGCCTTAAACTATGCAATTGGTATGAGTGGAGACACATTATATTGCAATGTTTAATCTGAAAATGAGCTGTGGTGGATAGGTGTAGCTCAGGTTCCAAATGAGAGTCAAGAGACTTTTAAATGGCTCTTCACACACAGTGATATTCCAAACATCATAGATGCTTAGAATAAAGGAGAGCCTCTTATAGTGGAGAACATTGGTTCATTCCTGTAGAATGGCACATGAGTGCTGACGTGAAAGCTCTTGAATGCATGTTTGGAGTAAACCCAGGTCCAAATGCAGCATACCCATGCCTATACTACACGAAAGGACAAAAAGATAATTGTTGGTGTGACACATCAAGGAACCTAAGCCTACCTCCATCAAGGGACAAAGTGATGTTGATACAAGAAGCTTCAAGCCAACCTCCTTAAAAAGTAGAAAACTAACAAACAAGAGGCCAACAACAACAAGCTAAAGAGAAGTCTGGGAAAAAAACAAAAAGCAAGCAAAAACCGTTACTAGTTTGGGATCTTATCTTACCCATTAACCTTGAAAGGGTTCACATATGTACTTTATATGCAGAGCTAAGAATAATAGATAAACTAATCAGACTTTACTTTGACTACACTTATTCAATCAAAAACAAGGGAGATCCTGGATTAAGTGAATTGTCTGATGCATGCATAGAAAAATGTAAGGCTTTGTTATCAAAGATGGGTTTCCATGGAGGTCATGTGGAGCTTAAGAAAGACTTAAAGTAGTCAGTAGTAGAAAATGGTGATATTATAGCTGATGTCTCAATGGGTGGAGTAAAGGAAAGGAAGTTCTTGTCTAACTTTGAAGGTAAACAATTGAATGCAGTTTGGGAGTGTAGAAAGAGTTATGCGAATGCACAATAAATCAAGCAAGTGATCCAACAATGGCCACAAATAAAATGGAAGTATGGGTGCATTTAAATACTTTTGTCAAGATTCTCTGATAATCTAAGGCTGAAGGAGATTATATAAAAAAATGAAAGAAGCTATCAAAGCTCTTGTAAACTCCATTGTGAAGAAAGCATAGGCAAAAAAGGATATTACCTTTTATCTAGCTACAACTATATGTGCTAAATTATGTTAAATACCTAACATGACGCAACTAATAAAATGTTAAATACCTAACATGACGCAACTAATAAAATGTTAAATACCTAACATGACACCGTTTGTTTTATTTTATAGCATATCTTACTGAACCACAGTGTATTTTTTATGGAGACCTATGGACCACCACTTGCAGTATGGAAAACATAAGGAATGGAAAAATCTCATTATCAGGACAACTCCTCATGGTGGTGGAACAACAAAAGCAAATTAATTTTGTGAGATGCTCAATACATTTTATAGAAAGCATATTCGAAGACTGAAAGAGAGAGAGATCCATCAAAACAATGAAGAAGTTGAATGATATTTCTATGTAACACATATATGAGTGAATACATCTGTATATACATATCTGTTTGGAATCACTTTCCCAAGACTTATGAACCAAAAAGCTTCCTTTTCCCTTTTTTGCTACTACTTTCACCACCTTCAATACATTTTTTCTCTTCTACCTTGCCTTTGGACCTCCAAAACTTTGACTTTTGATACTCTAAGGCAGCAATGAACATTGGTGTTTGCTCCCTAAATATATGCTAAGAAATAAAGAAAATAGGATGCTCTACATCTCCAAAATCCTGGTTTATATCCAAAAAACCTAATGGTAGCTCATCAAGAACAAGAACTTTCTCTGTATTCATTGGAACATGAGCATATGCTGTGTATCTTGATAAAGTTTTGAATGCACGAAGAGGAATAGAAGGATAGTTTAAAAACCTTGCATGATAAACTCTAAAGATATCTTGGAAGAAAATGAGAAATGGAAGAATCCTTTCTAACTTTGAGCCTTTTTCATCCAGATCTTGCAAGGAATTGATCTTCATCATAGATTACAATCTGTGAAAGAATAAATCAATTAAATAACTTAACTACAATTAAATGAAAGGGAAAAATACAAGATAACTTACCTTTGCTGCCTTATCTTGTTGGACTTTTTTCTCATCCTAGAGGTTGATTGAGCCCCTTGAATAATCCTCATGAGGCTCTGTTATTTGGTCTCCTGAGGCTTTGGGAATGTTCAAGTCTCTTCCCATACCTAAGATACCAATTCTTTCTTGTGTATCAAAACATTGCTTTTCTATAGGTGGTTGGTACTCCAAAGCCTTTTGTAAGCATACTTTAAGTGCACCCTTTCCCTCAATGAAATTGACAGTATCTTTATCAAGAATTGAGAAATCATCTTCTGAATCATCAATAAAACCTTCCTCTTCAAGAAAATCTACAAACAAGAAGGTAGATTCCATGGGTAAAAAAAGGTGGATTCTTTGGGTAAATTTTCATATTGATAACTCACATTTATAGACATGTTTTAAAATATTGCTTGGATGAATTGTAGCTGCATTGCAAAAAAAGAGGAGTACAAAATGTTTCAAAGAGAGAAGAATGCATCTGCTAATATAGGAATATTAGTGCAATAAATTGTCTTCTTTGATCTTTTGCCAATTTTCTATTCATTTATACAAAAAAGAAATTATGTTGATTCATTGCTTAGAATGAATTCCAAGGCTACACAAACATCTTTTAATGTCCACTTTGAAGTCATTGGCAAGACCTTGCATTCACCATAACTAAGCCATTCTTGTAAATCCTTTTGTTCCATATCTCCTTTGAACCCAATGGAACCCAATTACCTTGTGTTTTCTTCCATCGCCTGTATTGGAAGCTCATGTAAAGTGTTTGTCGTTGAATTTGGTATGACAAGATCAATGAGATTGCATGCCCAACACATAAATAGATCCCCTTTGTGTATGTCCTCCTTTACCTTCCATTCCTCTCCAAGAAAATCATCAAATGTTGAGGCTTCAACATTTTTTTGAAGCCACATTGTCCTAGTTCTATGCATCCCTACTTTACTAAAGCATGCCCCAAATATGTGAAGAGGAAGAAACCATGAAAGTTTTACCCTCTTTGAAATCCTTCCAATTTTCATTGAAGAGTGTATATCAACCAACATATTTGACCTCAAAACATGAATAGTCTGTTTGTCTATAGTTTCCCGATCAATAAGAGTATGAAGTGTTGGTACAAGAACTTCTTCCAAACTTCCATATACTATGGGCCAAGGTTAAACAATATAGTTTACATTGCAGAGGTACAATCCTTTCTTTATGAAAAATGCAGAAGGTTGATCAGGATATAGAATGTTGCCGAATTCAGTGTGCATTACATTGAATGAACTTGAAAATGATTCAATGGGTCGCTACTCAATGCTGGTTGATGGAAAAACATCTGCACCATAAATTTAAAATAAGTTACACATACCAAATGAAACATTAATGATAGCTCTCGAATACTTACAATGTGCAAGAATTGGTCGCTCAATTGTTGAGGGATCTAAGTTCATCTCCTTTGGTGTGTAGACATGTTGCACATTAGCATACCACTTTTTATCCTCTCCTATTTTGAACTCTAAGATCCGTCCTTTCTAATGGAATTGAACATTTTCTCTCTTGCATCTTTTGATTATGTGGGGACCTTTACAGGATGGAAGCCTGATCACCCACAGTCATGGACCTTGTATGTTATTGGTTTCCATTCTCCACTTTCAACCTGTTTGTGAACTATTATGGCATGTATCAGGTTCGAAGGATGTCAAGATGAAGAACCTGAGTTCGCTATTTTTTTTTGTGAAGCAAAGAATAAAGAAGACGAGAGAATAAAGAAGAGTGAAAAACGTTTAAAATAGTAATAATAGTTTCACCACATTCAAGACCAACAATGAATAACAAACAAATAAAAAAGATACAAATCCCTTTAAAGATTTGGGGCGCGGGAAATTTTGAATTTGAATTTGGAGACAAATTTGGAGCCGATTCTTCAACTTTTACCAAAACTAGTGATAGACATGCAAAAGTAGTTGATGGTCAAATGTAACATTAGACCACACACGACAATTTTTTATTCACCCAGAGCTAATCCTCCTTTAATCGTCATGGAGCTAATACAAGGCCCTTTTCCCTTTTTTTTTGATTTCCAGTCCTAATGTGGATTTACCCACCTCATATAAAAGGATTCACTTTTAAACAATCAAATCAAGCAAGCTCTCAAGTCGTTCTATAAGTACAAGTCTCAATCTTATAACCTAACTGAACTTGAGTCTGAACATAGGCTACAGTTATTATGGCTTTGGCGTAGCTACTATAGGCGCCAATAGAATCTCTCTTCTATTCTTCTTTTTTTCTTCTCCTTTTTGCTGGAAGCGACTCGTTAGTTGTTACAATGAGAAAGAATTCAAAGCTCTCTGCTCTCTCTAGGTTGAAGAAATTTCCTCGCTACTCTAATACCTAACCTCAATTTGATCAATTAGCACGAATGGAGACGAACTCTAAACTAGTTTTTAATTACTTGCTAATGACCAATCCTAAAGCTAAATCCTAGCTTTTGGGCTAAAGAGATGATGCAAAACCCTAAGCTAAGGTGGATGCTGCCTAAGTACACACATGATGATGAAAAACTAAACTAATTAAGCTTTAGACTCAAGTTCAATTAGGTTACAAGATTGAGACTCGTACTCATAGAAAGACTTTAGATCTTATTTGATTTAAAAGTGACTCCTTTTATATGAGGTGGATATATCTTAGCTTTGTTAGCTCATGTGGGACAATTCTTGCTTCCTCATGTGGAAGTTTACTAGACTTACACTCACTCCCTACCTTCCTTGTATTCCATGGTACCATATTTCTTAACATTCCTTCATTTCAATTTTCCTTCTTGGTGTGCAATGAGGGTATGGAGGAATGTATGGCAAGGATGGTTCTTCTTGTAAGTTCATTTACTTACCCATCATCTCCATGTGACCTCTAAGACCCAAGCAATTCACTACCTCATCACCCAAACTCTCCACATGATGATCTGCCCAAAACAACTAGATGCTCATGTTTAACGATAACCTATGGCTGCATTTCCATCATATAAAGCCTTCAAGCTTGTGTAAATAATAATAAACCTGAAAATCAGCACCAAAACTATGAGAAGGGCTTTGATAAGCACTTATCATGGTCAAATCAACCAAAACCTCATCCAACGTACCATCATCAACCTCATAGTTGGTTGTGGATTGCTTCTCCTCCACACTAGACAAAGGACCCATAACAAGCTCTACCTTGATCTATAAGAACCACACACTTGTCTTTCCCAAAAATGTTTCCAACACACTCAAGGATTCTATATCCACAACCACCATTGGGTGCTCCACCTCTGAGGCTATCCGTTCTGGTAGGTTAAGGTAGATCCTATGATGCCTCTTTCATGATGCCTCTTCAACTCTAGCTCTGGTGTGGAGATGCTAGAGTGAGCAAGGAGAACGCTCAGTCCACCTTAAGGACTTCTATGAGCTTCTTCAACACCTCCTCCTCTAACCCACTACTTATTCCACCCTAAGGACTTCCACAAGCTCCTTTAACACCTCCTCTAATGAGTGCCATTTCCATTGATGAGTGTCATTTCTCCTGCTCCCTAAGAGGATCAAGATTTTTCTCATAATATCCAACTTGTTGCATTAAAGGCTTGATAAGAACCCAACCAGTTCCATAATGGTTATGCACTTTCCTCCTTAAACCCACCTCTTCAAACCTAAATTCTCCTCCATGGGAAATTCGTTCCATTTTGTGGTAAGGGAGTGAGCTAGACAAATCCCCTTCATCGTCATGGTGGTTGACCTTACTTGCCTCATGGGCCTCCTACTGTGCTAGTTAGCTCCTCCAAAGGCTGCACTCTATTCTCCATGGGTAGAGTCACTCTACCTTCTTCCACCAATGGCACACCTACAAGATATCTTAACGCCAAACATGTATTACCTTGGCCTCTCCTCTAATACCCACAGTCTACTTATTAGCATGATGTAAGCTTTGGTAGAAGGTAGGTCTAAGTTTGATACAAATCATCTCAAAGGTTAGGCCTTCCATTGACACATGTTGGTGATGCATAAGCCCAATGACACACCTACAAGATATCTTAACGCCAAACATGTATTACCTTGGCCTCTCCTCTAATACCCACAGTCTACTTATTAGCATGATGTAAGCTTTGGTAGAAGGTAGGTCTAAGTTTGATACAATGGCACACCTACAAGATATCTTAACGCCAAACATGTATTACCTTGGCCTCTCCTCTAATACCCACAGTCTACTTATTAGCATGATGTAAGCTTTGGTAGAAGGTAGGTCTAAGTTTGATACAAATCATCTCAAAGGTTAGGCCTTCCATTGACACATGTTGGTGATGCATAAGCCCAAAGCCCACCAAGAGAACCTAGGATAGCCATGCATCGTCCAAAGCAAAACTCCTTATCACGCCTATTTACTGGCCTTGAGACATCATGCACTTTGATGCCTTTGGCATGATGTTGGCCCTGGATCCTTTTACAATGACACTAGGTGTCTAGGTGCTTCCCACACTCCCACGCAAAGACCATTACTCTAGAACTTCCATGATCTACCACTCCCAACAAGGAGGTAAAGCACACTTTAGCTAATCTTGGATCTCTTACTATCACCACCTGAAAAGATGTAGGGGAGAAGAGAGCTTGAGCTCTTGCTGCACAAGCACACACACACACACACACAAACCCTAGAAGAGAACACACAAGGTGAGAGGCTGACAATTCTTCTTCTCCACAACAAAAGAGGTCTACAAAGAAGATAAAGTGACTAACACACATAATAGAGTATATACAAGCAGGCCATAATGTGAACACACTAAGAGGAGTGAGTAGATGTGGACTAGTCGGTGCAATCCAGCTGTCGAATCTCTAGCGAAGATATGTCGGTGCCAGCTACCAAACCTGCCAGTGCTATAAATGTCGAAAAGTCATGTAGGCACCTCGTGAGTGTTAACTCATGTTGAGCTTGACATCTCAACATTCCCCCTCACGCTCAACTCCAGCTCATGAACTCCAAGCATATCTCAAAATCTACGAAGCTTCTTAGCTCCCAAGGCCTTTGTGAAGATGTCAAAAATCTGATCCTGTGTACTTACGTAGGCCAAGTCGATGTCGCCTGCCAAGACTCTCTCCCTGATGAAGTGGTAATGTACCTCAATGTGTTTTGTCTGTGCATGGAAAATTGGGTTCCTGGCCAAGTGTATACTACTAAGATTGTCACAATATATGACAACCTTTCTCTCCACATGCAACCCCAAATCAGCAAACAAGTAGCTTGCGTAACCAAGCTACCTCACACACTACCACCACAGCTCCTCTGTACTTTGCCTCTATGCTCCACAAGGCAACTGTGGGCTACTTCTTGCTGCTCCATGTTAAAATTACAGCAATGTGATGAGGTATGATGGATTAAATCCTAGAATCAACATCATTAACAAAGGCAACTGTGGGCTGCTTCTTCTTGCTGCTCCATGTTAAAATTACAGCAATGTGATGAGCTATGGTGGATCAAATGCTAGAATCAAATGCTGGAATCAATATCATTAACAAAGAGATTAGATGATAATTAAGACGTGATTAGAGAGCAATTAACTGATAGCTTAATGTAGGCATGGATAATCAAAAACCAGCAAATTCTCATTAGGCCAATGCCTCAATTTATAGAGTTTACATTCAAGCATCTAATCCCACTGATTTCTCCTTGATTCACTCCACCTCTTTTGCTTGATTCTCTCCACCTCTCCTAGAATATCTCCACACCTCCTAAATCCCACTGATTTCTTCTTGATTCACTTCACCTCTTCTCCTTGATTCTCTCCACCTCCTAAATCTCTCCACCTCCCTAGAATATCTCCACACCTCCTAAATCTCCTCATGCTACCCTTTATTCTCTCTCCCAGTAGATACTTCTCACCTTTTCATAACTTCTCTCACATTTACAGATTCTCTTTTATAGCCTCTAGCCAAGGGCTTGTTCCTGCACACACCCTATTCACTTGTATATTTCAACACGTCATAGCAGCACTCCCCAATGAAAACATAAATACACTGGTAGATCTCTTGTCTGAGATGCTACCTGCCGAATCTGCATCTGTGTACCCATATAGCTCCAATGATACACCTGCTACATAAAATTATGCATAATCATCAATGGCCCTCAAATACCGAAATGTGTGTCGTACACTATCAAGATGTGGTTTGCACGGAACCTACATAAACTAGCTCTCTAAGCCAACAATGTAGCTCAAATCTAGCCTATTGATCGTGACATAGATCAAACTACCCACAATCTTCCTGTACATAGTGGGATACTCCAACACATAACTTGCATCTACACTAAGCTTGTCATTTTGATCCAATGGCACCGATATTAGCTTACAATCAGCCATCCCATACTTGGACAACATGTCCAATGCATAGTTTCTCTGTGATGACAGCCAAAAACCCTCAGGTGTGCGAATGACCTCAATTCCTAAAAAGTAGCGCAGATCTCCCAAATCCTTCATCTCAAACTTCCTTTTGAGAAGACTTTTCACATGCTCAATATCTTCCAAGTTGTCACCCCCCAGCACAATAAGATCGTCTACATAAATGGTGATGATCACAATACCCTTATCACTCTTGCACACATACAAAAAGTGATTTGCATCTGCCATATGAAAACCAATAGTGACAAGATACTTAACAAACCTTGTCATGCCATGCTCGTGGAGCTTGCTTCAGCCCATACAAGGCCTTACAAAGCTTACACACATACTCTGGGTGACCTGTATCCTCAAAACCTAGTGTGGCTGATCCATATATACCTCTTCTTTTTTATAAGTCACCATGGAAGAACACATTTTTTACATCCATCTCATGTAAAAACCAGCCTTTAGCTGTAGCCACCATAATCACAACTCTCACAGTTGCCATCTTTGCAAACAACTGGGGAAAATGTCTCCTCATAATCAATCCCGTGTCTACGGATATCCTTTGGCTACCAATCTAGCCTTGTACATTCTTATGCTACCATCACTGTTATGTTTTACCTTATACACCCCCTTACAGCCAATAGCTTTCTTGTCTTCAAGCAGTGGCACCAAATCCCAAGTCTCATTTCCATACAATGCATCCATCTCCTCATTCATAGCTTTCTCCCAATACACATTTCCAATAGCCTCATCAAAACATGCGGGTTCTACAACCTGTACAACTTTTTCTATATAATCATAGTTCCATAGCCTTCTTCACATCAGGTGTCCTCATTGTGTTGGAATTCCAAGCTCCTCATCAAGGCTCATCTCTGAGCCACTAGAATCTCCCATCAACAAGAGAATGCTGTGCACAAATATCAGGCATATCAAGGGGCTCAACCACTTTCTCTTTGCCTTTATGTGATGTACCAACTACATTTTCAGGACTAATATTATGACGCAGCCTACCACTCCATGGTCTATGAACAGAACCATTGGATGAGGACTCTCCTGGTCCACTCAATGACTATGATTGCTAACTTGCATTTTGTGCAACCACATTTCCACTTACATCAGCCCCAATAGCATCTTTTTCAGTAGCATACCAGCTACTCATCTCATCAAATACAACATCCCTGCTTACCCTCAACTTACATGTAGCAGGATTATAACATCTATATCCCTTTTGCTCAAGGGAATACCCAATAAACACACATTTTTTTGCTTTTGGATCCAACTTGCACAACTCATCTGGCACATGCACATATGCAATACATCCAAAAACTTTCAAGTGAGACAAATTAGGTTTCCTACTAGTAATCTTCTCCTTTGGCGTTACATCATATATGGCTGCAGTAGGAGTCCTGTTCATAATATACTATTGTAGACACAGTCTCAGTTCATGATATGAAGCTCATTCTTTAACTGAGTCTTTCGTGCCTTGGTGTTAGTTTCATACAGCTTCACCAAGGTGTCCCATGCCTCCTTAGGTGACTTAGCATCCTGTATATGCCCAATCATGGTATCCTATATAATAATAGAAAGCCAATACATGACTTTCCTTGCTCCTTGATTCCAATCCTTGAACTCTTTTTTATCTGCAATAGTTGGATTAATATTTGGTATCTCCGGTGCCTCCTCATATTCATTCACCTTCAAAATGTAGTCCCAGTAACCTTTTCCCATTAGGAAATCAGTCAATCTAAACCTCCAAGCATGGAAGTTGTTCTTGTCAAGCTTCTCTGCAAAAGAATTTGGTTTATTCCATCATTTGACATCTTGTCTTCTGCAACACAATTTTACCAAAAACAGCACTCTTGTTTGACCTACACAAACTGTTGTATTCTCTGCAGCAGCAGCGGTGCTATATTGCACCGCTGTATTGCACCCAAACTGTCACAACCAGTGACTTCAATTTGCATACATACACCTAATGGCAACTTTGAGACCTCTTTAGTAGTACACACAGTGTCTGCACAATAAATCTCCCTTCCTGCAATTCCAAAAATAGAGTTCTGCAAAGAATCGAAACTTACCCGCAATGCTTGGTGAACGCCTACGAATTGAAAAATGGAGGTCCAGACACACCCGAAATGTTTTTTTGGCCTAAAAATTTTTGTCCACCAGATAGAATAGTTTCCCTATAGCTCTCCTCATGCGAAGAAAGCTCCTCAATCGGAGTTCGTTTGCCGGTGCCTCCTGAAAAGCTCCCAACTCCCAACAACAAGGATGTAGTAGCCAACACAAAGGGGGAAGAGTAGATGAAGCTCTTACCCTCGTACCGCTTCATGTGCTTCTCTTGCTTGCCGCTCAGCCCTTAGAATGAACCAGGCTATGATACCATGAAAAGATGCAGGGGAGAAGAGAGCTTGAGCTCTTGCAAGCACACACACACTCACACAAACCCTAGAAGAGAACACACAAGGTGAGAGGTTGACCATTCTTCTTCTTCTCCACACAACAAAAGAGGTCTACAAAGAAGATAAAGTGACTAACACACATAATGGAGTATATACAAGTGGTCCATAATGTGAACGCGCTAAGAGGAGTGAGTAGATAAGGACTAGTTGCAGTCTAGCTGTCGAATCTCTAGCGAAGATATGTCGGTGCCAGCTACCAAACCCTCCAGTGATATAAATGTCAAACAGTCATGCAAGCGCCTCATGAGTGTCATCTCATGTTGAGCTTGACATCTCATGTTGAGCTTGACATCTCAAACATCACTACTAGGTGAGCTTCCACCCTCTACTCCACTAAGGATTTCCATTAGGTCACTAATTCTTATAACTTCCCTGCTAAATGACTACACTTGAATTGAACACGTGAATTAAGACCACACAAGGTCAGATCCACCTTCATGTTAGTAAATATTGCCTCTCAACAACTGCTGACCTTGGTCTCTCCTCCTTTGTGGGTGAAGGGAAGGAACTTTCTTGATTGGATTCAACACTTGAGCATATACTGGGGTACCACAACTATCCTTATGGGTTCCATATCTATCTCAATGGGAGGGGTTTGGATAAACTCCTTGGATGGCACCCATGAAAGTTTGGACCACGCGGAAACTTACTTGGGCCTCAGATGGGTTGGGGGTGGTAGTTGGCCACCCCACTTGTGAGCAGCACCAAAGATACATCAGAGTTAATGAAAGGAACCATTTTTACTAGAATTTGCTTTGGGAAGGCCTGAGTGTAATGGTCCCTACTCTCTAGATGATGCACACACAATGGGAACCCAATAGCTAGCATTTCACACTATTGTTGTATGTGCTCACCTAAGCATAAGCCTATTAACAAAGCCAGATACTTAGCCTTATTATTGGATTAAGCTCTGAGCCATACTTACTTCTTGGATGCAATGAGTCCATCTTATTCCTAGATGACAAGAAGGTCCCATCAAAGTATAAGGTATGATCTACAGTCACCTCATCTTTCTCTCCCCTTACATTGTTCATGGAGGGCACAAAAGAGAGAAAGGGGGTCATTATCATGACTTCAGACAAGGTCGGCTAGAGTTTGTCTCCATTCGTGCTAATTGATCTGCTTTAGGTTAGGTATTAGACTAGAGAGGAAATTTCTTCTTGGAGAGAGCAATGTTATGGAAATGAGAATTGTGGAATTAATTGATATTTTATGTCATATTAATGGTACACTCATTTGCCACATGGTCGTGACTGGCTACACGCGAGAGTGTGGAGCAGTGGTTGCATCGTGTTGGGCAGATAAGCGAGATTTAAAGTGTCTTTTATTTTTGGTGGAGCAGATGAGTGCACGGAGTAGCGTGGGTGCGACGGATTTTGGCTGGTGCGTTGCCATTGTATTTTGATGTGCGGTGATGGTCACTTGCCCATAGTTTCATTTAATTAAATTGCAACAATTATAATGTAAATAGCCAAGCTTGGGGACCAAGTTACTTTTTGATATTAATGGCCCAAAGTGAAATGTATCAAGCTATATTTGTGAGCACTTACTTTTTGCTAATACATAAATACATGCATGAGGAAGTGTGCTCACTTATGCATGGGGGGAGATTGAATCCACTCCCTTGGTCGTGCATAGCTGCTATATTTATCTCCTTCTTGTTTATTTGCAAAGCTTGAAGCTATGGTTATGGAGGTCTATTAACAGCATTGGTATCAGAGCTTTGGATTAATTCAAGCTTCTTGAAGCCGGTCAAAGACTTGTGGACAAAGAGGTGAAAGAGACAAAGGTATAGGTGATTTTGCTAAATTTTTAATTTAATTTGAAGAAGAAGATGTTTATGGGTTTATGGATATGCATGGTTGAAAGAAGGCTTATTTTTAACCATTGGACAACAAATCTCCATCAATTTATTGCCCAAAGGAGAAAACCACCTTTAATTTCACTAATCCTCTTCATAATCCATCCTTACCGATCAAAACAGCAAGGGAAGGGGCATAGAGAACCATAGCAAGATTGCTAAACCACTGTTTGCAGAGAAAAATCCATAATGGAGGGTGCTTAAGCTACAAGTCACTAATTTCAAAAATCCTTTAATCGCTTGCCATTATGACCAAGATGGCCAAGATGATACACAATACCAGTATGGGTAGTTGTTTGATCATGGTCAATAATACTTTCAGGTACTAGAACTTCAGAGTCATCCTCGAGGAGAGGTGGAACATCAATAACATGGTTAATAGGAGTGGGGCCTTTAAAGGGTCTCTGTAAACTAATGTGGAATGGGTTATGTATCTTCTAGTGAGTGGGAATGCCCAAGCAGAATGCATTTTCATTGATTTGTGTGGGTAATTGTGAACGGTCCATAAAATCTAGGAGCCAACTTGATCTTAGTGTGGGTAATTGTGAACGGTCCATAAAATCTAGGAGCCAACTTGATCTTAGGATGCTTGGCAATATTCTTTAAACGTCTTTTCTCTATGCGTAGGCAAACTAGATCATTTTCTTTGAATTTCATTGGTTGTCGTTTCTTGTTAGCTTGAGTGGTGTATTTTAATTTTGCTCGCTTAATAGATTCAATGACTTCAGCTAGAATAGTAGCATGGTCATGAGCTAAAGTCTCAGCAGCCGTAGTTGGAACATCACTAGTTATGGTAGAGACAGGAATGGGAAGTTTCTTGCCATAGACAATTTCAAAGGGAGCTTGACTAGTAGCCTAATGGGAAGTATTGTTGTATGCAAATTGAAATAAAGACAAATGTTGATCCCAATTAGGTCGGTCGATCAATAGTGTAGGATCTAAGAATATCCATAATGGTACTATTGGTAGCTTTAGTCTGGCCATTGCTTTTTGGATGGAAAGCGGATGTAAAGTCCATTTTAGAACCCAGGTTCTTGACTAAAGCAACCCAAAAATGATTTCAAAAGTGGCCATCTTGGTCATAATCGCTTGACCAAGATGGCCACTTTTGAAATCATTTTTGGGTTGCTTTAGTCAAGAACCTGGGTTCTAAAATGGACTTTACATCCGCTTTCCATCCAAAAAGCAATGGCCAGACTGAAGCTACCATATTGCTTTTTTGAAGGTTCATCTTTTTTAAAGAAAAAACCCTTTCTTTTTTGAGAGCCAAAATTTTCTCCATAAGGCTTGTATGAAAATTTCATATCTTTTTCTTTACGATTACCATTACCCATGGTATCGTCGAATTTTTTTGCAAATATTATAGCCTCATCTAAGTTTTTTGGCTCTTTGGAGAGCGAACTTCCTTCTTGTACTCCCTTTTTTAGGCCTCTAAGGAAGCCTCTTACTTTTTGAAATTGTCTACACCCTTAAGTTTTAAGACAATTTCTCTATAGCAAGCTATATATTGAGTGAGATTTAAATTTTTTTATTCCATAAAACAATTATCCCACTCCTCCCAATTCCTGTCTTCTTCATTTTCAAGAAGATATTTCTTTAAGAATAATTCCTTGAATGAATCCGAAGAATCGGGTACTTATCTAGCTTCTAAACTCATCCACATTTATAAGCTTTGTCTTCTAATGGATAGGCTAGCTTCCAGTGGGACAGGCACATTTCTTAAAAGATGCAAATCTTGCCACTTTTGTAGAAAAATATGAACCGCATCTTTATTTCTCTCCTTCTCTCTTCTCCACTAAAAGTGGGTGCCTTTAAATCTTTGAATACCATACCCTGGTCTCTAGTTTTGGGACCCCCTTCAACTATGGTTTCATTCAATCATTTTTCTAGAGTTTTTTTCCTTCCCTCATCAATGTTATTTTTATATACTTCTTTTACTCTCAATCCTCCTGTCATTTTCTCAAGTTTATTCTCTATATTACAGATTTTTTCTTTCATTTCTATATCCTCGTACTCATTAAGATCTAAATCTTGAATATCTATTTCATTTGTTTTTGTAATATCCTCTTCCATGTGGAAAGAGGACATTGGATTTTTTCCCTTCTCCCCATTTTCATCCTTCCCATCTTGAGAAACCATTTACTCTAATAATAAGCAAAATGAAAAGTTTCTTACAATGAAACACAACGACCTTACTTGGTTGGGTAATTATGAATTGTCTCAAATGATGGGAAGAACAATTCCGTTGATTTCTCCTTGTTGATATTTGCTTCAATGATTCTTCAAAATTATCATGTACTCCACTTGCTTTATGTAGAATCTCCAAATTATCCCCAATTTATAAGGCAAGAGATATGCTCAATCAATTAGACAAGAGGTATGTCCAATCTATTAAGCAATAAGTATTTGTATGGAGAAGATTTGAGAAATATGAGGATTGTTGAAATGAATAGAGAAGAGATTAAGAATTAGCTTATGAAAATGAATAGAGAAGAGATTAGAGTTAGCAATGAGTAGCTCAATGAAACATAAAAGAGATAGAACTTAACTCAATGTAATGATCCTTGCATCAATAGCTTGAGGATTTGTAAGACTAGAACTTTGATTCTCCACCCATCCCAACTAGACCCTAAACACATGGTTATATAGACCTAGATGATGCATGACTTTCCAACTTCGTCCCTTGACCTCTCAATGGCTAGGCACGACCCTTTCACTATCCAATGCCTCCTCAACTCCCCCTAGAAGGGGGTGTCTACTTCTGTGGCCTTTGGGCTTCCCTTATGCTTCATTTACATCCCTTTTACATTGACCTCAATGTCTATTAACCATTGCTTTAGGTATTTCCAATTTGAAATCTCATGAACCTTATTTATATGCAAACCTTTTACATATAAATAATATTTTCTAATCTTACCTTATAATGTTTCATGTCAGTCTCATAACACCAGCATTGATGTATGAAGCACCCTTTTGGGCACTTGATCTTATAGCAACCAAATGGCCGAGGATAGAGAGGCCTCAGATCATGATGCTCTGCCATATGATATGCAACAAATCATCAATCCCACATGATATTATCCTAGCAAAGTTAGATACAGCACCCATGGTAGTAAAGGCACTCTTCCAAACACTCACATACATTCACAGGATCACTGCCATGTCCCCTAGAGACCCCCGAGGCTCGCCCTACAATCCTCCCATTAGCTAGCACGAATGGGCACGAGTCATGGTATAGCCGGGTATGCACCTTGTTCACAAGGCAAGGACTCAAGATATGGATTGCCTCTCTCCACTCTAGTATGACTCGGACTACCCATTCATCAGGCTCCTTCAGGATGACAAGAACCGGGTGATTAGATATGATTTGTTGGGACTACACATGCAGGATACCTGGATCACAACACATGAGCCACTTTCACACAAACAATAGTACTACATGGACACTTTCATAAGGCTTACAGAGGATGGTTTCATATAGAGGGCCAGATATCTTGACATATACATGTCACATGCCATGCAAATTGCAGTGGGCCAGCTGCAGGTGTCATCGCACCGCTTGAAGATAGAGACAAGGAGAGCCATGCAGATACCTTGTGGAGAGGATATGCATTATGCCAACAAGAGGTCAAGTCAGAGGAGCACTTCATATGCAGATGCACCATATATTATGAGATTCAAGGGAAGTTCCACTGTCTCTTCAAAGAGGGGTTTGTACCCTTGTCCAGGATCATGGATTACCACATCAATGGTACCAAGGCCTCTTCCTACTAGAGCTTCATCGCCACAGAGACTCACTGATTAGGGAGTCGAGCATGGAGACATCCACCCCGCCGGCCCCAGGCGACCATCACTCAATTCTTCCGACCATGAGAGGACACCCCACCATCCATGGACCCCCCGCCAAAACCCACTCTAACGTGCCTCTAGACCGGGCCACGACACTACAAGAAGCCTGATGTCCTAGACTCCCTGGACCTCACGAGCAAAGGAGATCTTGGAGAGGCACAGAGCCACCTTTCCACGCCCGACGGATCTATAGAGCCTTCTATAGGCTAGCCCCATGCTCGATATCCTTGATGGGCCCCTCCCCCTCTGGGGGATTAGCTCCATAGGTTGTATGATGATGATGGTCCCACTTTGTATCATATGGCTCAGATTTGACATTCCAAGCTCATAGCAGTCTTTGTTTTCTTTGTACCATGATGGAATTGCATAGACACTATCGTATCACTTTTGGTCTCATAGACCCACTCGGTCTTTTGAAGACGTTTAATGTAACTTCTCTCTTTCAACACCATCTCCATGGCTTGAACCTCATCTCCATCTCTCTTTGCACAAGATCTGCTCCTACACTCACATTACGGACATTCTCCACCCACCATGGCATGAGCTCTAATCTTGTGGATACCTACACCAGTGGTGCTTGCCACTTAACCAACCCCATCCTTACTGTAATAAACTGTCACGTAGGCTGTAACGCCTGACCGACGGCAGACCGGATGGCCATGTCCGGGGCTCAGTGGGAGAGGACGCCCGTGCGGAGTCATGGGCGGCCAGGCTAGTGTGGACGGCAGGCCACACACTATAGAGCCTGGGGGATGAGGGGCAATCCTCATTCTTCCTCTATGGCTGGGTGGTGAGCCAGAGGCCGCCCCCTCCTGTGGTAACGCCCGTAGTGACGTTACAGGTATCTAACACTGGTATCAGAGCGTGGTTCGATGGGGTCGTCAGGGTCTGTGCGTGACCGTGGGACCGGAGCCCACTCAATGGTTTTCAACCATTCATCTCCTCATCCTTATCTCCACAATGGAGTGTGTGGAGGGAGGCGGCCAAAAATTGAAGGGAAGAATTCTCTCTCTCTCTCTCTCTCTCTCTCTCTCTCTCTCTCTCTCTCTCTCTCTCTCTCTCTCTCTCTCTCTCTCTCTCTCTCTCTCTCTCGGTAGCACACACCAAAGCGAATCTGCCAGCAGGTAAGCAATTTTCGTTTTTCTTTTGCTGTTCAAGCTTGTCTGCAAAAAACGATTTCGTTTTGGTGGAGGAGAGACGTAGAGTAACTAGCATCGGCCTGTATGCGAAAGAGAGCTTTTCGCCTAAATTAGAGGGTGTAGAGAAAATCGCCTGGTGTAGAGGGGGGGGCGAAACCACCCGTCTGTGAAGAAAATGGCTGGAGGGCGCCCGAGTCTAGATTCCAGAGACTTGACTTCGAGCATGAGCTTCCTTACTAGCGGGGGCATTTCCCAGGCGGAGCACCACGTGGAGGGTAGACTCCTTCTGAATGTTGTAGTCTGCTAGGGTGTGGCCATCTTTGAGCTGCTTCCCTGCAAAGATGAGATGCTACTGGTCAGGAGGAGGGGCGAAGACCAGCCCCACGACTGCTGGAGGCTCGCGACCCTCGTTTGAGGGGGGGCGACTTGCTGGATCATTTCACCCTCGTTTGAGAGGGAGCGAAGAGCCTGGGGCGGCGGCCAGCCCTTAGGCGGCCAGCGCACATGGGCGGCCTGCCCAGCGCACAGCTGGCGGCGGCCACCAGAGCAGCCGGCAGCCAGCGCGGCCAGCCAAGCCAAGTGGCGGCCAGCCAACCAGCGAAGTAGGCGGCCACCAGAGGAGAAGAAAAAAAAAAGAAAAAAAATCATTTTTAAATATATTTTAATTATTCATTTTTAATTTATTAAAAATGAAACAAATTCAAACGGATCCTCTCTCTCGGCTGGGGAGGGATAATCCCGGCAAGGGATAATCCGAGTGTTTCAGGCACAACCTCCCGAGAAAATTTATTTTTGTTATAAGTTGCAAGCATTTTTTCTCTCGGATCGGAGCATCCCGGAGAAGCGGCACTGTCTGGAGGCTCGCAGCGCAACACAAATCGACAGGCGACCGTAAAGGGGGGTGACTATTCTCTCTCCACCACTGCTCATTTTATTAGCGTTTTTTTGTAATTTTCGAGTTCTCGCATTGTTTTTTTGCAAGAATTAAAGATGTCTGCTAGACGTAGTGTGTTCCCACTGCCTTCTACTTCTCTAGGTTTTTCAGGTCTCTTGTCCTCGGTCGCGGGTTTGACCCCGACTGAATTGTCAGGCCATACACGCCCGACCGTTGTCCGGTCCGGAGTGCGCTCGTCGATCACGCGTGATCCGCCCCAGCGCCCTCCTCGTCTATTGACCCCACCTTAGGACACAGCGAGCCCGCAGCGGCCGCATTAGCAGATGACCCCTTTCTGGCCGATGAGCCAGAGGACGTGAACACCGACGTCTTCGAGGGGACCGAGGAGGACCTCTTGGATTATGACGACGACAATTATGACCTATTGGACCCTGTTGATGTCCTGACAGAGACGGAGCTCTCTAGTGGACTATTTAGATATCTTAATGCCAAACTGAACAATATGGGTAAAGTCCAGGTTGATTTAGTAACGATGCTATAGAGCATCTCCACACGGTTAGATGCACTGACAGCCGCCTCGGCTAGTACTCCGACTCCTCGTGGTAGCCGAGCTCCTGCGGCACGGGTGAGCGTAGCCTCGCCAGTGGTTGCAGGAGTACAGGCTGATGCGCCTGCGCGGGGCCGTCCGTATAGCGACAGCTTCGTCGTTATTAAAAGACTTAAAACCGCCTAATTTTGGTTGGCGAGAAGAAGGAGAGAAACAAAGACTCGATCAATATATTTCTAGCGAAGTGATCTGATTTGCACGCGCTGCGACAGCAGCCTAGCCGTATATAGCCCGTAGAGGCTAGCCTCTCATTAACTGGCAAAGCATACAAGTGGTGGATGAGTTTGACAACTCGTCCTGCCACTTGGACGGAGTTTGAAACGATATTTCGAAAAGAATTTTTGCCTATTAATGAGGCAGAGAGAAGCTGGGACAAGTGCTTGATGGAGAACAAATCCCTAACTCAGTACATATCAGACTATAGGGAGATAGTACTCAAGCTAAAGGGAATCGATGCATTCCAGACATTGCGAGGCTTTAAGAGAGGCCTCAAAGATTATTACCTTGAGTACGTAGAGCCCTTACAGCCTAAAGACTTAGCAGAGGCAATTAAGTATGCGCAGATATTTGATGACATCAAGCGCCGTAGTGCGCGTGGTGGTACGAGCAGGGCCGAGGGTAGTGAAAAGAGGAGGTCAAGCCTCAAAAGAAAAGGGTTCTGCAGTGATAAACAAGGGGATAGAACGGACCAGGAAGGACAGGGTGGTCATTGGTCTAAAAAATCGCGACCATCCAAGAAGAAAGAGACAGCGAAATCCAAAAGAAAGAGCAGTATATTAAAGCGCGAAAGGAAAATCGCTGCTTTAATTGCAATGAAGTAGGGCACACGAAGACTGAGTGTCCAAAGCCTAAAGCCAGCACGAGTGGCAACAAGCCCAAAAAAGATGGTAAATCTTCTAGGTAGTTGCATACAGTGTAGAGACTCCCTCTCAGTTCCGCAGAGTTCAGAGAGGTGACAGTGTGTCATTGTGATGAGCATCACGCTTGTTCAGTGACACCAGCGATGTGGCAACCTACTGTAGGTCCGCATGACATGGTGCGCATATATGGCACCATAGGTGGCCGTAGAGTCACAGTTTTTATTGATGATGGAGCTAGCCACAACTTCTTGAACTACTCGTTAGTCAAGAAGTTGGGGTTGACTGAGACCCGGAGTGATCATGAATATACTGTTGGCCTAGCCAACGGATATGAAAAAACGGTATGGAATACCGTAGTATTGGGGGTCCCATTATCTATGCAGGACTACGAGGCTCCGCTTGACTTTCAGGTCATGCACTTAGCCAAAGCAGACGTATATCTAGGCAGTGAGTGGCTGTATGGCTTGGACCCTAGTCTAGCTCGGAATTACTTACATAATACGCTATGTTTTGAGCACGGAGGTAGAGTCATTACCCTGCAGGGCGACCGTAGTGTCCCTGCCACACCACTTATTTCCTCCATGGAGCTGTGTACAACGGTCCGCAGAGACCAGATAGCAGAGGTATATGCTTGTTACCCTCTTTTGAATTCTGTTTCCGTTGATGAAACTGTAATTGATGTTTGCGTAGACAAACAAGGAAAACAAAATAGCCTTGGATGAGACCCACTGTTTGAAAACCCTGTTTGGCATGCATGTGATTCAAACAAGAAAAAATCCAAGGTGAATGAGACATTAAAGAAAAAGTACGTAGATACTTTAATGAATTTATTAGAGGAATTTCAGGATGTTTTTCCTGATGATTTGCCAGATGGTTTACCACCATCTAGAGAAGTAGACCATGGCATCGAAGTTATGCCAGGATCAAAACCTATAAGCAAACCTGCTTATAGATTAAGCCACTCCGAGGCACAGGAGGTGAAAAAACAATTGACGGAATATTTGAACAAAGGCTTCATTCGGCCTAGTTCAAGTCCGTGGGCATCGCCTATTCTTCTGGTAAAGAAGAAAGATGGATCTATGCGGATGTGCATAGACTATAGGGCTCTTAATCAGATAACGATTAAGAACAAGTATCCAATGCCACGCATGGATGAGTTGTTTGATCAACTCTATGGATCGAGATACTTTACAAAAATAGACCTGAGATCTGGGTATCATCAGGTTAGAATAAAAGCAGAAGATGTTGCGAAGACAGCATTTAGGACCCGTTTCGGACATTTTGAGTTTTTGGTTATGCCATTTGGGCTAACCAATGCTCCAGCGACGTTTATGAAGCTGATGGACAGCATTTTATGTCCATATCTGGGAAAATTCGTAGTAGTTTTCCTAGATGATATTCTTCTGTACAGTAAGACACAGAAAGAACACATAGAGCATTTGCGTCTAGTGTTTGAGTTCTTGCGAGAGCACAAACTATTTGCAAAGAAGAGCAAATGTGAATTTTTTGAAACAGAAATTCACTACCTTGGCCATATTATATCCGCCGATGGTACGCGGATGGAGCCAGAAAAAGTAGAGGCTATTCTTAAATGGCCAGCGCCGAAGAATCTCGAGGAACTGCAGATTTTTCTTGGCATGTCGGGGTTCTACCAACAGTATGTGAAGGACTACGCGAAGATCGCAATCCCGTTGACTGACCAGTTACGGTCAAAAACTAAAAACATTAGTTGGGGGGACGCCCAACTGAAAAGCTTTGATAAGCTCAAGGTGACCGTAACAGCTGCACCTGTTTTGACTATTGTCGATCCAAATGAGCCGTTTGTTTTGGAAACAGACGCTAGTAATGAGGCCATTGGGGCCGTACTTATGCAAAGGGGACGCCCAATTGCATTTGAGAGTAAAAAGTTAGATCGTGCGCAGCGTAACTACTCGGCTTATGAGCGAGAGTTACTAGCGATAGTTCATGCACTGAAAAAGTGGAGACACTATTTATATGGTGCTACTTTTGAGGTCAGAACGAACCATGAAAGTCTGAAATGGCTTTCAAGTCAAAATAAACTGAAGGGTAGAAAGCTCGGTGGGCGGAGATTCTACAGGAGTTTGACCTTCAGATATGTTACCAGAAAGGTAAGTATGACGTAGTGGCAAATGCACTTAGTCACATGCCACAGATTAATGAACTTAGTTTCACAGTCTTTAAGAATGATTTCTTGGAGTCCCTACGTGGTTTATGTGAGCACGATCCATCTTTTACAGAGGTCTGGCGCGCTGTACGCGTACGCACTCCTTCACAGATGCAACCACCTCCCTCGTTGGCACGTAATGCTAGTCCGGAGAGACTGGCCGAAGGTGCAACGGGAACGAAAGCGAGAGTTAGTCCAGAGAGACTAGCCGTGTCTTCTGGGTATAGTTCGGAGCCGGAGAGCTCTGACATAGGCCCTTCATCACCTTTGACTGCCACGGCTTCAAAGGGAAGTGATAAACTTCGTCAGAGGGAGAAATATGCTAATTACTCCATTGACGACGGGTATTTACTGTACAAGGGTAGAGTATGTGTACCAACTATTGGTGACTTTCGGGCCCAAATTCTTAAAGAAAGTCATGATAATCCAAGTGCGGGTCATCCTGGGATTCAGAAGACCTATGCACTAGTAAAAAGACAGTTTTATTGGCCTAGTTTGTTTAAGGACGTCCAGACTTATGTGCTGAAATGCAGTAAGTGCCAAGTCAATAAACATGAACATCTTAAGGTTAGAGGACTACTCCATCCGCCGCTGGAGATTCCTCAAGGAAAATGGGAAAGCATTTCCATGGATTTCATTACCGGTTTACCCAAGACAAGTCGAGGGAATGACTCGGTGTGGGTGGTAGTGGACAGGTTAACTAAAATGGCAAAGTTTATCGCCACGAAGAAAACTGTTAAAACGCCAGAGTTGGCAAAACTCTTTATTGAACATCTCTACAAGCTATATGGCCTGCCCGCAGATATAGTGTCGGATAGAGATAGAAAGTTCAACAGTCATTTTTGGAGGAAAGTCTTCAAAAAGTTGGATACTACTCTGAGTATGAGTACGGCAGATCATCCGGAGTCTGATGGTCAAACTGAAAGAGTTAACCAAATTCTAGAGGATATGTTGCGTTCTTATGTTAGTAAGAAGCAATCTAATTGGGAAGAGTACTTGCCCTTATTGGAGTTTGCCTATAACAGCTCCAAACACTCAGCGAACACCATTCATGTTAATGTATGGATTCCAGCCGAGATCTCCGATGGCTGTAGGCCTAGAAAAGGAGAAAATTCAATCTGTCAAGGACTTCCTTGAAGATATGAATGATATGCTCAGAGCCGCACGTGAGAGCATTCGTAGCGCTCAGGATTGCGCTAGAACTTATACTGATAAAGGACGTAGAAAGGTGACCTTTGTAGAAGGTGACTTTGTATTCCTCAAGGTTCCTGCGCAGTCAGAAACCATGAAAACGGAAAAGTGTAATAAACTTTCTCCGAGATATTGTGGTCCTTTTAAAATCCTTAAGAAGATTGGGGACGTAGCATATAAACTTGAGTTACCGGAGAGTTCTCAAGTCCATCCTGTCTTCCATGTCAGTAAACTGAAGAAATCAGTTCACGGGTTAGAGAACGCAATTTCTCCAGAGATTTTGGTGGACTTGATCGAGCCACCAAAGATACCACATGAACCTGAAAAGATTCTACAGTATCGTGATAGACAAACCCGACATAAAGTGTACCAGGAGGTACTTGTTAAATGGACAGATAGGGATGAGGAGGTAGCTACCTGGGAACGCCGTAGTGCAATTTCCAAAAGGTTTCCCCAGTTTGTTTTCGAGGACGAAACTCTTCTTAAGGGGGGGTAATGTCACGTAGGCTGTAACGCCTGTGAGACCGACGACAGACCGGATGGCCATGTCCGGGGTTCAGTGGAAGAGGACGCCCGTGCGGAGTCATGGACGGCCAGGCTAGTGTGGACGGCAGGCCACACACTATATAGCCTCGGGGATGAGGGGCAATCCTCGTTCTTCCTCTATGGCTGGGTGGTGAGCCAGAGGCCGTCCCCACCTGTGGTAACGCCCGTAGCGGCGTTACAGGTATCTAACATAAACCCATCACAAAATATTGACACACAACAAAGCAGTGTGAACAGCTATGCAGGCTGCAACAATTCCTCATGATTATGTTGTTGGAAAAGGGAGAAAGGGGCCCTGTTTAACACTTAAGCAACATGTCCTGTGGTAGGAAGACCATGGCATATCCTTTACCTGGAGGTAAAATTGAGTGCAAGAGTGATTGCCATGCTACTTCAAAGACAAGATAAGGTATCCCCATAAGCTCAAGTTTCTCAAAGACACCTGCTCACCATAGCATAGTGGTTGAGTACTTTAGGTAAGGTGCGGTGTAGTACGTGTACGGTACGAGTATGTAAAGTACACATCAAAATAAGTACTTTAAGTACGTTCACGTTTTTTACTATATATACGCATGTATGTATGTAAAATAAGAAATATGTAGCATCCATACAAAAATAGCATGAAAGACAATGGTAATACTGAAATGAAAACTAATCTATTAACTACTGAGCAATGACCACTAACCAAAATAATTAAAAAACGGCCAAATAAGTGTTGTACATTGAACCTCATATTTGGTACGAAGACCTTATCCATACGAGGTACATTACGTATGGAGTAGCACAGAAAGTACTGAAAGTACACATCGGATGAGTACGGGTACGGAATGCAACTATGCACCATAACGTGACTCTGATTGCTTCCAGAACAACCTGTTTATTTCTTTTTTTCAAGTAAAGATCCTTTCATTAGTTATATAAAAACGCCCGTAGGGCTACAAAAGATCCTCTCTTGCTCATAAGAAAACAAAGCATAGATCCAAGCAAGGCAGCTAGGGAGACTCTCCCTAGGTGCAAAAAAGTACAAATATCAGTACAAAGAACTGAGGGGCTATATCATACAATAGGAGGGGGGGAAAGCCAAATAGGTGGCCTGTAGTGCCAGCGGGGGGAACCCGCGTGTAGGGTATAGAAGGGGCCGCTGCGCCAAGTGGTGTGAAAGGCCTGGCGCCCGCAAGATCGCCTCATTCGAGTCGCCCCGGATGCGGTCATACTGTCCTCGCAGGGTGTGGATCAACTCCTGCCAAATCCCCCGAACAGTCTGCTGGTGGCTCTAGTCTTCCCTCAAAGGCCCTGAAGCACCGGGCTCTCCAGGTGAACCAGATGATGAGGTTGCTGAGGAGCTCCCATCGTAGATCCCTCTCCTGTGTCCAGCCGACGGACGAGAAATCCGGTGAAGGAACCAGGCAAGGCTGGCCCCTAATGAATCTGATGGCCTGGCTGTCCTGCTCCGTCTCATAGCCCATAGCAGGCCGTGACAAAGTCGACCAAGCAGCGGCACCCCACGTATACATACCCTCTGGAGAGAGGGGGGCCAAAATGCGCAACATCCGCAGCCAAATCTGCTGCGCCTAAGGACAGTCCCATAGGCAATGTCTCTGTGTCTCCATAGGGTGGCCGCATCGGTCGTAGGCCGCCGGAAGACCGCTGTAGACAAGCCAGGTGCCAACTGCAGAGCCCCTGTGGGCGACCAGCCACCACTGGAAAGTCGAGATCCTGCGTGCTTGTTGACTAGCCCAGAGCCTGGTCCAAAAATCCTCCAAGAACTCTTGTGAGAGTCCCTGTAGCCGCCAATGCTTCGATGCAGCTGGAGAGACCATCCTCCTCGCCGTCAAAATAGGTCGCCCCAACCGAACAGTATACTGAAAAAAGGTGATTTCTAACTTCACACCAACGACCCAAACATGATAGGAATTTCTCGCCACCCAGGTATGCATACAACTCCTCTTTATGAATTGTTGTTTTTAGACTTGCCTTAGGGACATGACTTGTGAGAGGGAGTTCAGGTAGGAAAAATCTAGGAAAGTTGGGAATCACTCAAAGAGATACAAAGGTATTCGAAGATGACCAAATAAAGGAAGTCTTTTGCGACTCGATAGAGATTTACTATCCCACCACTAAGCAATCAAGGTTAGAACTTCCCATGATGCATGTAGTGATATTTGTTTGGGTCAAGAGGCGCATTGCCTTTGTTCGACCGCCCACGCCGAGCGTCCCCTGATGATTGTACCCGTATATATACTATAGAGTGTATAGGGGGTTGCCACTTTCAGGTCTCCCCATCGACATCTGTGTGTTCTTCTCCTTCATCTCTTCTCACACTCTACACAGCTCCTGATGCATAAGGATCATGCCACTTGTACTCGCCAGGGTCCCACTGCGCCAATCAGAGTCCACATCTGCAGGGTCTGGGTGAATATGCCACTTCCGAGAAGCGACGGCCACTACCCGTATCCTCTGAAAAATGCACTTTGCAACCAAAGGCGACTCCACCTCCACTCTCTCAAGTTTGCCCTCATCCTGAATCTCATAGTAGAGGCATCTACCATCCTCAGTGCAAGCTCTGACAGCAATCAGGATCTCCAACTGTATAAAGGCTCCCATCCACTGTGGGGCCACTGGCTCGAGAGGCGTGAACCACTCCTCTGTGAGTGCCTCCTGAATGTCATCCCTCATAATCAGCCCCCCTCTAAAGTGACTCAACCTCTCCACCTGGATCTCCTCTTGGAGACTGCAGAAGGCCTGCCAATCTCCAAAACTACGTGCTAGGTCTGCCGCCAATGGTCCCCAGGCTAGATGAGGCCGAGAACCTAGCATATGACCCTTCTCTGTGTGAACCACTAGGCTCTAGATGAGCGGCTGTCTAGCTTGCTCCTCATCACAAGAAGGAGGTCTCTGAGAGAGTCCCGGTCTCAGCAACTCCCAAGCTCGCAGGATGCTCAAGGCAAATCTGTCCTCCCATCCTCTACTGAGGCCTGTCCTCCTCATCTCTATGAAGATCCATCGTACCTCTGGTGCCCAAGTGCCCCTTGCTGGGGGAGCCCGAGCCTGCAGCCGCTGTAAAAGAAGCTCTTTCCAAGGCTCAGCGCCTGGAAGTAGCCCCCGAACAATAAGCTTCCCCAATAAGGCTCTACTTTGATCAACTGGATCTATAATGCCCAAGCTCCCCTCGGCCAGCGGAGGTGTAATAACTTCCCAAGCGACCTTAGCCCGGGCTCTGGCTGACCATCCCGCCCAGACCAAAGAAAGTTCCTGATCAACCTCTGTACTTGGCTGATGCAAGAGCTCAAGAAGATCCAGCAAGACGTGATGTACCACATGGTCGCTAAAAGCACCTGATTTGCACCCTCCCAGCCAAGGATAGCCGAGCTGTACTCCAATACAAAAGCTTCTTTCGAATGCTCAGAAGAAGCGGGACAATCTGCTGCTCAGGTGACAAATCTAGTCCAATCTGGCATCCCAAATACCGCACTGCTATGCCAAGAGCAATCCATCTAAAACCCGGGTCTGGTCTCCATGCCGGAGTGGGAGCGCTATTGATCCAAAAGGCCACTGTCTTGCGCCAATTGATCAATGCTCCCGAAGCTGCACTAAAAACCTGAAGCGACTGCTCTGTCCTCTGAAGATTGGCCTCCTAGCCATGCAAAAATAAACCCGTGTCATCAGCAAGCTCAGCATCGAGCAGGTCCCCCCCCGGACTGGGAGCTGGAGCCCTCTCAAACCAACCTTCTCTGTCGTCAGATACATGCTCATAGCCTCAGCAAAGAAGAGAAAAAGAAACGGGACGAGAAGACACCCTTGACATACTGATCTGGTCAACTCAAAACTCGGCCCCCGTCCTCCTGCCACCCATCAGCACCTGGCTACGAGCTGTGGAATATAGAGCCGCCACTCTTCGAATCCAAACTGGCTCAAAGCCCAGGCGAAGCATAGTGCCCTCTAAGAAACTCCAATCGACTCGATCGTATGCCTTCTCAAAATCGAGAAGCATCACGACCAGGTCCTCACCGAGAAATCTAGCTCGGGCCGTCGCCTCCAGAAGGTGAAAATGTTGTCAAGGATACTACGCTCCTTGACGAATCCTGTCTGGGTAGCATGAATCAACTCCCCCAGGAAGGGCTAGATCCTCAAACTCAAGGCCTTTGCTAAGACCTTGTAGACAGTATTGAGGATCGTAATAGGTCTCCAATGTTGAATATCATCTGATACTCCCTCCCCCTTGGGGATAAGAAAGATCAGGCCCTCTGAAAAGCTCTGTGGCATCGCCCCAGTGTCCAAAACATACTGAAAGCCCCTGCGGAGGCCTGGCCCCAAAAGGTCCCAATAGCGCATAAAAAAGGCAGGCGTCAATCCGTCCTCCCCATGGCAACTATGGCGCGGAAGGACCCTCAAGGCCTCAGCAAGCTCAACCTCTGAAAGAGGCTCACCCAGAACTGTACGCATACGATCTGTGACCCTCCTCTGCACATGGACCCACACAGTCTGTCTGCAAGCATCTCGAGTCTCAGTGGCTGGCTCCGCTGAAAGCAGGTCTCTATAGAACTCGGTGGCAATGGCTCTGATCTCCCTGGGCTCAGTGGTGGCTACTGATCCGTCCTGCCTCCTGAGCTGGCTAACTCCTGCTCGAGCATGGCGAGGTCCAGTGATCTCAAAAAACTCCCCAATCACTCTTATCACCAAGCTGCGTCCACTGAAAGGCCTGGCGACGATAGTAGAACTCATGTCTCTGCTCCTTTGCCTCTCTAACCTCCTGGCGTGCCTGGCTCAGCTGGGACGCCACCCACTCACATGTAGGCTGCTGCTCCTGACAGCGCTGAAGCGAAGCAAGGCTACGTCTCAACCGACACTCCCGCTCACGTGTCTCTCCCAGCCGTGTCAAGGCTGTAGCGTGCAAAAAAGAGCTGAGCTCGATGAGTCCCCGAGCACACTGGCCTGCTGCATCCTGGTCAGAGCTCTGGCTATCATACCATATCCTCTCAATGTCCTCAGCGAGACTAGGATTTGTAAGTACCCTCTCTGGGATCCTCAACTGCAAGCTGGTCTCCCGTGTCCTCTCCTCAAGTGTCAAAATAACTGGCGCATGGTCTGAAAAAGAGGTGCCAGCGAGAATGCCAACGGAGCCCCCTCGCTCCCCTAACCTGTCGCCCACATAGAAGCGATCAATCCATGATAGATTAGTCCCTTCCTGCCCCGGCGATCCGACCGAGAGAAACTAAGACTGTCCTGAGAGCGGGAGAAAGCCTCATGCTGCCATGCATCAGTGATCCTCAGTGTCATGCAAAATCGCTGCCAAGCTACAAGCTCCGTGCCGTGCACTGTAACATGACTGCCTCCCACCCTATCGGCCGGGTCCTCAAGCATGTTGAAGTCTCCCCCGACACACCAATGTGCGGCCTCTGGCAATGCATCCGTAACTTGGGTCCAGAACTCTACTCTGGCACTAGCATGGTTGGGCGCATAGACATTGAGCACGCCAAAGAGCTCATCATGCATCCTCAGAAGGACATGCTGTGCTCTACCAGGCACAATGATCCCGCGATCCACAATGGCCTGCCGCCATACATCCGCAATGACCATACATACTCCTCCCTGCCCACCCAAGGGGCCAAACCCTACAAACCAAAAGGTTTCCCATCTACCAGGCATCACCGAACCGTATCTCCGGATCCTGCTCTCACCCAAATGGTGCTCCTGCATCATCAAAATATCAATACTGCCCCCAACCAGGCATCTTTGAAGCTCCTGCCTCAAGCAACCACGATAACGTATATAGTGTGCGCCGCCAAGGCCCTGTACATTCCATGAGATGATCCTCATGGATGGCCTGCTAAGGTGGAGACTGTCTCAGCCGTACGGCGGGCCTTCGCAAGCGGCTTAGATGGAGAATAGTCCCCATCCGAGCGGCTGCGAATCTGCCCACCCGGTGTGCTGCAAGAATCTCGGACCAGGCGCCAGTGTGGCTGTGTCCCATGGCGACTGCCTCCCGCTCAGACAAAGCAACCTCGTGTATGCATACATATCCAGGGTCGCGTGCTAAGTCTGCCACTATGCGAACCACCAAATGTCGAATCCCGGAGGCATCCACACTCCTGGGATCAAAGAAAAAATGAGCCAACTCCCATAGTCGGCCTACCACGTCTGTCACCTCCAGATCGCTCACATGGTGAGAAAACTCAACTGCCTGAGTCTTCAAAGTGCTAAGAGCGAGATCCATAGTCCACTCCTGGTCGCTAGGGCCACAGAGAGGGAATGAGAAGGCCACCGCTGAATCAAGTGCCTCCTCCCCTCCGCTCCAAAAAGCCGTGTGAAGGAATAATCAAAAGCCTCCGAGCACTGTCTAGTGTCGAGACGACTCAGCCGACTGCGGATCGAGGATATCCGTGAAGCCCGAATCGGCATGGTAAGTCTCCTCTATGGTGCTCGAGCAAGGTCGGTGCTCAGTGTCCGCCGGATTGCAGGTGAGCGCTAGGGAACTGCCACGGCCTCCCGGAGAGCTGAGGCGAGCGGGGGGGGGGGGGGGGGCAGAAGGGGTGGAGAAGGAGCCGCTGCCAAAACCGGAGCGGGGACGGGAGGAGGTGAAGGTGGAAGCGAGGCGGGAGGGGGGGGAGGGGGCGAAGGAGGGGGTGCTGGCATCTCCTGGTCCTCAGTCGACGCTGGGATCCCCTCCTGTAGGGAGCAAAGCTGTTCCTCACGGGAACCCAGTGATGCTGAGACTGTGGCTGCTGCTGCATCGGTCTCTGGGCGTGCTGCTGGGGCTGTCTTCCTCGACGGCGCCCTGTCTAGGCTGCCACTCCAAGGTCTCTGTGAGCTGAGCAGGTGTCTCGGAGGCTGCCTGTCGAGCCGCATCTGTGGGCGGGCCATCGGGGGCCTGCTACTGCGGTGAAGGTCGGGGTCTCCTGCGAGGGCAGGCCTTGGCCAGGTGGCCGACTTGCCTGCAGATAAAGCACTGGTTCGGAAGCTCCAAAAACTCCACTCTCTGATCAATCCATCCCCCCCCCTATCTTAGGCGCTCTCCCTGTTCGGGAGTCCAGGGAAGCAAACTGTAACATGGAAAAGGCGCTCTCCCTGCTCGGCCGCCGCTGCTGGGTCAAAGCCATGCTGCCAAGGTCTGAAGAATGCCCGAGCGCCCCTGATGTCAAGGGGACTCATGGCTAGGACCTTGGCCACGCTCTGGGCTGTCTTGAACTCGATCTGGTAATGTCCACGGCCCAGTAGCTGAACGTCCAGGATCTTGCCCACATCTGCAAGAAGGCGGGCCTGGAGAAGATCCCGGATCTCCCCTCTGCTGGGGCGAGTGCCAACTATACGACAGATGGTGGAATGTGCCTGGAGGCGTTCCACCTCTGCGGCGAGGCTCGCTTCCTCTTCCGAAAGAGAAAGCCTGATGGGGGTGTCCTCAGAGGGGCGGGCGAGGGGGCTGCGGGAGAGTCCCTCTGAGGTGGGGCGGGAGGAGCCTCCATCAGAGTCTGAAGCTATGTCGAATGCGGAGAGTCCTGCAAGAACCTAGCTGCCAGAACAACCTGTTTAATTTGGTGAAAAGACAAAATTGTCCGTCCATCCAACATCAGTGGCTGCAGTAAAGCTTACAGGATGGACATGGTTGTGTAAGCAGCTTCGAGAATAAAAAATCGGATGGAAAGGCTAACAAATGAAGAGCAAAAACCAGTACAGGAGGAACCAGTCAAAATGTAGATCAATCAGCCTTTGAAAATAGAAATTATTGAGCTACACAAATTTGAAAAGCGGCATTTGCTCATCACCCAGCGCTGGGTGCAACATAAAAACTGAGCAAAATTGTGAATAATTGGACTCAGCTTAAGGCTTCAGAAGAAAACAGTGATGAACTTTCCAAATCAAGTCCATGGCACATGATGAGGAAAACTCTACCATCCAACACTCCACTCTTTTTCCTGATCCTCTTACCTCCCCCTACCTCCCCTAGAGCTTCCTCTTCCTCGCCCACATCCACCCCTTCCTCTGCCACTCCCTCGGGTTGAGCCTCTGCCTCTGCTTGAGGCGCCACGCCCACCATTAGACCTGTCCTCAAACCTTCTGTCTTCTCTCCCCTCTCCTCTTCCTCTTCCACCTCTTCCTCCCCCCCTTCCTCTACTGTAACCTCCTCCATCACCCGATGATCCAGAAAAACTACCTCTGCCCCTACTACTTCTACCAAAAGCTCCTCCTCTCCAATCTCCACGGCGACTTTGATTGTAGCCACCTCTGCTCTTCCCTCTTCCAAAACCATCTTCATCATCAGAAAAATCTTCATCATCCTCATCATCACTAGCATCACCATCCCACCGTCTTGTGAAACCTCTGCCCCTAGCAGATGCCCGCTTTGATGCAGACCTAGAAATAGGCCTTTCCTCCTCACTCAGCTCATCGTCTGTATCATTCAACTCATCTTCCATGTCATTGTCGTCGTCGTCATCATCCCTGCCAATTCTTTTTGGAGCATAGCTGTGTCTTCCCTGTTGTTTGCCGGATTTCTTGGGAAGCTCGTCATCCAAGTCACTAAAATCAAAGTCAGTAACTGGCCCTTTACGAGTAGCAATGCGTTGAGAGACATGATCCCTAGATTTAGTGCCTCTTTCAGATGCTTTGAAAGACCTTGGAGGATCATCCTCCTCATCACGGTTGAAAACAACATCTGCATCTTCCTCCAGATCATCATCTGTGTCATTAGACATTTGTCTGTTGAGATCCGGTTTCCATTCTTGATACTTCGTGCGACTGCCATTGCCACTGCTTTCTGTACGTGAGGATTGCAGACTTTTACCAGAGCCCCAACCTCGATCTGATCCTGCTGATGCCTTCTTTAGGCCCCAGCGGTCATCATTTCTGCTTTGCTCCGGGCACAATGTTCCACACTCTCGACACTCTTTGTTTCTCTTGAAATTCCTAAAATTGCACCTGCAGCATCGAAAAAAGGTTGTTCTCCCAATCAAACCACTAACAATATGAAAGACTCATTGTGAAAGCAAGGGTGGAGCAACTGAACAGTATACCCCGGACACTTCCAATCTCCAGGCTCAAGCTCTTCTGCTCCATGCATTTCAGTGCTCTTAGGGCGTCTGGCTGAGCACCTGCGGCAGTTGTTGTTCCTGCGGAAGTTCACAAATTGACACCTGCATCACCAATGCCTGTGTCTAAGTGTTACAGCTCCATATTATGCTCATCTTATCACATAAGGCATATAAGGCAAGGCATACTCTGGGCATTTCCAATCGCCTGGCATCATATTCTCACTGTCAGCTGAGTCACTGTCTGGAGGCCGTGGCGTCAAACACTCACGACACTCCTTGTTCCTTCGGAAGTTCACAAACGTACACCTGCATCATAAAAATACACAACAAATTCTGACTTTATACTACAATACAAGCTTTAAATCAAAGAAGGTAAGGGAAAGCACACAGAAACAGCCGACATACTCGGGGCACTCCCAGTCACCAGGCTCGAGTTGCTTTGAGCTCTCCCTGAAAGTACCACACTCCCGACACTCACGGTTTTTTGAAAAATTCAAAAAATTGCAGCTGCACTCATCCGGACAGATCATCTCATATCAGCCTAGATCACAGGCATTCAAAGCTTTCCAGTGTAGCAAGAAAAGGTACAAAAAACCTACTCAGGACAAGTCCAGTCCCCAGGCCTATGATTCGGATTCTGCCTATAAATTTCATCTTTCTCAGCCACAGGCTGCTTTACTGGCAGGCGTGACTTTGGAGTTGGAAGGCCAGGATCCTTCGGATAAGCACTGAGCTGAACGATTTCATCCAGGAGATGACAGGCTGACTTAACGACACCAATGGGATACGACACTTGTGACTCTGCAACAGGAGAGGCATTCAGTGCAAATGAATACAGGACTCGCACCACATCAACTGTTTCTGCATTCAAATCTGGAGACGGTTCATCAAATGCCCTGGTGCAGAAAGTCTTCAATTTACATTGCTGACAAACCTGGCAAGCACAACATAATCATAATAATAAATCAGAGCATTGTGAGACTCACAGATATTGCTACAGAGCTGGGGATTGCCTTTTTTCTTTTACACAAAGCCTCCACAAAGATTACACCAGAAAGCTAAATGACCAGGATCATATACATACCTCATCTTCTGGGACTTCACAAAGCACGCGCAGTCGTTTGCTGGCATTGACAACCTTCCTGTCTGTACTGGGACAGCCTACACTTACAACCGTCCTTATGTGTTTTTTTGTCAAAAACCTGCACATGCAACCAGATTTGTGGGCTAAAAAAACCTGTATAAATATTATAAATGCCAAGGGACAAAACCAACAGGTTTAACGCCTGACCGTCCCTTGCAAAGAGGCAACAAAAGAGCAATAGGTACAGAATTGGAAGGACATGTTATTGGTCAAGACCATGCACAGGTACAATGGAAGGGCAAGTCATAGGTCCACTCGATGCTACACGCGTGACGCACCACTATAACAGCAAAGTCTAACAGAGTAGGTTGCGTAGCACGGGGCATCTTTTGAAACACAACTCATGGCTGCTGACAGCTTATGATACCAATCGCAAAAGGAAAACAGTTTCTGTGAACCGCTTTTAACACTGCATTATATCAGATCCAATGATTGAGGTGTTCAATTTTTTGCCCATGAAAGCACATTGCATAAATAATTCCGGTGGATCCCCGATCTAACCAAGGACAAAAGTGCCTCCTGCAGCCTTTCCCAGTCATCACTGCCTCAGAAGGCAGATGAGCTCATGATCTGACAAGTCAGCAGCATGGTAACGTTAACATTTGGAGGCAGACAAATATTGCTCTGACAACTCAGCAGGGACCGAGGAAATTCTGAGCAGTGCAGAAGATGTGGCAGGCAAATGAACTTCTGACAACACAGCAGGGTTGGAAGAACATCTGAGAGGTCTAACATCAAAGCTTAAGAAGGAAAGAAGAGATCATGGTACAAAAATGCAGTGCACAATACAATTAAAACCACAAAAAATGAGAGAAACATCAAATTTAAAACAGCGATACATATTCATGAGGCTGTTACAAATGTACGGAAATTAAATAGGAGGAATATGTACAGATCACGATACAACTTCATAATGCCACATACTCTAAGTAGGTACCAAAATCTTAATCATAAGCAAGGTTAGTACAACAAAAAGGGACACTTACTATTACTCCAAATCATATCGATTAATCCTGCTTCTTTGGCAGACTTAACAGTTACTGCGACTTTTTGCAAGAAAAAATCAATTGTTCCAACCTTTTAAATCACCTGATTACGTCATCTCGCTCCCGGCTAAACTCCAGAATTGCGTGCTTCATGTGAGTTGAAGACTGGAAGCGCAGGTACCCCTCACCTTTCATGGCGAGTTCAGATTGTGGCAGCTCTTTGAAGTAGTTCTTCTGATTCAGAACATCAAAGAACGCATTCCACTCCTTCCATGGATGCTTACTGGTCTGTACTCCATCAGCAGATTCATCAGTTGCAACAGGTGCTTCCAGGTTAGGGTTGAGATCTTCAACAGGATTAGGGTTAGGGTTTTCAGTAGTTTTAGTGCTAGGTTTTAGGTTTGCAGAGGTAGGGCTTTCGGCCTCAAGCTCACTCTCCGTATCAGTTGTTTCCATAAACATGTCTGCGTCCGAGGAGAAATCTTCCCCAAGCTCATCATCATCATCATCATCATTTTCTTCTTCTCCGCCGCTGCTCGCCATTGCCCTGGTGCTAGTGTTTCGCCTGCTGCCAGATGCAGCAGACTTCCTAGACTTTTCTGCAGAATCCAGACCCTGCGCTTTCATTTTGTTGCCATAGCCTGCATTTCCTCCTTTCCCGCCGTAGACTGCCTTTCCTCCTTTCCCTGAAATTCTTGCATTTCGTTCTTTCCCCACAGACCTTCTCTGCTTTTCGAGCCTGCGGATTTCCTCGTCGAGCTTGCGTATCTCCTCACGAGCGTTTCGAGAGGCCTCTGCTGTTTTTCCCACTGCGCTGGAGGCATTGGCGCAATAAGCCCTGCAGGCGAAGGGGGCGAGGCAACTGCTGCAGTTCTGGCCATGGCCATGGCGGCCACGGCTATGGAAGGAGACGTGGGGTAGAAGAAGCGTGGGCATGACCTTGGCCATGGGCTGAGCGTGCAGAAAAGAGCGAGGCACAGGGCATGGCGAGGCCAACAGAAGAGCTCTGCAAAACCTAATGCTCTTGTGAGCGAGACACACATAGTAGAACTGTGAAGAAGCCATGCTACGTTCAACCGCAGCAGAGGGCTGATAAATTTCACAGTCAAGCCCTTAAACCCTAAACCCCAAATCTATACAAAATGATATCATTGATGAGGAGTTTAGCCCTGAACCCCAATTAATGAATACATCATCCCACTGTACAAAAAAGCATGGTCATATCATCGGGCGGTAGCTCAGTCGCTAAGGCGTTTCGTTGTCAAAACCCAGGTTATGGGTTCGAACCCTGTTGGCTACCCTGATTGATGCCTTGCCCTTGTGTTCCGATTGAAGCCTTGCCCCTGCTTTGTGGGATAAGGGGGGTCTCATGGGTACTAAGCCCGCTTCTAACGCCAAACTTTAAAAAAAAAAGCATGGTCATGGATTATGAATGGAACACATTCTCTTTTGTCAACTAGTGTCGCGACTGGTCTCTGACGGACAAGAAGCATTTTGCATTTAGGTACATGCAAAAGAAATATGTGTAAAATCACCCTTCCTTTCCTTTCAGAAGCTAGGCACATCGAGTTACGCACAAACACGCATAAAGATGTACGTATGTATGTACATGTACGTATGAGTACGTGTACGTAAAATCCATTGAAACCATACATACCACAACTGGTGTAAGTGTGTGCGCGCCTATGAATGCATGTGTGCATATCACATACACACATGTAAATATGTGTGTATGTGCACGCACCCATAATATCCATAGATACTGGTCACACTCATACATATATGTATACATCGCCCTCAACTTGCCAAACTAATATATAAAAACATCGTGATTGCCATATATATCCATATAGAAGTGTCTAGCATTACAAACCCATAAAATGATGAGTATCTTAACACACTTGAACACAACCTCAAAACAATCTTCGGACAACTGGATTCTCTCTCCTTGGTAACCTATATCTCACGCCTCCATCTGGCAAAATGTATGCCATAAAAAATATTAGCATTGAAAATATAACTCTCGTAGAAAAAAGTTGAATAAGGATAAAAGCTTACAAAACTCATTTGGTGGATCAATATTTGAGGCGAATGTCGTTTGAACGGGCTTGTAAACAGCAAATCGAAAAATTATGTTTTGTCCAGTGCCTATGCACCGAAAATCTAACTTATCAGGCTTTTCATAATCCACAAACATTACAGGTACATGAAGCTCATCTGCAACCTTCCACAATCGTAGATTGTAAATTCCTACGAGCCCAAAGCTCTCGTTTTGTAACTGTCTCGACCATACAAATCCAACAATAATCTGGGTTCTAAAAAGTTAAGATATTCCCTGTTTTGCAAATGAATGTTTCAATAAAAATATAAATTAATCAAACAAAACATAAAAGCTACATAAAAAGAAAGTTTGTATATATACCGTAAAACACCAGTGCTCTCTAACAATTCGATAATTAAAGAAGTTGTTGCTTGGCCTTCCCAAAATGGAGGGTCTACAATTCAGCCATGAATATTAAATAAATCTTAAAAAAATAATAACACCTAAATTATAGCAAACGTCTAAAACATTCACCTTCAATATCTTGTCCATCACCATAAACAAACGAAAATGATCTTCTTGCCACACACACACTCTCTCTCTCTCCATCCTAAGCAATATATCCCTGATATCAAATATAACACACACATACTCTCTCTCTCTACACACACACACACACACACACACACACACACACACACAATATAAGAGCACTGTATATAAAAGCAATCTAAAAGCAAACAAAGACTGCACTTGCACACCTTCAGAAACATTCTCCAATCAATTGCTTCCTTCATTACATAAAGAAAGGTTTAAATGTATTCTCTTACATTTGCAAACTGCCATTTATATTTAAATTCTTTGACATGCCATTTGCAAAACCTCCTTGTAGACAACATTGGTTGTGAAGAGTTCATTTGAACCTGTTGTGCCACTTTCATATTCCACAATATGCTTTACACACACTTTCACTACATTGGATGATCTAACACATGACATAGCGACGTACAATTGTCCATGTGCGAAAACTTGCATGGCCAGATTAAGTCCCAATACACTCAATGTTTGTCCTTGGGACTTATTCATTGACATACCAAAAGCTAACCTGACAAGAAATTGCCTCCTTCTCATCGTTGGATAAGGGGAAGAGAAAAAGAGAAGAATGTAGGGACTCTATTAACTCCATCACTTAAATTAACCATATCTGCTGCAAGATCCTGGTATACTTCTGCACACAATGCTTTCTGGTTACTGCGTATCCATACTAATCTAGATTCTTCTATGCTACTAAATGCATCAACAATGTACTGTTGCAAAAGACGACCACAGGTATGGATTTGTATCTTCCCTAATCTATAGTCTATATAAGCATTTAAATATTGTCATTGAGTTATGGTCTTTGTATCCTCATTTGAGCCTTCTCTATTGAGTGGAATTCCAACATGCCAACCGTTAGATATTTTTTTTATAGCACCTGTGCGTGACATTATTTGAATGTCTCTATGCCCCACATGAAAATTATCTCCTTGACCCGGCATGATAGCTACTACCTCACTTCTTGTAGTAGGGACCAAGTATTTCCGTGAGGTTGATTGAGCTTCAGTGGTGAATAACCATTCTCAAATCTGCATGTGGACTTGACAGCAACATTTCTCTCATTGAACGAAGTGCACGGGCGTATGGATTATGTACATACATCATTGTTTGCAACCTTTCAACTATGTTGTGATTTAAAGAGGGCATTCCATGAAGTCTATTCTCTAATTCATGCTTTGTATCATACACATAAAGCTGAGCAAATCGAGGAGCCGCATCTCGGGTTCCATCAGGTATGATAGAACCAACAGAATGATAGGTGATACCATGGATTCGAAAATTAAATACTCCTCCTCCCCTAGTGAATTGACTATCCAAGTGAGCACTTAGTGAAACAAATGCCAAGGCATTATTATAAGAGCGTATATTCTTTCTGTATTCCTTACTTGCATTATCATTACCAAGCAACAACTCGACCAATGCAGGAGGTGGATTTTCCAATGGCACAATAGAGAGACCTTCCCACTTCCACAACAGTGTTTGCCCACATATTCTCCAAGCTTTCTTGTCGCCTCACACTTCCAAATCATTGCACCACAAAAATGACACTTGCAAGAAAGGGCTCCTAAATGAGTGAAGAGTACAATCTCCAGAATATACCACCATAGTTGCTGGGTGCTTGATATTCCGAGGCAAAGAAAACACCCGCCTTATAGAGTGACATTGAGATTTAATATCTTTCACATCACCAACGACAAATGTTATAAAATGTAAAGTATCATCCATAGGTAGCTCATTTAAATCAAATGAGAAAGGGCCCCGCGCCAAATCTCTATATGTCTGAGCATTGTGATGTTCATTAATAGGTTCTTGAAGACCCGTAGCATTGAGAATAGTTCTGATTCCGTCATGGGGTTCACTATGCTCCTCATTTTCAACCCTTCCAAATGTTTCAATTCTAGCTATGGCAAAGTAATCTGTAAAATTAGCACCATTTTGTTTTTGAATGTAAGTCCTTGTCTGTGACCATTTACGGTGAGTCATGCGTGTTGCATCCAAAATTCGAAGCCGACGAACTTGGTTCGAGCTCAAGTATGTACAGCTCCTAGCCATCTTTAATCTCCTTCGAAACACACAATTACAAATACTATTTTTCTTAACTTCAAACGACATAATACTTGAGATAGACAAAGAGAGAGACAATGACATAGATATACATACATACATACATACATATATATATATATATACATACATATATATATACATATATATATGTATATATATATATATATATATGTATATATATATATATATGTATATATATATACATATATGTATGTATATATATATGTATGTATATATATATATATATATATATATATGTAAATATATATATATATGTATATATATATGTATATACATGTATATATATATACATACATATATATATACATACATATATGTATATATATATACATATATATATATATATACATATATATATATATATACATATATATATGTATATATATATATATATATATATATATATATATATATATATATATATATATATATATATATATATAGAGAGAGAGAGAGAGAGAGAGAGAGAGAGAAAGGTAGGCAGAGTTGAAACATGTTGAGAGATAGAAGAGAGAAGTATTAAATTTGAAAAAATAAAAATTTCATATATATCGCCAAAATGAAGAGCCAAAATTTCTAAAAGTCGGAACACAATTTGACCCTTGATAAAAAAACATCATCCCTCTCACAAAATCTCTAAGAAACTACCCTAGCTTCTAAAACACGGCACATCTTTTTCATAATTGCATTGAGTCAATTAACAGATATCTTTAGGCTCAATACCTCCATGCCTAACGCACGTACTTGATCTTTTAGAGAGTCTACGTGTTCTTTACATTGTCATTACATCCACGTAGACATTCCCCAATTTCAGATTGCATGTTCTCCAGGACAGAAATCATGCCTAACGCACGTACTTGATCTTTTAGAGAGTCTACGTGTTCTTTACATTGTCATTACATCCACGTAGACATTCCCCAATTTCAGATTGCATGTTCTCCAGGACAGAAATCATGCCTAGTTGGTTTGCCTCCATGCGACCACTACTGTCATGGACGCGATGGAGATGATGAGTCAACTCATCTCTCAACGTATCTCCCCTTTGGCTGCCACTTCCACGAATCTCATCCCAAAGGGCATCTAAGTACTCCTTGCAAGAAACCGAAATTTTCTCAGTGCGGTCGCATGTATCCGCAATAGTTTGAAGACGTTTAGAGCTTGTTTGTCCAAATGGAGACCTTGACAGAGCAAGGTGCTTTGCAGCTCAAACATTCATCAACTCATATGACGTAGACAAAGCTACTTCTTCATTGCAAGAATACCACAGCTACTACATCTTTGGAGTGGTTATTATCATTTTGAAGCTCCATTTGCTGAAACCAAAAATTAAAATCTTAAAGATCTACAATTATCTCTATGTATCTTTGCCAACATAAACCCGACCCTAGTATCCTATATGTATACCGCAACAGAAAGAAGTACACAGTGATACATATATGTCTCTATGAAAGGTTTTTTTTTCCTTTTTTAAGTATCTTAATGTACACAATCCTCTGTCTGCCCACTCTCTCTCTCTCTCTCTCTCTCTCTCTCTCTCTCTCTCTCTCTCTCTCTCTCTCTCTCTCTCTCTCTCTCTCTCTATGCATCTCTTTTCAACACAAAAATTGAGAGAGACAGTGATAGCATCAAAAGAACTAACCTCAAGTTGAAGACAGATTTATACTTGAAAGTACCAACTTTGATTCAATCGCCCTTGTGCTTGCTTCTACACATACACATACAAAGATACATAAAATAACAAATTTTTTATCTCTCTATTTTTTTCAGCCTCTCCTAACTATATTTCACACCAAATAAAAGTAAAGTGGATAATAAGCATTGGTTTAGAGAGAGACAGAGATAGACAAACAATCAAACATACAGAAGAGAAGAGAGAGAGTGTGTTTAATCTACATTGGGTGTTCCTATGTCTGATCCTATGAGGATTTATTTCAAGCATACGATTCCTATGTCAAAGAAGATGCTTGAAGTTGACACACTATGCACATTCAAAGAAATGGGGTTAGCATAAGCCAAGAGCTTATGCATGACTCTATGCAAAAGCTCTATGGATAATACTATAAGCATAAGAAGATGACTTAAGAACCCAAATACACATGACATTTTTTCTTTGCTTTATCTCTATATGCATATATCTATGCATAAGAGCTCTATGTAAAAGCTATTTGTATATATCTTTATGTATAAATAGAGTTATGCATAAGCTATACACATAGCTCTAGTCATGCATAGATCTATTCATGCCTTCTCTTTATCTAAAACTTGAACTTTGTCTTCTTTGGCTTGGACCTCATCTCCTTCTTTAGATTCGTCCTTACTTGTCTCTTGGAGTTGTGCCTAGGAGTAAGTGCATTCTAGCACTTGCTTGGATTCCAATTCTTTTATTTTAAACTCCTCTACCACTTCAGAGGGATCTTGTATCTCTTATGTGGATCCTTCTATCTTAGGGAGACACTCTCACATGAGAACCAAATTAATTACATGCGCCACTTACTATAAATGTCACCAACTAGCAATGCAAAAAAAGTGTGGAAGTAATATACATGTGATAAGGGAAATCTGGGGTGGAATCTTATGGGAGAAATAGTGTAGAGGCCATATGTATGTATGTATGTGTGTGTGTACACACACACACACACACACACACATGCAACATACACACATACATACATACATACATATATACACGCACACACACATGTATGTGTGTGTGTGTGTGTGCGTGTGTGTGTGTAGATATACATACATATATATACATCTATATATATATGTGTGTGTGTGTGTATACATACATACATACATATACATCTATATATATGTGTGTTTGTATGTGTGTGTGTGTGTGTATGTGTGTGTGTGTGTGTGTGTGTGTATAGGGGGTGGTTGTGGGATCACTCAGTGCCAAGTTTGGGCTTTGCTCTTATTGATTTGCTTTGTCACCAACACAAGAGTGTGCCTCATTGGCTTGTGGATATTCTTCTCTTGAAGTTTGGGTCTTCATATGTAGGCTTGTGGCTTCTAAAAAAGGAATAGGCACCTCATCGTTGGAGATGGCTTGTGGTGGGTATGCCACATGGACGGTATGAATGGTGGTTGTTGTGAGGGGTTGCTCGAGGTATATGTAGATTATTTAATATAGTCGAACGATACCTTGTGGGTCACATTGGTTATTGGGCATGTGACAAAGCTGGCAGTAGGTCGACCGACCCTTGGTGGCAAGGGACTTCATGGCTAGCATGGCAGAGTGAAGCAAATCTTCATTGATGGGGTAGTTAATGTCAGGTGGTGCTATGAGTTTGAGGAAGTGGTCTTCCTTGAAAAAAAAGTGTAGAACTGACAAAGAAGTGGAATCACATGGCAAGGTTAGACATAATCAGGTGAGATTCAATGGAGAACAAAAGAATGGTGTGTCCACGAAAGATATCCAAGGAGGAGATGGCTTAGTCATAGAAGAGGGGGGTGGCAAGGTTTAGTTGTCGTGAGGTGTTGATGCAAGCAAGGATACAAAGACATAAGATTGATATGGGTTAGTTGCCGTGAGGTGTTGATGTGGGCAAGGATGGTGTAGAAGTGAGGGTTGACATTGGGGAGACATTGGGTCAAATAAAAAGATATAGAAATTGAAGTAGGTGTAGGTAAAGGGACAAAAAGATATAGAAATTGAAGTAGGTGTAGGTAAAGGGACAAAAAGATATAGAAATTGAAGTAGGTGTAGGTAAAGGGACAAGGTACAGTTGTTGATGAGGGTAAGGGTATCCACAAAGAACCAACTATTTTTTGGTAAGGTATCGAGATCAGTGTTACCCACAAGAGAATCATATCTAGCTTCTTTTGGTTATGCCCTTCCAATGGGATATCATCTGAGGTAATGGTTTTTCTAGCTTATGAATTTGTGGGAGGTAAGGTGATGAGGTTTACTTTTTGTGTTAGAGGAGCTCTTGGTAGGATATTTATTTAGTTGTTCACTTGGCTAGCCTGGTTATACTTCTCATGGAATTTGGTCAGGGCTTTGGTTGCCTCTTCGGTTGTCATTTCCTCTCCAGTTGTTATTGCCCCTGTGAGGCCATTTTCACACTCTTTTGCAAATCGGCTAGCCGCATGGACAACTTGGGCTTCTTTGGCCTTAGGTTTCTTGACCTCTTCTAGGAGTTGGTCCTTGTGGATTTCATGTGCCAAGGTTTCCACATTCTCGGTTACTTCCAATTCTTGGTATTATAGCCGGATGGCATCCAAGTCCTACTTTTGTGAGATTTGGTCATCTCCTCCTAGGTGGCATCGACAAAGCTCGTTCTCAAACCTATGGAATTCTCTTTGTGCTTTCTTGAGCTTGGCTTCTAACTTGGAAATTATTATCATTTACAGATTGAAGTAGTTGTCGGGAGTGATTAAGCTTCCGGCATCCCTCTTGGATAAATGGATTCCAATGCTTGATTTTAAAGTTTGGTCACCATGGCATCATCTGATTTTTGAAGGTCTCTCAAGCACAAGAGATTTAAAAAAAATGCATTGGGGGTGCATATCAAACATCGTCCGGTATGGTGACTAAACTTTGTGACATACCAAATGTCCTCCAATGGTGACCAAACTTTGCAAGCATGTGGGGGGTCCCCCCACATGCTTGTAAAGTTTGGTCACACCATGGGAGGATGTTTGGATATTGTGGCATGGGGAAGAGCAGGATTTTTCAATGCCTCTCGAGCACAAGGAGACTTGCAAAATGCACAATAGGCACTAATTGACATATCAAACATTGTCTGATGGGTGACCAAACTTTGCAAGCATGTGGAGAGGGACCCCTTCCATATGCATACAAAGTTTGGTCACCATTAGAAGATGTTTGGGTATAATGTCATGGGGAAGAGCGGGATTTTTAAAGGCCTCTCAAGCACTAGGAGACTTAAAAAATGTGCATTGGGTGCTACTTGACATATCGAACATCGTCTGATGGTGACCAAACTTTGCAAGCATTTGGGTGGACCTCCCCCCAAATGCTTACAAAGTTTGGTCACCCGAGAGGCATGGGGAAGAGTAGGATGTTTAAAGGCCTCTTGGGTGCTATTTAACATATCACCAAAATTTGCAAGCATGTGGGGGGAGGTCTACCCCAAATGCTTGTAAAGTTTGGTCACCATGGGATGATGTTTGGGTATGATGGCATGGGGAAGAGCAGGATTTTGGAACGCCTCTTGAGCACTAGGAGACTTGAAAAACGTGCACTGGGCACTACTTGACATCATTCAATGATGAACAAACTTTGCAACAAGCAGGTGGGGAGGGACCCCCCATATGCTTAGAAAGGTTGGTCACCATCGGATGATAGTTTTTAGTTTGATGGCATGGAGAAGAGCAAGATTTTTTAAGGCCTCTCAGGAACTAGAAGACTTAAAGATATACTATCATTCGATGGTGTGACCAAAATTTGCAAGCATGTGGGGGAGTCCCCCCCACATGCTTACAAAGTTTGGTCACCATTGGATGATATTTAGGTATGATGGCATGGGGAAGAGCACGATTTTTCAAGGCCTCTTGAGCACTAGGAGACTTGAAAAATACACATTGGGCACCACTTGGCATATCAAATATAGGATGATTTTTGGGTATGATGGCATGGAGAAGAGTGAGCTTTTTCAAGGCCTTAGCATGGAGAAGAGTGAGATTTTTCAAGGCCTCTCGAGAATTAGGAGACATAAAGATGTACACTAGGTGCTACTCTCGGGGGGTTCACCTCAAAAAATGTTAGTGTACCATGTGAGTTTAGCAGGAGGGGTTTTTTAATTAGATACATTGAGAAAATTTAATAGGATTACATTAATAGGAGGGGTTTTTTTATTCCTCTTTAGAAAAAAATCTGTTAGTTCATAAGTAAAGAGGGGTTTTTTTATTGGGTGAATTTTTTTAGTTAAGGGGTTTTTTAAATACCTCTTGAACGCACATGATGATACCTCTTGAACGCACATGATACCTAGGGTTTTCTAGTAGTGCACCCCCCGAGGTGCTACTTGGCATATCAAACATTGTCCAATGGTGACCAAACTTTGCAAGTATGTGGGGAGGGTCCTCCTCCACATGCTTGAAAAGTTTGGTCACCATCGGATGATTTTTGGGTATGATGGCATGGGGAAGAGTAGGATTTTTCAAGGCCTCTAGAGCACTAGGAGATTGAAAGAATACACACTTGGCGATAACATATCAAATTTCATCTAATGATGACCAAACTTGATTAGCATGTGGGGTGGGACAAGTAGCTCCTATTGCACATTTTTCCAGTCTCCTAGTCTTTGAGAGGCCTTGAAAAACCATGCTCTTCCCCATGCCATCATATCCAAACATCGTGTGTGTTGGTGATGAAACTGTGTAAGCATGTCGGGGGGTCTAGCCATTCTTTCCTCTTTTGATCTTGTTCTTCCAAGTCTCTTGGCTAAGAAGCTCCCTAATCTCAGGTTTCTAGCATATGGTCCCCCCCACATGGTTGCAAAGATTCATCACCAATGGAAAATGTTTGTGTATGATGGCATGGGGAAGAGCGAGATTTTTCAAGGCGTCCAATTGTGGCTGAACTTTTAGACAACATGATAGTCGAAGTGCAATGAAAAAAATCCATAAATCATGAACATCAACTAAAATGCAATGATCCTCAATGAAGACATAACTCATAAATAACTTATAAAATATAAATATCAACTAACTACATCATAATGTGAGCTAACCCAACTAGTCTAGGTTTAGCCACTATCTCAATAGATCAAAGTACAATGTAAGTGAGCTAACCTAGCTAGTCCAAGTTTAGTCACTATCAACAAGCACCCGATTAATATCGTCTCTCACTGGTGGTCGCTGTGCATGTTGAGAAAGCTGTGCACGTGGAGGAGGTTGTGCCAAAGCTAGGGGGGTCATTGAATCTCTGCATGTAGGTCTGCCTCAAAGGTAGGATCATGGGTTGGCAGTGGTGCAGTCAAGAGCTCACGAGTCCCATATGCTGATAAGCCCACTCCCTCTCTCTCGACATCATGCTACTGTAAGACGTTGAGGGGAATCCATAGCCCTCTCCAAACACAATGTATGTATGTAAGATACGTGTATATGATGGTGAGAAGTGTATCCTAGAAAACAAAAGCAACGTGGCGGCCGAATGTGATTGAGCAAGAGCGCCAAATGAAAATAGAAATGGCATGGGTGATCATAAGAGCCAGGCGGTGATATCTTTTGGAAGCGTTCAAGGCGACAACACAGGTTGAAGAGGCAGGAGGATTATTATTTTCGAGGACTCTCCAATTGCAATTTGGCTGGAGATCACTAGAGAGAGAGGAGAGCGCAATCTGTAGTAGAGGGGTCTCTCATAGGTTTATTTTTCATCTCATGGAACATGCAGGCTAGAGTTTGCAACCTTCTTTAGTTTGTAGTGAAGACAACACAGTGAGGGTTTTTGAGAATCGGAGCAGAGGAAGGTAGTAGAGCAGACAATTGGCCAAGATGTGTTTCTTGGATTCTCTAAGCAAAACTTTTGTTAGAGAGCTAATCTAAATCAAAATTGCTTTGATTGTAGCTGTTTGTCAATTGGAAGCCGATTAGTAGAAGATGAAGATGAAGCTGTGAAGTTTGAAGTTGTGGGTCAATATGTGGAAGAACCTAAAAGTTTCTTGTGTTTTCTTCAATTTTCTTTGAAGCCCAAGGTCTTAGGTTTGTTGAGACTGTTTTTTTGGTTTGAATGAAGGATTTGGTGTTTTGAGCTTGAGTTCTTTGCGGTTTGGTGAGTTTTTGTGCCTAGGTGCTTTATTTGTGTTGTGTTGAGTGAGATGATGGAGGGATCCCTGAGTGGGCAAATCAAGTGTCTTTTGTGTCAGAACTGATTTTGAGTCAGAATTAGAACAGAGAGTACACAAAGTTGGTTTTGTGTCAGAGTTGAATGTCAAAGATGTCAGTTAAAAGTGGAGATGCCTTGGATTATCTTGTCTGAGCTTAGGAGAAGTGCCATACCATCATTCAAGTCAAATCCTTTTAGGGATTTGTAAACTTTCATTTAGAATTATGAAAAGATTGCTTTCAAATATATTTAAAGGGGTGGAGAAAGGCAAGTATAATAAGTACAAGCCCATGGAATGGACCAAGGATTTGGATAAATGTTTCAATGTGAGTTAGTGTAAGGCTACTTTTTCAGCTCCTATGCTTAAAATTGTGGATTGAAGTAGCCTTTTGATGCCAATGGTTATGCTGTTAGAGCGGCTCTATTCCAAGATGGTAGGCTAATTTCATTTAAGAATAAAAAACTATCTGACCCATAAATTAAATGGCCAACATATGAGAAGAGCTTTATGCCATGATTCATGCTCTGAAGAAGTGGAGACATTATTTCTAATGCTCTACTTTATAGACTATGTGGATAACTCTTCTCTAAACTTTTGCAATTCCTAAGAGTTAAGGTGGATGTGAGATTATGTAAGAACTTGACTTTGAGATCCACTCTTAAGGTGACACTATTTTGTAGAATCTAGGATTTTGTCTAAGGTGGGATGACCCCTACTATTATTTTGAGAGATTATTCCATTTAGAATGGTTTGCTCCTTTGAAAAGGGAAGGTTTATAAACTTGATGTGGGTGGTATGAGGAATCACATCTTGTTTGAGTGTTAGGTCACACCCTTTTGTGGTGGCCAAAGTTGAAAGTTAATGTTTAGCGATGTATTTGAAATTGTCAAAATGCCAAGTCAATAAAGCTGAGCACTTGAGACATGGTGGCTTGATGTATCCATTAGAAACACCTTCAAAAAGTAATGGTAGTGTATTTCTATGGATTTTGTGGTTGGTTTACCACATGGACTTTGAAGGGGAATAATGTTATACATTGAAATTGACTCACCAAGCTGGCTCATTAAGTTATTTAGACTTTATGGCTTGCTAATTGATATTGTTGGTGATCGTAATCCTACATTCACTTGACATTTATGATATGAGGTGTTCAAGAAAATGGACACAAAGTTGAGTATGAGCTTGTTTGATCATCCTAACCTAAAGGTTAATGTGGAAGGATGAGCATAAATCAAACAATTCAGGACATGTTGCATGCATTTATCTGTGTGAGATAGCTTGATTGAGAAGAGTATCTTCCGTTAGTATAGCTTGCTTACAATAGTGCTAAGCATTTTCATACTAAGATAAGCCCTTTCAAGCTGATGCATGGCTATCAACTGGATGATTATCTTAGAGAAAGTCCAAGTTGGTGTTGTAGTTGATTTCTTGAAAATAGCAGCAAGGGATGTAATAGTTTACAAGAGAGAGCATAAAGAGTACACAAGATAGAGCACAACTTATGCCAACCAAAAGCAATTAGCTGGAGTCCTAGAAAATAAGGCTAATGGGTTTACTTGAGAATTCTTAAATATTCTCAAGTAATGAGGGCTAGAAAAGTATACAAGTTATCTCCAAGGTATTTGGACCTTACATGATCTTGAAAAAGATGAACAAGGAAGCTTTCAACAAGGGGAAGCTCTTGGCTTTGATGGGTGGGATGATCATTTTACTTCCACTCTACTCTCTTTAGAGTAAATCATTTCACTATTACTCTCTTTAGAGAAAATCTAATTATGTGATTCCTACTATTTCTCAAGACAATCAATTAATTTAAAAAAAACCCATAAGCACTTTAATAGATTAAGTAAAGAGTTCATAATCAAGCTTACTTCTCTATTACATCAAGCTTACTTCTCTATTACAAACAAAAAAAACCATAGAAATTCAAATATTTAGCTTGCCAATATTATTATATTTTTCATGAAGAACCAATTCATCATGTAAAACTTAATTAAAAATTTTTACATTACGATAGGAGGTGCCTTACAGATCATTAGGACTTGTTTGGGGTCTTCTTGGGCCCTTTAATTTGCCCCAAGCCTAATGACAGTCATTAAGGAATGGTGCAATGGGAGAAGGCCATGTGGAGAAAAATGTTGGGTTTCCCTGCCCCTAATATGTAGGGGTCAAACTTGAATCATACGTTTTTTTTTTAAAGAAATTGGGCTGAAAATGCAAAATCTTTCAATAAAATCAGATTTCCCACCTTTTTTTAATAAAGACAGCTCAAACTGGCATAAATGACCCCACCTCAAAAAGTGGGCTAGGGCCAGAAACGCCCCCCCATCATTATCCCTCATTTAAAGCTACTTTTCCCTCTCCCCACTCCCTCTTCCTCTCTCTAAAACTAGCAATTCGGTTTTGAGTCTCTCTCTAACTAAAAGAATCTTTTTTGGCCTCCTCCCTCCCCATTCTGCCTTCCCCTTCCCTCCTAAAGTTAGATCTATCTTTCTGTGCCTTCTTGGCTATGGAAAGCTTGGAAAACAGTCCACTTTTTCCCCCATCAAGTCCATCCTCTCTTGCTTGCACACATTCTTCACTCTCCTCTTGCTAGCTTATACACATTCTTGACTCCTCTTGCCAGCTTATATGCTCTGCTAGCATTAGGTTGCAGAGATCTTCTTGGCTATGGAAAGCTTGGAAAACAGTCCTTTTTTCCCCATCAAGTCCATCCTCTCTTGCTTGCACACATTCTTCACTCTCCTCTTGCTAGCTTATACACATTCTTGACTCCTCTTGCCAGCTTATATGCTCTGCTAGCATTAGGTTGCAGAGATCTTCTCACACACCTACAACTTCATAGCATTTAGCTTAGTCGGTTAGCCAAGCACAATGAGTCGCCGACCTCGTTCAAGGGTGGAGTCCTTTAGCAGCAGCAACGAACAAGACGACACTGGCTTGTGGGTTACAAGCACCTTTGCAAAAGGAATGTGGGTGATGATGCGTCCAAGCACAAGGGGAGCCCACAAAGTCTCTCGCAGATACATAGGGTTAAAGTCACACCATTGGAAGGGTCGCATAGTGGATCTCAAGCAGGGGGCTGACGGAAGCAAGCAGGTGATGATCCAACACGTCTACAAGGCATCGCAACTCCGTGTTGACAATGCCAATCACAAACGCTTTCCTGCAAATTGTAAGTTTTATTTGTGCTTCTTGTTTTATGGGCTGCACTGAGACATGCTAATATCATTTCATGTTACGGAAGCTTGATTTTTTCAAGTGTGTTCTTGTAATGTTCTGTGCAGACATCTTTCCGTCGACATTTGTGGAATGGGAGCCTTTAGAGGCCCTTTCTGGAACCTTTGAGGCGCATCACTTTGAAATCGGCAAGCTACTATATACTGGTTGTTCAACATCAGAGCTTTTAGAGCGCTCAGTTTTCTTCTTTCATGCAGAGTATATTGTACCCACGTCAAGAGATGGTTCTGGGACTCTACGGAGGCTCCCTACACCAAGTCTCATGGACCATGATTGGCCAAAGCCCGACAATACTTTGGTTGCACTAACCAGACGTCGGATTGAGATTGATGTGTGCAATGCAATGAAGTGCACCTATGGGTCACATCGTGCGACTCTCACGTTCTTCATGCCTTTACATTTGTTTGTGTTTTTGTTCAAGGAGGCTGATGTTCACCGGACTCCTACAATGTGGATTGCAAAGGGAGGCACAGTAATGAGTGCCTTTTTGCCACCTTCGTGGGATTTGAAGGTTATTCAACATCAGGGTGACAAGATAAAGTGCATGGTGGTGTCGGAGAAGATGGTCGTTCGGTACCAGCTTGGAAAGCAACAACTCTCTATTATCTTTCCTTACAGACGTTGGAAGCTGACTGGAGGCGAATGGCAAGCACTCGATTCGGACATCAACCATGCAGAACAGCTTGATGTACATGTTAGCACGCAAGCTGATGTGTGGGATATCGTAGTAAATGCTGATTGGAATATGGCGAACCTAAGGGAGTACTTAGGCCTTAGGTTTGCACTGAAAGGTGACTTTTCATTTGTGATTGATAACACACCTCTACGTAAGAGGAAAGAGGCATCTTACTTTTGTAAAAGCATTCCCTTCCCCAGATGTATCCATATCAAGCAAGCTATGTAACAGATTTTGAGAGATTAATTCAAAACAATTTTGGCTACTCGCAATTTGCGTTCAATTTTGTGCACTTTTAAGTTTTGTCGCGTGTTTTTATTTTTTTGGAGGTTTTAAGTGAGTTTTTAAACATAAAAAAATTTTTAAAGACCTCTTTATAAGTCACTTTTGGCCACTTTGAGTTCATCTCCTCACTCTCGGCATCTTTGCGGTCCCCTCGCCTTCTTCGCTACTCAAGCATGGCCACCCCCGCCCAAGCTCTCCTATCTCAATTGCACAAGCTTGACCTCGATCACTTGATCGAGAAGCTTGCACCCATCTTTCAGACATCTATTGACATGGAAGGCACCGCCGAACTCCATAATGACGTGTTTGGGGCGTTCACTAGCTACATGGACACATACATGGCTGAATATTGTGTCAACTTTGAAGACGAGGAGGGAACTTGGGTGCCTGTGGATCTTATCAAGCATACCTACAAAGCGGACAAAAATTTCAGGTTTAGGCTTGCAAGATTCCTCAAAGGCCTTAGTAGCGCATATCTAAGGGAGGAGGAAGAAGATAACCTCGTAGGTCTTGGAATGGGCAACATTGGCACAAGTTTTTTGAGGTGGGACATGACTCTTGCCCTCCTGATCTTAGAGGGAACAGAGAAAAGCAAGGGAAAGAGGAAGGCCACTCCTCCAAAGAAAGCCACACCTTATCTCTTGATCAAGGAAGCTGACCCAAAGGAAGAGATTGTCACCCCAGTGCAAGAAGCATCTCTTGCACTTGTGACTCTGGCGGAAGAGCCGCAAGCTGAGGCTGTGAAACGGGACATCGAAGGGGACGATGTCATGGATGAAGTTCCAGAGCTCGAAGTGCGAACTCTACACCCCATCATAGTAGAAGGTGTAGAGTTCTTATTTTTGGATGACATCGCCCATGTCCTTGGGCTACACCAGGATGAAACTCTCTCAGTCATTGCTATGTACGCGGGCATGCGAGACACACAACAGCCGTCCAAAGATGATGACATCCACATTGACTTCAGTTCCGCAGATGTCACAAAGGTGCTTGCGCTCCCGGAAAATCATGTCTCAATAGAGTCCCTTGTGGCAGAGACTCTTGTACAAATATCCCAGTGCAAGGATTTCTACGAGAGTGTGCCAAAAACTAGCTTTGCCCCTCACAAGCCGCTTGCCATTTCGGATTCTGTCAGCCTCGGGAGCATCAATATTAGTGATGCAGACCTTGCGGATCATGATGATGCCACTGAGGTAGTACACCCAATTTCTTCCCTTCTTAATTTGTAATTTTTTGAAGTCAACTCATTCTTCTATCTACTTTGTAGACCGCAAGAGAAATGGACTGGTTCGCAAGTCGAAAGGGTGGAGCACGAAAGGAGGTGGAGGGGAAAGATGCTGCGCTATGGCACTACATCCCGAGCTTCAATGCCGAGATGCTTCGCGTAATTCACAACGACTTTTCAAATGATGCGCAAGCTGAATTTTTGAAGTGCAGAGCCCTAAGCGCCGTCCTGTCTGAAGCCCCTATAGCCCAAAATGCCCATAAATGTATTCTTGTAAATAGGGAAGCAGCTATCTATAGCTTTGGTGATAAAGGTGCAGGGTCTTTCCTAGGATTTTGTGGCCTTAGCCTTGGACAAGGCATCACTGATGCCAAAGAGATAGCCGAACGCATTGGTGACAAACCATCAGTAAAGACTCTCACCCACGAGGCTTTCACGAAGCTCATCAAGCGAGTTGGCTAGATCCAATGTAATCATTTGCCTTCTGTGAAAATCAAACAATTAATGACATCAAGATGTTTTTCGAGCTGATTTTAAGTTTTATCTTCTTGATGTGTTTATATGTTGTTGTCGTGTCCTGTCATGATGTTTCAATCAATTTTTGTGAACGCTCGTCTGTGAAAATCAAACAATTAATGACATCAAGATGTTTTTCGAGCTGATTTTAAGTTTTATCTTCTTGATGTGTTTATATGTTGTTGTCGTGTCCTGTTATGATGTTTCAATCAATTTTTGCGAACGCTCGTCTGCCACCGCCCGTCCGACTTTGGCTCGACTCGACGGGCCAATTTCTCCCGCGTATGGCCCCAGAAGGGTATATCAGCTGTGCGGGGTGCGCCGGGGCCGAGGGGGGGGCCGGTGGTCGCTCCGTGGAGCCTGTGTGCCACGGAGCGACTTTTGGCTGTTTGACCAGGTCAAACAGCCAAAAGTCGCTCCGTGGCACACAGGCTCCACGGAGCGACCACCGGCCCCCCCTGGTCAAACAGCCAAAAGTCGCTCCGTGGCACACAGGCTCCACGGAGCGACCACCGGCCCCCCCCTCGGCCCCGGCGCACCCCGCACAGCTGATATACCCTTCTGGGGCCATACGCGGGAGAAATTGGCCCGTCGAGTCGAGCCAAAGTCGGACGGGCGGTGGCAGACGAGCGTTCACATGAGGTCGAATGTACATAGCGACAACAATTACATGCAAAAGACTACAATTACCTTGACAAGACAACAATCACTTGCAATAGAAAATAACTTTTTTGAAAATAGACATGGTTTTTCATTAATCAAATTGAGATTACAAAACACGGTTTGTTGCATTACAAGGCTTCCCCTATCTAGTGAAAGAGAGCTTCCTCTCCACGGATACGCCTAGCTAGATGAAGATCAGATGGCTTCAAAGTGACACGTTTTGCATGCACCATGCACAAAACCGCGTCTTGGAAAAGCGAAACCAAAATATCCTCGGCACCTTGTTGCAGAGCGCCTAGTGCCGCCGCTTGCACACGATTGACATCCCGGTGCTGGTCGTGGATAATCTCTTTGACGAGACGCCCAAAAGGTGCCTTTGGAATAATTGGTGTGCAGGTCTTTTGATATTTGCGAATTTCTCTAAGGGCAACTGTCCCTGGTCTCCACCTTTGCTTCTTCTGCGTTGTTGGGGGCGGTGGTGCTTGCGCGTGGCGAGTCCAAGCTGGCGTGTCATTTTTAAACTTCTGTCGCTGCTCTTGGAAGTTATCGGAAGGGATTTTTGAGCGTTTAGGAATGGTTTTCCCCTTCTTAGCCTTTGCAGGTGTTGGAGTTTTCTTTGTCTTTGCAGATGGAGTCTTCGGAGCTGCTCGCTGCTCTGCCTCCTTCCTTACTCGCTCCTCTTCATCTTTCCTGTCTTTTTCCTCACGAAGCCTCCGTGTGTTTGCTGCCCTGGCTTCTCGTTCAAGCTTCTGTCTCTTATTTTCTACTTCCTCAGCTGAGAGTTTTCTCTTTCCTTTACCAAGTGCACGAGCCAAGACTCTGTCTAGCATTGCATTGACAATCCTATTGCTCGGCAGGTGCTCCCTTTCTACTGTGTCTTCATTTCTCCTCTTTGTATATTCTGCTCGAAGACTTTGTATGGCCGCTTCCAAAATTGTGTCATCTTCGTATCCGGCCATTCGCAGGTCAGCAACAAATCCGTGAGCTTTTCTGTTAAGCCAATCCTCCTCCGCAGCAAAGAATGCTATTCTTCTCTTGTTGCTTGCGGCGGCCTGAGCTTCTTCTACAGCCTTCTTATCTGCCTCCGCCTTCCTAACTGCCTCGTCTTCTTCCTCCTTCTTGGCAGCCTCATCCTCCTGTGCTTTCTTTGCTGCCTCGTCCTCTTGAGTTCTGACCGTCTCTTCGGCTTCTTTTCTTGCTCTCTCAGCTGCCTCCATGTCCTCTGCTTCTTTGTGTAATCTCTTCGCTTCTTGGGCTTCTTGGGCCTCTTGGGCCTCTCGCTCAAGCCTCACACGCTCAGCTTCCAGATCCACTTGGGCTTGTGGGTAAATGTTTGGGATTGCAGTTCTATGTGCCACCGGTAAGGGCCCAAGGTCTTTGAAAATGTCATCCTGCGTATTGGAGGGAGGATCATTTGGGGGCTCCATGTGCGTGAGATATTACTGCACGAGCGAGAGAGAGAGAGAGAGCGCGCGCGAGAGAGTCAAGGGGAGAGGAAGAGAGAGAGCTCACAAGTCAAGACTTTTAAAAATGACTATAAAACTCATTGATATTTATAGGAGGCCAAAATTACAAAAAAGTCAATTTACAAAATGAACGCGCCAAAAAGTGGCGAACAAGAATTATTGGGTGGGTAACCACACACGGCCATTTCTTAGTCGACCACTGTGCCATTGCCTCGCTCTTTCACGTGCCATTGACGCATTGCACCCTTCTCTTTCGCCTTGCACCTAACACCTTCATGATTTTGCGCCTCAAAGACAAATTTCCGGCTCGCTTTTGGGCCTTTCTCCCAGTAAGTGCACGGTAAAACCAATTGAACATTTCCTGAAACGCATTGCTGCGAACCTTGCCACCACCATGACCCGTGTTCTTAAAATAGGCCGCCTTGGCTTGGTAATGTGATCGTTCCATGCCTTGGTTGCTCCAGAGTGCAAGAGACCCATATTCATCTAGAAAGAAGGAACTGTGCGCATAGAGAATATGCATGTAGTGTGTTATATGAGTTTCCCCCCAAGCATCGATCATTTCTTCTGTGAATCTGTCAATCGAAGTCTTGAATGTAGCTATCTCTGCTTCATCAAGATACGGGCGCTCAAGAAGCCTCATCATCTCATCACAAGCTTCCCACACATGTGCACGCTTCAATCCTAGTGTCGCCTCATTGCCTCGATAGGTTGTTACATCACAAATCTGCTTCCATAATTCAAAATGTGTATGGCTTTGAGCCTCACCATAGTTTGAGAGCAGGTGTCTTGCTTTTGCACCACCCATACATATCTTATTAGGGTTATCTTGGGTACTTGATGGGTTTTTGCGATCCTTAGAGAGGGTGACAGCACCTGCGTGAAGCCCCACGGATGATAAAACAACTTCAAGCTCTTGGATGCCCTGTTCTCGCCGTGACTCTGGCTCCATGTTCCAAGCATAATTGATGTGGAGCATCAACAATTTGTCCAAAATTCTAAGTCTTGCGTGCAAGGTACACACATGTACTCGCGACAGTGGAATTGAAAGAATAGGGTTCCAAGTAGCATCCTCCTCTGCGCGAGATGGTGCCTTGCTTTGATTGCAGCTCATAATTCCATTGAGCCAGACGTGCATACCCTTCCCTTTTTGTAATTGATTTGAGCCCTTTGCACTTGCCTGCTTACGACCTTTCACCTTGGTTGCTTGTTTGGCCTTCCCCACTGCGACACTTGGCATCCTTGGATGACAACAAAAGATGCATGGAAACAAAGTGTTAGCACCGCTTTTAGTTCCCAACATGCATTTGAGGGTCTTGAGATCACCACCAAGGTGCCACTCTATTTCAAAGTGACCAGTGCCAGGCACATGCAAGACTTCACCATTTGATTGCCTGTGTATCACTCCTTGAATACCTGTACGGGTGAAGTACCACCTCAGACTGTCATGGTCCTCGTGCGGAAGGGTCCATGCCGCCTGCCACCATATGTTCTTCTCAGACTGCACTCCAAAGTAATCTTGCTTGCGTCGCTTTGTGTGCAAGTTATTCTCCGCATCACCTGTTTCATCTTCGCCGTCTAAGCTCTTTCGCTTCAATGCCCTGCTCATGAGTGTCAGACTTGTACGTTCCACCCTTTGGCCCTTTACAACCTGACATTCATCCAATTTGAGGACAAATATAGCCTTTCCATCCGTCTCCTCTAATGTCATATCATAAAACTGAATCATAGCTCGTTGAAGCGCCTCCACCTCGACGTAAACATTGTTAAACTTGTTGTAAGCAAAATCTTTTGAATTTGACATTGGCATGCTACCATCCACCCATCTGTAGCCGCCTAGCAAGTCGGCAATATTGTTGTTTGCTGACTTCCTTGCCATAACTATACTGTATGGTGTTGGAAGTATAGATCGTGTCATTCCTTTGCCTCGTAGACGTGCTGTGATGCAAGTATACAAAGCCCTGTATCCCTTATCACTGATACCTGCTGTGTCGCACACAGTGAGCATGTCAATGGGACTGACAATCTGCTCGAATTCCTTGAGAAAATACTTTTGAATCCTGTCACGCAACGCACCATTTACTGGATTGGTTATCATATTGATTACTTTCTGCTCTGGAATAATGTGCTCAAGGATAGACTCCTCAGTATTGGAACAACCTAATATTGCTTTAGCACATTCCCTGGACATCACATAGTTCAGAGTCAATGACATAACTATATGAAAAAGGAATGTAATGCTAGTTTTGAAGCTGTGATTACCTTGTTTGACGCACACGTCGCTTGCGAGCCCCCCCATCTTTGGAAAGAAGACTCAGAGGCTTGCGCTTTCGCTGCCTTGCATTATATCCCACGGGGAGGTGAGTGAAATGATCGACACGTCGGCGAAGGTTCCGAGTTGAGTTTCGAAGACGGAGATAGTTCTCTATAGCTCGATCCCTCCTTTCCACACCTTTATCAAGCTTCATCTTCTGCTCTGCATCCTCCTTCTCTAGATCCTTGACTCGAGCCAGCATATGTTCTTTTGTGGCCATGAAAGTTGACGCACATTCTTCCTTTTCTGCCTTGCATAATTTTAGAAGCTTCCTGAGGTGATTTTGATTTGAGAGTTCCTGCAAGTACAAAGAATAGAGCCTCTGACAGTACCCTAAGAAACCATTATAACCATCACCCAAGAAGCGTACGACCTGCGTGATATTACGAAAAGGGGGAGGTGCACCAGTCTGTGGATCAAGGGGATAAATGCTTCCATCAGTCCAAAGATCAATGGCTTTTGCACCTTGAAGTCGTAGCACCTCAGCAGGAATACATCCCTTCGTTCGATTACTTCGCATTGTGGCATACTCCTCGTCTAAGTCCACGTGCAAGCGAAACTTTGATTGCTTGTTGGTGATGTCCCGTAGAGCCATTGTACCTAGCAAATGGAGATGGAGATGTAGATGGATACAGAGATGGAAATCTGGATGGTGATGGAGATGGAGATGTAGATGGATACAGAGATGGAAATGTGGATGGTGATGGAGATGATGGAGATGGAGGATGGAGGTGGAGGATGGAAATGTGGATGGTGATGGAGGAGATGAAGATGGAGATGGTGATGGAGATGGAGGTGGAGGAGATGCAGATGGATATAGAGAAATGGAGGCCTTGAGGAGATAGATATGGAGAGCTTGCTAGTGATGGAGATGGAGAGCTTCAGCTTGCAAGGATGTGTAGATCTGTACCTTCACAGGAGGGGATGGTGAGCTCTTCCATGAGAGCTGGTGGAGAGGATGATAGATATGGAGAGCTTGCTAGTGATGGAGATGGAGAGCTTCAGCTTGCAAGGATGTGTAGATCTGTACCTTCACAAGAGGGGATGGTGAGCTCTTCCATGAGAGCTGGTGGAGAGGATGATGGAGTAGGAGGTCCAGATCTGCAGGCCATGGCTCCTAGAGAGAGAAAAAGAAGCCCTTACCCAAGTAAAACACCCTAAACGCGTTTTAGAGAGAGAGTGTAGAGAGAGAGTGGGATCTGCAGCACCTCCAAAAAGGGAGGGAACAAAGTGACGAAAATTTTCAAACATTCTTTGTGAAAGGTACTTCACTACAAGACAAAAAGGCATTTAGGTCCATATTCCTTCCCAAGGACAGAAGATCTAATGATTAGATTACCTTTAGGCCTATTTTCTTTTTTGTAGAAAAGGAAAAATGCATTTTCAGGCCTAGGCCACTAGCTTGGTCAAAGCTTGATTAGCATTTTAAGCATTTCACTAAGTGTCCAAATAAAAGGGCCCAAGAAAACCCCAAACAAGTCCTAATGCCACTTTACATTACGATAGGAGGTGCCTTACAGATCCACTTTAGACAGCACGGAAACCCCATCCAAGTCATCTATGGAGGAAGAACACAAGCTTGCTTTGTAGTTTACCACTTCCAGGTCCTCCTTCTGTCTATCATGATCAAGCATGGAAGAATCTAGCACTAATGTGCTTGCCTTGGAAGCATGAGCATCTTCTACCACGTTCTTTTCCCATTTTTTGAGTGATTACAACCATAAGACTCAGAGGAGAACACAAAACCCTCCTCATGTGTAGGCTTAATATAACCTTCACCTCTATTTTTCTTATAACATAAGGTCTTTTAAGTCAATATGTCCTCCATAATTATGCCTTAGTAGAAGTTGATTCAAAAAAGTAGTCTATTAAAATTTAAAGATATAAAAAAATCAAATTTTGATATGCAAAATTTAGTCTCTAATGTATTTAATATTTAATTTCTATGTATAGCCATGCTTTTTTCCCAATATTTTCAAGTTCTCATTTCATATTAAATAGAATTATACACAATATTTAACCCCCCATGCATGATCTATGCACTTGCACATGCCTTGTTGAAAGTAAGAGTAAAATAGACTCTTGGGTGCTCTATTTGTGATAAACGTATATATAATAAGTTGGAAAGCTTTATAGATGGAAAATGTTTGTGATAAACATATAATACACTTAGGTGAAAAGCTTTATAGATAGAAAGTGTATGTATAGTTTTGTGGAAATGAAGAGGAAGCCCTTTAGAATCATGTGTAGAAGTATGAAGTACATGAAAAAATATAAAAAGATCAAAATACAGGCAATGATTGAAACACCAAAGGCAGACACAGAGGTAAGATAGGTCAGTTGTTGTGTGGCATACATCCCAAACTGAGGTAAGATAGGTCAGTTGTTGTGTGGCATACCTCCCAAACTGAGGTCAGTTGTTGTGTATACCTCCCAAAGTGGAGGTACTAGGCTTGAATCTACCCTAGTGTCATTTAATTTCAATCATTTTTTTTCTTGAAGAAAAAAGATAGACAAAAGAATCGGTGCAATATAAACATCATGGTAAGAGCTCCATTCCATGGATGGGGCATACGGAGAAACTGCCATAAATTTCAATCAGAATCAAGCCTAATACTCTAAGGGTTTTTGAAATCAACAAAATTTGCCTTCTCATGTCTCCTCGAATCAAGCCTCATACTCTAGAGGGTTTTGTGAGCAGGTAGTACCACTATGTTGGGTGGTGGAGCGAAGGTGCATGGAAAGGTGCTCTTAGGGCCGAAAATGGTTTTGGGAAAAAAAAAACATTACTTACACAATCCTCATGGCTTTCAATTATGTACTATAATTAACACATTAAAAGGAGAAGAACAGAATTAACCATAAATACAACACTTACAAGAGAAGAAGAGCTTAGGGATCAGAATCACCGTCTTCTCTCATCACGTGGCACTATTTCCTCTTGCAGATCTCTCTCGAGTTGTTCGCGTTGCAGACGTTCCCTTGCTCTCCGGGCTTCTAGCTCTGCACGACGTACATGCTCTTTTCTTTCGCGCTGTAATTCCCTGAATTTTTCCCAAGCGCCGTTATCAAGTGCTGCCTTAACAACATCGCCCGTGTCGTTAATGCGTGTTGCTGCTGCTGTTGCTGTTGCAGACGTAGAATTAGAAGACGCATCTTGCCTTCTTACAGTTGAACTAGGTGGCGCAGTCCTTGATTGTCCAACCATATTTTTAGTATTATCATCAATATTATTATTATTATTACCATTAGACTCCGCCATTTTTGATCTATCTTCTCGTGGCCTACTTTCATGTGCCCTTACCACTGCTTCTGCCCTCATCATGGCGTTAGTCTTGGCTCTCTGACGGCCTAATGTGGCTGATGCTGCAGCTGATCTCGGATGATCTAGTGTTGCTAATGCTGCAGCTGATCTCGGATCAACATTAGCTGGTGCCATCATCTGTTGTTGTTGGTGGTGGTGGCTAGTGTGTTGCCTAGGTGCCTCCATTTTTTGTTGGCTAATTAGTTGTTGCCTAGCTCTTTGATTATCTAGTGTGGCTATTGGTGCAGCTTCGAGTGTGGCGAATGCTGCAGGCTCATCATCAACATTATTAGATATTGCCATCATCTGTTGTTGTTGGTGGTGGTGGTGGTGACCAATGTGTTGCCTAGGTTGATTAATCATGTATTGTTGCCTGGGCGCTGAGGCCGAGTGAATTATATTTGATTCATGATCAGACTTATTAGTCTGCAATTCACTGGCAATGATCGTATTATGGGCTGTATGGGTCGAAGGACTTTGGATTTTAAAATCTGGATCAGCTGCAGAAGATGCCATGAGCATAACCCCGTGTTGGCTAGCGTCGTCACCTTGCAAGGACTTAGCATGAGCTGCGCCCCTAGTTGAACGATGCACTTTAGCTATCGCTGCAGCACGTGCGGCCTCTGCCATAGTAACTGCAGCCTCTTTTTCGAGCTCTGCTGCAACACGTGTAGCCTCTGCGTACTCCTTTCTTTCGGCCTTCCTTTTACTCAGTATTTCCATACCCGTAGCATATTTTTTCTTATAACCGGCCGCGTCTGGATCGTTGTGCGTTGCTGCCGTTGTAGTAGCAGCAGGAGGAGGAGGAGGAGGAGGGGGAGGAGGCTCACCTTTTAGTTTAGGTGGAGGCCTTGATCGACCGACCTTACTACTGCTATTATTATTAGACTCCTCCCTTTTTGACCCATCTTGAAGAATGTCTCGTGGCTTATTTTGATTTTCCCTTGCCCTCGCGTTGTTGGCTCTTGGATGATCTAATGCGGCAGCTGCAGCTATTGGATGATCTAGTGTGGCTAATGCTGCAGGCTCATCAACATTAGATGCCATCAATACTTGCTGCTGTTGGGTATTAATGTGTTGCTTAGGTGCCTCCTTTTTTCGCTGCCTACTTGTATTTTGGGTGGCTGACCCAATATTTTGAATTATTGATTTATGAGGCTTCACTTTATTGGCTATGGCATCCTGTGGCCAGCTAGTATTATGGGCTGTAATTGAAGGATAAAGTTCACTTCGGGTTTCTAGAGCTGGATCAACAAAAGGTGCCTTCACCACATGTTGGCTAATGTCGCCACCTTGGGACTTACCCATTGCAAGGTGCACTTGAGGTGGTTTATCGACCTTAGATTCATGTGGTAATATTTCCAACTTATATTTGGGAGGTTTATGAATATTAGATATAGATAGTTCAACCTCAGACTTACGTGGTTTATCAACCTCACCAAACTCCATATTATCATCTGAAATTCGCTGATGAACTTTATGTGGCCGTAAAGAATGATCAGTTATGGATTGATCAGCATGATCTTGTGAGCCTTCCGAGGATGTCAAGTTGATACGATGATCAGATGGCCAATTGATAGGATCCCTTGCATTCCATAATCGTTCAGTATCACAAATAGGATCTTTCATGATGCCACCGTATATTTCATCTTCTGAAGTGTAATGACTTTGACGATTGGGAGCTGCCCAAGAGCTAGGTTGATCGACATGTGGCTCCTGTTGATCAGATGACCTAGTGTCAGTATGGGTTATTAGTTGATTATCAGAGGATTGGTTATCCTTAGGGGTTTCCCTGCTTGAGCTTCTTGTTCTTATATTTCCATGGCTGGATTCACCTTTACAGTGAGTTATTCTTTGCTCAACAATATCAGAGGGTAGATTATCTCCAAGAGTAGTGTAATGTTGATCATAACGATGACTACTATGGTTAGGTAGCCTAATGTGGTGGAATTTTGGCTCTTCTACTTGTGTCCTATCATATTGAGGAGTTCTCGTAGACCTGTTGTGGGTTGCTTTTAATGAACGTTCACTCGCTAACTCAGTGTTAGGAGTGGGTTGATCATTATTAATGGGTAAATTGTTTTCACGAGGACTCCTAAACCCCCTTTCCCTGTTTGAGTTTCTCCTATTACCAAGGCTAGATTCTTTCTCCCTGCGTAATGAGCTTCTGCCTCTATTACTGTAGTTAGATCGAGCAGCGTTAGAGTGCGGATTATCTTCACGGGGGAGATCTCTGTTTGGGCTTCTTCTTCTGTAGGCCTGTCTTGGGCTTCTTAATCTTCTTCTGTTTCTATTTTCATGGGCAGAATTGGTGCTGCGCCCGGCATGGCTTCTTGTTCTGCTACGGCTTCTTGATCTGCTACGAATTCGTCTAGAAGCACGTGCATCTCGACTGTCTTGATTACCGGGTTCACGTGCGTCTATATCGAACATACCGTCATAGCGGGCATTGCCGGACCACCTGTTTCTATAACCAGCGTTGCCGAACGCCCTATTATACCGGCCGAAAGTTTCGCCACGGCGGCGATAATATGGTCGCACGGCACTGCCGTATGGCGCAGTCATCTCGTGACGGGCGGCGTCCGTCCCTCTCCGACCACGATAGGGGCGCGAGATCACGCGAGTGGGTTGATGGCGCCAGTCACGTTCATGTGGGTTTTGAGAATGTGAGCGACTGCGCGATCGCTTTCTCGACTGATAAGATGAATTGGCTTGAGGGCTGCGTTGCCGGTTAGGGTTAGGATAATGTCCATAGTTGGGTGGAGGCGGAGGCGGTGACGGCGGGGAATTGGGAGGCAATGGAGGAGGATCGCTTTCATCACGTAACAGTATATGTCCTTCTTCTGCTTCTTCTTTGGGTGGAGGTGACGGCGGCGGCGGGGGAAATGGTGGAGGGGAATTCGGAGGCAACGGAGGAGGATTGCTTTCATCATACACCCTCTCTCCTCCTCCTTCTGCTTCTTCTTTCTGTTGCACGTTCTTAGGCTTTCGCATCTTCGCCCTTCCTTCTCTGTAAACGTTTCCCATACACATCAAGCCGTAACCCAACCATCACGACTCTTCGAGTTCACTACGGCCAGGCCCAGTTGAGAGCCAAGGCTCGTTTACATGTAAATTTCAACTTAAAAGAGTGGCTTTGGCGAAGGGCTAACCCATATTCTTTGTCACCTATGCCCTGTATGTCCTGCTAGCCCTAATCTTAGCTAATGCCTCTACTCCCTACTATCTCTTGAAACTCACGACTGAGCCGATGAGAGATTTGGCTCCATAGATATACATGGGAAAAAAATCTTATGGAAAGAAATTTCCATTTGCCATCTTTGAGTCTGCAATCTCAGATTCTGTGCAGCATGCCTACCTACATGAGAGGAACGTCCTTTGAGTCTGCAATCTCAGATTCTGTGCAGCATGCCTACCTACATGAGTCTGTGCAGCATGCTTACACGCACAATGAGAGGAACGTCCTTCCTGGGAAACAACCCTCCCCTCCCACTAGGAACGTGTCGATCGGCTTTGGACATTGATGCAGTAGCCATCGCCGGTCTTGTAGCCGCACAATAGATCTCTGAGTCCTTCTCATCCAAGTTGCATACGTGCTTATCTTTCTTGTCCTTGTGATCCACAAGCAATGAATTGGATTAAGCAGAGGAATCCATAGAGAGTGTACATGCGCATCAATCCAAACAAAGCATTCATGTGTGCCAATCAATTAAAAAGGTAAAATTGGCATTGAAAAGGGGAAAAACGTTGCTATGGGACAGATTTCATAGACAAGTAAGTCGAGCTCTTTACCTCATGTGAGATCCTTCTCTTTTGTACAAGCAGGTTCTCTTTTGTACAAACAAGTTCTCGTCAAAGTATAAACTAGTATCATGGCTGGAGAAGGAGCTCTTTTGTACAAACAAGTTCTCGTCAAAGTATAAACTAGTATCATGGCTGGAGAAGGAGCTCAGCTTGCATGCTAAAGTGGTGCGGAAGTTTTTTAATATTTATCTAGGTAAAGCATTTTTAAACCTCTTGCTGCCACGTTGATAATCTTTTTGAGAAAAGCCTCTTTCTCCAAGCTATGTCCATGCACTCCCATGGGATCCATGCTTTGATGTGAACGAGAATGCTTGGGTAGCCTTATCCGCCTATACTTTGAACAACAGATAGTGAGTGATAGAAGAGTTTGTCACTCTTTGCATATTCATGTGTACACCCTATAGCAATAATGCAGTTAGATGATATGGAACCACATTACGGTGTTCATGGCTTGTGTGGAAATACAACCACTTCAAAGTTTGTAGGCTCCGTCTGCGAGTGCATTTCATATGGGAAACCATATTTGCATGAAGAACTATGACCTCTTGTCCTGCAAGATTCCCTGCAAATGTCAATTTGTTTGGAGAGAACGAGTTGGTGCAAAGACATTGTGAAGGTGTTGGATACACCGTCTACTGTGCTACAACGATATATGCGGCTATCTCATTTAACTCTTTGCACATTGTTTTTATGCACCCAGAGAATGATATGTGCATGTAGAGAACCCCTGTTTTGTATCTCATATGCGATCAGGTGATGTTCTACATGGCCAAAAAGTTTATTTCCTTCAAGTATAATTGCATTCAAGAAGTTATGAAGCAGTGAGTGAAATAGCATGCACTCAGCTGGGCAGTCTTTTCAGGTGAAAATTGAATTGAATTCGCGAACTATGTTCTCGATTGATGTTATCTCTTACTACTTCGTTTCAAACACATCATCTGTTGTGAACATCACAAGCAAGTTTGGTAGACCCCACATGTCCACCATGGCAATCAAGTCTTTTAAGTTTTTCTGATGCTAAGATGGTGTGCCTGATAAAGACGTTAAGTTGTAGCGCACGATGTTCCTCATAGCGTCTTGATCACTTGATGTCTTATTCAATCTCTTGTATGTATCGATGTCGCGCTATAACAGCATGCTATTTTAATTGTTTGTAATCAATATTTCTTGCTTCAATTTTGGTACATCATTAGGCAGGTATGGCTGATAGTAAATATCTTGAAGTGATCGAACTAGCATGAATCTATAAACATATTTGGAAAGGATGCTAGAGGCATGTCCGTTACCGATGAACCGCGGGCCTACGCTTATGATCCATGGAGATCTTGAAGCACCTCGTAAAAAGGATAATTTCAAATTGGTTAGCATATCTGAATCTGAGTTACATGTCATTGTTCTCATACCAACTTTGTGCTTGTTTGTGCAAGTGGAAAAAAAAACCATATATAAAGCATAGCAGGGAGTTGGCACAGTCCTCCCTAAAATTTTATAAACATTAGGGAACGTGCCCTTCTACAATTTCCCAAATAACACTCTTGGTATCGAAAGTGGACCAAAGATACACCTACAGTGTTGAAAGTGGCCATTACTTTGTTCGAATATAAAAGAGAGAAAAATAGGAATAACTTTGTCAGCTTACGAAATTGAAGTCTATGATGCAACGCGTCTCATATGATATTGTTTGTGACAATTTGCTCATTAATGTGGAGCTATAACCGCTGTCAGTGACCATGAGTTATCTTCGACCTCATAACCAAAGCCATAATCTACCAAAAAAAAACATCCAAATCAGGAACAAAATAAAGATGCAAGCAATGCTTCTCGCAAGTGGCTATCGAGGCAGGTTGATTCAACTTTTCACTAGCATTTCACACCGGCCCACAAGTTTCACACATTGACTCAAAGATCTCTAGGTGTTGGATTAGGTCTCCATCTCATGATAACTCTTGCATGAGTTTCAAAATGATGTGCAGTTTCATCGAAGATAGTTTGGATTCAAGGGCTGTGCCTAGTTCCCTAACCATGCCTCTACCCATTTCCGCGGCCATATTCAACAAATCCACCCTTGTGGTCGTATTTAGATTTGTGTGGGGATCCACTACTGGCCTCCGAGGAGCAATCCCCCCCTACCTAGACCTCGTCCTCTACCTGTGTAGGTCCTTCTATCTAATTCGGGTCTATGGTTGGTGGGTCCAGGCCATTCTTCATCACCTAGCTCTTCATTAGCGGCCTCAGCCTGCATTTGTTGAATCAAGAGTTCCATGCTCTATAAGAATGTGGGATTATTGATCATCTCATTTATCTCCTCCCTTGTGTAGAGCCAATCCTCTTCTCCTGCAGATGCCCTAGGTCGATCTTCCTCTTCTTCTTGCATTTCGATGTCTTCCTTAGCCTTGGGTTTCTCATTTGTGGGTTCTAGGGCCAGTATCCCTCCTTCTGTCATTCCAACCCCCATGTTATCCGTGACATCTCTAGATGTTTCCGCTTCCTTGCCATGTGACCGTAACACAAGCAAATTATTAGTTTCCCTCTGTTCCACCACCATTCTACATGCATTGAGCTCTTACCTTTTTAAGCTTAGAAGTTGCAATTGATGCTCTGCTTTAGCCATCTTAATGTCAACCTCCAATTTCTCAGATGTGGGGAAGAAGATTTGATTCATCTTGACAACATTTTCCTTGTCTCTCCTAACCCTTGGAGTAATTCCACTAAGTCTCAAGGTGTTAGTGTTCCTAGGCCACATGTTAGGGCTATAGGTGTTGTTAAGTCTGGTTTTGGACCGTGTCCTACTCATTGACGGACCCTTGTCTGTAGATTGAGCTTCATCTTCTATGCCGGGTTGGAGACCAAAGAATCCCCTAGCTATATTAAATATTCCACTGGACTTAACAGGAGAAGAGGGTTTCCCTTCCTCTCCATGTTCGGAGAACCTTAGTCCTTCTTCCATGGATTCTTCACTATTGGTTTCTGTATAATGGTAAGATTTCTCCAAGCTGCAACACTCAATTGAGTACTCGCCGGAGCAACCTGAACCAACACATTTATAGTAGGAAGATCCTAAGTAATTAGATGCACTGTCATCAGGGGTACCTACGTCATCGCCACCAATAAGTTTTCCTGACCTTAAGTGCATGGAACACAGTTCAGCAGGCCAACTCACTACTTATTCTCAGTTATCTGTTAGACTGACATTTCACATCATGAAATGGTTTTCACGCCGTGAACTGGGTCTCATGTTATGAAATGTACTTCAACCATTGTAGGGTACTTACCAAGTTTCTAGCTCACATCCCTTGAGGCTCTCCAAGCTCACCTCTGTAGAAGCTATAATCCTCAAATCTCCACCTCCACTCTGTTGTCACCACAAAGTCACTCACACCACAATGCAAGAAAACCCTCACTCTCCCACACCCAAGCGTAGAAGAGGCACATACACTAGAATACATTCTCTCTCTCTCTCTCTCTCTCTCTCTCTCTCTCTCTCTCTCTCTCTCTCTCTCACACACACACACACACACACACGAGACACACACACACACACACACACAATATAAGACAAGAGCTCTCATAGCACAAAGGGGGATTGTGTCTTTCCATTATGAGAAATTGCCTTATGTACAACTGGCCCTTATTCAAACTTGGGCATCCAAAACTTACTAACTAAAGCCTTGGCTGGCTAGTATCTCATAATGTACAACATTTATAGTGCTGTTACATAACACTTATTAATGTCCTCAATGGGAGGATCATCTTTGTTAATCAAAAATGGGATTAAGACCTGTTACCTTGGGTAGCCTAGCACCCTTGCACAAAAGCAAGCAAGGGTGGGGCTACACGGGGGCTACCCAATGCCCTAAAAATAGTTACAAAAAGCGTGCAATGTGCGAGAGAAGCTACCCAATGTTGGAAAAAGTGTGGAACATTGCGGCTACATGTGGGCTACCCAACACCCTAAAAATAGTTGCAAAAAGCGTGCAACGTGCAAAAGGCTACCCAACCGCTAGAAAAAGCATGCAACACTGCAAAAAGTGTCTGTAAAAAGTATAAAAACAAGGTAATCATATTGTCCTCATCGAAACTAGCACATCATAGGCAAGAGAAGAAGACAACGAAAATGTGAGAAGCTCCACATTGCAGTGCTAGGTAATTTTCACAAGGCCAACAAGTGTGTACATGACTTAGCCCACTAAGAGGTGGGCATGAGGTGTCGCTTGCAGGCTTGCACTACTCTATGTCTCTCTCTCTTCTTGTTGGGAGGTGGTTGATGTGGTGTGAGCAGGAGATTGTGAAGAGAAGGAGGTGGTTGATGTAACGATAGACATAGTGCAACAACCTTATTGTGTAGAAGCTCTAGTCTTTGTCAAACGTAGATGCTTGTTCACACAGCGCAACAACCTTATGGTTCAGGAGCTCACATAGCGCATAAGGTTGTTGCACTATGAGCACCATATAATGTAGGCTTGTGCTACTTTATGTCTCCTCCAAGATTGGTGAGGACCTTGTGGAGCTCTTGGGCAGTGATGTGGCCATCCTTGTCAAGGTCGAAGATGTAGACAAAATCATACAGGCACTGAATGTCCTCACCTAAGACCAAGACAATTGCTCTATTGTGTTCATTGTCAAAGACTAGGGAACCACGATACTGGCATGTGTAGATACCCAAGGATCCAACCCTTAGCACAATTGCTAGCATCATCCAGAGTGCCATTAGCTATACCAACACCACCAATGCAACCCAATGTGGCTACAAGGCAACGAATGCATCCTATTTACTGTTGAGAGGAATGTTTAGGGTGCACGATATGATGCCATTACCGCCACCTATTCTACCACCACAGCCACCACCACAGGCCAAGATCAACCAAGTGTTGATTGAAGAACCATTGGAAGATTGGGAAGCTATGCATGAAGTAGAAGTGAATAGTGACTACTATGAGGAACCACCTGAGATCACACTAGAGTATTATGTCCTAACGCCAGTACCAGTATTTCAGACCACGGTACAGTGGAAGGAAAAAGACATAAATTCCAAGACTATGAGAAGGGGACCCATACAATGTTTCTATTGTAACGGACCTAATCGAGTAGTGGAGTGTCCTCTAAAAATTATAGCTAATGCTAGCATTAGGACATTTCAGAGGTCATTCGAAGGGCCTTGTAAGAAATTCACTAATTTTTAATTTCTCTCACTAGAGAAAACTTAAAAAATACCAAAACGTTCGAATATCAAAATGTATATATTATTCCAAATTACCGTTCTGATATTTAAGAAAGGCTGCAAGCTTGTCATAACCTTATTTACGAATAAGGTTGCGAGCTTGTCCTTATATTCTGATATTTAATGAGACTGCAACCAAATTTTTAAATTTTCTTCAATAAGATTTTCCTCTTTAATGAAGCATTGTGGCAGCATAATTGAAATTCAAATAATAAACCACTTCCATACAACCTCTTTCATCTTTACACGTAACCAATGGAGGATTGAAATGCAAGTAACCCTTCAATTAACCAGATTAATCAAGAAGATAAAAAGAAAAACTATCATCTACACATTGATCTTGATTGTGAGTATGAGTCCATTCAAAAGCGCAAAAAAAACTATGCAATCCTCTCATCAAACGTTAAGGAAAACATGAGAATGGTAGGGTTGCAGCACATAGATCTTTGGTGTGATAGAGAATATCAACCCCAGTATCCATCCAACAAAGCAATTAAAACCTTTTCTTACTTCAAGAATGGCAAAGGAATTGATGCAAGAAAAGAAGTTCAAGTTGGTCAACAGAGATATTATAGAACATTTTTTTATAAGCAATAATGTAGCTTCCCGATCAGAAATACAGAAAGCTATGGATACTACTGGTTGTAGTCGTAAAGGTTACAATGGTCTTCAAAAGTCACAATCTTCAGTTCTTAAGGCTGCCAAGATTAAAGGGAGACTACTTCCAACTTCTACTATAAGGCTTCGGCTCAAAAATCACAATATAATTCAAAGAAAATAGAATTTGCACGAATTCTCGAGGCAAAAAGAGAACAACTTTGTATATAATCAAGAAAGTTCTTACAACAATTTGATATGAAGTACTCTTGGAAGAAAGAGTTCGAACCACCCGACCACCCCTAAGCTATCTCACTCGCACTCACTCTCATGAACAACTCGCACTCACACACACACGCACTCTCTCTTGCACTCTCAATCTTCTTCTTCTTTGGTTTTCTTTTCTTGAGCTTTCTCGACCCGTGTACCATATTTTTGGCAACAATGTAGCCCTTTTCTAGAAAAAGCATGTTCGGGAAACCTTCTTCACACGCGGTCATCATTCCCATGAGAACATTTTTTTAACACTGGGAAAACAACCCTTTCTCATGTTGTGCCACTCACGCCTCAATGAACCAATGAGGATGCTCAATAGCTTATCTTGAACATTCCATCCTTTTCTTCGACTTTGTATTTGTTCATCTAAGGCTCAATCTTTGTCCTTGACCTCCGTTTAGGACCTGCAATGTCTCGACACGAGATCCTAGGCACATTTTTAGCACAAAAGCACTCAAAAACCACTTTGGAGTCACCAAACAGATGTGATATAATGCGAATCACAAAATTTTCAGTCAAGCAAAGTTGTTCTATGTACAAAATGGAAAAATTCTCTCATAAAAAACTTCTCTTAATTCTACCTCTAACCTAATCAAAACTCACCCACAAAAATGGCAACTACCTAAAAATGACCAAAACCAAAAAATTTCCTACAACACAAAATTTTGTCAAAACACATTAGATGTCCTAACAAACCATTCTACACACTTTCTACAACATGAATTTCTGAAAAATATTTTTACAAAATTATGAAGTGTCACAATCGCCCCTTTGAGAACTCTGTCCTCAGAGTTTAAACGAAAGGAACTCTGCATGCAAAGAATGTAAGTCTACCCGGCCACGAAACATCTTCTAAGGGATATACATCCCACTTAACCAAAACTTCAACTATAGTCCTATTTCTAAGTTGCCTCGTCCTTCTATCCAAAATGAATTGAGTTTCAACCCTCACTCCCTTCTTGAATCCTAAATTTATCCTGCAAAACATGAGAAGGATTAGCAATATAACTTTTCAATAAACTCACATGGAAAACAAGATGCACTTTTATATTGCTAGGCAATTCTAGTTCATAAGTCAATGTTACCACCCTCTTTAAGATTTTAAAAGGACTAGAAAAATAGGGTGAGAGTCTCCTATCCTTCCCAAGAATCAAGTTACTTTTCTTAGGAATGACTTTCAAAAATACCATATCACCGACTTTGAACTCACAAGGTACATGTTTCTTATCATAACAGAGTTTATGTCTATGTTGAGCCTTCTTGATACACTCCCTAATAGTCTTGACTTCCTCATCCATCCTCTCAAGTATCTCTTTGGAAACCTCAACTTGGTTCTCTCGGTCTGAAAAATTCACTAGTGTATAACAGTTTTGTCCATAAATGGCCTCGAAAGGTGTTATTTGGATAGAGGTATGCCATGAACTATTGTAAGCAAACTCGGCTTAAGCAACCGGCTATCCTTAATTCCACATGATACTGTATATGTTGTGTAGGTCAAGTGGTAAGGTCCTCTTAAGGCGTAAATTCTAGGCCCCTAACCAAAGACTCACAAATCTATTTGCTTCTCTAGCATCATTATCTTGTCATTATTCCATTTGATGGGATAGCCCCCAACATATCTAGACAAAGTCTTGATTGCAAACAATGAAAAACTTGCATTGTCTGAAAACTTCTGGTAATATATAACAATTTGCCTCAACGAATGAAATCGTCTTCATAGACAATGAGCTGCAAACAAGCAACATGATTCATTTTAATAAGGAAACAAAACACATACATAGCAGCTATCAAAAAGTGTGGATGCTCCATTCATTCATACACACCTTCATATTTTCATCGTAGACAAGTAATTCATCCATCCAAAGATCAGCTAAGGACTCCCCTCGCTCAACATTCATTCATTCATCCCCTTGAGGACTCCCCTAAATCAACATTCTTTCCCATATCAGAAATGTTGAGATTTCTCTAAATATTCTAGAATTTCTCCTAAGATGGGATCCTAGCCTGTTTATACAATGAAGCATCTCTAAACAATATTTACAAGGCTTCCCCACCAGTAGTAAGGAGTTTTGTATCCTTAACATTGGAGTCAAGAAGAAGGCACTTATCCTCACTAAGGTTAAAGACTACCTATAAATCTGATATCAAAAAATACTGGAGATCTTTGATTTGGAAAGACGACAAAGCAAATGTAGGGACGTCATAAATATCTTCGGGCACTATTATGTCCTCCTGAGGCCGAATCAAAGTCTCCTCACAAAGATGTTCAACATCCAGAGAGTGAGTTAATCCCTCTCCTCAGCAAAATCAAGAATCTTTACTCCTTGAAAGTTTTCTTCATCCTCCTCAACTTCGACTTCAACATCTTGTCACTCTTCGTGGTCATCATCTTCAAGGATTAGATTTAGATAGCAGATCAAACCGTGATCATACCTCACAAAGTGGTATGTATGGCTATGAATAGGGCACTCCTTCTCAATCCTCTTCATGCTCTCTGGAACCCTTTGAAGGATTCTATTAAGCTTTTTCTTAAAACTATTATCAAAAGACATCTTCATGTCGTTGACATGCATGAACTCATTAGTTCCAACGATAATTCTGTCCCTGGAAGTTAATTGTAAAAATTATGCCTCATGCTCTTGTAAGATTCATGCCTCTAGCTTTTGAGGTGTAAAGGTGTAAGAACCTCCCCTTCTATTCTTGTAATTATTCCCCTCTCTGAAATAGGAAAAAGATCTTGTTTTACCCTATTTTGGCCTAGAGAGAGATAATCTAAAATTGAGATATCTTTGGATGTAAAAATCCTCCTAGTGTCTAAAATGGTTTCCCTTGAAACAGAAATTCAAAATGAACTTTCCAATGTACATTAGGAATCAATTAAAAATGATATAAGGGACCTTAGCCTAAGGGTCTAGATTTTCAAAAATTTCTGGATTATGGTCCAATTAAGGTTCCTGGATTATGGTCCAATCCAAGTGTTGGGATGAGATAAATCCAAAGAATAAAAGAAAATATCCAAAAATGAGTAAATGCTCACATAAGATGAAGAGTTGACTGAGTACAACGTTTATTAGTTAAAAATTAAGAGATATTACTAAAAAATGAGATTTTAGAGAAATGATGAATTTTTGACACCTTGGTAAGGAGGGGGAGACCTTTGAGGTAGATGCCTCCTTCACATGTGTGGAAAGGTTCTTTAATTCAAAAAAATTGTGACATTTTTATCTCTCCTCTCCTGGATCCAAATGGGAGCTAAACTGGTCCAAATCTTGTCCAAACTGAAGCTGGAAAATTCTAGAACTTAGTTGGACTCAGTTAGCGGCCTCCCTCACCTGTAAATAGACCCTCATTCTTTTGTATTCTCATTTGTGAGCTATACCATGCTAGTATTACATTAAAATAATCATATTTTCTATTATCCCTTAAAAATCCTCTACTTTTGGAGAGATTGGAGCTTCTCACACTCTTGGAGCGTTCTTCTCAACTCACTAAACAAATTGATTGGTTGGGGGCTTCACTTCTAGATAAAGAAGCAAGCCAAACCTAGAGGTAAGAAGGAATTTCATGGTTTTTATTAATATTCTCAAATGATTTCACTTCTCAACCCCTCTCAAGCTTGAGAAGTTTCTAATTAGTTGTTTTTAATGCAAATCAAGCTTTCTCTAAGAACTTTAATGATTAATCACAAAAAGTTAATCTTTATGCTTATTTAGAATGCTTTTTATGTATATCTCTCTCTCCCAAAAGAATAGTCATTCCTATGGCTAATTCTTTAGAAAAAGAATGCTTCTCATTGATAAATTCTTAATTCAAAACCAAACTCTAAGCTTTTTAAGCTAGAGGTTAAGAAAATAGTATTTTTATGCTTTTATGTTAATAAAATTATGGTAAATTTATGATTTAATTCCATAATTTAGATTTAAGTTTAAGGATAGTTCTTCTATCATAATTGTATTACAAAGTCTTATTCTTTTTAGAAAAATTAAAAATTATCAGTAATAGTAGTGAAGCTATGGTAAATTTTTTAGAAAATAATACATATCTTATTTTTATGCATAATGTTAAAAGAGGACTTCCTACCATATTCTAGGATTGGACATCCTATGCTAAAAGAATGATTTTCATCAAATTCATGGGAAACAAAATTTTAGTGTTTATGCATAAATAATTAATTAAAGAAAAGAGTAATTTTTGGTAAATTTATTTGTATGTAAAAAGAGGAATTTCCATGATATTTGAAAATCAAGTAATTAAATGGTAAACGAGTAATTTTTGGTAAATTTATTTTTATGCAAAAAGAGGAATTCTCATGATATTTGAGAATCAAGTAATTAAATGGTAAAAGAGTAATTTTTGGTAAATTTATTTTATGCAAAAAGAGGAATTCCCATGATAATTAAGATCCAAGTAATTAAATGAAAAAAGAGATATTTTTGGTAAAAAAAATTTTATGCAAAAAGAGAAATTTCCATGATATTTGAGAATCAAGTAATTAAATGGTAAAAGAGTAATTTTTGGTAAATTATTTTTATGCAAAAAGAGGAATTCCCATGATATTTGAGAATCAAGTAATTAAATGGTAAAAGAGTAATTTTTGGTAAATTTATTTTATGCAAAAAGAGAAATTCACATGATAATTGAGATCCAAGTAATTAAATGGAAAAAGAGAAATTTCTCGTAAATTTATTTTATGCAAAAATAGGAATTTCCATGATAATTGAGATCCAAGAAATTTAAAGGAAAAAGAGAAATTTTTGGCATAATTCAAATTATGAGTATTTATCAAAAGTGAAATTTTAAGCATTATTAAATTTATTAGAAAATATGGGTAGAATTGATTTTTATAAATCCCATGAATCTTTTACTCAAAAGAAGAATATTAAATATATTTCACTTGAGAAATTTGAAAAAGAATATGAAAATATCCATCAAGAAAAAGTGCCTTTAATTAGGCCAAGCAATTGGCAGAAACTTAGAAAAGTCTCATCGGTATCGAAAGTAGAAAACAGTACTAAAAGTGGATGTGATAAGATGTGATGTAGAGCCGAATGAATGTAAATAAAAGTGACGGGATGTAAATGGATGTGGATGTGGATGTGAATGTGATAAGATGTGATGTGATGTGATGTAAATGGATGTGGATGTGAATGTGATGTGAGTGGATGTGATGAGATGTGGATGAGATGTGATGTGAGTGGATGTGATGAGATGTGGATGTGATGTAAATAGATGTGGATGTGAATGTGAATGTGATAAAATGTGAATGTGATGTGAGTGGATGTGATGAGATGTGATGTGATGTAAATGGATGTGGATGTGAATGTGATAAGATGTGAATGTGATGTGAGGAGATGTGAGTGGATGTGATGAGATGTGGATGAGATGTAAGGTTTGAGATCTGTAAGGTCCCTCCCAAGCCATATATGTATGTGTCTCTTTTAATATAGATTTCAATAAGGAAAGAGAGTGTACTTAGAGAAGAGTGAGACAATAAGGCTAGAAACATTAGGAAAGTGTTAGAATAAAAATATTAGCTTCAAAAATCCTAAAAGAAATAAGAATAGTTCTATTAAGAGATAAGTATCTCTAAAAATAGAATTTCGAATTTAGGTGATAAGAGGTCATATTTAGAGTACTTTTACATATTTAGAGTCCATTCATACTAAAAATGTAGAAAAGCAACGCGTTTCTAAAGATGGCGCGTTTGTGGCTATATACAGATGTTTTTGCCTATTCTACCCACGATGGCTTGTAGAACAGATGGCTTCTGGTTCTTTTGACTGGGTATATGACCATATTCTAAGTTTTTATCAGAGAGTTATGGCCGAAACAATTTGCTAATTCTGTCAGGGTCTCTACACAGGGAAAACTGTAAGAAGGCAGCAACAAGTAGCCTCAAGGTAATCCTAGAGCTTGAGATGTATATATCCCTTCATTCTTATCTAATATCTTAGAAAAGAAGCTTAGATTGCTATGGTCTTTCGGAGGAAGAGACCAAAACTCTATAGCTTTTCTTTTAAAGAAAGAATAGTATACCGTAGCCCTACAAGAGAAGGCTATTTTGCCATAGACCTTCAAAAGAGAGAAAAGTCACAGTACGAGTAAGAGGAGATAAAGCTTGGGGATAATCGGATGATTTCAATCGTAAGAGAAGGTATTAGAAGACTCTATTCTTATACGTCAAGTTCTAAAGCTCTTATTATCGAGCAAAGGTAACGATAAACTACAAATTTCTATTCTTATATGTCAAGTTCTAAAGCTCTTGTTATCAAGCAAAGGTAACGATAAACGACAAATTTCTATAAGGTATATACATATTTTGTTTTTCAATTACATATCATTCTTAGGGGTTGAGGTATGGCCCCGGCTTCTCTATTAATTGTTCATAGTGATCTATTTGATTGATTTACTAGTTAAAGTTTGTATTCTTTTAAACAATAGCATATGCCTTAAATGCCCCGTTCTTGTGCTTGTGTAGCCGAACGGCGGAGATGTTTTAGTAAGGCCCGGAGTTGGCCTATGGTATCCCTTATACCATTGGGAGAATGAGGTTCGCCGATTGAGGCGAGTGATTGTGATGCTGACTAGTTCTGAGGGCCCAGGCTAGTAAGGTGAATTAGCCCACCCTAGTGCATAGACATCCCTCTGAGGGGCGGGAGGATCGAGCGACGGAGCCTAAGAGGGCAACAGGCCAGCTTGAGTCCTCGCCAGCGGTCGACGATGAGGTGTATGGTCCCATAGGGTTTTGCTCAGCATGTAGAGGCTGGAAGACTGAATTCTAGATCATCATCAGTGGTATAAAGGAAAAGAATAAGAGAGCCAGTTTGGCTTGTATGAAATTGATTCATGTATAAACTTTTTTTTATAAATCTTGTCTTGGCATTATTGTATTGTGTAAAAAGGCTGTTTTAACAAACCTGAAAAGGGTCTTAATTAAGGAACATGTTTATTTATGTCAAACAGTGTGGTAGGATTAATTAGAAAACAAATTGACGCGTGAGTAGAGTGGAAAGTGGGAGGATGGAATGCCCCGACAGCACCATCCTACGGACGGGTGGACCCGATTAGTTGGGTAGCTTTCCAACATATTAAGTGAAAGCCCTATGTTAGATAAATAGGTTCTCGGGCAATTCTATTCTAGAAGACTAGGCCAGTGGTGGCTGTGCCTTGCATGGATGAGGAAAAAAGCGTTGTCTCTAGGAATCAAGACTAGTAGTTGCCCAAATTATGATCAATTACCCTATGGGTGATTTGATTTTTAGAAGACCACGCTCCCCCTGCGGGATAGAACTAGGTCTTACCTATGAATCATATCCTTGAATCTCTGCATGGTCAAGGTGTCGATGAGTAGGAAATTTTCTCCAAGATAAGACTTAGTGGACTATCTTAAGTGTTTCCCCTATTTTTGGAAGGGGGGAACCTTACAAGATCACCTAGAGGAATCATCTCCTTTTCCTTTCATGAATTTCTTTCTTGGAAGATAAAGGAAAATGTGTTGAGATAACCTACCACTAGAACATTGGAAGATGGGCCCTGGAGTGTGGAATCAACTATCCAAGATAGTTAGTATAGGAATGAGGGTAGTTAGGACCCCTTAGGTCTCACTGTTAGAGGGATCAATTCAACATTAACTCAAAGTTTCTCCTTGCATTCTAGGAACATAGGAAACTTTAGTTATCTACTGTCCAACCCTAGTTGAGGTCAAATAATCTAGGTATGCCTGATGCTTGTGTGTTGAATCTACAATGGGATCTAGTTGTGGGATTGAGTTGACTTTATTATCAAGGGTAATGTACTCTTTCAAAGTTCCAATTGCCGATGCAATGAAAGGTTCCTCTTTTAAAAACAGAACAAATACTTTCTTAGGAGATAGATTCAACACTAAGGCATGATCCATCCAACCAATATGGTAGTTTTTTTGAGCCATCCAATTACAGCATAGTATCGCTTCTTCAATCATCTCACTTGCATTCATCACATAAAAACTAATTTTCAAGGGATTATTTTCAACGTGATGTTTAATGAGTAAAACTCTTTGGGAAGTATAAGTACATTCACTAAATAAATTGGATTATGCTTTAACAATCTTTAGCTTTAGATGTCCACCAAGAGCTTGCCAAGTTTCAATACCCTTTTTGCTCCTACATCAACCGGTCCCAAGGCTTGTGTAATCCCCATTTTTATTCTCAACCCTAGCTACAGACGATCGATTTGTTATCCTCAAGCGCAATGGATTTAGCTATATTATCTCAAACCAAATCTGTTTCCATTGTTGTAAAATGAGCTTTGTGTGAGACTTATTAGCCCTAAATTATTTATTATCCATGGCTCTAACCCTAGACGAGATGTAGCCTTAATTTCATTAAGGATTTCCTTTGTCTTGGGTTTACTTGATTCTTTTTATGGTTTTATGTATGTTAGTATACACTCAATGCCTGCCTCACAGCATGTATCTCACTTTGATGTATAATGCACATTTGTTAGGCCCCCATTATGAGAAGTAGCCATGGTGCATATGTCTTTAGTGGGAACCTCGGCTTAGATGCCAATGGGGTCATTATTATAACCATTGATGATGGTGGAGATGGCTAGGGGTACGAGCGTTAGCTGGGGTCCGAGGCATCACCCCGACTGGGGGTCCCAGGAGGGGGACTAGATGCCCCCTTAGCATGGGTTCAGGGGCGAGAGCCCCCGAGGTGACGATATGAGGAATATTATCTAGAATATTCTCTCAAATACCAGGTCCATCATTAGTGGGTGGTGGTTGGTGGGCCGCATTCTTGTTGATACGCGAGCTGTGACCATGTCTATGTAGTGTAATTGCCCTCGTTGTCTACGCATCTGCCACACTGCCTACAGTACTATATATGCACACCTACTCTTCCACCAAAGGATGGCTAACATTTGATTTCCCTTACATGAGATTATAATGGTTGCATTCATGTCCTCACCTTTGAGTATTAATATTTTCCTAGCCTGTTTTATGGAAACTTTAGGAACACTCTCATCCATATCAACATCTCAGTTTTCTTTTTCGGTTTTATCAAACTCATTATATTTGGCTTTGAGTCAATTCCTTAGCAAAGGCTCATATGTTGTTCCATGTAGCAGGCTTATCATGTAAAATTGGCCTAAAGAAATGGTTATTGGGGTAGACAAGATTGTCTACTCTACAACAACTCTACATCCCTGGGTTGCCTACTTCTTACTTGAGCTTGTTTGTCCTTAGGGAATCAAATAATCTAGTTGTAAAAGGCACAAGAGTTTCTTATTTTTTAGTTCTTTCACTTCCACTTCCACTTCCCAAGTATTGAAGAAAAGTTTCTAATGATCCCACCAGGGAGTCAAGGTCAAACCTATTCTTAATATCACTATAGGTGAAACTTTAGATCTTGGAGGAGATCTTAGGGCCATATGTTGGAATAGATTTCTAGAGGTCGGATCATCCACATCCTCAAGGATTCTTGAAGAGGAAGATCATGCCTCCCTTGAAGATGAGTGCCTTTATTAAGTTCATGGTGGGGGAGATTTATAATCATTTCATCTCTTCTAGGAGAGTACTTAAGCCCTTTTCTTTCCAATTCTACCATATTGATGGATCCTTCTTTAGAATCAAGCATAATAAGAACTTTGTTTTCAGTTTTTGGGTAATGGAAAGAGGTGCACGAGAACTAGGTTTTGGAGTTTTTACTAGTCCATGCATGCTCTCCAATTCCCATCAAGTGTGCCTAACCGAGTTCCTTAAGGGGATCGTTTTCTTCCACTAAGTTAGGATATTGATCCAATGCTTTGAGCAATGTCTAATGGTTTGCCTCTTGTGTAGTTCAAGGTTTATCAATAGGGATAAAAGGCATTGATCTTGAAGAAGATGAATCAGATACATTTTGGATCTCAAGCTTATCCTTGATGTTGCTAATTAAAATAATCTTCTTCTTTTGTTTCATGCTTATTTTTTCATTCTTGGAGGTTAAAGCATCAATATATTTCTTATCTAGAGCATTCTTAGCTAGGACTCTTGTCAATTACAATCTAAATTAGTGTAAGGAAATCTTATTTACATTTGTTTAAGATTCCCAACATATTCAAGGCCATTTTTGGCCTAAAAGGTCCACCACTTAATTGTTAAGTGGTACAATAGGGGTGGTGTTGCGCCCAGCGGCTCAATGGCAACACAAAGCACAGTTAAACCACTTCCCATGTCATGAGCACCACCTCGGTACTACACGTGTGAAGGTGGTGGCCTGTAACCCCACGAGAGTAGCTATTTCCAAGATCAAGAAGACAAAGCTTAAAAGGATGGCTGATCACTACTACAAGGTTGCAAGGATGCACGAGTGAAGACTGCATGCTAGTTGACACCCAGTAGTGAGAAGTAAAACATGCTTATAGTCTTTAAAAGTAATAGTCTTTGTGTCAAGCAGTTGCTCTACATTGATCCTAGAATGATTCTTGAAGTAATCAAAGAGCAATGTTGCCATTCATTATGTCTCTATGTACTCTACATGGGAGGCTTCAAAGAATGGATTATCTGTGCTAGCCCATGGGGCTACTGAATTATTTGCTACTTTGTCTTTTAGGTGCTCATTTTCTTTGTTTAGATCTTGGTTAGCATCCTACATCTTTAGGACCTCAACCAGCAACTCTCCACACACGAGAGCATCTTTGTGTTGTCCGTGGCTAATTCCACATCAGCCTTCACCTTTGTGAGTCCATGGCTAATTCCACATCAGCTTTCACCTTTGTGAGTCCTGCTTGTATCCTGGTGGCCTCTTCTTTTGCTTCACGTAGCCCAGCTTCCATTGCAGTCTTGTTTTCTAGGTATGTGTCCTACCCTTTCTGCGCCATTGAACGGCCTCCTCTATTTGATTATGGAGTGACCTTGTACTTTGCCCAATCTCCGGGCCTTTCTCTTCTGAGTTGAGATTCATATTCGAGATAATGTTGCATCTCTAATTCTAGTGCATTCAGCTTATTGATTGTGTCAATTTTAAACTTTGTGCTCCTCTCTTGAGCTTTTCTTTGTATTCTTCTACCTGTGTCTTAGCCTTGTCTCTGTCTTCCATGGTCTCTCTCAAAATCTCTGCATACTCCTGGGAGGGTGTGGCATCCTATAATTCTTGGTGTAATTCCTTATTTCTTTATGCTAGTTTTTTAGCCTCCTTCTCCTAGTGAGCTTCCTTCTAAGCAATGGCCTTCAAGGCTTGCACCAGGTTCTTGTCCTCATATTCTACTTATTTCTCCTTTCCAAAAGTACTTGGTTTAGGGGACCCCAAACCTGGTAGGCGGCTGCTGTCACTATTATTGATGTTGTTGTTGTTGTTGTTGTTGATGATGTTGTTGTTATTGCTGCTGCTCCTTGTATGTGTCATCATCTTCATCTAGGTCATGGATGACCTTTTGAGCCTTACAAGCCATTTGTTCCTGAATTTCAAGCAAGGCTTCCAAGGCTTTTGGTCCCATACCTTGTTAAGTTTGGCCTTTGTTGTTTTAATAATTACTGCTTTAGTATCAAGCTGAAGACACATGATCTCTTCTTCCTCCTAGGTCTTCAGGGCTTGGACCTCTATCTTGGTGACCGCCAATGCTGTTGTGCTCTCCAGCACTTCTTCTTTTAGCCCTTGGATATCACCCCAGACCTTAGCTGGCTTTTGTGCTTCCACTAACTCTGCTATGAGCCTGTCCACTTGAGCTTTGAGCATGTTTTTCTCACTGGTAAGGGTTATGATCTTCCCTTCCCTCAGGTCTTTTTTCTGGTTGGGACTAAGGCCTTCTCCGTTTGAGCGAGCTTGTTCTGCGTTAAGGCGTTATGCTGAGCCATTATGTTTGCTTTGCTCTCTAGGTCCCCAGCTTTAGTTGCAGCATTTTTGAGCAGCCCATGTTGCTGATTCAGGGTGCACATCTAATTAATGGTGTTCTAGGCTTTTGACTCATATTCTGTTACTCTCAAATGGGCTAGTTTGAGGTAGTAACACTGGTACAGGCATCTCAATAGGTCTGACTACTCCTCTCGTATAGCTGCTAGACCTTGAGTCTTAATTGGTGGGGTTCCAGAAGAGCAAGTGACCTTTAAGGAGCAAGCAAAGCCAAAGATCCTAAAGGAGAAGATACATAATGTGTCCAAGGGAGAGTCTTCCAGAAGTTGGTGTCAATCATGTCTTTGAATGTCTTAATCCATGATAATAATACATGTGTTAAAAATCAATGCTCCTCTTGTGACTATGTGGGATGATTGTCGTGTTGTTCTATGTTGTAAAGCCCCCATTATGAGGAGAAGCCGTTTGTGTTAAGCATGCCTGGGTTCCCTCAGGCTAATACCTAGTTTGTGTTAAGCATGCCTGGGTTCCCTTAGGCTAGTACCTAGTTTAGACATTCAGGCAGGTGGCCGGATGGTTAGGAGACAACATACAAAGTCTTGGCATCTTGCCAAATGCTATGCACTACTAGCTCCCACTACTGGGCAACGGGATATCTTCCTGAGACACCATGTCCTTGAGTTGTAGGACCTCGAGCATTAGCCGGGATCTGAGGCATCACCCCAGTCAAGAGGTCCAAAGCCCCCTAGGCAAGGGTACAGGGGCACAGGGAGCCCTTAGCCCAATGGTATGCTTTATCTATTATAGTACCAATCGGGCTGCATGGTCAATTAGGCCTACAAGTGTCTGGCAAAGGTAGGTCGACTCACGCCCCAATCCTAGGTGCTATATATAGACTCGTTTGGCAAACCAATTTATTCATCAAGTTACTATGATCTTCTATTGGTGTGAGTCCTTAGAGTGTAAAAGCATCCTCCATCTCAGAGTCTGCTCTCAAATCACCATCTAAGCTCCATTAGGAGCGCATGAGTGGGCGGGCTACCATCATCATAAATAATTGGTGCAACAATAATTCATTTTTTTAAATTTTCCATTCCTCTTGCTTTTTAGTATCTATCTCGTGATCATGTTCCTCAATTAAAATTTCTTACAACATGATGCCACTATCTAATGATCTAGTGTTGAGGTCAAACTTCATCCCTTCTTTGCGTACTCATCTTAAATGCCAATGAAGAGAATGATCAGGTTGAGGACCCTTACTATTGCAACTATGGCCTGATCCAAGATTGCTATCATGAATTGTCTCTCCTTGTATTAAGGGTGTTAAACCTACCGTGCTCAAATTTATAAATAAAATGAGAGTCCCTTTTTCTCCTTTCCTTAAACTCTTGCTTTGTAAATCTTCTCTTGATAGGCATGTAGAGTGGGTTGATGCAAAGTGACTTGGGCATGGTTCTGTAGAACTCATCATATTGTTTGATTGCGAGTAGGCACCCTCCATGCTGGATGTATGCAAAACTTCTCCATGGGAGTGTCACTGTTCTCTTCCCGTCCTCCTCTTGTTTCCTTTAGATGCTCCTTCTTCCACCTTTTGTAAGCATGGGCAATCATGAATGTGACCAATCTAATCTCGAGCACATCTGCTAACTTAGGACTGGAAATCCTTGAGTTCCTAGCCACATTGGCCCCATGGAGTCTCTTCTACATCTGCTTCCCAAGCTCAATGGCTTCTAGCCCTTCCCCCACCATTAGATATGTCAAATATGCTGATGTGTAGCTCCAACATAGGCCTCTACTTCGATGGTTGGGTGTTGCCGAGCTAAAGGGGGTAATGTGCAAAAGGGGCCTTCTCATCACATGTGGCTTTAGCAAAGGGTTACCTTGATCGATGAGTTTCTCATAGTCATCAACGTGCAGATCTAAAATGGGATGTTTGTTGGGATTCTCTTGTTCTGCCTCTTTAGCACTTTATTGAGGGGCATGCTCAGCCCATTGATGTGGTAGGCTGTCTAGTAATTCATTAGGGTCAAGAGGGTTATTGGGAAAGTCAATAAAAGAAGAAGATGGAATGTCACTCTCAGTTAGTGGTTGGTTAGTTTTCCCTTTTCCCTCCTTTTCCCTTATTATCATGCATCTATGAGAGAATAATGGTTATGGTACTATGCACTAGATATGTTATATCATCTTACCCTTATAGGCAAAGACTTTTTAATAATAAATGCATTGTGTATTGGATGTAAATCCTCCTCTTCTATGAACTGTAGATACTCTATATGAATTTGATCAAAGTCATAAACAAAAGTATTAGATAGAGTATATACATGACTACATATGGTGGCAAAAAGTTTAAGAATGCCATAAGGATGATATGTGATACTACTATGCAGTAGTAGAGCAGGTTCTATGGCTATGTGTGCTAACACCTTACCCCAAATCCACTTCCAAAAGTGGAAAAGGCAAATCATATTTTTACAAGTATTCTACAATTTGCCGTTTGGGCATGCTAGATACATAGAGGACCTTGGAAAAGGCCGTAAGGGAAAAAAGCGGGAAGGTGGAGTTGGGGGTGAATTCTTTGTGCACAATCATGATATCTTTGAGGGGCAGCACTCCGAGGTAGTGGGCTAGAGAGGAGTTGGGACCGAATGCCTTCCCCTTGCCTTGGTGTATTGCCCACTCATCCATCTCCAACACATCATCTTGCAAAGCACATCGTTTATTAATATCCTACAAATATTATTGGATTTTGTAATGAATATGTCTTATTGAGCATCATTACTAGCATAGTCAGGCTTCGCATTCAAGTTGATGGATTACCTCTTCTCATTTTTTATGGGGGGGGTGGTTGTAGGCTTGCTCCACCTTGAGCCCACCACCTTGAGCCCACTATGGGGACCATGGCCTCGTGCTTGGCAATGAGATCCACCTAGATTGCCACAAACACCTCCTCTAGTATGAGGGCATGTTCCCTAACCTGCACTTCTTCTTGCACCACTGAGACAATGGTATGGCCCACTGAATCACCAAGAGGCAGGAACTTCTCTTTGAGCAAAGCTACCAAATTGTGGTCATATGGAAACAAGGAGTCCTTTTGGTAGAAATGATCCCACGGAACTGAGATGGTAGTGTGGCCCACTAAGTCACCGAGAGGCGGAGGCCTTGGCAGAAATGATCCCAAGGAACTCATCCATCCCTAATTTGCATGACTTCTCTAGGCCGTGCAAGAAGATGAATTCCTCACCCCATTAACAACCACAAATCTTAGTGTTCTAAGCTCAAACTCGGGCAAGGGGGCTTCTATGATGGCCCCACACCGTCATGCCCAAAAGAGGATGCCACATCCTCAGCACCATGAGGAAAGGCCATATATAGGGGGACGTCTCCTCGATTCAAGGGTCCTTAGCATCGCGTATAAAATCTCCTAGCTGCAAGGCTTGCATTTCCACCTCCTTATCGAAGGTCCACCTCACTAAGGAGGAAGATGCAAGTGGCTACCCCACGAGAGAAATTCGGTTCCCAATTTACCCTTCTTGAGAGCTGTGACCTCTTCTTCCCCGTTAACAAGGTGCATACCTTCTCTTAAGATTAAGCAACCTTCCCGTAACATTCAAGCCTCTGAGCGAAGGGGCACTCAAATTTGTTGATGTAGCAAAGAAGGTTACAAGGCACCCACTTCACCTCACTTGAGGGTAACGTGATGGAGTGGGGTGCCAAAAGTACTGCTCCATGTACTCGATGGTCTCTTGATAGTCTTTGTGCACAAGACCAATTGTGTTCTGCCATGGCACTAGGAGATCTATATTATGGTTTGAGGAAGGTGTGCTAGGAGGTCTAGTGTGTTGTTTGACAAAGGTGTGCTAGAAGCTCTAGAGGATGAGTTAAAGTGAACACCAAAGTGGATATCTATGATTTGAAAGGTAAACACGTCCATAATGCGTTCACACATGCCCATTGTTTGGGCACCCAAAACCTATCCCTCTCAAATATTGACAATTAAAATTAATTAACAAATAACATCATTACAAAAAAGCACAAAAATAGAGCTACCTTTCTCCAAGCGCCCAAAACCTACTTTTCATAGACATTAATTTAATTAATAAATAACATCATTTCAAAATAGCACAAAAAAAGCATATATGGAACTTCTATTCAACATCAACAAATTACATCATAGTTGTATCAAAATTCAGGGTCTTTAAAAAAAAGATTAAAAATCCACTTTGTGAGGCTAAACAAAACATATATTTTGGGGGAAGCGGTCCTACAATCAAGAGACCATTGTAGATCATCAGGACTCTATGAGTCATCGTTGGCTCCATCTGCTTTCCAATCTATAAGAGGAAAAAAGAAACCCAATATTAGAAATGAGTCAGTAAGTGAACAAGTGAAGGAAATCAACTTTCTTCTTTTCAATTTGAAGCTTGCCTCTTTTATTTCCTCAAACCCCATGAAGTTATAGTGCTCATGGAGGTCCGCAACGCTCCAATGCTTGCTAGCATTCACTCTTTACACCAAACCACTAGGCATCCTAATATATACCTCAATTGGTACAACCTCCTCCTCTGATGCTTGAACCGATATCCACTTTCCATACTTCTTCATCCCCACAACCATTCATAGTGGAAGCAAACATAAAAATCATTACTTTCAAGTATCAAAAAGAGACGGATGATTCTTGTAAGGTTCGGAGAAACACTTAAGATAGTCCACTAAGTCTTAACTTGGAGAAAATTTCCTATTTATCGACACCTTGACTATGTAGAGATTCAAGGATACGATTCATAGGCAAGACCTAGTCCTATCCCACAGGGGAAGCGTGATCTTCTAAAAGTCAAATCACCCATAGGGTAATTTATCATAAATTGGGCAACCACTAGACTTGATTTCTAGAGGCAACGCTTTTTTCCTCATCCATGCAAGGCACAGCCCGCTGACCTAGTCTTCTAAAATAGAGTTGCCCAAGAACCTAATTATCTAGCGTAGGGCTTTCACTTAATCTGTTGGAAAGCTACCCGACTAATCGGCTCCACCCGTCCGTAGGATGGTGCCATCGGGGCATTCCATCCTCCCACTTTCCACCCTACTCACGCGCGTCAATTTGTTTTCTAATTAATCCTACCACACTGTTTGCAATAAATAAACATGTTCCTTAATTAATTACGGCCCTTGGTTTGTTGAAACAGTCTTTTTACATAATACAATCATGACAAAGACAAGATATATATATAAAAAGTTGATACATGAATCAATTCCATACAAGCCAAACCGGCTCTCTTATTCTTTTCCTTTATTCTGTCGATGATCTAGAATTTGGCCTTCCAGCCACACTACATGCTGGGCAAAACCCTACGGGACTATACACCTCATCGTCGGTCACCGCTGGCGAGGACTCAAGCCGGCCTGTCGCCCTCTCAGGCTCCATCGCTCGATCCTCCAACCCCTTAGAGGGATGTCTGCACACTAGGGTGGGCTTATTTACCGCACTAGCCTGGCCCTCAGAACTAGGCAGCATCATAACCTCTCGCCTCAATCAACGAACCTTATTCTTCCCATGGTACGAGGGATACCTTGGGCCATTCCCGAGCTTTGCTAACGATGCCGCCCGGCTACACAAGCACGGAACGGAGTTAGCGTTGAAGCCAGGAAAACTTGCACTCTTTAAAGATAACAATTTCAATGCAATTTATTAAATACAGCATCACACAATTCGTAACTTCATACAATTTTATGTCATTATTTCAAAAAGGAAAAGATACACATTTATTAGCAATATATATAACAAAAACTTTTCTTTAAAATATAACCAATCTAACCTGGCCACCATTTCCTTGAGGAGCTTGAAGAGGGAGGGTTGGAGCCGCATTGGGACCGTCTTCCCTAATTTCGTTGTTGCGTGCTCCCCTCGGGGTAATATTCTGACGTTTTCGGGATGGGGCCATCTTGGAAGTCGACTTGTAGGGCTCGCTACTGCGGTCGAAACGCTTCAGTCAGATCTCAATTCTGAGATCGTTTGCTCACCGTACGAGCAAAAGACTATAGCGTATGAACTCTAAAGGCAAAAATCCCTTATTAAAGTCTACGCAAATGGGGGGGGGGAATTGTGAGATGTCCTTAAGACCAAAAACGTGGAGGAGGGCTGTGAGGGCTGCTGTAAGTCTATTCACACCGGTGGGGGGGGGAGAAGAGTTAAGGACACTGCCTCTTAGCAAGAGGGGGATGGAGGAAAATTAGTTTATCTGAAAAGAGGCAATTGAGGGTGTGTGAGAGGGGCAGCTGTACTGTAGCAAGTACGCTACACAGGGACGAACAGCGGTATGGATGATGATACAACAGGGCATACGCTGCACAGAAATGCGTGTAGCCTGTGGAGCACCCCAGGGGGTTTATATAGCTGAGGGGTACGAGAACGGGCGCTGCGCAAAGCAAGGACGAAAGGATGGTGTACCGTCAAAGGCTATGGATTAGTGGCCTGCATGGGTCTAGGGGAAAGGTACGGTGTCAGTTGTCCGGCAAAGGAGTGGTACGCATGTACCTTACCTGGTTTGGGGCAACATGGGTGTCCACATAGGGGTACGTGTGGACCGTACACTGGACGGTCGTCCTTTGGTTCTTGGGCGGCCATCGTACGGGCACCCTAGTAAGTGTGTACGGCTCAAATTTTGGGGCGGGGTACCCAAATTTAGGACGCCTGCCTCGATTTGGGTGTCGGACCGCCCTGGGGGTGAAATTTTTTTCTGTCCGGGGGGTTCTTCTGGTCGTTGGGGTTCAGACCGTTTGTCAATCGGACGCCCGGTCGTGCATTTATTAAGGTTTAAAGGTCATCACTTTTTAACAAAAATGACTACAATTTGTATATAAGCTTGATCCAGTGTCCATTTTGGATGCTGTAAAATCCTATATTATGTTAAAATCACGCGCAGATTCCAAATTTGGGCTCAAAATTTGAAGATTCTAAGTAGAAATGACTCAAATAATAAAATCATTGATTTTTATACCATAAAAACTCATAAATTTATCTATTACATGAATATTTCTTTATTAGTGAAGATGGGTATGTTACATCCTTCCCCCCTTAAAGAAATCGAGATGTCCTCATCTCGTCATGAATTGGGGATAATCCCTTAAGAGTGTAGCTTCATCTTCCCAAGTTGCATCTTCTTCAGGGTAACCTTTCCACTGTACTAGATGTTCTACAAGAGTTCTATTTCGGAGTTGCCTTTCTCTAGAATCTATAATGCTATTGGGCTGTAATTCAAGGACTCCTTGAGTAGGGATTACAACTTGTTCATCATCAAGAATATGATCGAGACTGGGTATATATGGTTTTAATAAACTTACATGAAATACATTGTGGAATTTGATATGGGCTGGGAGTTGGAGTTTATAGGCACTTTTACCTAGACACTTGATAACTGTATAGGGACCACAATACCTAGGGCTGAGTTTCTTATATTTCCTAAGTGATAGAGAACTTTGTTTGGGTCGCACTCGTAGAAGAACTCTGTCTCCTTCCTTGAAGATCCTTTCAGACCTCTTGGTGTCAGCATAATGCTTTTGTCGATCTTGGGCAGCTTTAATATCCTTTTGGATTGCCTTGGCTTGTTCCTCCATCTCTTCGAGCATTTTCCTGGATGCCTCAACTCTTATGGTCGGATCAGAGAAATTTAGAGGAGACAAGCATTCATGCCCATAGAGTGCTTTAAACGGTGACATTCCTATGCTTTGATGATAAGATGCTATGTAGACAAATTCTACCAGAGGAAGGTATTGAATCCACCTTCTTGGTTCCCGTCCACAGTATGCTCTGAGAATGTCTTCAATTACTTGATTGACTCTCTTAGTCTGACCATCGGTCTCTGGATGATAAGCTGTGCTAAAGCAAAGTTGATTTCCCAAGGCTTGAAATAAGGACTGCCAGAACTTTGAAGTGAAGTCAGAATCCCGATCACTTACTATCCTTTTTGGGAGACCATGAAGTTTGAGGACTTCCTTGATGAATATTCGAGCAACATCAGAAGCTTTGAAGGTCTTCTTTGCTAGTATAAGGTGAGCTACTTTGGTAAGTAAGTCCACTACTACCAGAATGGAGTCATATCCTCCTTGAACAGTGGGGAGACTTGTGACAAAATCCATACTAATGCACTCCCACTTCATTTGGGGAATATCCAAGGGTTGAAGTTTTTCAGGCATCTTGACCCTTTCAGCTTTGATCCTTTGGCATGAGAGACATTGCTTCAAGTACCGAAGCACATCATTTTTCAAGCCTACCCAATGAAAGCTCCTTCTTACGGCATTTAATGTTTTTGCATAGCCTAGGTGTCTTGCAGCAAGGCTATTATGAGCTTCATGGAGGATTAGTTTCTTTAAAGCAAGATCCTTAGGGATACATAGCCTGTGATTGAAGTAGAGGCTTCCTTCATGAGTGGAGTATCTCTTGATTAGATTCTTCTCTTTCTCTGAATTTCCTCCTTCTTCTACTAACTTCATCATCCTCTGATAATCTGGGTCATGAGATGAGACTTCTTCCACCTTGACTAGTATGGGATTATTTGGCATTGAAATTGCACTCAAGAAAGATTTGCGGCTAAGTGCATCTGCTACCACATTATCTTTCCCAGGGCAAAATTTGATGTCGAAGTCATATTCTTGTAGAATTTCAATCCATCTCCTTTGCCGCATGTTGAGGTTAGGCTGGGTGAAGATCCACTTTAGACTTTTGTAGTTACAAGCTGGAATTTGCCCCCCAAGAGATAATGTCTCCATAATTTGAGGCAATGAACAACTGCTAAGAGCTCCAAATCATGGGTGGCATAATTTGCTTCATATTGCTTTAGCTTGCGGGAAGTATAAGCGACTGGTCTTCCTTCTTGGCCTAAGACACCACCAAGTGCTAGACTACTAGCATCAGTAATCACTTCAAAATCCTTGGCGAAATCAAGAAGCTTCAGGACTGGGGCAGAAGTAATAATTACCTTGAGCTGATCAAAACTGTTTTGATGGATTGGCAGCCACACTATTTTGCAATCCTTCTTAAGAAGATCCGTCAAAGGTGCAGCTACCAAGGCATAATCTTTGATAAAAATCCTATACCATCCCGTGATTCCCAAAAACCCACGAACTTCACGAACTGATTTAGGGGGTGGCCACTCCAAAATATCCTTGACCTTGGCGGGGTCTACTGAAATGCCATCTTTGGAGACGATGATTCCAAGATACTCAATTTGATGAGTAAAGAAGGTACATTTGCTTTTCTTGGCATAGAGTTTGTGTTTGCGCAACAATTGTCGAACTCTACATACATGCTCCTCATGCTCTTCCATTGATTTGGAGTAGATTAAGATGTCATCAAAGAAAACAAGCACAAATTCATCCAAGTAAGGACGGAATATATCTTGCATTAGGCGGTTAAAGGTTGCAAGAGCATTGGTTAACTCGAATGACATTACAGTAAACTCATAGTGGGGCCATAACGGGTATTGAAGGCTGTCTTGGGTATATCTGCTTCCTTGACTTTGATCTGATAGTAACCAGACCTCAAATCTATTTTTGAGAAGATTTTGGCCCCATGAAGCCTGTCAAGAAGCTCGTCGATGCAAGGGATAGGATACTTATTCTTGACAGTGACTTGATTTATCCCTCAATAATCTATGCAGAGGCGGAGAGTTCCGTCCTTCTTTTTTTGGAAAAGAACAAGTGCCCCCCAAGGAGAGCTACTGGGGCGTACAAATCCTTGCTCAATGATTTGGGAAAGTTGCTCTTTAAGTTCAATGGCTTCAAGAAGGGACATTTTATAGGGCGTTTTTGAGACGGGTTGAGCTCCAGGGATCACCTCGATTTCATGATCAACTTCTCGAAGAGGCGGTAGCCCTGTAAGCTCGTCAGGGAAGATGTCAGAGAATTCTTGGAGCCAAGAGGGTTCTGTCTCCATACTGGGTTCAATGGCTTTGTTGAGCTTGACTAAGAAAACTTGCTGACCCTTACGTGTTCCCTTGAGTGCCTTAACTACCCTAGGTTTAGGTTTTCATGTTATCCCCTGAATAGATATTACTTGGCCATGCTCATTTTCAAAAGTGATACTCCCCTGGTTACAATAAATGCTAGCTTTGTTTGCAATTAACCAATCCATCCCAAGGATTCCATCATAAATTCCTAGTGGCAAGACTCTAAAGTGGCCATGAGTTTGCTCATTACCTAGGTCAAAATCAAGGTTCCCTATAGAGTGGCGAGATACTACTTCTTTCCCACTGGCTAACTCTACAGTCATTCTTCTAACTGTTTTTTGACTCAAGTTTAATTTTTGCAAGCACCTAGGAGAAAGAAATGAATGGGTACTGCCACAATCAATCAAAAGCTAAAATGGCTTACCGTGATGAGTGGTTGGGGTTTGGATTACACCAAATTGTTTATTCGGACCTTGGTGTTCTACTGCCGCATGGACGGTGGCACGCTCTTCTTCAACCATTTCCAAGGTCGGTTCTTCACTTATAATACAGGCGGTCCTAGCAACTGCTCCTCCGCGGCCTCTACCACGCCCACCGCCTCTTGCACCTTGGTTGATAGGGGTTCCACGGCCTTGATTTCCTCTGTACCCTTGGGGAAATGATGTTGCCATCTTGGGACAATTGGCTCTAAAGTGTCCCGGCTCATTGCACTCAAAACATAGAGGGCCTTCTCTGGAAGAAGCAGCATACGAGCGGGGGACAAAAGAGTTGCCTTGTCGCCCTCTATTGTAGTAGGGAAAATTCTGTTGGGGTTTCTTGTAGGGTTGATCTTTAGGATTTGCCTCAGGGTAAGATCTCTTTTGATGCTTAGGTTTGTCAGTCTTCATTTCTTTCACAAGAGGCTTTGCTCGTATGAGAGCATCCTGTAATGTGCTTGGCCTCATTGCTTCAAGGCGGGAATCTAAGGGTTCATTTAGCCCTTGGCAGAAATGAGCCACTTGCTGGGAAGTAGTCATAGCTGGGGCATACTTCCGAAGAGTGATAAATTTGGAATAGTAGTCCTCAAGAGTTAAGTTGCACTGCCTAAGACTAAAAAACTCATTCATCTTTATGTATTCATGGGATGGGGGAAGATATCTTTCCTTTGCTGCCTGCTTGATGTCTTCCCACGTTTGAGAATACTCAGTGACTTCCTTGTCACGGTACCACTGTTTCCACCAGAGTTTAGTATCTCCGATGAGGCGAAACCGTGCAAGCATAGACTGATTTGCTACTCCAGTACCGGCGGGGCGGCACAGAAATAATCGTCCATCGCCTCAATCTAGACTTCAGCATCCTTCTCAACCTTTGAACCTTCTCCTTTTTAAAGGAGGGAGGTTGCATTTGCTTGAGCAGGAGCTTCTTCTCCTGGGTATCAGTGTGTAAAGCGCATTGGGAAGTGGAGGGTGATCGTCCTGGCCATCATTGTAAAAACAATTTTAAGATTACAAGATTCATATTTGTACAACGCTTATTTTTGGAGAGTAAAACATTGAAATTATTTTATTTCCAAATATTTACAAGGACAAGTTTTATTACAAAGATCTGAGACTAATACAATTACAATTAGTCTTATTTGCTATCAAGGGAAATTCCTAGGCTTGACTATGACATAAGGGTAGAGCGGTCCACATAGGTGAAATATGGGGGTTCCGCTGTAGTTTCTAAGACTCTAAAAACTGATGGTAAGGGTGGTAGACTCTGGATTGGGGTAGATCCCAACACAGCTACTCTATCAGCAGATAAGATGTGCATCACTTTGTCATACATCCAGCAATCCTGAGGTATGCGAATCCCATCTATAGTCACGGAGGTGTCGGCCCTGGGGGTACCGACGAACCAAAATAAATGGATCATCTTCAACTTTTCAATCCAACGAATCCGCTTAAGGTCGGTGGTGAGGTTCCCAATTCGATCTGCTCGGATGAAGAAATATCTCGACCCACGACTCCAGAAATCTCTACCCCATCCTCTTTCAACACAAGAGAAATGAGGGAGGGACTCTAGTATCTGCACCATAGTGTTGCGAAACTTGAAATTCGAGGAGTGACTAGCAGTCTCGAAGATGCATTGGAAAACTAGAAACTTGGAGTAGGCATCTTCCTCTTCCTACAATCATTCAAACATCAATTCAACTTATTTGTTTTAGTAGGATGTTTTTACTAATTAACATTATGTTAGGTAAAACATTCATTGCAAAACAATCCTTAAATGGCAATTCCTAGGAGCTAAGATCGGCTTTGATACCAATTGTAAGGTTCCTCTTTCTAAAATAGGAGAAACACTTAAGATAGTCCACTAAGTCTTAACTTGGAGAAAATTTCCTATTTATCGACACCTTGACCATGTAGAGATTCAAGGATACGATTCATAGGTAAGACCTAGTCCTATCCCACAGGGGAAGCATGATCTTCTAAAAGTCAAATCACCCATAGGGTAATTTATCATAAATTGGACAACCACTAGACTTGATTTCTAGAGGCAACGCTTTTTTCCTCATCCATGCAAGGCACAGCCGCTGACCTAGTCTTCTAGAATAGAGTTGCCCAAGAACCTAATTATCTAGCGTAGGGCTTTTGCTTAATCTGTTGGAAAGCTACCCGACTAATTATCTAGCGTAGGGCTTTTACTTAATCTGTTGGAAAGCTACCCGACTAATCGGGTCCACCCGTCCGTAGGATGGTGCCATCCGGGCATTCCATCCTCCCACTTTCCACCCTACTCACGCGTCAATTTGTTTTCTAATTAATCCTACCACACTGTTTGACATAAATAAACATGTTACTTAATTACGGTCCTTGGTTTGTTAAAACAACCTTTTTACACAATACAATCATGCCAAAGACAAGATATATATATAAAAAGTTGATACATGAATCAATTCCATACAAGCCGAACCGGCTCTCTTATTCTTTTCCTTTATTCTGCCGATGATCTAGAATTCGGCCTTCCAGCCACTACATGATGCTGGGCAAAACCCTACGGGACCATACACCTCATCTAGCGAGGACTCAAGCCGGCTTGTCGCCCTCTCAAGCTCCATCGCTCGATCCTCCCGTCCCTCAGAGGGATGTCTGCACACTAGGGTGGGCTTATTTACTGCACTAGCCTGGGCCCTCAGAACTAGGCAGCATCATAACCTCTTGCCTCAATCGGCGAACCTTATTCTTCCCATGGTATGAGGGATACCTTGGGCCATTCTCGGGCTTTGCTAACGACGCGGCCCGGCTACACAAGCACGGAACGGAGTTAGCGTTAAAGCCAAGAAAACTTACACTCTGTAAAGATAACAATTTCAATGCAATTTATTAAATACAACATCACACAATTCGTAACTTCATACAATTTTATGTCATTATTTCAAAAAGAAAAAGATACACATTTATTAGCAATATATATAACAAAAACTTTTCTTTAAAATATAACCAATCTAACCTGGCCACCATTTCCTTGAGGAGCTTGAAGAGGGAGGGTTGGAGCCGCATTGGGAGCATCTTCCCTAATTTCGTTGTTGCGTGCTCCTCTCGGGGCAATATTCTGACGTTTCCGGGATAGGGCCATCTTGGAGGTTGACTTGTAGGGCTCGCTGCTGCTGCGGTCAGAACGCTTCAGTCGGATCTCAATTCTGAGATCGTTTGCTCACAAGACTATAGCGTATGAACTCTAAAGGCAAAAATCCCTTATTAAAGTCTACACAAATGGGGGGGGATTGTGAGATGTCCTTAAGACCAAAAACGTGGAAGAGGGCTGTGAGGGCTGCTGTAAGTCTATTCACACGGGGGGGGAGAAGAGTTAAGGACACTGCCTCTTAGAGGGGGATGGAGGAAAATTAGCTTATCTGAAAAGAGGCAAATGAGGGGGTGTGAGAGGGGCAGCTGTACTGCAGCAAGTATGCTACACAGGGACGGACGGCGGTGCGGACAACGATACAACAGGGCATACGCTGCACAGAAATGCGTGTAGCCTGTGGAGCACCCGGGGGAGTTTATATAGCTGAGGGGTACGGGAACGGGCACTGTGCAAAGCAAGGACGAAAGGACGGTGTACCGTCAAAGGCTATGGATCAGTGGCCTACATGGGTCTAGGGGAAAGATACGGTGTCAGTTGTCCGGCAAAGGAGTGGTACGCATGTACCTTCTCTGGTCTGGGGGGCAGCATGGGTGTCCACGTAGGGGTACGTGTGGACCATACAGTGGGCGGTCGTCCTTTGGTTCTTGGGCGACCATCGTATGAGTACCCTAGTAAGTGTGTACAACCCAAATTTTGGGGCACGGTACCCAAATTTAGGGTGCTCGCCTTGATTTGAGTGCCGGATCGCCCGGGGGACGAAAATTTTTTTTTGTCTGAGAGATTCTCTTGGTCGTTGGGGTTCAGACCGTTTGTCAATCAGATGCCTGGTCGTGCATTTATTAAGGTTTAAAGGTCGTCGCTTTTTAACTAAAATGACTGAAATTTACGTATAAGCTTGATCCGGTGTTCGTTTTGGATGCTGTAAAATCCTATATTAGGGTAAAATCATGCGCAGATTCTAAATTTGGGCTCAAAATTTGAAGATTCTAAGTAGAAATGACTCAAATAATAAAATCATTGATTTTTTTACCATAAAAACTCATAAATTTATCATGAATATTTCTTTATTACTAAAGATGGGTATGTTACAATTCTATAACTTTGCACTTATAGATGTCATTCTTGTGCACCCCCTCCACTACACATGACAATTGTCCCCTAGCAAGGCATGCATTTGCATCCCTTCCAATGCTTTATATATGAACATGATGCGAGCTTAGGTGAATGTAATGCCACAAAAGAATATGCACAAAAATGAGAATGGAAAAAAACAATCGAGGCCTACCTGTTGAGATTGGCAATGCCAAATTGATGTGGTGAGAAGTGATTTTGTCTTGATTGGAGAGATTATATGTACACACCCAAGTTTACATTGAAGAGGGGTGTTGAAATGTGCAATGTAAAATTAATGGGTTATTTGGTTAAGTATGTGAACGCACCCTAGAGGTGCAAGATATTGTGGTAAATAAGAATGCCACATGTGCTATTGTATGGTGTGTGAGTGTTGACCAAAAGAGTGGAAAAGGGAGTACCACATGGCATGATGATGTGTAAAGTGGGATAAGGCTAGCACCTCGAACTAGGGATGCAAAGGCAAATCTAGTGGACAAGACCCTACATTCCAATAGAAAAAGGACCACTATAATCTCACCAACCATGCCAGTGGCATAAGTGTGAAAGCTGTCACCCAGGCCATCATCAATGTCCATTGTAGCACTAGTTGAGCTCGATATCTCAACACCCTCCCTTGAGCTCAACTTCACACACTACACTCTAAGTAAGCTCCTAAACCTGTGGAGATTCTCTATGCCCAATTCTTTCGTGAAGATGTCAGCCACATGATCCTCTATACTAGATCTACATCACCTGCTAGAACCCTCTCCCTCACAAAGTGATAGTGCACCTCAATATGCCTCATATCACCACCCTATCCACGGGATCACCCATATCACCAACAAGTAGCTTCTGAAACCAAGCTACCTCACAAGCTGCTATAGGCAGCACTCCTCTAATCTGCCTCTGTACTCAACAAGGCAAATGTTGGCTACTTCTTATTGCTCCAACTCATAGCGGAACTCCCAAATGAGAACATAAAACCAATGGTAGATCTCTTGTCTGCAACACTACCAGCCCAATCACAGCATCTATGTACCCATGTAGCTGTATCGCTATACCAGCCTCATAGAAAAGTCCATAATCAACTATGGACTTTATGTACCTTAGAATTGTTATGGCTCACCCTAACGCCCCTTGAAACACATCCAATTGGAGATTACCTGATTGTCGTGAGGATCTTTCCAATGGCTGAGCTCGTAACCCTTGAGGTCTCCAAGCTCTACAACTCCTTGAGAAGCAATTCCACCGCACCTCCAGCGAACATTGTCACATTGCCGCGTTGCACTACGTGTACTTGCCCCTCATCTCACCTCACATCACTCACACACACTCACTACCATAAATTAGGGAGAGAGATTAGTAAGTGGATTAGCAAGAGTAAGACTCAATTGCACAATGGGAGAGTCTCTTGTATTATGAGAGAAATTCACTTATATACATGGCCATAAGTGTTCACACTCACTTAAACTGTGGCCATAAGTGTTCACACTCACTTAAACTGTGGCCGGTCGGGCACTTTAGGCTCATAAAAGACCTAGTGCTATTACAATGACTACTCTCATAATATATCCATTAAGTACATCACTTAGGACTTCATCCTACATGCTACCACACACTCTTGAAGCGAGAATCGCCATAAATACTCCATCACACCATTACGGGGGCCTGTCCAAAATATAGATTTGGATGCCATTGTTTCATATCTTGAATGTATGATCTTTTGGTGTATCTACCTTGACTCCTTGATATAAGATAATGGTAGTAGCTCTTGTTAACCCTAGGAATGGGTTAACATTCCCCCCTTCCTCATGGCGATCACGTCCTCGTCGTGATCGCGTTGAAGACCTTTGTGGGGAGAATCGATAAGCTGTGTTGATGGCTTTTGATGTTAACATTCAATGGTCATTATTCGTTCGGAAGGAATGAGAAGGACTAGTTAGTAAATAAAAAGGTTAGTGGATTTTTGGGAATTCCTAATGGCTGGGTGGGCGGGGTTTTTTGCGAATGATTGTAATTTTTATATTTGTGTGAGCTTTTTGGGGGTTTTTTGCTCACTTTGTTTTTGGCAATCATAAGCAAGGTTACATGTGATTTGTGTTAGTGGGGACGCTAAGAGATGTTAATAATGGAACAGAAGAGAGGGAAGGATCCAGAGAAACATAGACATAATCACCAGAATGAGATGGTGATTCTCAGTTCCTCATTTGATTCATTAAAGCAACATTCATCATTTGAAGAAATTGGCCTTCCATGATGTCCCTTTGGCAAGATTCTTGTCAAATGTTGTTGAGTAGGACCTGTTCCTACATGCTTCTTCCCATGTGCTTTTCATGCTTTTATGTATATTTAAATACTCTAATGAAACAGATATAGATGAAGTACAAGAATTGAGTCAAATAGACTCTTATTAAGCTGTTGCTTTTTATTGAAGTAGCCACTCATTGGCAAAACTTGAAAGAATTATGTCAGTTTGCGATGCTAAGATATCATCACACTAAGGATTTGAGATCATCGATTTGTGAAGATGGTAGCGTCGTTTGGAGAGGTTTGTAATTTTAAGAAAAATTCTAGGCACTGGGTTATACCATTGACCAGGCTTTTTGCCCACCATGGCCCCCCATCCAGAGATGTACCTGGAAAGTTATTGATGGTGAGGCTTTGGTTCAAATGTTCTCTAGTGCATGAGTGTGGATATGTACTCATGGAGCAACTACTACATTAACTTGGCCAAAAGAATAGTAAGCTATAAGCTTAACAAAATATAATGGCTATTAAAGATCCTTGCAAGTTGCCATATACGTTACTCCCTTGTGTTGTTTGTGTTTTTGTTTTCTTGGTTTTTACCACCTTGCGAGCAATAGGTTCTTGTGTCTACTCTCCTTTTTGGAGAATAGGTTCTTATGTCTGCCTTGTAGCTTCTGCACTTATCCTTCACATCCAAAGGGGTGAAAATAGCATTGTGAGTTTGTCTTTGATGCACTCATAAGTCTCCATTCCAGAAGTGAGAATTGATTCTTGAATTTTTGGCTCAAATGTTGTCGAGGCGATAGGTAATGACTCTTCTGTAGAGAGTATATCTTCCTCTTGAAAGGGAAAGCGGTACTCCTCCGAGTTTTGTATTTTGGTTGTTTTTTTGGATTGGCCTTATGAGGTTCAATCACAACCGGCGATCCTGTAAGACACTCAACCAGTTGTTTTTTTAGGATTGGCCTTATGAGGTTCAATTACAACCGGCGATCCTGTAAGACACTCAACCAAATTTTGTTTGTAGGTTACGCAAAGCCTTAATTTGGGGTGATTGGGCAAGTTCTAGTTTCTTGATTGGTCTGTGAGGTGCACCTAGTGCTCTTCAAAGGTCACATGTATCTACGAAAAGCTTTGTGTTCTACTCTAATGTTACTGAAGTAGGCTTATAGCATGTTATATTGTACTTGGATAACGTGTCCAAGCCATATTGCCTCTATAAAAAGCCTCTATAAAAAATAACAAAATGCCATGAGGTGATTGATCTCACCACCTCTATGCCCAAAAAATATTGCAGCTCACCCAAATCCTTCATCTCAAACTTTTGCTTCAAAAGCGTCTTGACATCCTGTATGTCAACATCACTATCACTAGTGATAATCAAGTCATCCACATAGATGACTAATAGCATGATCCCTCTATTTGTCTTTTTCACATAAAGTGAAAGCTTCAAGCCATATAAGGCTTTGCGTAACCTACAAACAAAATTTGGGTGTGCATCACTCTCATACCCTGGTGGGTGCATCACATAAACTTCTTCTTGTAAATCACCATGCAAGAAGGCATTCTTTACATCTATCTAATGTAAAGACCAACCCTTTGTTTGCAACCATAGTAATGACAACCCTCACGGTTGCCATTCTTACAACTGGGCGGCTGAATGTTTCTTCATAGTCAATGCCATAAGTCTACGCATAACCTTTGGCCACCAATCTTGCCTTATACATGCTCACATTGAACCATCAGCATTATGCTTAACTCTATACACCCACTTACATCCAATTGCCTTCTTTTCTGTAGGCACAGGCACTAACTCCCATGTTGCATTTGAATCCAATGCTGCCATCTCTTCATTCATGGCATCTTCCCATTTCTTTTTTCCAAGTGCTTGGTCAAAACAAGTGGGCTCCAATTCCTGTATTGCTTTAACCATGTAAGCATAATGATGGGTTGTATATCCATCATATCTCAGCCTGTCAACAAGGTACCTAACCCTTATAGACATGCGTACACCTAGATCACTACTAGGTGTCCTAAAAATAGCCGTCGTTCTCCTTACACTAGGAGTAACCACAGATGGAATGCCAAGCTCCTTATCAAGGCTCTACTCAAAGCCACTAGAGCCATCCACATATTTGTGACCTGCTTGATAGATCAGGCACGCACAAAAGGCTCATCTACCTTTTCCTTCCCGTGATACATGTGTACTTGCATATGTCCTCAACCTGCTACCTGACCATGGGCTAACATTAGATCCACTGCTAGAGGACTCTCCAGGTCCACTAAGCACCTGTGATTGCTGCTCTGCATGTGGTGCAACATCATCACCTCTTACATATGCATCTTCTGTTGCCTTCACTATCCGTGCATACCAACTACTCATCTCATCAAAGATAACATCTTTGCTTACTCGCATCTCACGAGTGGTAGGGTTATAACATCCATAACCTTTCTGCTCCATAGCATAACCAATAACAATGCATTTCTCTCCCTTTGGATCCAACTTTGTTCTCACTTCATCAGGAACATGCACATATGCAATACATCCAAACACTCTCAAGTGAGACACATCCAATCTTATGCCTATAAACTTCTGTTCAGGTGTCATACCACGAACAGCTGCAGTGGGTGTCCTATTCATAATGTACACAGCAGTTGCTACTGCTTCTGCCCAAAAAAAAATGTGGCATATTCTTTTCAGCCATCAAGGCACGTGCCACTTCTGCCATATGCATTTTTTTCTTTCTACAACACCATTCTATTGTGGGGTGTAGCTGCATGTAAACTGTCTCTTGATTCCCTGTTTCCTCAGGAAATCGTTGAACTCATTAGAGAAATATTCTCCCCCACCATTTCATCTCAAGCATTTTATTTGCATGCCCTTTTCCTTCTCTGCCAAGGCTTTAAATCTCTGATAGTAATCAAACACCTCACTTTTCTCCTTCATGAAGTAAACCCACACTTTCCTAGTGTGGTCATCAATAAATGTAACATAATTACCTGTAACGTGCAATTGTTGCAGTCTTGGTCGGTCCCCATACATCTAAATGTATGACATCTAAAGGCCTTGCACTAACATGCTTTTCATGTGGGAAAACATGTTTGGCCTGCTTACCAAGCTGGCATGCTTCACATACTTTGTGCATACCATCAACCTTAAACTTTGGCAAACCTGCAGCAATATTTTGGGCCTGCATAGACTTCAGTTGCTGTACATTCACATGACCAATGCGCTAGTGCCATATGTCAATATCTGTAATGACACATGTTATGTATACAACCTGTAAACACAACTGTATCTTTTGTTGAATAACTACTACAGCCGTATTTCAGCACAACCTATAGGTCACTAGATCTAACCAAAGTACATGTACATACACCCAATGTCAACAATACATGTGCAAACACTGTTTGCACTCCCAAAATACATTGCAGTAACCAAATTTCGACCAGAGACATGCCTCAACCAAAACTTCCGAAACTACCAAAAATACCTTGAATGACAGAATGGAGACCAAGACACGCATGAAACGCGATTTTGGCTGCAAAACTGTAATACAACGTATTACATGCCATGCGGGTACCTCTAAGCCTATGAAGACAGCTCCTCAATCGAATATGTATAGCTCTCAGAGCTATCGAGGGGTGTTGTACCTAAACTAAGAAGAGAAAGAGATGATGATGCTCTTACCCATGTATCACTTCCTTGCTTGCTTATTCTTGCCTTTTACTTGCCTCCTTAGCTCTCACACAAACCGGAGCTCTAATACCATAAAGAGAATGTGGGGAGAGAGATAAAGCTTGAATTCCTTGCAAGCTAAACACACACACACACACACAAGACAGTGCAAGACACTTGTTGAACACTCCAATTTGGCATTGAGGGGGAGTGTTGAGATTGGCAATGCCAAATTGATGGGGTGAGAAGTGAGTTGGTCAAATTGATTAGAGAGATTGTATGCACACACCCAAGTTAACATTGAAGAGGGGTGTTGAAATGTGCAATGTAAAATGAATGGGTTATTTGGTTGAGTATGTGAACGTACCCTAGAGGTGCAAGATATTGTGGTAAAATAAGAATGACTATGTGATGGAAGCATTGACTCACCAATACTTGTATGGATAGCTTGAAATGTCTCTTCAAGGCTTTGTAGGGGTTGTTCCAACCAAGTTTAATGGGAATATGTCTGCAAATAAGACACAAACACAAAAACTTATCAAATGATAAAACCCAGATATGGAATGAAAGTTAGCACATTAGGAAAAATAGGAATGCAGGGTGCTTTACAATTGCAAGGAAAATTGGTTCCTCCATGATGGGGTCAAATATGGATGTCGGCAAGCCCATACACATGCTCGAAAATAGCCACCAAACCTTTCTCCTTGTTTTTCTTGAACCCAAGAAACTTACCCTTCCAATGATGATTAAAAAACCCTCCCTAACAAAAACAATGTAGACCACATGCACTTGGCTGTATGAAAACCTAAGCACCCTTACGAAAGCTTGTTCCTACCCATTATCCCATCTCATCCTTCATATTGTGTAATAGGAGCTCTTCAATCTCCTCCTTCGATCTTCTTGACAATTCTTGATGAAGCCATAATCTAATGGATAAAGAGAGACAAAGAAAAAGAGTTTAGGGAGGAATACAAGATAAGGGGTTTTAAAAGAGGTGATTAGCTAGAAAAGGTTTACAGATGGGTAATAATGTGCAGAGAAAGAAAGAGAGAGAGAGAGAGAGAGAGAGAGAGAGAGAGAGAGTGAGCTTGGGAAGGGAGGAGGGAGAGCTTAGGGAGGAAGAGGTCAGGAAGAAGATTAGTAACTATGAAGGAATGTTAAAAACATGGATCGAGCTCTCTTAACTACACATCACACATTAATCTAATCTAATGACATGACTAATGTAAGGTAGATAGAAATAAAGGAGACTCATTGTGACGAGTGTGTGGTAATTAAGTTTAGACTCAAGTTCAATTAGGTTACAAGATGGAAACTTGTACTCATAAAAAGACTTGAGATATTGTGCTTATATTCCATTGTTTGAAATGTCCTCCTCCTTTTATATGAGGAGAGCACAACTTAGCTTTTCTCTTGTATGTGGGATAATTCTCACTTGGTGATGTGCCTTCTCACACTCACTCCATACTTTTCTTGTACTCCATGGAACTGTATTTCTCAACACCCCCACTTGGTGCCAAATCTTTGTTTGACTCTTTACTTTCTACATTCCCCTCTGCTGTGAGCAACTTTGGCTCATGTGCTACTTTGGCACTTCCCCCCCTTAATGGTGACTTGACCTATCTTTGAGGCCTAGAGGTCATCTTCTACCTTAGCTACATCATCGGTGCTAGTGGGTAGGTACAAGAACTTTTTGTAAGAAGGATTTCTTTTCACAACAAATTTTTGTTTAAGAGATGGGTAGTGAGATGATTTTTTGATGCGAGGCTTTTGTCACTTCTCTTTCTTCTTCATTGAATCTTCCCTTGGGAACAACTAATATGTTTACATTTATGAGATAGGTGATGAGTAGTGGAGGACCAGTGCTAGTGTGTCACACATGTGGAGGATATTATTTTGTATCAACTCGAATTATTATTTTATATGGTTATTTTATGGCAATATGCCATGATCTTAATGTATCCATTTTATCTACCCCTTTTGTGTACGAGTATGAACACTTAAATTGTATGTGCACATTAATAAAATTTATGGTGGAAGGCACATAGGTGTAAATAGTATAAGTGCCTTGCTAATTTTGTAAAAGGAAAAGCCCAATCTTGTACGTGCACTCTGTTTTTGGCTCAAGGGCTAAATTTTGGAACATGATTAAAATACCCATGTTGTGGAGAGAGCCTCATATATATATATATATATATATATATATATATATATATATATATATATATATATATATATATATATATATATATATAGAGAGAGAGAGAGAGAGAGAGAGAGAGAGAGAGAGAGAGAGAGAGAGAGAGACATATATATATATATGTACACACACACACACATTAATACTAGTAAAATTTAAAAATATTAATAATATAATATAAATATATAAAAAATACATAGTGAATAATAAATATAGTAAAAAAGTATTGATTATAATCACTAAATATAAAGTGATATAGTGACTATGCAAATAAAGTAAGAATTTATAGTAAATTTATATATCAGATGTATTTGAATAGTACACATACACAACTGTAAATACATAATAGAAAGATAATGAGAGAGAGAGAGAGAGAGAGAGAGAGAGAGAGAGAGAGAATTATTGATTATAATCACTAAATATAAAGTAATATAGTGACTATGCATATAAAGTAAGAATTTATAGTAAATGTATATATCAGATGTATTTGAATAGTACATATACACAACTGTAAATACATAATAGAAAGATAATAAAAGAGAGAGAGAGATTATTAAAAGGTTAGATTGAGAAAGAGAGACAAATCTAGAAAGAGAAGAAGAAGATTGTTTTTACATTATAGCAACTATGCTAAGAACTCTCAAAGGATTATCTGACCAAGGGAGAGAGAACGCCCCCAGAGAAATACTAGAGCAAGATTGAGAGAGAAAGAGAGAGAGAGAGAGAGAGTCCATTTTGACGATCGATAAGGGCACCCACTACAATAAACAAAGAGCACAGTTTCATCATAGCTGTGCATGCCTATAGCCATGGACTGTCTGCAAAAAAATGGGGACAAAGTGGGTGAGATATGTGGGGCTATATGTCCCCACATCTCTCCCCCGTTCTATCCATGTTTTTTTAATCACATTATTTACACACTACTTAATCATATTTTTATAAGAACACTTAAAACACGTAAAATAATTGCCATATAATAATATCATGGATTATATTACAAATCACATATATAGTTACAAATTATATGAGGTGTTCATATCCAAAAATGAATAAAGATGAAGACATGAAAAATAATTAAATTAATGCATCATCTTCATCTTCATCTTTGCCCACATCTTCACCACGTGCACCACCACCTTCATCTCATCACCATCACTTTCATCATCGTCTTCTTGCATTAAATAATGATACAATGTAAAAATGTTAGCCACAAGAAAACAAGTTAGGTGATAATTAAAATTCAAGTTTAGGGTCTCACCAAGCTACCTTGACAAGCTCATTGGATAAGTATTTCAGTGAGACCACTCCCTAGCGTTTGAGCCACTCCCACGTGTCGGCTTTGTTTGTGATGCTTGTAGTGCCTATTCTCCCCATACATTAGGGGCAACTTGTTACCCTTTCTTACAACAAATTACAACATTCATGAGATATAAAAATCACAATGATAAATGAAGTAAAGTTCATGAAAAATGACAAAGAGAAATCTTACAAATCGTGCGAGTCAACTTGCCTTTCCTTTGGATCCATACTTTGTTGCACCATACTCTAGCAAACAGTTGACTCGCATGCGCCGCCTTTTGTCGAGGGTGTTGAGTACCCTCCCTGCTTCCTTCTTTGCCTTCTTCCAATCCTTAATGGTGCAATTAGTGAGCATTTGTTTCCTATCTTTCGTGCACCTCCTTGCGTGAGACCTCCTATTATTGAGGATCTTTATTATACAATTCCTTGCCCCCTCATCAAAAAAACACGTGTGTGGTGGATTTGGAAACCGCTCATACATGCACTACGCCACATACATGAAATCTCTATCTTTCTATTCTCTTCATGGTTTAAAGGCATCCTTATAGGTTTGTTTGACTAAATGAAGGAAGGTATAATAAACCCTTCATCCCGTATCCCATATCATCTATATAAGGCCCGCCCTCCTCATCAAGGGATCATACCACCCTCTTTGGGAACATCGCATGTTGCCATAAGCAAAGGTGATTGTACATCTCTCCCAAAGCATCCGCATAGCCACCTTCTCCACTACTAGATTGCCGATGGCTCTGTGAGAAGTCCTTGAGCTGTGGCGTTGTGAGGATTTCGCATGTTAGGGAAATGGCACCATGGATGGTATAGGAGTGCACTGAGCACTAGGATTTCCTTCCTAATATATACTCTGTAGACATAAAATAAATTGACTTTATGCCTCATAAAATAATCACACCCTAAGAATGGGATAAGCATTATGATAAAGCTCTAATGAAGATAATCACCTCCTAATAAAAAACCCACGATTGCCCCCATGGAAGGGAACCCCCCCTATTTATACTTGAAATTTAGAACATTATCACATTTTGTTCACTACATGCATGGTTGAGTGGAGGGGAAGTTAACTTGCCATGCATCTCACCTCATCTCACACGTACTCTTGGTTAATTGTGGGTTAGAGTATACATGAGTTAACAATTTGCATGGATAATATTTATATTTCAACTGTGCATGACACCATGTATGGGCTCTCTTCATGAAAAATCCACTTTCCACCTCTTAACCACATAAACATGGTTTTCACTCAATCCCATGGTTTCACAAACCTTAGAATTTCAACCATGCATATGCTTTCTTCATGAAAAATCCACTTTCCACCTCTCAACCACATAAACCCATGGTTTTCACTTAATCCCACGGTTTCACAAACCTTAGATTTTGAACCATTCAAACCTTTCAATTAATTGGATGGTAGGCTCATGGCCTTTTCCTGCATTATTTTTGTAATGCAAATCACTCACATCATTAATATTTCTAAGGGTCCTTCTTACTTTAAAAAATATATATTTTCTCAACATTAATTAATTAATTAATTATATATATATATTGTGTAATGTGCACAATGTGTACATGTATACTTTATCTCACTAGGGAGCATTCTAGCACATCAACTTGCTATGTTGAAATAAATTTGTAGGAGAAAATAATTTGATTTAACCTTTTCTCACCCTTGAATTAATTTTCTCTCTCTTAAGAGTTTACAAAAATAGAGAAGTAGAGAAAGAGGGATCTTACATTATATCCTAAAATTAGGAATATGAACCAACATGCAACCAAGATAGCATTAGAAAGGGATAGAAATTTGTAACTATGTGTAGGTGATTTTAAAGTTTCTTGGTAATGAAATCAAAATCTATCCCTTTCCTATACTTTAAGGCATAATTTCTCATGTACATGCATATAGGGCATCTTAGAGGTCCTAAAATGAAGTATCTAGACCCAACATACCAATAAAGTAGTGTTAGAAGAGGATGAAAACTTTTGAATTTATATGAAGAACATGGATACATTGAGTATTTTCATATCCATAAGACCAAAAGTAATTCCCTCTTCTAGGCTGAAAGATCGAATTTCCCATAAACATGTAGAACGGGCTTTAAAAATGGGCATACGGAGACCAACATTTCCAAATGGTTTACAGGCTGTGCAATAATCACTTTGGTTTACTAAAGTTATGGCATAGCCATAGCGCTAGCTCATATAGTTGGGTTCACACTATGGACCGGCCATGTATGTTTCAAAAGTAGAGTACTTTTCGTTATAATATGTACTCTTAGCTTTATGTTATGGTTATAATACGTACTCTTATCTTTATGTTATGGTTATAGAGAAGCAAAGAAGATAAAGGAAACTTCAACCATATCTCTCTCTCCTCTGTGCTTATCTATTCTTATGTGAGTGTGTGAAAAAGAAAGCTTATAAGGAGCTCAAGTTCATCCTCTCTCTTACATTCTTCTCATGGGATCAGAGTGCTCATTTGCAAGAAGAGCTTAGCCAAAGGAAACATTGCATGAGTAAGGTTAGTTTCATCTCTTTTCCTTTGTGTGGGGGTTTGAACTACCTTCGCTTCTATATCACTACTCTAGGTACCTGGCTCCCACACTTGGGGCCTCATCATCCAATGTCCAATGCTTGGTTAACCCGATAGACCTTCCTCATCTACCTGGGAAAGACCTTATACTTAGAAAGGGAGATGATTCCTCCCAGTAATTTTCAACTATTGATCAATGATTTCCCTTCATAATTCTCATAAGCAGGACCCATTGTGTGCCTTCCCAAGGCTCAATACAATGACCCGTGACTCCTTGATTAAGAAGATAACCCATTCTATACATCCTAAAGAATCTAACCCAACTATTTCTTTTTCCTGAAGCTTGTTTCTAAAGTTCAAAATTTGGGTCTCGTCGTATAACTCGGGTCCACCCTGCCACCCACTTTCCAGCGTCTAAAATCAACCTCAATGTTAAGAACTGTTCCTAGCTTAAAGGTCACCATCTCTCCAACCACATCGAAAGAGTTGATCACTCTCACCAACCCCTTTAAAAAAACGCGCCCAACACTCAGGACGCTTCAAGGAGAATCAACGGTGAAAATTCAAACTGGAATGGAGTCCGGACACACAACCATTTGTGTGTCACACCCGCTGTGAAGATGAGCCTGCCCGCTGCCAAATGTGAAATCATTTATACAGCCGTGTCACCCTGTTGTGAAGGTGAGTTGCAAGTTGCCCTCTTTGGACGATGTTGGCTGTGCACGTTGTTGAATGGTTTGAACTCTCTTCACAATCTGACAGGAGATTGTGTAAGTGATAGCGAAATGGTGGACGCTTGATTTCAGTTTCAACAACTCATCCTTGAGCTGAAGATGGTCGAAGAAGAGCAACGCAAAAAAGCAATCGACAGCACGGAACTCTGTAGATCAGTTCTACTGCAGACAGCAAGGGAGAATGCCGTTTATTCTTTGCAAGGCGAGAGATTCCAGCCATGGCCATCATCAAATCAAGAAGCAGCAGCAGCAGCAGAAGAAGAAGCATCTCCCGTAAGTCATGGCAAGGCGAGGGATTCTATGGTGGACGCTGTTGATTCATCGTCGCAAGCCGAGGGTTACCAGCCTTCTCCGGTAGGCTTCCATCCATCCGTTCATGGCAAGGTCAGGGTTTCGGAGGGTAAATCCAGCAATTTATTGCAAGAGGCTTCCCAGCCCTGGGAGACACCACTGCAAGACAAGGGTTTCCAGCCAACATCAAATACAGATGCAGAAGAAGCTTCTCTGGCAAGTTTCCCTTCATCATTCCCCTCCTTCAAGCGTATCCCAGGTACTCGCTTCATTGTTGATGGCTTTCGCTATGCTGGCCCATGGTCCATGTCCTATTTTTTATCACATTTCCACAGTGATCACTACACAGGCCTCACTCCCTCATGGAACAAGGGCATCATCTTCTGCTCCCACATCACTGCTCGCCTTGTCATTGAATGCATCAAAGTACCCGCCCCTTTTGTATTCCCTTTGCCGATGGGAGAGTCTGTTAACATAGACTCATGCCGCGTTACCCTTGTAGAAGCAAACCATTGTCCTGGTGCGGTACAAATGCTTTTCCAAGTCCCTGCTCAGAAACGTAACACATATATGAGGTATGTCCATACTGGTGACATGCGTTACTCTCCCCACATGAATGCTGACCCTAGCCTGTGTGACTTTGTCGGCGCCGATGCAGTGTTCTTGGACACCACTTATTGTAACCCTAAATTTGTTTTCCCAACTCAGAGTGAGTCTGTAAGTTACATTGCTGAAACAATATATACCATGAAAAAAGAGAGCGATGGAAAAACTGAAGGTTTAGCAGATGCCTATGATGACTCTGAGAAGGTCCACAAGCCATGCTCAGAGATGGAAGATTTGCAGGCAAGTCTGGTTACAGATTGGGGAGGACTGCAAATTGACCATATTGTAGACAGTGCAGAATCTCCAGTGACTAGTACAAGAGAAGTGGAAGACTTGCCGGGAGAGAGTCAGTGTGGCAAGAGCAACCTAGAGGATGAGGGACATAGTGAATGTGGTGCAGAAGACATGAGTTTCACTGGATCAGAAAAGACATACATGGAAGACTCGATCTCAGTTTTAAAGCTGCAACAGGAAAGTAGAGGCTATACCCTATTTCTTATTTCTACCTATGTTATAGGCAAAGAAAAAATTCTTCTCGCAGTTGCTAAGCGATGTAATTGTCTGATTTATGTTGATGAAAAAAAGTTCTCTATCCTGAAGTGTTTGAAGCTTGAGAATCTTGATGTGTTTACTACAACACCCTCTGCTACAAATGTGCATGTTGTGTCCTGGAACTTTTTGGGTGAGACTTGGCCATATTTCCGACCAAATTTTAGAAAAATGGAGGAATTATTAAAGGAATCAGGCTGTAGTCGGGTCATCGGGTTTGTCCCTACAGGATGGACTTATGAAACGAAGAAGGCGGCTTTTTCCGTTAGAAGGAAAGGGCCGCTTGAGATCCACCTTGTCCCATATAGCGAGCATTCGAATTACAATGAGCTGCGCCAGTATGTAGCATTTCTGAGGCCAAAGGAGATTATCCCCACAGTGGGGCTTGAAGGTGGGGACATGGATGGCAAGGTTGTTGCAGCAATGAGGAAGCACTTCAGAAATTTAGTTGATGAGACTGCAAGCAAACGGCGGTTTCTTAAGGGTTTTAGTAGAAAAGCTGGCGATGGGAGTAGAAAGATTGAAGAGAATAAGCCAACAAGCTTGAAAGTCTTACCAGAGTTGCCAAAACTGGATGTAACTTCAGTTGATTATGGGGCTAATATTGTGGAGAATATGGACATGCAGGGATTTACCAATGTGTTAGACCTGCCAACAGGTTTGAAACTGGTTTCTAGTGCTTCAGAAGATGTAAATACTCGGGAATTCCCAAGAGCTGCTTTTGGCAAGGGAGCAAAGAAGAGGCAAAAAGAAAGCAACACAACAGCTGAGTCAGAGGATTCAGTTTCTAAGATGGCCAAAAGGGAAAGGACAATCGCAGAAGACAGTAAGAGTTTGCCCGTTTTACGGCGAATTTCCTCAGAGAATGAGCTTGCTATTGGAAATGTTTCAGTTTATAGCAAAGAAAAGGAAGAACAACTAAGGACTGTCCTACCCATGGAGGTTAGTGAGGAGCAGGTGCGTGACCTGCTACTCAAAGCGAATGGGGACTTGGATCTAGCAGTCACCTTATTTTTTGAGGGCTCTGTCTTCTATGTAAAGGAACAACACAGTCAAGAACATGGCAAAAATATGAAAGAATCACCATTGGCAGAGACTTGTATTGCTGGAGGTGAAAACTCCTGCTTGCTGGCAGAGGGTGTTTCAACTGGTACCCACACAGGTTCTACTGTTCAACAAGCTCCATCCAAATTTTCTATTCTGGAATCCAGAAACATTTTGACAGCAACAGTTGATGTTGGCAGGAAAACAGCCAAATCAGCCGTTTTTGTCTCGAATAAGAGAGGCACAAGATCGCAGTCCTCCATCCTGACCTTTTTTAAGAAGACTGATCCAAGTGCAAGTTGTGCCACTAATTTGGAAAAGAGTTCTCCCAGTAAGGTTCAGCTTGCTAGGCCAAAGCAAACACAGAAAGCCCTAGGGGATTGTGGGGTTTTGGCTGGAAAAAATTTAGAAATACGTGAAGGCTTGGACCAAATGTTAACTATTGTAGGAGGTTCTATACCAGCAGAGAGAGCATTAACTCTATTGGAACAGGCTCGTGGGGATGTAGGTGTTGCATTAGATTTATACTACAGGGATAAATGCTTTAGTCTTTTGGAAACAAACAGCAAGAAGGTAGTTACTGGGAGTAGCCTGTCACAGCGACTAGACAAAGAGGATGTGTCTGAAATGGAAGAAACATCTGGGGGCAAGGAAGTGCAAGCAGTTGACAGCAATTTTGAGAAGCCAGCCCAGAGTACTGTGGAGCAGATACGTATGCAAAAAGAAGTTCGGCTTGAAGTGAAGACTTGCTATGTGGGAATGCCTGTTTGGGAGTACAAGCCAATTGAGCATGGTAAAAGCCTACACTAATTTCTCTGTTAAAATTGCTCTTATACTTCTCCATATCATAATGCCTGTAGGCTGTGGTGCTACTGTATTTGTTGACATAAACTTCAACATGATCACACTAAGACCCTACCACTTCGGTAACCATCATGTTCATTTGCTGCTAATATTAATAACTCTTAACATTGTCAATATTACATTGGGTCCAGTGGCTGCATGCAGCATGCTGGAGGAGTGCGGAACCTGCACCTTATGTGCACTTGGCCCGAACTTTTGATCTAGTTGAGCAGGAAAGTGGTCGCATGAAGACTTCAGATATGCTATGCAACATGTTTCGCAGGTGTGTTGCTCTCCTTTTTTATTGCTTTCCTTTTTTAATTGCTTTCTCGCTCCTTCTCAACAAAACCACGAGGCTGAGATACATAAATCTCCTCATGTAAGTCACCATTTAAGAAGGCAGCCTTGATATCAAACCGATGTACATTCCAACCATGATGCGCTGCCAATGCAATAATGCACTTGCTCGTAGTCAAACGAGAGGTGGATGCAAAGCTCATCATAATCTATGCCCTTCTCTTGAGCATAATCCTTTGCAACAAGCCTTGCCTTGTAGCGGTCAACGCTACTATTAGCTTTACGCTTTAGCTTATAAACCCACTTCGTACCAATGACTTTTTACCATAAGGCAAATCTGCTAAATACCAAGTGTCATTTTTGAGGATTGAGTCGTACTCATCCTATTTGGAGTCTAGTAAGTGTCCAGTGTGTGTGAACACTGTAGGTGTGAACACCCTCTTATTAAGAGAACATGAGATAGGGCCTTGGTGCCTATATAAAGCATTGTATATGGTGGAAGTATTATCATAATACAATCATTGTTGTGCTGCACAATCTCACTCTATTATTGGCTATCACATCTATCTCTCTCTCCCTCTTACTCGAAATAGGGGCACATGGTCTATGAGACTATACACATCAGGATGGCAACATGGAACTGTAATGGGACTTTGTAGTTAGATGTGGGAGGCTTGTGGGAGACATTTACAGGATGAGATATTGTCTTCTATACGGAGACACACCAAAGCTCGAAGAGGGGATTGCCTCGTGTGGCTAGATACCAGCGGAAGTCGGCTTACCATGGACATACCCACAGGACAGGAGGAGTAGAGGGGTGAGGAGTAGCAGCAATCCTATTTACGGTATGATCAACATAGTCAGGTGGGATGAGGATGCGAGATACATGTGGGTTAGGCTATAGCTTACACCCTCGGGATACATACATGTGGCGGTTTTCTACTTTGCACCAGTTACTTTGCGATATGCTATATAGGATAGTCAGGACGCCGGGACGGCCTAACCACTCAGATACATACATGTGGCGGTTTGCTACTTTGCAGGAGATACTTCGTGATATGCTATACATGATAGTCAAGACGGCCTAACCGCTCAGGCAAAGCAGAGGAAGGAGTCCCCTTATGCATCATTGTTTGATGAGATCTCAGCCATGTTGGGACTAGGTGAAGTTCTCCTCATTGGGGACTTCTACGCAAGGACCAATAGTGAGCAGTCTCAGTTATATAGCTTTGAGAACCCTATCAGACTACATGCAGTGGGCTTCTTAGGATCTTGGAGCTATCACTAGATATGGGAGACACCGCTTGGAGTTGGGTTCTCGGCATGATCTTGTTATGTATAATGGGATGGCACAGTGGCTCCTATCCGGCAAAGTCGCAAGCTTTTCATATAGTGGAGGATTGAGCACACTGGATTATATTATGGGACCTCCTAAGCTTTGCTTCACTCATCTCCGAGTTCACCATCCCCACATATCCTCTTGGAGCCGACTACACCTACCTCTTCTTCTCCATTGCTTGCACACCACCTAGCCCACCGTCACCCCCATGTACCTTCCACTATACCAAAATCCACTTCACACGAATGTTACCGCATATATGCCAACAACATTGATCGTGGTTGGGTAGATATTGACCCATTAGTTCCCCTTGCCACTCTCACCTCCCAACCCTATACATTCTGCAGCCATAGCCAACTTTCCATACACCCCCCGCTCCAATGCTAAGCCTCGAACGGGTACCATGCCCAGAATGGTTGGTATGATGATGAGTGCCGCACAAGGTCACCGCGAACGTTTCACGGTTGAAACGAAACATTGTTGAAACGATTTATTTTGGAATGAAACGTTTCAACGCTGGATAGGTGGATAATGAAATGATAGACTGAAACGATTATATACATAAAATCTGAGGGCTGGGGGTCCAAATCTAAAATTTTACATTTGGGCCTTCAATTGGACAGGAAAATTTAGGGGCCTAAATGTGAAATTTCAGATTTGGGCCTTCAAGTGGAGAGAGAAGGTGCAATTTTTCCTTCCAATTTGGGGGCCCAAATCTGAAGTTTTAAATTTGGGCCTGCTAAAATGTGAAATTTCAGATTTGGGCTTTCAATTGGAGGGCGAAAGTGCAATTTTCCCCTCCAATTTAGGGGCCTAAATCTGAAATTTTAAATTTGGGCCTTCAAACTTATTTACAATTTTACTTTAGTACTTACAATCAAGAAAAAAAAAGTACCAAAATCCAATAGGGAATAACCAAACAAAGTTTAAAACTAGGAGGCATTGTTGATTGCATCCATGGACAATTTTGAGTGATTTCCTCATTTTGAGTCAGAATGTATACATGCTACATAAACAAAAATAACATGCCTCATTATTGGTGGAGTGAAACCGGCCTTCGGTAGAAACCAAAGTGCGGTAGACTAACTGTTGTCCTAACACAACTAGAAATCAGCAAAGAAAACAGATAAAACAACAACACCTGTTGGTCCCAAAGCTTGGCGTCCCTTTCGGTATTTCTTTATTTACATTCAAGGAAGAGTCCAACTGAGTACATGGCTGAAAGTAATAGGATGCCCAAGGTGTTCACACATTTGATTCTCTTAGCATAGAAGTCTCGCACAATCTTGTGTTAATTCCAATACACAAACCTGCATCCCTTTATGCCAAGAAAATACATTCATGAGGCCTCGAACAACGTAGCCAAATTGCCCTTACTCAGCCAGAAACACAGCCACACTTCAGCCCACAAACTCGTCCAAAATTCTCTCTGATGTTGCCCTGTTTCTGCCCTCTTGAGCTACGAATCCTTCCTCTCACAAAGGACCGAGAGAAACACTCCTGAACAGCCACGAGCCGGAAGAAAGAGAAGCTGTGAGCCCAAGACGTTTGGAGTATCCATAGCCTTCATCGCCATCTTCCACTACTAGTGATGAGAGAGAGAGAGAGAGAGAGAGAGAGAGAGAGAGAGAGAGAGAACATAGGCCGGCTTTCCCCATGTGTGCCTCCCCCTATTTTTCCTGTAGTCCGCCCCTTTCCAAGAGAGCCTCTCACGCCCTGTTCAGTCCTCTGGTCCTCCTGCAGTTTTGCGCTTCTTGTAGCCGCCTTCAGCCTAGCCTTCCTGTAGCCGCCTGCAGTTTTGCGCTTCCTGTAGCGCCTGCTTCCGAGAGAGAGAGAGAGAGAGAGAGAGAGAGAGAGAGAGAGAGAGAAGCATGGGAAAACCTGCAGTCCAGCCTTGCGCTCCTTGCAACCTAGCGTGCTAGTTCTCAAAGAGAAAGAAAGAAAGAAAGTTATATTAATGAGAGAGAGAGAGATAGAGGGAGCGAGCGTAGTCCATCCCCGCCTCCTTGCAAGAGAGAGAGAAAAAGCAGTTCTGCCTGTCGGCTTGTTGAAAAGAGGGAGAGAGCAGTCCAGCCTTGTGCTTCCTGGTTGCAGCCTGTCTCTCCCCAAAAAGAGAGAGAAAGCGTGTCCTTGGCTGCAGCCCGACTCCTCCCAAAGTGGAGCTCCCGCCAATCATAGCGTAACTCCCCTCCCAAAGGGCCACAATCTCCAAAAAAAAGGTTCTTTTGTTTTGAATGGTTTTAAACCTTTGTCCCCTCCCCCCCATGGTATTATGAAAAAGGATCTTATTAATACCTAGAGTCACCTTTGACCCCAAGTATGCACATTTAACAAATGTCCTGCACACTGACCACCATGCCCAATGTTCGAATACGCTGTACGTGATGAATTGCCAAAAATACACAAGGTCGTGACATGGAGCCGCAATCACCAATTGCAATAATGTTTATTATTGAACGTTTTTATTTCTTCCTTCTTGACTTTTCAGCTGCCTTGAAACGTTGGATGAAACTTCCACGACTGAAACGTTTCAATAGCGAAACACGTTTCATGTTTTAGTAGCAACAAAATGCGTTTCGCGGTGACCTTGGTTTTGCACCACAAATGCTTGTCTCAAGAAAGAGGTAGCGATTGGTCAAATCCTCGAGCGGGATGCTCAAAGGATTAACCACTTTCTCACTTGCCTGCAACAATAAACGAGCATATGTGAGAGAGCAATACTCGGAGATGTACCGACTCTTCTTGAGCGGCAACACTGAGGAGGCCTGGCATAGATTGAGGGAACAACGCCCACCCACACCCATCATTGATCCTCACATCTGGCACACTTATGCACACACTTTTTTTTGTGAAACCATTGCTTCATTAAGGATTGTATGGTAAATTCATAGCTGTTCCAAGGTGGGACAACTACTACTCAGATATCAGAAACAGTGGAAAAACACTTCCAGTTGTTGAGAGGAAAGATCTCCGAGGTCAAAAGAATCTTGGAGTGAAAAGGAAAGAGACCTCTAAAAAAAAGAAAGCATATGATCTCTTCATGGCAGAAAATCAGCTGATTTCGTGCATGGTAGATCGTCCACAAAGCCCAGTATCTGGTCTAGGAAAGGAAAAGTATGTAATCTGGCAAGGGCGAAGAAAGGCGGCTGAACATCCAAAAGAATTTCCCGAAGTTGTTGGGAAATCACCAGCTCCGGTGCCCTGACAGCCTGTCCAAGAGAGCACGAGAAGAGGGGCATCCCCATAACAAATGAATAATTGTCTCTTGGCGATGAGAACACCTCTTACAAGAGGTAGGTGCAATGTTTCTCTTAGCTAAGAAGATGCCAACCGGGAATGCACCCACAATGCATCTCCACAAGAAAAGTCGTCGTTTGAGAGAGAATTTGCTTTTTCAAATTGCAAAGAGGTCTTCCACTAGGGAAGAGGTTTGTTTATATGCCATAAATGATTTTGCATGTGTTTGTATCCAAGGTGGAGGGAGCAAAATTTTATAAGCTCTAGCTGCCGTGAGGTGATGGAGAGAGAAAGGAGAGTAACTTGGAAGTTTCCTATCAAATTCCAGTCTCTTAATCTTTCCTCATCCTCCAGTGGAGGCACCGGTTGGAAATCTTGCACATGCCATATATGCTTGTGGTGCATACCCAGATTGTATCTTCTGATAATTTGTGGAAAGGAGAATACATTGCCTTGATCATCAACATCATCATCAACTAAGTGTACCCCAAAGTTGGAGAGGAAGTATGCTTTTCTGGGTTGTAGGATAGCCAATGAATGCTGAAAAGCCATACTCCAATGAATACTTTTTTTTCGCAAGGAGTTGCCTCTATTTGGAGGTCTGCCCGACCAAGAAAGATGAGAAAGAATCATTTGCCAGTCATGTAGAAGCTTAGTGGAATATGGGCAGCTCACAATCTGGCCTTCAAATCTTCCAAATACGACGTCTTGGTGAGAAACTATCCAATCCCCAAAAGTTTTTGTTTTCATTGCGCAATCAGCAAGGTGGACAGATCTGCGTTTTTTCTCAGCATTGCTGCTGGTCGCCTGCCTCTTCCAGGCATTTCTTCTTAGCAGCCCGTGGTCATCTGTAGCCGGTTTGACCTTCTGAGACTTCCTTCACACCCTTATTTTGCACTGTTTTCAGGGCAACAGCACCTAGTTTGCTGCATTTTTCTACAGGTGGCTGTCTACAGCAGTTTGCAGCAGTTCCCAGTATTCATACCCCCCTTGTAGTGCTGGTCGCTTGTTTTGTACAGGCCAGCAGCAGCATATTTGCTGCGTTTTTTCTTCTACAGGTTTCTAATGCTGATTTGCTGATCTGAGGCTTGGGTGTACCACATATCTCTATTGCTTTTCCAGATTCAGCCCGTTCTACAGCCCCTTTTACCTCTACGTTTTCAGATTTACAGCCATGGTTGGTGCGTTTTTCTGAATTGATTCTTGCTGGTAGCTCTACCTTCCTTGGGCGTCATCCGTTGGACCCGAAGGTACCTTCTCTTCAGTGTTTTTCCTCATAGGAGGTGTGGACACTGGTTGACCTGAATTTTCAAGTTTGTAGCCCCTTGTTTGGCTGCGTTTTCTTCTCCAGGGGACACAGATCACTTGCAGAGGGGGTTTCTTGTTTGGATTGTGGCTTTGGAGGTAGTTTGGTACTTGAGAAGGATTTTGAATTTCTGATTTTAGTCAGCGTTTTACTGATTTTGGAGCATCCATACTTGTGTTTTGTTCCTGGCCTTCACGGTTTCCCAGTTTCTTCGTGTTCCTTGCCTTCTGTTGGCGGTGGAGTGCTGTTTTTTGCTGGACAGCAGTGTTTTGGCTGCGTTTCGCTTCCCAAAGGAGTTTTTCTACACTCTGAGGGGGCTTATCTCCAACTACTTCACTTGAGGATTAGTTTCGGGAGCTGTTTTGTTTTTGTGGAGACTTTCTTCTGTGACAAGAGTTTACAGATTTTGGAGGAGAGCAGTGATCTTTTTTAGAGATCCTAAGCAGAGTTTATTTTGTCCGAGCCTGTGTTCTTTGCAGTGTTTGCAGAACAAGGAGGGTGTTTTGCCCTTGAGGTGTGATCCTTTCACATGGATCATTTATTTGTTGGTGATTCTTGTTGGGATCTGATTCTACTCATGGAATAGTCTTCTGCTATCAATGATGCTTTTGAAAACTTTGTTATCACTGCAGTTTATATTCCTGCTTCCCTTTCTCATTGTGAGGAGTCTACCTCTGTCTCTCTTTGTGATGCTTCTGAGGATGCCCCTCCCCCTGCCAATTCTGTAGGTTTGTTGTTTTGGAGGATGGTTTTTTGGACCCAGTGGGATGCTTTGGATCTGTGGTTGCTAACCGTGCCTGGGGCACAGTGGTACTTCCAGAGTTTTTTGGATTTGGATCAGAATCAGGTTGGGCTTGTACCAGTCCTACGACATCAGTTTTCAAAGGGGGATGTGGAGTCCTTTCATCTTGCGAGGCTCAATGGCGTGTACTTATGTACAGTATTGGGCAACTCATGATACGGAGTTTGAGCAGATGGACCCCATCTTTTCTACAGAGTCTTTACATCTTGCAATGCCGATCTTTTCAGAGGATGCTTTTATACAGCATTTGGCTACTCTTGGTATAGAGTTGGAGCAGATTGACTCTTTCTTTTGAGGGTTCCAGTGAGGAGCAGTTTGCATCTCCCAAGATTGTTTATATACAGAATCTGATCTTATGAGGTTTTTCATATCTTCTCTAGGCTGGATACACGACATTCGACTTCGGGGAGTGTTCTTACACTTGGGTTTGGAACCATTATTTGGAGCAGCACGTCGTAGCCTATATGGTTGTTTTCTTCCAGAGAAGTAGTGTACCTAGCAGCTTGTTCTGTTGCGCTTGTAGCTGAGTTGCTGAGGAGATTGCTTGTGGAGCTTTCTTGGTACCTATTTCTACAGTCTTTCATCTTTGATCGAGGACGGTGTCTCTGGCTTCTTGGAGTTCACTCAGCATCTGGTGCTGAGAAGGGGTGTTAGACATCATCCCCTTCTTGATGGCTTCCTATTTGGTGTCCTATTTTAGCCTCTAGGGCTGACCATGTTTGCTAGAGAGGCTGGTCAGTCCTCACATATGTTTTCCCATATTATTTCCCATTTTATGGAGTCTTGGGTATTTTTCCCAATCGTGGAGGTTTCTTTCCCTAGTCGGCTGCCTTCATATGGGCATATATATAGCTGGCTTGCCTCCCTCATTCTTCACTGCTTGCTTAGCATTGTTTGTGTCCCTCACATACGAGGTTTTCTCCCCTCTTGCTCGGGACATGTATTCCTTTTGATGATGATATTGAGAGCAAGTTCTCATGTGTGTTTCCTCTCCATCTCTCTCTCTCACTCTGTCACATGCACTCTGCACTCAGTGCATGGTGACAAGATGGCACATCATCAGAAGTGCAACAGTTTTACAGTATTAGAATCTAGTAGGATGATATTTGTCGTACATTGTGACCCCATTGTACATCCTCAGTCCAGGATAAGTCAGGCATGAGCTACGTAGGTCATTCCTCAGCCTTAGCGGGTCAGTCAGTCAGTCAAGTCCCTTAACCCACTTGGAGAGAATCATTCATGCATGTAGAGTCAGTAGAAGCCTTAGGGTTTGCATCAGAAAGCACTCTGCATCCTGCATAATATGCATTCATATGCCTGTGCATCATTTAGAACATCCCAGAAGTCTTAGGGAATTTACTAGGATTTATCTGGTATTTTTTCCATATTTAATAGTAATTATTTAGCATTATTTGCATTATTGGGCATTTATAAATATAAACTTTGTTAAATGACCAACCTCCAGTTAGTATAAATAGGCTTGCAAAGGGCTTAGTTTTTCATTGAGTCTTCATTGTGCTAAGAGCTCTCCTCCTCAGCCCTAGGAGTATCCTTGCCTTCAGCCCTAGACTAATCCAGCCCTTGGAGCTCATAAGCTTGCTTCTCCAGCCCCTTGAGAACCCCTTGCTTCAGTCAGCCCTGGGCGCCTGCCATCAGCATCACTTCAGTCCCTAATTCAGCCTACAGCCCCACCTCAGATCAACGCCAGAATTCAGCAGCAGTCCATCAGCGTTTCTGTCCAGCCGTACAAGAGCATCTCAGCGTTTCTGTCCAGCAGCCTCAGAACACTTGCGTTTTCAGTTCAGCAGCTTCCCTACAGGCCTGCGTTTCTGTCCACAGCAGTTTCCAGCCCTGAATCAACAGTTTGCAGCAGTGTCCAGCCTTCTGTGCATCATCCATACATGCAGCAGTCATTTGGTGAAGGTAACACAGCATTCATAAGTGTTTTCAGCATTCTAACATAGTGTAGAACAGTCCACCTTCTTCTTTCTCAGCCTCAGGTGTGCAGCCCTTCCTCATGCCCTTGGAAAGAGTGCATAGGCTCGAGATCAGGTCATCGAGGTGTTTCTACAGCCGTGTACAGTTCAGCCACTCTCCGATCCTCCGAGATCTTGCGTTTGGCTTATCTAGAGTCCACAGTCATTCTCTCTAAAGAAATAAAGCAAATACTATCTCGTTATCGGGATAGGGGGCCCTTCAGTGGGTAATTCGGGACCCAATCTGGTGTACAGTTATTATATCTCTCTCTCTCATCTCTTTAAAGTTTGAAGTATTGAAATGGATTGCTAAACTCACGAAACTCAGGACACAGAAGACGGTGTGAGCATTTGTGTGATAGGATCTTCCAATACAAAGACTTCCATTGCATATCACATTGGTATCAGATTCAGATTGTCCACACACACCGTATCCTAGCGTGGGGGCATCCTTGGATGGTTAGATTGCGTTCTGGCACGACCACCGACTTCAGCATCGTGTCTACAGGAGAGAGTACTCATCAGCCGGAAGACGTCTCCCCCGAAGGAGACCTCGTTCTTCCGCCTACAGTAGACACCATAGCTCTTCTTAGAGCTCAGAACCAGCTGCTCATGGAGCGTCTCCAACTCTTGGAGGCAGCAGCAGCACGTCCTTCTACACTTCCAGCAGCACCCGACTACATCTCCCTCTTCTTTCAGATGGAACAACAAAGGAGAGGACGAGGCCCGAAGGAAAAGAGAAAATGAAGAAAGACGGGACTATGAGGAAGCCCAACGCAGGATCGACGAATGCCAAGTGCCCAGTGGAGTGATCGACAGGCCAGGTGGAGTCAAATCTTCCAACAGTTTGGAGGTATGATTGAATACATCCCTGGTAAGCATAACCCAGTAGCAGATGCTCTCAGTCGAAAGTCCAGCATCCAGGCAGTCCAAGAAGCTACCATTCTTGAAATCACGGGGAAGGACTTGGATAGTATGAAAGACTAATATGTCGACTCCCCTGAGTTTTGGTACTCAGTATAGTTTGGCCCTCACTTCTGAGCCTGGCCACTATTTAGTACAGAACGGTTGGTTGTTCTACAAGAACCGTCTCTGTGTTACTCGGGAAAAGCGTTCTGCTCTTCTCCACGATGCCCATGACTCCGTAGTTGGAGAACATAGGGATATCAATAGCATCCTCGAGAAATTAGAACGGTCCTTTTATTGGCCAAAGATGAGGCGTGATGTCTATGCACATGTACAAGCCTGTAAGATTTGTCAAAAAGTCAAGGTTTCCCATACAAAGAAGGCAGGTTTACTTCAACCTTTGCCTATCCCCGACGGACCTTTCATCGACATATCTATGGACTTTGTAGGGCCTCTACCAGCATCCATTGGATCCCGTAACACTCAGTGTTTTACCATTGTGGATCGCTTTAGTAAATTCTGCATGCTCATCCCATGCAAGCATATGGCCACAGCCGAGGACGTAGCCCGTCTGTTTCTCAAGAATTGGTATCCAATTTGTGGTTTGCCTAGCACCATAACATCAGACAGGGATTCCAAGTTTACCTCGCATTTCTGGAGGGCATTATTTGAAAACTCCGGAACTAAGTTGCAGTTGTCTAGTGCATTCCATCCCCAGACAGATGGCCAGACAGAAATTTATAACCAGTTGGCCTTTGATGTCCTCAAGTCATACTATCATGATCAGCAGTCCAAATGGGAGCACTATCTTCCATTGGTCCAAGCTATCTTAAACGACACTCATTCATCCAGTGTCGGACGGACTCCATATGAAGCAGCCTTTGGTCGCCGTTTTTCTTTTCTTTTGACGAGACTGGTGTCTCCATCTTTAGAGGCTAATAAAACCACGGAAGCATTTTCCGAGATCATTGAGTCAGTCAAGGACCACTTGACCAAAGCTCAGGAAGCATATAGCAGACAGGCAAATAAGTCTAGACGAGATGTCCACTTCAAGGAAGGGGATTGGGTCTATTTGCGTATCATGAAGCAGAGATTGAAACAAGTGGGCAAACGTTGTCCCAAGCTTTCATTCCGTAGTTTTGGCCCTTTTCCAATAGTTAAGAAGCTAAGTGATGTCTCCATGAAATTAAAGTTGCCTGCGAGTTGGACAATGCATGATATTTTCCATGTTTCTTGGCTAAAACCATATGTTGGTCCATAAGTGTTTCATGTTTCAGATGAAAAGCATCCAGACGTGGTAGACGAGGCAGAAGTGATTGAGCCTGAGCAGATCCTTCTTCATCGATGGAAGCATGGTTCCGGTCGACGGATTCGTCAGTTCTATACGAAATTCCGAGATCGAGGCACCCACGAAGCCGTATGGCTCGACGAGGAGTTCTTCCAGGAGTACCCCCAGTTATTGGCGGACTACTTGGAAGCCATGAACCTGCCGCCAAGCTAATCAGGAGGGAATGTCACATGCACTCTGCACTCAGTGCATGGTGACAAGATGGCACATCATCAGAAGTGCAACAGTTTTACAGTATTAGAACCTAGTAGGATGATATTTGTCGTACGTTGTGACCCCATTGTACATCCTCAGTCTAGGATAAGTCAGGCACGAGCTACGTAGGTCATTCCTCAGCCTTAGCGGGTCAGTCAGTCAGTCAAGTCCCTTAACCCACTTGGAGAGAATCATTCATGCATGTAGAGTCAGTAGAAGCCTTAGGGTTTGCATCAGAAAGCACTCTGCATCCTGCATAATATGCATTCATATGCCTGTGCATCATTTAGAACATCCCAGAAGTCTTAGGGAATTTACTAGGATTTATCTGGTATTTTTTCCATATTTAATAGTAATTATTTAGCATTATTTGCATTATTGGGCATTTATAAATATAAACTTTGTTAAATGACCAACCTCCAGTTAGTATAAATAGGCTTGCAAAGGGCTTAGTTTTTCATTGAGTCTTCATTGTGCTAAGAGCTCTCCTCCTCAGCCCTAGGAGTATCCTTGCCTTCAGCCCTAGACTAATCCAGCCCTTGGAGCTCATAAGCTTGCTTCTCCAGCCCCTTGAGAACCCCTTGCTTCAGTCAGCCCTAGGCGCCTGCCATCAGCATCACTTCAGTCCCTAATTCAGCCTACAGCCCCACCTCAGATCAACGCCAGAATTCAGCAGCAGTCCATCAGCGTTTCTGTCCAGCCGTACAAGAGCATCTCAGCGTTTCTGTCCAGCAGCCTCAGAACACTTGCGTTTTCAGTTCAGCAGCTTCCCTACAGGCCTGCGTTTCTGTCCACAGCAGTTTCCAGCCCTGAATCAACAGTTTGCAGCAGTGTCCAGCCTTCTGTGCATCATCCATACATGCAGCAGTCATTTGGTGAAGGTAACACAGCATTCATAAGTGTTTTCAGCATTCTAACATAGTGTAGAACAGTCCACCTTCTTCTTTCTCAGCCTCAGGTGTGCAGCCCTTCCTCATGCCCTTGGGAAGAGTGCATAGGCTCGAGATCAGGTCATCGAGGTGTTTCTACAGCCGTGTACAGTTCAGCCACTCTCCGATCCTCCGAGATCTTGCGTTTGGCTTATCTAGAGTCCACAGTCATTCTCTCTAAAGAAATAAAGCAAATACTATCTCATTATCGGGATAGGGGGCCCTTCAGTGGGTAATTCGGGACCCAATCTGGTGTACAGTTATCATATCTCTCTCTCTCATCTCTTTAAAGTTTGAAGTATTGAAATGGATTGCTAAACTCACGAAACTCAGGATACAGAAGACGGTGTGAGCATTTGTGTGATAGGATCTTCCAATACAAAGACTTCCGCTGCATATCACTCTCTCTCTCTCTCTCTCTCTCTCTCTCTCTCTCTCTCTCTCGTGTTTCCACTTTCTCTTCTTCCGCTGCACATTCTATCACATCATGTGTAGTCATGCCAAAATACAAAGTCATCCATAAAGGGAAATGATCCAAAGTTTGCATAGAGAAGTCTATGGCCATAATGCAAGTAAAGGCATCAAAGTGATTTGCTTTTAGCATATACCATCGATCCAATCTAGCCCAGTAGTCATTGACTGCATTGTGATGGAAGGTATATCCTTTTTGGATAGGCATTAGAGTCTTCTATATTTCACACAATTTCATGCTTTGACGTACATTTTGCCATGTCCTTTTCCAGAAGCAATCATGTGTGATTTGTGAGAGCTATTGTCTTCATAGTCTGGTGGGTCACAGAAAAGCTCTCTAGCTGTCCCGTTCAGACATTGTACCAATGCATATGAATACAGTATTGCAAACAAGTGGTTGTCGATGTAGACTTGCAACCCACACTACCCTCTCAAGTGCCCATGTTCCCTACCATTTGCTCTCTATTGTTCCACCAACACATGGTAGCAACAATCTGCAAGAGAGCACGTAGGACAAGAGAACACTACACAAGGTATGTGATCTTGTAATCCGGTTCCTTCCTCCTGCTACTTGCTTCCATATTTAAGCATAAAAGCTTACCAATAGCAAGTAGAGTCGATGATAGCGGAAGTCTTCGTGATGGAAGTCCTTGGAGTGTTGAGATCTTTGATTTGTCGCCTTTCTTCATGACAAAAGTCTTCAAGAGGATGAAGGGAACCTTGGGAAAGCTTCCCCTATGGTTCAACTTGAGAAAGGAGAGCTGAAATTAGGGTTTTCAGCAAAAAGACCAGAAATTACAGCAATAAAGAGAGCTGTTTTGCTGAATTTCAGTCTCATTGGGAGTGAGTAGGAGAGTGATTAGCACTTGGAAACACTCTTGGAAGCTTGGAAAACACCCTAGCAAGTTGGGTATGGCTATGGAGAGCTTGGAAATGGAGAGAAATGGTGGAAAAACAGAGTTTTCAGCCTCCAAAAATCTTCATGAAGAGAAAACACGAATTTTCTCTTAATAAGTAAGTGAATTGGGGTCCAATCAGGTGAAGAGACATGGGGAGATGCCCATTTATGAGTAAAAGGGGAGAATCAGGTCTTGGACATTGAGTCTTGTCCACCTCGGGACTTCAGTGAGTGTGAACTTGGAAGCGGTCATAATTTATAAGTGACTTTTGGGCGTCCAAACTTTAATGAAGTGGGAACGTACTCACTTATAAATATTGGCCAAGTCCTAAGGGTTATTTGAGCCTAGATTGGGTAATACTTACCACCTGTTCACATGCCACACAACCATGTCAGCAGACAGTTTCGCACGCATGGTTCACGGGCGGGCGTCCCCTTACCCGAAACTACACATTGGTAAAGCAAGCATGAAAACAGCATGCAATTTCAATTGCAAGCAAGCACATAAAGATGCTATGCAATGTAGCATGCAATTTCAATTTCAATTGCATAGCACATAAAGATGCTATGCAATGCAGCATTGGTATGGACAATCCCCATTCATGAGACTATACCAAAATAAACGTGCTCCAGGCAAGTACACGAGGTACCAGACCCAATGGAACACCAATCCACCAAGCATTTCCGGGCATGTACACGGAGGCACAAGTCCCAACGGAAAGCCAAGTCTAAAGTATCACATGAGTGGCATCAATCCCCGGCAGAAACAATTGCCATGGACACCAGTCCAATGTACATACATGATAAGAAAGCACGGGTGGACCAATTGGGTGGCCAAATGGTGACATTTGTGGTGCTAATTGGAGATTGGTTGGACTTTTCAGGACTTGGAGATCGGGTAGAAAGCGGTCATCACCGTTGGACAGTCACCTTGCATATTATTTGCAACCTCCTCTTCATTTTTTCCCCACCCACCCTCCCATCACAAAGACCTTGTGAATCCTTGAGATGGCAGACTTGCTTGAGATGGCTGAGAAGCACGTGAAGATTCCTACTCTCCCCACATTCTCGGTGGATCAATAGTTGGACGGGACCAACTACGGCATATGGAAGGTAATGATGGAGTTTGTCTTGGAGTTTGATGACTTGGCTGATTTTATTGTGGTTGGTGTTTCACGGCCGGAGTTGGAGGACGGGGAGCTTTTACTCTCTACCCGTGTCAATGCCGGTGTGTGTTCTTTCATCTTCCTTAATTGCACACCACAGGTGATTAATCATATCAAACATACGATGCTGGCTAGAGGGATTTGGCAATGTTTGGCTTCTTTGTATAATAGGGTATCACCCATGAAGCGGATCTCCTTGGAAGTCCAGATGCTGGTGATGAATCCTGCAAAGTCTTCGACAATGCGGGAGCACATCAACAAGTTGTAGGCTCTTCAGCAGGAGGTTCTTCAGGTTGGGAAAGGAGATATGTTTAGAGGACATGGCCATCACTTTGCTGTCTCATCTGACCTCTTAGTACTCAGCTTTCTACTCGTCTTTGATCACCAGTGGTAGGCTTAGCACCATCACATGGGAGGAGCTTGTGCCTATGGTCTTGGATTAAGAAGAGCGTTTTACAAACCCTCCATAGGTTTTGAGGCCTTGACTGGCCAACGGTCGAAAGGCTGTAACAATAACAATAAGAGCAAAGGGAAGTCTTCATCAGAGAAGTCTTCTGAGAAGAAGCCCGATTCAGAGCGTGATAATGCTGGAGCATCGTGATCTTCCTCGTCCACTTTGGGGAGAGGTTGTGGCTACGACTGTCTATATCCTCAACCGATCTCCGACGACTTCAGTACCAAAAGATGACTCCATTTGAGGCTTATTTTGGCAGGAAACCAGATGTCTCCCATTTCTGTGTGTTTGGGAGTGATGCCTATGTTCACATTCCAAAGAAGTAGAGGGGGAAGCTTGAATCGAAGTCCCAGAAGCTTGTGAGATGAGCATGTTCTTGCTTCCATTGTTGATGAGCCGCCACTTCTTGGAGAACCAGATGAGTCTGAGGATGATTCCCAGTCTATTGTTCCAGCTAGACAGCCTCAGTCAGTTGTAGAGGTTGAGCCCGAGGCTGGAGATGAGCCCCAGCAGCAATTGGAGGCTCCGTGTTTTGTTCGAGTACCAAAGTGGTTGTTAGACATCCTTCGGGAGTTAGGTGTTACGGAGCTTCCCTCCGAGTGGACCACAGAGGATGGACCTCGAAGATCGCACAAAGTTCGTGACAAAAGTCATTTAGCGGAGCTGTTATAGGTAAACTATGCTTTGATGTCTCGTATCATTCGGGACAAAGAGCCCACTTCCGTGAAGGATGCTCTTTCTCAGGAGACTTGGAGGAAAGCCATGCAAGTGAAACTGGATGCCATAGAGAAGAATAAAACTTGGGAGTTGGTTTTGAGGCCGTCAAAACGATCAGTCATTGGTGTCAAGTGGGTCTTTAAGACCAAGTATACGTCTGATGGGTCCGTGGACAAGCACAAAGCCAGACTTGTGGCTAAGGGTTATGCTGAGCGGCTTGGCATCGACTATGAGGATACCTTTGCACCGACAGCAAGGATGACCACGATTCGAACCGTTCTTGCCCTTGCCTCTTCTCAACGGTGGCCCATATATCAGATGGATGTAAAATTTGCGTTCCTTAATGGTGACTTGCAGGAGGAGGTGTATGTTGAGCAGGCTCCAGGCTTTGAGGTTCTGGGATCAAAGGGGATGGTTTCAGGTTGCGAAGGTTTTGTATGGTCTGAAGAAGGCTCCCAGGGCTTGGAATCAGAAGATTGATTCCTTCTTTCTACGAACAAGATTTTAGAGATCAGCTGCAGATCCTAACTTGTATCTCTTTTTTCGAGAATGCGGTTTGGTCACGTTGATTATCCTTTATGTGGATGATCTCATTCTCACTGGCGGTGATGTGGAGCACATAGCAGTGACGAAGGCTGCCTTGTCAACGGAGTTTGAGATGACTGACATAGGCTTACTCCATTTCTTCTTGGGATTGGAGATTTGGCAGGCCCAAAGGGAGTTCTTTGTTTCTCAGCAGCGATATGTTCATGAGTTGCTTGAGGCCTTTGGGATGGAGAATTGCAAGCCTATTACTTCACCGATGGACTCGAACACCAAGCTTATAGTGAACGATTCTTGTGAGTAGGTTGATGATGCCTCTTTGTATCGGAAGCTCATTGGTTCATTGATTTGGTTGTTGAACACCAGATTGGACTTGAGCTTTTTCGTGGGACTGTTGAGCTCATTCATGCAGACGCCTTTGAAGACACATTGGGACGCAGGATTGCGGATCTTGCGGTATCTGTAGGGTATGAAGGATCTTGGACTCTTCTATGACACTAGAGAGAGAACGATGGATGGAGTCAGACTCCAAGGTTGAAGTGACTCAGATTGGGGAGGAGATGTAGACACGAGGAGATCTACATCAGGCTACGGATTTACCCTTGGCTCAAGAGCTATTTCATGGAGCAACAAGAGGCAGCCAACTATTGCCTTGTCATCTATAGAGGCAGAGTACCGGGCTGCTTGTGGTGCTTCTTGCGAGGTTGTGTGGCTGCGGAGGTTGCTTGGTGAGATTGGGTTTCCATAGAAGGAACCCAATCTGTATAGCTATTGCTCGGAACCCGGTCTTCCATGCCCGGACCAAGCACATAGAGATACAATATCACTTTGTTCGTGAGAAAGATTTTGGCTTGTGACATCTTGCTTGTTTATTGTTCGACGGAGGACAATGCGGCGGACCTCTTCACGAAGTCTCTACCTCAGGCTATGCTCTGGTAGCACTCCAGCTCACTGGGGTTGGTTCCACATCTAGGAGCTAAGAGGGGGTGTTAGTAGTCATCTCATGTCTGTACATTACACACTAGGGCCATTGTTGTGGGTGTGCCTGCCCATTTAGGTGTTTCTCCATTTTTTTCCATTTTTCATGTATTTTTTTCATTTTTTCTTGGTCGCGGGGCAGTCCTGTGTTGGCCGACTGATGCTTCTCTTCTGGCCAGCTGATGCTGTCGTGGACGACTTGACTTTACTAGCCGATTGGCCGTTTTTCCAGTCGTGGACAACAAGGACTGCTGTCGGCTGTCTTATTGGTGGCCGACCAGCATAGGAGGGTGGTATAAATACCACCCTTGGTTCCCCACACCTTATTGTACCGGATCTTGTGTATAGAGCAGAGTTTATACAGCTTCTCTCTCCCTCTCTCTTTTGTGTTTTGTTCTCTAGAGCAGATGTCTCTTATTTACATTCATCCATGTGAAACCTTTTTAGCAAACTTTTTATGTACTTAGTTTGCTGCATAACAATGCCATCATTTGTATGCATAAACTGTATGCCGAGATAGTAGTGTAAAGGCCCCAAATCTGACATATCAAATTCAGCTTTGAAATCTGAAATTTGTGCTTTGCTAGTACCTGTAATGAGCATGTCATCTACATACAAGATGACTATGAGAATATCGGCATCGGTTTTCTTCACATACAATGTGCTTTCAGCTGGACTATTCTCATAACCTTGGCTGGTTAGATGAGCATGTATCTTATCATACCAAGCTCTTGGAGCTTGCTTTAACCCATACAATGCTTTGTGTAACCTGCATACTTTATGTTCCTCGCCAGGAACTACAAAACCAATGGGCTGATTTACATATACTTCCTCCTGTAAATCCCCATTTAAGAATGCAGTTTTGATGTCCAATTGATGCACTATCCATCCTTTATGTGCAGCCAATGCACTGATCTTATTGTGGTCATTCTCGAAGTAGGAGCAAAAGTCTCTTCATAATCTATTCCCTTTTTTTGGGAGTAGCCTTTAGCCACAAGTCTTGCTTTGTACCTGTCAATAGTACCATCAGACTTTCTTTTGACTTTGTACACCCACTTTGTTCCAATGACATGCTTGCTTTTAGGCAATTCCACAAGATCCCATGTATTGTTCTTCATGATAGAAGAAATTTCAGCTTGCATAGCTTGCAACCAATGCTCATTTTCATGTGCTTCTTCATAAGAAGAAGGCTCTTCTAAATCAAAGAGCCCGCCCATTGCTAATGCAGACTCCCCACGATGTATATCCAAAGCATGGCTGGAACTAGCCCTTGTTCTACCTGTGAGTGGAGCTGCAAGTTTGCTTTCTTGCAAAGTTTTCAGCAACCATCTTGGCACTGACTTGGCTGTCTATGGCTGTTTGCTCTTCACTGACAAGATCTTCCACTTCTTCCATAGAAGGGGGCTGAATGGCTGGCTGTTCCACATGTTCTACATGAGGATTTTCTTGTGTTGGGGCTGGCTGATCTGAATCCCCCCTAATTGCAATGGGTAAAAGTCCATCAAACATGTCCTGTATGCCTGTATCATTGCTTTTATACAAGCTGTACATGGGCTGTTCTGAATTTTCAGCAAATACCCATCTCTACTGACAAAAATCCTTCGTGTACTTGGATTATAAAGACGGTATCCTTTGCTCTCATTGCTGTAGCCCACAAAAATGCATTTAATTGCTTTGTCATCTAGCTTTGTTCGGAGTTGTTCTGGCACATGTGCATATGCCAAACACCCAAATGTACGCATATAATCCACTGTTGGCTTGCATATAATCCACTGTTGGCTTTCGGCTATACCAAGCCTCAAATGGTGTTATGGTTTTTAAAGCTTTTGTTGGACACCTGTTCATCAACACGAGTTGCACACATTATAGCTTCCATCCAAAATTTGTGAGACAACTTTTGTGCTTTCACCATGCATCTTGCCATCTCCATGAGAGATCTATTTTTCCTTTCAGCTACACCATTCTACTGCGGTGTATAAGGCACAGAACATTGGTGTTTGATGCCCTTTTGAAGCATATAATCCATGAATGCATTTGACATGTATTCTCCACCTCTATCTGAGCAGAGTGTTTGGACTTTACATCCACACATATTTTCAGCCATTGGTACAAAGTGTCGAAAGCATGTAAACACATCTGCTTTCGCTTTCAAGGGGGCAACTGCAACTATATTAATGATGCAAATGATTACATTTAAGATGAGATCTATGAACAAATCTATGATGCCGATGCCGATGCTAACTTCATGCTGAATGACGACTTCAAGATCTGATGAATGAACTTGACTATTTGCTGATTACAATTTTGTCAGAATGCACAGTCCATTTCTACTTCGGTAGAACCAGGTGTATGGCTTACTATGCATGATATTGGAGAGCCTTTTGAGGCCGGTATTTATAGCCAGGCAGTGGGATGCCTCATTTACTTGTGTAACACGAGGCCAGACATATCTTTTGGGGTGTCTTTGTTGAGCAAATTCATGCACAGCCCAGGCACAAAGCATTGGCAAGCAGTCAAACGCATTTTTCGTTATCTTAAGGGTACCCTGGATCTTGGTTTGTTCTATCCCAGGGGGGGCAGCTTGCAGCTTTATGCATACAGTGATTCAGATTGGGCTGGTGATTATGATACCAGGCAATCCACCAGTGGGAATTGTTTTTTTCTTGGCAGTTCATGCATATCTTGGTTGAGTAAAAAGCAACCCACTGTTGCTACATCTACTTGTGAGGCTGAGTACAGGGCAGTCTTTACAGCTACAGTAGATTGTGTATGGTTGAGGAGACTATTGGCTGATCTTCGTGAGGGTCAGCAGACACCCACCACCATTCTCACTGATAGCCAGAGTGCTATGGCCGTGGCACGAAATCCAGTATTTCATGCACGTACCAAGCACATTGAGATTCATTATCACTATGTCAGAGAGAGGCTACATGCAGGGAGATCAGTTTATCTTACTGCCCTACACAGGATAATGTTACAGATCTATTCACAAAGGCTTTACCTCGAGAAAAGTTTGAAGCTTTCCGCAAAGCTTTGGGCTTACTCTCATACAGAGAGTGATCTGCTACCTTGTACAGGTTCACACTTCCACTACAGGGAGGATTTGTAGGCATATGGTCACTTATGGTAGTGCTATGTGTGAACAGGGCTTAACCAAGGGCACTTTTTTCCATGTGGTTTTTCCCCTTGGACATCAAGTGTGAAAGGACACTCTAACATAGAATATTTTGTACTTCTATATTATATGGATGTGGCACACATGCAAGGGTTGACTTGCATTTTGTGGATACCACACTTTTGGCTCTCTCTCTCTCTCTCTCTCATTTTTGTGTGAGCTTCTCTATCCTGCACCTAACCCTAATGTGCAGGTTTGTGTGTGTGAGTGTGTGAGTCCAACACCCAACAATGATGACATGGAGATCCTCCACCTTGTGGATCCAGAGGAGATAGGGGCTAGTCGGGCATCAGAGGACACTGGACCAGACAGAGGACATTATGGGGACCACTTACTAGAGTTGGGAGCCGGGCATCGTCTCGTTATTTATAACGGGATGCTACAGTGGCCGGGATCAGGAGGGCTGACATGCTTCCCACGTGGGGGTCATACACTGACCGGAGGCACTGTGGTAGACTACATTATGGGATCTTTGGAGGCATTACAGCTTGTCACCTGATTCTTCATCCCACCTCGTCCTATTGGGGCAGATCATACATACTTGGCATTTTCACTAGCCGGATCACCAGTATCAGGAGTCCCGCTCATACCCATGCCACACACTACCATCTACTTCACACACGACATGGCAGACATATTTACTGGCAGAGTAGAGGATGGGCTGCTACTCATGGATCCCCTGGCACCTATGGGTACCATTATAGCCTAGCTGGCATCACTTCTACACACGGTTGCATTACAGAGCTTCCCACATCGTGTCCACTCAGGAGAGCCTGCGAGATGTGGGACTATGCCCCATAACAGATGGTATGATGATGGGTGCAGAGCCCTATACTCATGGCTCCGCATACAGAGAGCCTTGGGAGCCATCACAGAGCAGGAGTCGAGGAGAGAGATGAGGAGACTTACTCGCCGCAAAAGGCGGGCCTTCGCAGAGATACAGGAGCTAGAGATCTTCCATTTCTTTATGAGTAGAGATAGCCCTATCTCATAGCGGCACTTCAGAGAGCCCTTGACACCAACACCCATTGCAGACCCACAGACATGGCACACATATGCAGAGGGCCTATACCACGCCCCACAGCAGCCGCCTATACCTCAGCCACAGGAGCCTCGACCTACCACAACTAGCTTCTTTACCCACTCGATTGTAAAGGAAGCTATCCGCCGCCTACAGCATGGACGGGCCACCGACCATATGGGCCTTCAGGGTGAGCATCTCATATATGCAGTAGATTCTTTGGCTCCTTGTCTTGCACACCTGTTTAACAGGGCACTAGCAGAGGGTTTGCCTGCGGAGTGGACGATGCACACCATTGTGCTGATCGACAAAACAGGGGATATGCTCGATCCGAGCAACTACAGGACGGTTATGGTTGGCCACGTGTTAGCCAAACTCTATGGTGCAGTGTTGGAGCAAGAGCTTAGCTTATATGCTGAGCGAGCAGGTTTACGCTCATCAGGGCAGGCAGGCTTCAGCAGAGCTTTCTCTACCACTGACCATGTATTCACTTTGAGATGTATGATTGATCAGGCCAGAGTGAGGAAGAGAAAGCTCTATTGCTGCTTTGTGGATTTCGGCAAGGCATTTTACACAGTACCACGAGAGAGGCTCTTTCAGCCGCCTGTAGTCTCTTGGCATTCCAGCAGATATGACATGGGGCATCTATGCATTATATGAGCAGGTTTTTGGGCGAGTCAGATGCCCAAGAGGTATGTCCGAGACTATTGCTAGCACCATTGGTGTGAAGCAAGGATGCCCACTTTTCCCCACGCTATTTGGGTTATACATTGAGGTGGCTGACTTCATTACACGGGGAGGCGGAGATGGAGTTGATCTAGCAGGTACCTGAGTACATATTATGCTTTATGTTGATGATATTGTATTAGTGTCTGAGTCTCCAGGAGGTCTACAGCAGCATCTACATGCACTCCATGATTTCTGCACACAGAGGGGTCTTACTGTGAACCTTGGGAAAACCAAGGTTATGGTCTTTCATACATCGAGACAGGGCAGGAGTCAGCTGACATTCACTCTCGTAGGACGCCAGGTGGAGGTGGTGACATCATATGTGTACCTAGGGGTTACCTTCTCTGCAGCAGCCACGCGCTTCACCATGGGTTCAGCAGCCAGAGCTAGATTGACACGGGGATATGCAGCATTGGCTATGCTAGAGAGACAGTGCCACTAGGCGCATTTTCAGGAGCCTCGGATGAAGGGTTGGCTATTTGACACATTAGTCACACCGGCACTGATGTATGGAGCAGCGGTATGGGCGCGAGACCTTGCTACCCATTGGTGGACACAGATAGAGAGACCATAGGCCCTCATGATGGCACGCATGATATACAGCAAACCGTCAGTACCTCATGACATTATCCGAGCAGAGTTTGCTGCGCCTCCTATGATGGTAGAGGCCATATTCCAGACTATATGCCTGCTAGACAGATTCATAGAGATGCCGCAGGACAGATTGTCATACAGTGCTTTTGAGGCATCTAGACAGTTGGCTGAGGCAGGAGACAGAGGATCATGGTATGCACAGGTCACACATTGGTTCTCACAGCATGGCCTAGACATGGATCATCTACCACCATTCCAGTATGACAGGAATGCACCACATATCCGTCTCTCTCATAGTGAGAGGAACAGAGTATTGAGACTGGACCTATGGCAGCTCTATACACAAGAGACATGGATATCGCCTACACAGCCTCTTCCACCGAAGATGCTATACTACAGAGATCACTTCATGAGTATACTGTATCACTGATGATGGATTTATAGAGAGGCCTAGATACATGGAGGGCTTTTTACCACACGGCTCGCGAGTGGCTATTGGTCAGCTTAGAGTTTCATCACATCGATTGTTGATCGAGACTGGCAGAGCAGCACGGATCCCCCGAGAGGAGAGGGTATGCAGATTGTGCAGAGAGGAGGTGGAGAGTGAGGAACATTATGTATGCAGATGTAGAGCATATACAGCCATCAGAGAGAGATATCCCATTTTATTCAGAGAGCCACATTTCCTACGCCAGATCTTTGAGGCAGCAGACCAGGGCATATTGGGGAGATTCATTCTAGACATACAGCGTCACAGAGAGACATCATTACAGGCTCAGACAGCTCCAGAGGGGGGACGACAGACACAGATTACTACATTTTTTCAGAGATCCATCCCACTCCCAGCCCCTACATAGCAGGGAATTACTCTCCAGAGAGCAGAGATACTCAGAGCCCGCAGGAGACAGAGGACACCTGGCTTTCGGACACCACGCCTATACCAGAAAGAGATGACAGAGATTAGGGCTCAGTTTCACAGAGAGGGTGCGGAGCGACTGGCTCGCTTCAGAGCAGACCCAGGCATGTTCTTCAGGGAGTTGTGGACACCCCCTTCATTGATGTATACCATTTTATACCCCCAGTATGGTACAGGATGGAGCTAGCTAGGTTGCATATCATGATTGTATACTCCATGCATATAGCTTTGCATTCTCCTAGTAGTAGAGCTCCATCCCCTCCCCCACTCATTGTACTTATTGCACACCCAGATTCAGCTTTTTAGTTCAGTACTTTTTCATTTTGTTGGGATGACAGAGGATACCCCACATAGGTACACTGATTTGTCTCATAGGCCGAGTTCAGTCTTTTGGAAGACGTTAATAAAATCTTTTTCTCTCTCTCTCTCTCTCTCTCTCTCTCTCTCGCTCTAAATCTCTCTTTCTAACTCTCTCTAACTTTCTCTCTCTTTAACTCTCTCAATCTTCCTTACTCTTTTTAGGAGAGATCTTCAGTGGATTTGAGGTGAGTAGGGTTGGCTTTATGAACAAACAAAGGCCTTTTCAGATGGCTCCTTTTTGACGTTGTAATCAAGAGTGATAGAGCTTAGTGCTTCCACTTGGGTCCCCACAAGAGGACCATGTTACTAGAGCCATGATTGACCTAGATTCCATGCACCATATGAGACTAATCAACATTGTGTTAGCGATGCTTAGAGGCCCAAAAAGTATGCTGTAAGATTGTGTTGTGCTCATGTCTCATATCAGAAGAGGACCATACTTCATCAAGTAAGGAGCAGTTTTGTACCGATTCAGGGTGAAGAGGGCAATCTGGCGGATGCCTTGTATGCTATTTGTGGTATGGTGTATACTACGACCTTGGCAGAGGTTCCCAATTCTCCCTTCAAACCACTCCACTTGGCAAGCGATTCAGCTTGGGAGATTATTGGGAGGATGGCAGACAATATTTTCCAAGCATCAATGATGTAAAGACGTTTGCTTAAGAGTCATGTTACATGCACTGAGGCTGACCTCGGTAACACGCAGCAAGGCCTTCTTTAAACCTTTACTTTGGTGAGATCTTTAGCATCCAATCACTAAGTAGAGAGAGAGAGAGACGAGAATGTAGACGACACAATATTGGGTCCCAAATACCCATTGCAGGCCTCCCTCATGCAAGTAGGAGTATTTGCTTGTATTACTTCTTTGGAGAACTTCTGGACAATGCTTGAGAACAAGAGCCATGATTGCCCAACGCAAGGATGAGGAAGACCGTACGTAGGCTGAGAATCCACCAATCCAAGGGCACTGTAGAAGACTCTTTTGGGCCACTGATGCAAGTCCAGGATAGTTGTAGGACTGCACATATGGTGGCTGAATGCTGAAGAGGGGCTTCTATGTTGCTTGGAGAGGATGAAGACTAACTCGATGAACTGAATTCTGATTTGATGATTGATGATTTAGGCGGAGAACTAGGCACTTGCTTATATAGGGCATTGGGCTGCTGGTCGGTCAGTAAAAACACTGTCAGCCTGTTTTATTGATAAAAAATGTTAGTATTAGCATTTAATGCTGTGCAAGATTATGTTGCTGCCCCATATGCTGCTGTTGGCCAGTGCTTGTCAGCCTGCTTTGGACAAATAAATTCGAGTTGATGCCCTTAGCTGCTATTGGAGTGTTGTGTTAAGGCGAAAAGAAGCTTACACCTCTCCTCTAATTCCTTAGTGTTGTGGGGTATTAGTTGATAAGCCAATCTTGAGCCAAGCTCAAGGTATCCGCCCTTGCCTGTGGAGAGCTCCTTCATTCACTCCTTCCCGTATCCGTTGTCATCAAGCATGGCTCCATCTCCATGGGTAGTTTCCCCTACTCACCTCTCACATACACACTCTCTCTCACACAAGCACACTAGCAAGAATTAAGAAAGTGATTAGAAAGAGTTCTTGTCTAATATTGACAACCTCAAAGTGGTCCGTATGAACAACCATTTTATAAAGGATAACCCTCCCCCCCTTTTTTTTTCGCTTCAACCGTTGGTGCTGAAATATAAAAGACTTCTTCTTTTCCTTTTTGAGCATTTTGTCTTTCTGCAGATGTACTTAGACACACAAACACAAGCTTGTGTGCACCGTAGATCAATAGTGTTCTCCTTAATACCAAGTTATTTATGGTTGTTACTCATTGTGTATTTGCACCGCACCTGTGCTTGTACGTGCGCATTAAGGAAGAAACTAGCTAAGGTCCCATTCAGATTCTGTCTCCGTAAATTACATGTTTGATATTGTCAGCATTCTCAGGTTGTTTTAGGGTTCTTTGGATGACAGTTTGCTGGCTTTATCCCCTGAAGCTGTGCTTCCTGCAGTGTACCTTGCAACAAATCGTATTGCACCTGATTATGAGAATATGGTATGCTTTGCTTAGAGACTTGGGTTTTGCAGTCATTTTTGAAAGTTTTATCCAATATAACTTGAGGGTTTTTCTATTGGTAAGCTTGTCAATAAAGATTTCATAATTTGCTTCCATTGGTGCTCTTAACACCAAGGTAGAGTGTGCTGCCATCCATGTTTCTTGAGAATGATATCTATGCGCATGCTTGTAATTGCCCCCAATGGGGTTGAGCACAATCTTGCCACACTTATAGTATTAATACTATTAAACAAGATGAAATGACACAAAACCAAACAAGATAGCAATGCTGAAATTTAAATGACACTGCAATAGGGTCGGAAAGGGCCAACCCCCCTTGTAATATGATTGTAATACTAAGGTTTCCTAAGGATACAAGCTTCATGGGCATCACATTGCAGATCTCCAATGACATTCATGCAATGAAAACATTTTGCAAACGTCATTTATCAAAGTTGGGTTTTTGGCAGTTTAGGCATGTTTCTATCTCCTCCTTTAATTTTTAGAATGAATGCAAATATTTATAACTAACATTAGAAAATAACATAGCTGCGTATTACGCGTGATCGGCCAAGGTGCTGTGGTTGTCCAACACGTTGTTGCCCCCCTGCGGACACTTTTTACTTGGTTCCATAGCTTTTGTCACGAAGGACCTCACTCCCCAATCCCCAGCGTCCTGCCACAAATAGCAATAATGCTCCAGTGGCATCCATACACAAGCATGTGTGTGCTAGGTCGACACATAGGAGACCTTAATGGTCATTGGTCAAGCACGCAGATGCAGAGCAGGTTAGAAGAACTTGGAAAAGTTTTTACCCATGAATTTGCTGAAATTTGTAAGTAGAAATCACCTTTTGGTCCAATTCTCGACAACATAAATGCTCAAAAACATCTTCATTAGGTACTTTTCCAAGAGATAGTAGTTGAAAATGATTCCCAAGGGCTGGACAATAGTGTAGCACTCATTTTTTGGCTAATCCAAGGATTGGAGAAGCAAGAAACCATGCCAAAAAGTATGTGTATGGATTGGTTATGCTAAAAATCGTCTTCTTCTACCTCATGAAAAAGATGCCTATTTGCCCAAGGAGAGAGAGAAAGAAAGAGAGAAAGATATATTAAGCGTCTAGACCCAATGGGCCTATAAGACCAAAGTGATACAAAATGTCCATGGCATATCTCATCATGGAACGGAAAATAAAATAGAAACAAAACAAAAAGCTATCGGGAGAGAGAGAGAGAGAGAGAGAGAGAGAGAGAGAGAGAGTTGTACTAATGTCTTCAAAAGGCTAAAATGACCTATGAGACCAAAAGGTTACATCATATCCATGAGGTACATAATCCTAGGTACAAAATAGTAATAAAGAAAGATAACAAAAATCTGGAACTATAAAATCTGATCTAGGTACATGAGCAGAGAGCTCTCATATCACCCTAATACATCCCTCATGGGCTGCTGTGACATGGTTCTCAAGGTGTTAAAACTGAGCCGGCAGGAGAAGGTCCTCTGATAATGGGAGATGATGGCCTGGATCCTCCTGTGGTGGCGTGGCCGTGGGCCATGCGGTATAGGGCGTCGAGCTCTGCATAACTTAGTGGCTCTGTCTATAAAAGGCCAAAATGATCTATGAGACCAAAAGGTTAACATCATGTCCATGAAATACATCATCATGGGTACTAAAAATAAAAATCAAAGAAAGTAATAAGAGTTGAAATGTTAGATCTGACCCCAAAACAAAAAGTGTGCAACCGCATAGGATGCTGCAACATGGCACCCAATGTAGTAAAGCTGGGCCGGCGGGAGAAAGTCCTGTGGTGGTGGGGATGATGGCTCTGATCCTCCTGTAGTGACGTGGGCGTGGGTGGGGACCACGAGGTCAAGGGCACCGGGCTTTGCATAGCTCAATGGCTCTATCCAGTGTCACTTCTCTCGGTCGAGCTCCCGCATCAGCCTGAAGGTCGGGTGTAGTGGGTGAATCCGCCCTTGTCACTCTGGTCTGGAAGAAGTCGGTGAGAGCTCTTTGTACTGGTCCTCTGATGGGTATCGTTGGTCCAGGCTGCAAAAGGGACTCCTTGTGTCTACGAAGCTCTAGGAGGAAAAGTCCCAAGCATCTCTAGTCTGGGAACCATGATCCTGGAAAGTGGTCCAAATCCATCTTGGAAGAGGCAGTGGAACCTTCCCCTAATCTCATAGTATACTGGGCATCTTCATACATAGTGGGCCTCTGTCTCAGCCTTTGTGTGACAAAGCCGACATATCCTATCCTCTGGTGCAACTACCCTCGGCGCATATTTGGCTGTCTCCACTCTCAACTGATGGGATGAGGTGCGGATCTGTCCAATCACACATCACACCCCAATGACAGATGTGTGTCCATGTAGTGCGGGCGTGTGATGAAGCTGTCCTTTGTCAGGCGAAGAAAATGGTCCCTGTAAAAGGCCATCTTCATCCCAAGGGGCTGGACGGGTAGGTGCCAAGTCCTCTGAGTATCTAGTCTCACGATGTCCTTCTTGATGACCTTGTTCAGCTTTGTGCGGTTGAGAGCAAAGGAGGGCGCCTCTATGCTATACTAGAATGGAGGGAGGGCCTCCATGTGCATGCCATGCATACCAAACCAAGTGCTCACTTGGGCATACCAACACTTCAGTGTCTCCGTCTAGTGCCAGCTATCTCTATCTAGGGCGAGTCTAGGGTATCTGTCTAGTGGGAGCTCCCATAATCTGTGTCAGTATGTCACTGTTTGGAAAATAGCCTCTATCACAATCGGTGCAACCTCTATCTCTGCCTGCACAATCTCGTATGGCACTGATGGCTTACTTATAATCATGCGTGAGATCATCAATACTAGCGGCCTCTCCATCGGCTTTCACCCATCATATACATCCTCTGTGTTTGTCTCAGCTGGCTCCTCCCTCCGTCTCCTGTGGTATAAACTAGGACCGCAGATGGGAGATCCATATAGTAGTGCGGGTGTGACTAGTGTGTCAAATAGCGAGAGCTTCGTCCTTGGCTCATGAAACTGTATCTGTGAGCATTGTCTCTCAAGTGAGCCCAAGGCTGCATAGCCGCGCATCAATCTGGTTTCGGTTGCCATCTGCATAGAGAAACACGGTCTGGTAAAAGTGATCCCAAGGTATAAATAAGATGTCACATGCTCCATTGGCTCCCCACTATATGTGAACTGTTGTGCAGATCTGCGTATTCATTGTGAGGAGTTGTTAAAGATCATAACCTTGGTCTTCCCAGGGTTTACGGTGAGGTCCTGATCCTCGTAAAAGGCCTGTAATGCATCCAAGTGTCTCTGCAGCCTCTCTGGTGAGTGAGAAATGAGGACAATGTCATCTGCATACAATAGAATGGGTATCAAAACTCCTGCCAAAAGTTCTCCTGGACCTCTGTGTCTGTCTATGTAGTGAGACACCTCATCAATGTAGAGCCCAAATAGAGTGGGATATAAGGGACAGCACTGTTTCACCCTGATAGTGCTATGTATGTCCTTTGATTTCCCCCTTGGGGCCCGCACTCTGCCATTGACAGACTCAGAGAGTGTGAGGACCCCCCAAAGTATCTCTGTTGCGGTACTCCCATGTCTTGCAGTCTCCTCATCAATTTGGCCTGTGGGACTGTGTCAAAAGCCTTAACGGAAATCGACAAAGCAGCAATATATCCGGTGCCCATGTGTTCTCCCCTCCTCAATGATACCCCGTAATGTGAAGATGTGGTCCAGTGTGGAGTGCCTTCTCCGGAAACCTGCCTGCCCCTGCTGCTCTGAGTCTCTCCACCTCTGCCCATTTGCTGAGCTCATGCTCCAAGATCCATCCATAAATCTTGGCCAATATGTGACCAATTATAATAGTCATGTAGTTACCGGGATCCATGGGGTCACCTGCTTTCAGAATGGGAACAATGATATTAGAAGACCAATTGGTGGGGAAACCCTCGAATAGGGCCTTGTTAAACATATGAACCAGAAGTGGGGCCAATACATCCCTCGCATGTGAAGTGCTCGGCAATCAATCCATTATGATCCTGTGCTCTCCCATTTTGCATCCTGTCAATAGCATCTTTGACCATGCTCAAGTGGAAGGAAGAGGAGTGGGGGGGGGAGAGGCTTAGGAGGGTGGGGGAGAGGTGGTTGTCCGGGGATGTGGTAAATACTAAAGGGAGGTGGCATATGCATGCCATATGTTGGGTGAGGTGATCGGGGTCGGTGGGTGACAATCCTAGAAGAGCCTCCAGGCCTCCTTACAGTCCCGTCCCAGAAACAACTGGTGCAACCCTTGCTCAAGATGAGCTAGGTAGGCTCGCTTCTTTCTCCGTATGAGACAACGGATGATATGTTGTGCCTGCTGGTGAGTGGTGGAGCCTAGAGTGACCTCTCGCTGTAGGCGGGCACGGGTCTCGCAACACTCCTCATCATTCCAATTGTTATGTGGAACCGTCCCTCCAGGTGGTCCGGGGGTGGCTCTGGTGTGAGGGAAAGCAGCTGCGGCGTGTGAAGGGTGGTTGCAAGAGAAAGCTAAGTATGGATGATCAGCTACACCATCAATGGGGCATGGTAAAATCCGAGATGCGGGGTATCAAGAGGAGAGAGCCCACCAAGTAGTCCACTGTACTAGATCCATGTCCGAAGGGGTAGCAAGTGAAGGCGTTGGAGCTAGGCCTCTGGGGAGGCCATTATAAATGGCTAATCCATGAGCTCGTCCAAGGGCTAGGAGGTACTCTCCATAGTCTGTATGGGCTTTCATGTCGTGTGATGTCTGGTCGAGATCTGTGCCCATAGTGTTGATCTCTTGGTACATGGGATCCTTTGTCTGAAAGAAAGGTACCTGTGCACCGGCAGTTTAGGCATTGAAGTCTCCAGCAAGGAGGATATCGCCTAGATTGGAGAACTTCAAAATGTCCTCATAGAGTGGCAGGGGTGGAGGGTAGCTGGTGTTGTAGAAGTAGCGGAGGGGGCAAGGCGGCTCGCGTTGTTGAAGCAGCAGGCGGCGGTGTTGCACGGACTCCAACACTCACACACACGCGTGCGCGTGCACACACATTCATAGATTGAAACTCAAATCTCTCTCTCTCACACACACACTTTTTTTTGGTAATATCCAGTGCAGTATATTTATATGCTCATAAATTTACATGATGGGAGGTCTCCGAAATGGAGAGTATCCCAAAGATCAGAAACATAAAAAGAAAAGCTCTATGCAAGAAGCATCCATATCACCCTCATGGCAGGCATCATATAAGGATTGCCGCAATGAGGCTCGGAAAGATTCATATGACTTGTGAATCTGCCGACCCAAGTATGCCAAATTATGCTCACTCCAGATTGTCCAAAGAGCCCAATATCTCACCCAAGAGAGAAATAGTGAGTATTGAGACAAAGACCTCATAAATCTGCCAAAGAGCCAGAAATGTTTCCCAAATCTGTGACTCGGGAAACGGAGCCGAAGATAATATGAAATTCTCCTGAGGAGGATCCTAGAACACGGGCAGTGCCAAAGCAAATGAAGAACAGTCTCTGAAGGAGCCTGACATCTTAAACACGTGGATGGTGCAATGCGACGTTTAGCAAGTGTGACCCCCACTGACAATGTGCCTGTCATACATCTCCAAAGAAAAAGTCTTTGTTTCAATGGCATTTTACACTTCCATAACATCCCGAGATTCTTCCGCCACCATGAGAGGGGCTTCCTTATATGCCACAGAGAATTAGCATGTTGCTGAATCCATGGAGCAGGCTGAAGAAGCCTGTAAGCTTTGATGGAGGTTAAGGCGGGAAGAGGAACAGGATGAGTGCATGTAGCAGAGGGTTGCAATTGCCAATCCGTAAGCCTGCCTGTGTCAGCCACAGGAGGAACAGGTAGAAAAGGATGTAATAAATCAGCAATTTTCTTCCATATAGACCTATGATGCATTCCCAATGCATCATATAGACCTATGATGCATTCCCAATGCATAGGAAGCAGTGGCCTGAGGAAAAGATAAGACATAGCCTTGATCATCTACCACATCATGTATGTATCTAATTCCCAATTTCATGAGATTGTATGCCCGAACAGGTTCCTGTAAAGCGAGTGGAATGTCAAAGATGGCACTCCAATGAATACTTTCTTTCCTCATTGAGTTTGTCCCCGAGCAATTATCAGGATTCCATTTGACCTTAGAAAGTACTTGTTTCCAGTCAAGTATCAGAGCAGTGGAGAAAGGACAGCCAGGTATCTTCCCTACAAATCTCCCAATGACAACGTCCCAATGATCAGTAATCCAATGACCATAAGCACAAGTCCTCATGTTGACACACATGGATGCTAGCATACAAGTCCATGGCTGTTGTTGGCGGAACAAAGTATGCAGCATAGTCGCCTTCCTTGCAAGTACATGATATCTTATATTGAGGACATTAAGTCCACCATGCATCCTAGGAGAGCACACCATTTCCATCTTCATCAGTCTCAATGCTTTCACAGCAGTTTTTGTCCTCCATAACATCTCCATAGCTTGAGACATAAAGGCTGAAATATCCCTGGAGGACCAATGCAGCAAAGGCAAATAGAACTGGACATAGGACATTACAATGGACTGTACTATTCTGAGCCTGACATGAAGAGGCCAAGTAGAAATCTTCCAGTATTCCAGTTTATGTTGAAGTCTTTGGAAGATCCATTTTAGCTGCTGCTTCCTGGTGATGTGTCATCCTATGGGATGTCTGACTACATCTTTGGAATGCACCACCTGACCCGGCCAAAGAATAGAATGCCAGTCACATTGTTTCAGGCGAAGTAATTTAGATTTGTCAAAATTGACATGCAATCCCGCTGCTAAGCCATACAATGAAAGAGTGGTCATAAGCATTTGAACTTCCCGGGAAGAATTTTGTGGCATAAAGAAGGAATCATCAGCATATGCTTGTGCCAAAAAAGATGCAGCTCCAAGGATTTTAAGACCAGTCATCTGTCCTATGTTTGTAAGATGATCAAGATACATTAAAAGGGGATGGGTCGCAATGGCATATAAGAGAGCACTAAGAGGACAACCCTGTCTAACTGATCGACCCAATGTCCATGACCGAGACAGATGACCCCCAAGAATGCACTGAGAAGTAGAGCCAGAATAAAGCCAGTAAACTGCATTTGCCATCTTGGGACCAAAGCCCAACTTGGTCATGATTTGAGAGATAAAATCCCATTGAACAGTGTCAAATGCCTTAGCAATATCCACCTGCAATATAAGCACATCTTGATGCGAATACTTAGCATATTCAATTGCAGTCAAGGTGTTAGTGTAATGGAATTCTGGTGTCCTTGGGTCTTGATGATGTTCTAACTTAGTAAGGTTGTCTACATATATGATGTGACTTATACTCATGTTACTGTTCTCTCGTATTGTCTACTCATTGCCTCCTCTAGAATGTGTCTAATTGAGTCTTGTTCCTCACTTCTCATTATACTTTAACAATTGTGCACCCAATGTCACAAATGAGGAGCCTAACATTTATATTAGTGAGAGTGACGTCCCAGCAACAATAATAAAAATAGAACAATAAAGCAAAGAAAGGGCAAGGAAGTGAAATGACACAACACTAATGCAAGTCCACTTGGCAAGAAATTAGAATCTTGCCCCCTCCCCAACCTCCAGAGAAGCCCTAGCCTCGAACTGGATATATTGTCATGGATTTGTCTTCGCGGCACAAACCCATACTGATGAGGATGAAGTCCCGCATCCAGTATCCTGTGAAGCCTATGCACAATCATTTTGGTAATGAGTTTGTAAACTACAGGCATCAAAGTAATAGGCCTCCAATCTGACATATGGTCACACAGATGTTTTTTGGGCACAAGTTTGACTATGCCATGCTTCCAAGAGTGCGGCAATTGATTTTCTTGCCAGGCAACATTGATCATTTGCAAGAGGACTTCTTTCAAATCATCCCAAAAAGAAATATAAAATTCCACCGTAAGGCCATCCCAGCCAGGGGACTTGTATTTGCTGAGGTGGAAGAATGCATTATCAAGTTCTGTGTCAGTAAAAGGTCTCTCCAAGGTAAGAGCTTCATCCATTTCCACTATTCCAGAAACATATTGGAGAAATTCAGTCCTAGCCTCAGTCATTTGATTTGATGGGGAACCAGGAGCGGAGAATAATTTCTGGAAATAATTCTGGCATTCCCTAATCTGCCATTTGTGCAATTTCCTCTGATCATTAACAGTCAATTTAAACTGAGCATGTGAAAGGGAATCTTTTTCTAAATCAGAGAGAGGCCTTAACTCTGAAAATTCAGTCAATTGTTGTGCTGTCCTTTTTGCCCATTTAACCTCATTCCTCCATTCAGTCATATGCCAGTTTTGCCATACTTCCTAATGACATTCTGCATACGAGAGACAAAGCTGTCCCAAGCATAATTCATGTCCTCCTGGGCATGCAAAGGCAAGGGATGAATTGCAAGCCTGATCATTTGCTGGAAATAGTGATGTCGGAAATAAGCCTGATTAACATGCAATAATCTACTAGAGAGGGGTGGCAAATCATCCAGAGGCATGCCAAGCTGCAAATTCATCCACAATGGGGAATGATCTGACAAGCCCAATGAGAAATCTATAAGGAGATGAGGGCTAAAATCTGCAAATTGTTGAGGGTAAAACAAATACCATCTGTCAAGCCTTGCCCAGTATGTAGTAAGTGCATTATGATGAAAAGTATATCCAGGCACTGACCCTTGGAGAAGCACCCATAAATCTTTAGCTTGCACAGAAAGAAGCATGCTGTCCCATTTCTGCCTTTCCAATGATAGCATATGAGATCTTGAAGTGGTGTTATCTCTTGGCAGAGGGGAATTATTAAAATCTCCACAGATGAATGCATTGGATCTCCATGGATATCTGCATAAAGAATCCCATAATGAAGCCCTCATGGCAGAGGTCTGTGAAGCATAGACTGATGCAAACTCAAGAATATCACCATTGACATTACATTGTATGACCATCCATCTGCCACCACTGCTGTCATTGAAGACTAACTGAGGCTCCAGCTCATGTCTAACCAGTATGCATACACCTGAGTAGGTAGTGGTACCAGCATAATATATATCATAACCGCCAAAATAAACATGATGACCAACCATGGAGTGTTGCTCTTGCAAACAAACAATATCTGGCTGCATTTTATGTACATAATTCCATAAAAGCCTCCACTTTGAGACATTGCAGAGGCTCTGTACATTGTAGGTAAAGCACTTAAGTGTTTGAGGCATGAAAGAAGTATATACAGCAAAGTATCAGATACAAAAACAAGACATCAGAGAGGCAAAGCCTCTGCCTGCATAGGCTGCATTCCATCATGACCCATGAAAGACATAGCATTATCCCCTTCTTCTGAATCACATATGGGGATGCCCTTCTTCAAAACCCCCACCCAATTTTGAAGGACAGGAGCTGAAGTAGAAGCCTGTCCTGGTAAGGGAGAAGAAGCATCCCATTGACGAGATTGAAGGGGGCGTTGCTTCAATACAACCACCTTCTTAGGTTGTTGAAAACCATCCTGATCAATCCCCGCAGATTCCTTCATCTTCTCTTTTCCTTTTCGAGCAAGTGACTACACCTGATTGATTGGTTTGGCATTCTTTGCTCCATTTCTATTTGCTGTCTTAGCTTGCAAATTCTCATTCTTTTCCCGTGTCTGGGGCGGCAAGGCATTGGGAGGGGGCTGATGCAAAACCATTGGGGCATTCAGAGGCTAGATGCCCAAACTTGTGCCAGGCAAAACAAGCTCCTGCAAACACACCCCACTTCAATTCAGAATACTTTTTTCCCAATTGCACTCCCTCAACTTCCACTACAATAGAAGGAGGGGTAGGTGTATCAGTGTCCCAGAGAATGCAGAACCTGTTACGGTTTCCCATGGGGCGTGGAGGACAAATGACCTGTCCCAAAGAAGCAGCTAGGCCAGGCAACTCTTCACGCATATAGTCCGGGAAGTTAACAACCTCAACCCATACAGGACAATGATGTCGTATAAGACTTTGATAATCCTTGTTTGCGGACCAGGGCATAGCATGTACCATCTGCTTCTCGTAAAACATGTGAGAGAATTCAAGAAGCCTCTGCTTGCACGAAGCATCTGATAAATGCACCTCATAAAAGCCTCTGGAAGCAAAATACACTCCCTCTACAAAGCATCCTCCAAGGATGGACTTAATCCATTGTGCGACATCACTGGCCGCCAGGATTCTTCCTGGAAAGAAAATTATAACTGCAGTTTGAGACAACTTCCTGAGAGGATTCACGAGGGACGGCAATTTCAATTTGTACGTGACCTCTGGAACCGGTTTGCCCCATTCCTGTTGTGACTGCTGAAAGTCATCCTTAAGGGTGTCAAAGACGTACTGAGTTTCGATAGTAAGTTCATCATCTTGTGATGCAGGCTCTGATAGGGGGCGCTTAGCATCTGCAGGTCTTTCTTTTCGAGCATATGTACAAAAATCCAAACCTGAAGCCATGATTGAAATACGACTCTCTGTCTCTCTCTCTCTCTCTCTCTCTCACACACACACACACACACACACTTTTTTTTTGGTAAAACTAGTTGAAAATGCATTATATCATGAATGTACAAAAGGGTTAGGCATCAGGAGGATGTCTAAACCCTATAACTCAAAAAACAGCAGTAAAAAAGTTCTATGCAAGAGCAGGGCAGTGCTCAAGAAAAGAGCCTATGCCCTATCTATCAGAAACAGTAAAAGAAAAGCTGAACACAAGAAACATCCAAATCTCCCTCATGCACGGCATCATATAAAGACTGCCGCAACGAGGCTCGGAAGAACTCATAAGGCTGCTGAAGGGGTGAATTCAGATATGTATAATTTCGCTGTAGCCAGAGGGTCCACAAGGCCCAATATCTGATCCAATGGAAGAAAAGAGAATACTGTGACAATGCAGCTGATAAGGTGCCAAACATCCAGAAAAACTTGTAGAATCTGTGTGCAGGAAATCTGAGAGATAAAAAATAGGAGATCTTGTCTAGAAGGATTCTGGAACATGAACAAGACCACAATAAATGAGGAACACTCTCAGTAGTATGATGACATCTTGGACAAAAAGGAGAGGCAATCCTTCTTTGAGCCAATTTCACTCCCACTGGAAAAATACCAACAATGCATCTCCAGAGAAAGAGTCTCTGTTTCAGTGGCATTTTCAACTTCCATATCAAAGTCAGTTTTGCTTTCCACCAAGCTAAAGACTTATCCAGATGCCAAAGAGAATTAGCATGTTGAGCAATCCACGGAGGGGGTAATATCAATCGATAAGCCTGTATAGAAGTCAACTGATGCAAAGATTGAGAGGATAATCTTGAGCCTGAAGACTGAAGATGCCAATCTTGAAGCCTGTCTCTTACATCCAATGTTGGAATCGGAATGAAAGGGTGTAAGAGATCTGCAATAACTTTCCATATAGATCTATGATGCATCCCAAGATTGTATTGTTGGCAAGCTGCCGGAAAAGAAAGAATTTGCCCTGTAGTATCCACTACATCATCAATGAAGCGGATGCCCAATTTCATAAGATTGTAAGCTCTGATTGGTTGTTGTATAGCAAGGGGAGAGTAAAAAACAGCACTCCAATGTATGCTTTCCATTCGAAGCGAGGAAGCTATAGAAGCAGGATGGGGAGACCATTTGATGCGGGAGAGCACTTTCTTCCAATCCTGAATCAAGGAAGTAGAAAATGGACAACCAGGGATTTTACCTTGAAATTTGCCAAGCACTACTTCCGATGGATCAACCAACCAGCAACCATAAGCATTTGTGCGCATACTACCACACAGAATAGCCAACATGATAGACCACGGCTGTTCTTGCTGAAAGAAGGTTTTGAGCATAGTGATCTTTCTTGCCAGCACATGAAATTTGATGTTTATAATATTCAAACCACCATGCATTTTTGGAGAGCAAAGCAGGTCCATTTTGAGCAGCCTTAAAGCTTTTTTATGAAGCTTAGTTTTCCAAAAAATTTCCATGGCTTGAGACATAAAAGAAGAAAGATCTCGAGATGACCAATGTAATAGAGGAAGGTAGAATTGGACATAAGCCAGAACAATGGACTGAACAATTCGAAGCCGTACATGTAATGGCCAAGTGGAGATCTTCCAATATTCTAATTTGTCCTTAATTTTGTTTAGCACCCAAGATATTTGTTGCTTATTTCTGATTTTCCAGCCAATGGGATAGCCCAAGTGTCTTACTATGCTTTCCGGATAAATAATCTGGCCAGGCCACAAGATAGCATGCCAATCACAATGCTTGAGAGGTAAAAGTTTCGATTTCTGAAAATTAATCTTTAAACCAGCTGCCAACCCAAAATCTGAAAGAGTATCCATCAATAGACGAAGCTCCACAGGACTGTTCTTTGGCATGAAGAATGAATCATCTGCATAAGCCTGTGCAATGAAAGGCCGTGAACCAGAAATCTGAAGCCCCTCTAACTGTCTAGTATCAACCAGATGATCCATGTAAAGAAGCAAAGGATGCGAAGCAATAGCATAGAACAGAGCACTGAGAGGGCATCCCTGTCGAACTGATCGTTCTAGAGTCCAAGACTCAGATAAATGTTTCCCTATAAAGCATTGAGCAGTGGAATCTGAGTAAAGCCAGTATATGACATTAACTAGCTTTGGCCCAAAACCAAGTTTAGACATGATTTGAGAAACATAATCCCACTGCACCGTATCAAATGCCTTTGCCACATCCACCTGCATGACCAAGACATCTTGAGCAGAGTATTTTGCATATTCCATTGCAATGAGAGTATTGGAGATATTATCATGTATATGCCTTCTTGGAACAAAACCATATTGCCTGGGATGAAGTCCATCATGAAGGATATCCTTTATCCGGTGTACCAGCATTTTAGCAATAAGTTTATATATAACAGGCATCAAAGTGATAGGCCTCCAGTCATCCATTGTTTCACACAGAGTTTTTTTGGGCAGAAGCTTAACCAGACCATGTTTCCAAGCTGAGGGAAGATGTTGATGCTGCCAGGCTACATTAACGAGCTTCAAGATTGGACCCTTCAATTCAGCCCAGAAAGCTACAAAAAATTCAACTGTCAAACCATCCCAACCTGGGGATTTATGTTTACCCAAATGCTTGAGGGCTTCATCCAATTCTGTATCCAAAAAGGACATTTCCAGCATTGAAGCTTTTTGCAAAGAAAAAATAGGAGAAACAAGCTCAATAAATTTGCTCCGAGCCAATGCAGCCTGAGATGTAGAAGAAGATGGTAGAGAAAAAAGAAGCCGAAAATGATCCAGGCATTGTTTTTCTAACTGAGATAGAGACTGGGTCCAAAGACCATCCGATTTCCTGACTCTCATGATAGATTGACTTTGTCTGTACGTGTGTAAATTTCGAAAGAAAGATTTCGAGGAGCAGCCCTTATCCAGCATAGGTTTAACTCTAGCCCTTGTCTGCCATTTGGAAAGCTTGCGTTTATCATTAGCATCAATTATGGAAGAAGCACAAGACAATGAATTCTGTTCAGAAGCAGAAAGAGACCTTTGATGGCTAATCTGTACCAAGGACTGCTTGTATGATTTTGCCCACTGGATATGATGTCTAGTTTCTGCCATGTACCATCTTCCATATTCCTTCATGACATTTTGAATACGATGTACAAAGGAGTTCCAAGCAAAATCCAGATCCTCTCGAGCATGAGCTAACAATGGCTTACAAGCCAATCTGATCATTTGCTGGAATTTTTCATGAGAAAGATATAATTGATTAACCTGCAAGTGTCTGACTAAAGAGAGCTGAATGTCATCCAGAGGCATACCAAAAGAAAGGTTGAGCCAGAGTGGAGTATGATCAGATAGTTGTTGAGAATAATCAGTCCACATTTGACATGTATAATCATCATATTGCTGAGCATGAATAAGATACCATCTATCAAGCCTGGCCCAATATTCTGTAAAAGCATTATGATGATATGTGAATCCCAAAACCGAAGGGTGAATTGCTGTCCATAAATCTGCAGTATGAAGAGAAGAATTCATATGTTCCCATCGCTGGATTTCAGAGGGAATCATATGGGATTTATGTGCGGTATTGTCTTTCCAGTGAGGGGAATTATTAAAATCACCACAAAGTAGAGCATTTGAAGACCAAGGATATTGGTTAATGGAGTCCCACATTTGAGCTCTGGAAGCTGAAATTTGATAAGCATACAAGGAGCCTATTTCAAAAATCTCTCCATTGATCATGCATTGGATAATCATCCATCGGCCATAAGGATCATTAAAAGCTACACATGGCTGCAGATCATGTCTGGCTAAAATGCACAGCCCAGAGAAATGTCCAGATCCTGCATAAAATATATCGTAGCCTGAAAAGAACCCATGCTGGCCAGCAAAAGAATGCTGATTATGCTCTTGCAGACACACCACATCAGGATGAGTATTGTTTATATAATGCCATAGGAGTCTCCATTTGTGCTGATTACAGAGGCCCTGTATATTATAAGAAAAACATTTAAGAGAAGCACGCATGAAAATATGTACAAGAGATGAGCAATCCTCAAAGAGAAAGGGAGGCATCAAGCCTCTGCCATTGCCACAGGGTCTTGCTGACCCTCAAAATCCAATTCCCTGACTAAATCATCTTCTTCACAAAGTGGAATACCCTTCTTAACTGCATTGACCCATGCTTTTGAGATGGGGCTGTCCGAAGAGGTAGAAGGTTGGCCAGGAGATGGAGCAGAAGCATCCCAATTGCGAGATTGGAGAGGTCTTTGTTTGAGAGGCACCGTCTTCTTTGCATTCTGCCAACCCTCGTGAGAAGATGAAATATTTTCCACTAGCTTGCTTTTTCCTTTATCCTTATTTTGGGCTAAATTGGCTTGGTTCCCTGTAGGAAGTGAAGGCTTTGCTCCTTTAGCTTCAATCTTTTCCACATAAGTCTTTTGACCTCCTTTATTAGATGGTGGAGGAATGGCAGCTGGAGGAGGCGGATGAAGGATTGAGGGACACTCCGAAGCTAGATGCCCGAACTTGTGACAAGAGAAACAAGCTCCGGCAAAAATGTCCCATTTCAAAGTGAAATATTTCTTTCCCAAATTAACACCCTCAATCTCAACTGCAATAGAAGAGGGGGTTGGTCTATCAGTATCCCATAAAATGCAAAAACGATTTTTGTTACCTGTGGGACGAGGGGGACAAATCACTTGTCCCAAAGTCATCGCTAAGCCTGGAAGCTCTGTTCTCATATAATCTGGGAAATCAACAACTTCAACCCATACAGGGTAGTGATGTTTGATGAGATTCTGATAATCCTTGTTAGGAGACCAGGGCATGACGTGCACCATTTGACGACCAAAAAATAAAGGGGACATTTCCAGCATCTTTTGTTTTGTCAGTACATCCAAGAGATGAACTTCATAAAATCCTCTGGAGGCAAAATAGACTCCTTCTACATAGCATCCACCTAGGAGAGAATTCACCCATTGTCCCACATCATTAGCCGAGGGTATTTTACCTGGAAAAAAGATGATGACTGCAGTTTGAGAGAGCTTCTTCAGAGGATGCACAAGAGAAGGTAACTTCATCTTGTAAGTGAGTTCCGGAGCAGGTAGTGTCCATTCTCTTCTACTTTGTTGAAAATCCTCATTCAACATGTCAAACACATAAGAAGCATCTTCAGATGAAGGAGCTATGGGGGGCAGAGATTCCCTTGATTGTCTTTTAGGTTCAGGAGAAAGAGCTCTCTTGACATAATACTTGCTTGATTCTGCCATCGAGACCAATCGATTCAGCAGGAAGACACAGATCAGGAAAAAAGGGGGAACAGCACTATTGGAATGCAATCTTACAAGGAGAGGAAAAACGTAGAGCTAAAGCGACTTATACAGAAGGGGAAAAACAGAGAGTTGAAGCGACTTATACAGAAGGGGAAAAATAGACCTGTAGCGAGTCACAGCACATACGCACACACACACTCACTCCTATACACGCACTCAGGTCGAAGAAGAGATGAAAAAGGCGAAGAGGAAAAAGAGCATCAGGGTAGCCTCAGAAGGTCGCGTAGATTGCTGCAGGGCTGACACAGTATTGGCTACAGGGCCGATACAGTCCTGGGACAATCGCCTCACCACATGTGCTCTCACACGAGCAGGTGAATAGGATGAGGGGGCAGACGAGCAGGTCGACAGAGCAAGGGAACAAGTCGAGAACAGTTGAGCAGGTGTTCGGCGGCCTTCCCTCTCACACACACACACACCACACACACACACACACACACACACACACACACACACACGCAGAAGAGAGGGAAAAGGCAAAAAGAAACGAAGGGCTGGATCTGCAGTTCACACAGTCAAATCAGGACACACACACGAGAAGCTTACGCAGGCAAGCAGTACGCAGTTGAGAAGCGGGCAGGTGAGAAGCGAGCAGGTCGCAAGACAGAAGCGAGCAGGTTGCAAGACTACACACACACACACACACACAGTCGCACCTGGGAGAAAGGAGGACACACCACAGGAGGGCTGACAGTAGGCGCTTGAACAGCAGAGACGACGAGAGGCTGGAAAGGCGAACAGTGAGGGCAGGCAACAGGCGGCACACGGCCGGCGCTGCAGAGGTAGCAAAGGGCAGTAGGCGGCACTGCACGGGCAGCTCTCAGTCAGTCGCGATCTCTCTCACACACACTCTTTTTTTTTTGTAATATCCAGTGCAATATATTTATATGCTCAGAAGCTTACAAGGTGGGAAGTCTTCGAAATGGAGAGTATCCCCGATGTCAGAAACAAAAACAGAAAAGCTCTATGCAAGAAGCATCCATATCACCCTCATGGTAGGCATCATATAAGGATTGCCGCAATGAGGCTCGGAAGGATTCATATGACTGATGATTCTGCTGACCCATGTATGCCAAATTATGCTCACTCCAAATTGTCCAAAGGGCCCAATATCTCACCCAAGAAAGAAAAAGTGAGTATTGAGACAAAGACCACATAAATCTGCCAAAAAGCCAGAAATGTTTCCCGAAGCTATGACTTGGGAAACGGAGCCGAAGAAAGTCTGAAATTCTCCTGAGGAGGATCCTGGAACAAGGGCAGTGCCAGAGTAAATGAGGAACAGTCTCCAAGGGAGCTTGACATCTTAGACATGTAGATGGTGCAATGTGTCGTTTAGCTAGTGTGACCCCCACTGACAATGTGCTTGTCAAACATCTCCAAAGAAAAAGTCTTTGTTTCAATGGCATTTTACACTTCCACAACATCCGGAGATTCTTCCGCCACCACGAGAGGGGCTTCCTTATGTGCCACAGAGAATTAGCATATTGCTGAATCCATGGGGGAGGCTGAAGAAGGCTATAGGCTTTGATGGAGGTCAAGGCAGGAAGAGAAATAGGATGGGAGTGTGTAGTAGATGGCTGCAATTGCCCATCCATAAGCCTGTCTGTATCAGCCATAGGTGGAATAGGTAGAAAGGGACGTAATAAATCAGCAATTTTCTTCCATATAGACCTATGATGCATTCCCAATGCATATGAAGCAGTGGCCTGAGGAAAGGATAAGACATATCCCCGATCATCTACCACATCATGTATGTACCTAATTCCCAATTTCATAAGATTGTATGCCCGAACAGGTTCCTGTAAAGCAAGTGGAATGTCAAAGATGGCACTCCAACGAATACTTTCTTTCCTCATGGAGTTTGTCCCCAAACAATTATCAGGAGCCCATTGACCTTGAGAGAACTTGTTTCCAGTCAAGTATCAGAGCAGTAGAGAAAGGACAACCAGGTATCCTCCGTACAAATCTCCCAATGACAACCTCCCAATGATCCGTAATCCAATGACCATAAGCACAAGTCCTCATGTTGACACACAGGAAATCTTCCAGTATTCCAGTTTATGTTGAAGTCTTTGGAAAATCCATTATAGCTGCTGCTTTCTGGTGATATGCCATCCTATGGGATATCCCAAATGCCTGACAACATCTTTGGAATGCACCACCTGACCAGGCTAAAGAATAGAATGCCAGTCACATTGTTTCAGGGGAAGTAATTTGGATTTGTCAAAATTAACATGCAATCCTGCTGCCAAACCATATAATGATAGAGTGGCCATAAGCATGCAAAGTTCCTGAGGAGAATTCTGTGGCATGAAGAAGGAATCATCAGCATATGCCTGTGCCAAAAAAGATGTAGCCCCTGGGATTTTAAGACCAGTCATCTGTCCCGTGTTTGTTAAATGATCAAGATACATCAAAAGAGGATGGCTGGCAATTGCATAGAAGAGAGCTCTAAGAGGGCAGCCTTGTCTAACCGATCGACCCAATATCCATGACCGAGAGAGATGGCCCCCAAGAATGCACTGAGCAGTGGAGCCAGAATAAAGCCAATAAACAGTAGTTGCCATCTTGGGACCAAAGCCCAACTTTATCATGATCTGAGAGATAAAATCCCATTGAACATTGTCAAATGCCTTAGCAATATCCACCTGTAATATAAGCACATCTTGATGCGAATACTTAGCATATTCAATTGCAATCAAGGCATTGGACATATTGTCATGGATTTGTCTTCGCGGGACAAACCCTTACTGATGAGGATGAAGGCCTGCATGCAGTATCCTCCGAAGCCTATGCACAATCATCTTGGCAATAAGTTTGTAAAGTACAGGCATCAAAGTAATAGGCCTCCAATCCGATATATGATCACATAGATGTTTTTTGGGCACAAGCTTGACTATGCCATGCTTCCAAGAGTGCGGCAACTGATTTTCTCGCCAGGCAACATTAATCATTCGCAAGAGGACCTCTTTCAAATCATCCCAAAAAGAAATATAAAATTCCACCGTAAGGCCATCCCAGCCAGGGGACTTGCATTTGCTGAGGTGGAACAATGCATTATCAATTTCTGTGTCAGTGAAAGGCCTCTCCAAGGTAAGAGCATCATCCAGGTCAATTATTCCAGAAACATATTGAAGAAATTCAGTCCTGGCTTCAGTCACTTGATTTGATGGGGAAGCGGGAGCTGAGAACAATTTCTGGAAATAATTGTGACATTCGTCTTGGAGATCAGAGAAAGAGTGAGTCCAAGAGCCATCCAGTTTCCTGACCCTTAGACATGAATTTTTCTTTCGAGTAGCATGCAAGCCCTGGAAAAAGGCTTTTGATGAGCATCCCTTATCCATAAGGGGCTTCATTCTTGCCCTGATTTGCCATTTGTGCAATTTCCTTTGATCATTAACAGCAAGCTTAGATTGAGCATGTGAGAGGGAATCCTTTTCTGAATCAGAGAGTGGCCTTGACTGAGAAAATTCAGTCAATTGTTGTGTTGTCCTTTTTGCCCATTTTACCTCATTCCTCCATTCTGTCATATGCCATTTGCCATACTCACTAATGACATTCTGCATACGAGAGACGAAACTGTCCCAAGCATAATTCATGTCCTCCTGTGCATGCAATGACAAGGGATGAATGGCAAATCTGATCATTTGTTGAAAGTACTGCTGTTGAAAATAAGCCCGATTAACATGCAATAATCTACTGGAGAAGAGTGGCAAATCGTCCAGTGGCATGCCAAGCTGCAAATTCATCCACAATGGAGCATGATCTGATAAGCCCAATGAGAAATCTAAAAGGAGATGAGGGCTAAAATCTGCAAATTGTTGTGGATAAAACAAATACCATCTATCAAGCCTTGCCCAATATGTAGTAAGTGCATTATGATGAAAGGTATATCCAGGGACTGAGGCTTGGAGAAGTACCCATAAATCTTCAGCCTGCACTGAGAGAAGCATGTCATCCCATTGCTGTCTCTCCAATGATAGCATATGAGATCGTGAAGTGGTGTTATCTCTAGGCAGAGGGGAGTTATTAAAATCCCCACAGATGAATGCATTGGATCTCCATGGATATCTGCATATAGAATCCCACAGTGAAGCCCTCATGGCAGAGGTCTGGGAAGCATATACTGATGCAAACTCAAGAGTATCCGCATTGACATTGCATTCTATGACTATCCATCTGCCACTGCTGTCATTGAAGGCCAACTGAGGCTCCAACTCATGTCTAACCAGTATGCATACACCTGAATAGGTACCGGTACCAGCATAATATATATCATAGCCGCTGAAAAAAGCATGATGTCCTGCCATGGAGTGTTGATTATACTCTTGCAAACAAACTATATCTGGCTGCATTTTATGTACATAATTCTTTAAAAGTCTCCACTTTGAGGCATTGCAGAGGCTCTGTACATTGTATGTAAAGCACTTAAGTGTTTGAAGCATGAGAGAGGTATGTACAATAGAAGTAAGGATAAGAACTAAACATCAGAGGACCAGGCCTCTGCCTGCATAGGTTGCATGCCTTCATTACTCATGACAGACATAGCATTTTCCACCTCCTCTGAATCACAAATGGGGATGCCCTTCTTCAAAACCCCCACCCAATTTTGAAGGACAGGAGCAGAGGCTGAAGTAGAAGTTTTTCTTGGTAAGGGAGAAGAAGCATCCCATTGACGAGATTGAAGGGGGCGTTGCTTCAAGACAACCACCTTCTTGGGCTGTTGAAAACCGTCCTGATCAATCCTCACAAGTTCCTTCATTTTCTCTTTCCCTTTATCTTTTCCTTTTCCTGCAAGTGATTGCAACTGATTGACTGATTTTGTATTCTTTGCTCCATTTGTATTTGCTATCTTGGCTTGCAAATTCTCATTCTTCTCCCGTGTCTGGGGTGCCAAGGCATTTGGGGGGGGGGGCTGATGCAGAACCATTGGGCATTCAGAGGCTAGATGCCCAAACTTGTGACAGGCAAAACATGCACCTGCAAATACTCCCCACTTCAATTCAAAATACTTTTTGCCCAAATTAACTCCCTCAATTTCCACTGCAATAGAAGGAGGTGTAGGTATGTCAGTGTCCCAGAGAATGCAGAACCTGTTACGGTTTCCCATGGGGCAGGGAGGACAAATGACCTGTCCCAAGGAAGCAGCCAGGCCAGGCAACTCCTCACGCATATAGTCCGGAAGGTTAGCAACCTCAACCCATACAGGGCAGTGATGCCGTATAAGACTCTGATAGTCCTTATTTGGGGACCAGGGCATAGCATGTACCATTTACCTCCCATAAAACAGGCGAGAGAATTCAAGAAGCCTGTGCTTGCATGAAGCATCTGATAAATGCACCTCATAAAAGCCTCTGGAAGCAAAATACACTCCCTCCACAAAGCATCCTCCAAGGATGGACTTAATCCACTAGGCTACATCGCTGGCTGCGGGGATTCTTCTTGGAAAGAAAATTATAACCGCGGTTTGAGACTTCTTTCGGAGGGGATTCACAAGGGACGGCAACTTCAATTTATAAGTAACCTCTGGAATCGGTTTGCCCCATTCCTGTCGTGACTGCTGAAAGTCATCCTTCAAGGTATCAAACACATATTGAGCTTCCAGGGTAAATCCATCATCTATTAAAGACGACTCTGAGAGGCGGCGCTTGGCATCCATTGACCTGTCTTTTCGGGCATATGTACAAACTTCCAAACCTGAGGTCATTATTGAAGCAGTTAAAGGAAAGGAAGAACCAACATAGAAAATCGGAAACCCAGCAAAATATACTTCACGGCCCACCAAGGAGTGTTGATTGTGCTCCTGCAAACACACTATATGCGGCTTACTGCTATTAATATAGTCCCACACTAGCCTCCATTTATTTACATGGCAGAGGCTGTGAACATTGTACAAAATGCATTTGAGCGGTATATACATATGTACAAACTGCAAGAAAGTCCCACCATTCAACTCTCAACATTAGCAAACTCTGGAAGGTCTGAAATAGGGGCATCAGTAGAAACATGAGTACCCGATAATCAGCTCCTCGAACCACTGCTGACCAAAGTCGCCCCACCCCAAATCCATCATTAGGCATAGACTCCAAGGAAGTAGAAGGAGTTTTAGTCCAATTCCTGTTGACCACTGGCCTGGCTTATAAGTGGTTTCTTTGGCAATTGCCAATTTGACGAAGCAGTAGCCTTAACTGCACCATTCCCCTTGTCCCAAGTCTTGACTGGTGGGGTAGATACTTTAGCTTTCCCTTTCTCAGTTGCTGTGGGTGGCGAGGGACCGGAGGGACGAGACTTTGGTGCAGGAGAGGGCCTGGAAAGAGGAGGGTCTATCGTCTGGATGACAACGGGTGGAGGCTTTAACAAAACTTGGGGACAATCAGATTGCATGTGACCACACTTTCCACACTCCAAGCAGGAGCCTGCAAAATTTCCCCATTTGAGTTTAAAAAAGACCTCTTGATTACTAGGCATATCAATCTGAAAGGCCACATGGGGAGGAGTGGGTTTATCTATGTCCCACATCACGCAAAAACGTTTGACATTGCCATTCGAACGAGGTGGACATACAACTTTCCCCAATGCTTCAGCTAAGAACGGTAATGCAAGTCTGCAATACAAAGGCAAGTCCAACACCTCCACCCAAACTGGGCATTTGTGCCTGATAAGATTTTGATAATCCTTGGTTGGCATCCAAGGAAAAACATGCACCAATTGACGACCATAAAACAAGGGGGATTTCTCCAAAAACATTTGCTTATACTGTGGCTCAGTAAAAATAACCTCATAAAAACCACGGGCAGCTTTGTAACAGCCTGCAACAAAGCATCCTTTAAGCAAAGACTTAATCCACTGTGCAACATCCCCTGCATCAGGCATGCAGCCTGGAAAGAATAGCACAACCGCTTTCTGTGCCAAACTCATTACTGGAGCATACAAGACCTGTCCCGGGATAGAAACACGAAAAGCCGGTTCTGGCTCATCCCAAGCTTGCTGAATTTCAGTAAACCCTTCTTGCAAGGTGTCAGCAAAAGGCTGTAATTCCAGATTCACGCAGTGAGCAGGTGCATCATCAACCAAAACCTGGCGACGCTTAAGGTCGCCTCTTTGAGAAGTCTTCACAGGCTCTATGAAGAAAGCCCTGATGAGCACACACACACACACACACACACACACACACAGGCTGGCTACACAGACCCTCTCTCTCTCTCTCTCACACACACACTTTTTTTTTTTTTTTTTGTAAAGCTTCATGTCATTAATTACAGGTGGGAAACCTCAAAACGAGGAAAACCCACCAAAAAGACCATATACAAGGGAGACTACTAGAGTGTTCACTATGTTCAGTGTGAACATAGTTAAACATCTAAAAACAATCTGTAAAAAGAGCATACAGAGATGAGTCTATCTCATGAAGAGAGAGACAGTCATATAAAGATTGCTGAAGAGAGGAACGGAAGAATGAGTAAGCATCCAAATGAGGCCCAGCAAAAACTATCCTGTTGCGAGACTCCCACGTAGTCCATAAAGCCCAATAGCGAACCCAATCAAAGAAGACTCTATAGGATCTAAGGGGTGAAGGGAGAAGACCGAAGATCCAAAAGTATTTCCCAAAGGGTGCCTGTCGGAAGCGGGCTCTCAAACGTGCAGCAATCCGATCCAATAAAGTCCTGGTGAGAGGACAACTCCATAAAAGATGAAAGACTGTCTCTTGAGAAGCACCACAACTACGACAAGTTGAAGGTGCCAAAAGTCGCCTAGCCAAGAAAAGGCCGACTGGCAAGACTCCAATCAAGCATCTCCATAAAAAAAGTTTACTTTTCAAAGGAAGACTGCATTTCCAAAGAGAATGAAGCCGCTGTTTCCACCAAGCTAGACTTTTATGAAGATGCCAAATCTGATTCGCATGTTCTTGAACCCAAGAGGCAGGCAACAAGAAATGATATATCGAATGAACCGAAAGTTTAGCCATTGATAAAGGGCCTCGTGCAGGTTGTTCTCTTTTAAGGCTCCAATCAACCAAACGATCAGAACGATCCAAATCTGCAATTGGTTCAAAAGGAGCAAGAAGCTCTCGAATAAGCTGCCAGATTGATCTATAATGCATCCCCAGACCAAATTTCCTGGCGGCAACCACAAAAGAAAGCACATGGCCACCAGCATCCAGAACATCATCACGTAGAGCCAGGGGTACATCAAAAGCCTTCGACCAATGAATACTCTCAAGGCGAAGCGAAGAAGATTGCGCATTAAGCCTCGGATTCCAAAAAAGATATTGCGTAATCTGTTCCCAGGCAAAAATTAACTTAGATGAAAGAGGGCAGCCGACAATCTTTCCATCGAAATGGCTGAAAATTGCATCCCAATACGTAACAGTCCGCTTTCCAAAAGCAGGTGAAGACATAGACATACACATATGACCCAACATAATAGCCCATGGCTGGCGCTGTTGTACAAATTCCAACAGCAAAGTGGATTTACGAGCAAGTACATGAAAATGAATATTCAATATGTTCAAACCACCATGTATCTTTGGAGAACACATCTTTGGCATTGACAAAAGACGAAGACCCTTTTTACGATGTTGAGTTTTCCACACAATTGCCATTGCCAGAGACATAAACCGATCTATATCAGCTTTCCTCCACATAATCAATGGAAGAAAGAACTGTATGTAAGCCATCACAATAGCCTGCACTATCCTGAGACGTACATGAAGAGGCCAAGTGGAAAGCTGCTAATAATCAATTTTGCGATTCAATTTTAGCATAACCCATTGAATCATTTGTGAAGATGACAGTTGCCAACCCAAAGAGTAACCCAAATGACGAATGATATGTCCACCAGGAGGTATTCCACCGGGCCACAATACATGATGCCATTGCTGTACATTAAGCGCAAGCAAGGTAGACTTACGGAAGTTTACTTTCAAACCAGCAGCCAGACCAAAAAGTTCCAAAGCCTTCATTAATCTCTGAAGATCTTGTTGCGTATTCTTGGGCATAAAAAAAGAATCATCAGCATAAGCCTGAGCCAGGAAAGTATGCCCAGCAGGAAGCTGTAAGCCATGCACTTCATCAGTGGCTTGCAAAAAATCCAAATAGCAAAGAAAAGGATGTGTGGCAATAGCAAACAACAAGGAACTAAGCGGACAACCCTGGCGAACTGAACGTCCCAATTTCCAAGAATCTGATAGAGAAGAGCTCAAAATCAAAGAAGCATCACTGTCATTATAGAGCCAATACACAATATTTTGCCACTTTGCACCGAAACCAAGAGAACTCATAGTCATAGCTATATAGTCCCAATGCACAGAATCAAAAGCTTTCTCAATATCAACCTGCAAAATGAGTACATCCTGCTTAGTGTATTTGGCATATTCAATGGCAATATAAGCATTGGCTAAATTATCATTGATTTGCCTCCGAGGCACAAAACCATATTGCGCAAGATGCAAACCATCATGTAAAAATCCTTTAATACGATTTGCCAACATCTTAGTCAGAAGCTTATAGATGACAGGCATAAGAGTAATGGGCCTCCAATCAGAAAAAACTTCACAAAGATCCCGTTTAGGGAAAAGCTTAACCAATCCTTCTTTCCAAGAAGATGGTAGTACATCATTTGCCCAAGCTTCATTGATCATATACAGCAATGATTGTTCCAGCTGAGGCCAAAAAGCATGGAAAAATTCCACTGTCAATCCATCCCATCCGGGAGATTTCCATCGACCCATTGAACGTAAAGCATCTTTAAGTTCAATATCAGTGAACGCAGATTCTAATTCCAATGCATCCTGTGGAGAAATAATGGGCTGAACATGATGCAATAAAGCATAACGAGCATTAAGTATGTCAGATGAAGTAGTTGGCGGTTTAGCAAAAAGAGCTGCAAAATGCTGACTAGCAATATATGAGAGCTCCGATAAAGAATGAGTCCATTGACCATCAGATTTTTTCACCCTTCTGATGCATTCCTTTTGTCTTGAAGCATGTAGTATTGTGAAAAAATCTTTGGAAGAGCAACCCTTATCTATGATAGCTCGATGTCGCGAACGTGTCAACCATTTTTGCAATTTTCTCTGATCATTTAGCATGAGGAAATGCTTAGCCTGCATTAAAGATTCTTGTTCATTAGTATTTAAAATCCTATACTGAGCAAGATCAGCCATAGATTGACATGTTTGTTTAGCCTGCAAGATCTGATCCCGCAAGTCGGCCATGTAATAACGATCATAATCACAGATCACAGCCTGCATGCGTTGAACAAATTGAAACCAAGCAATGTCAATGTCCTCATGCATTTGAAGGGGCAAGGGCTCAATGGCTTGCAAAACCAATTCCTTGAAATCAGCATGCACAAGATAACTGTTGTTTGAAAGCAACAGCCTATGTTTTTGAAGAATAGAGACATCTTGTGGCATGTCGAAATAAAGGCCTAACCATAAAGGAGAATGATCAGAGAGTAACATGGAACAATCAATCCATAGTTTGCAAACAAAATCATCATATTGGTCAGCATGTAACAAGTACCAGCGATCCAGACGTGTCCAGATATGTGGAAAAGCATTGTGGTTAAAAGTAAACCCTTGCAGATGAGGGAATACATGCTGCCATAGGTCCAAAATATTGCAGGAAGAGAGCAAATCATTCCATGTTCTACGTTCAGCTCCAAGCATATGAGTTCTTCCAGTGGAATTAAATTCAGGAGATGGAGCATTATTAAAATCTCCACAAAGGAATGCATTATGGAGCCAGGGATAAGCCAACATTTGTGACCATATATTTGCCCTGTCAGCTGAGCTTTGTGGTGCATAAACTGCTGCAAATTCATAAACTTGTCCATACAATAAACATTGAATGACCATCCATCTGCCAGCAGAATCATTGTAGGCCAACATTGGTTGTAGATCATGCTTAACAAGCATAAAAACTCCCGAGTAATGCTGAGTGCCCGCATAAAATATATCATAACCAGCAAAGTGACCTGATTGACCCACTAAGGTATGCTGATTGTGTTCTTGCACACACACCAGATGAGGCTGCATTTTATGTACATAGTGCCAAAACAACCTAAATTTACTTGGATCACAAAGTCCTCTAATATTGTACGAAAGACATTTTATTGGAGCATCAAACATCAAATCTGTACAAAGGTATATACAGTGAACAACCAGCAAAATCAATGCTGCATAACAACAACTGAATCAGGGAGAGAGCCCTCACCCTGAATCAAGAGAGACTCATGCATATTCGTATCAACACACATATCTAAAGCATTTACATCGGCATCCATACTCGAGGAAGCACCTCGAACTACATCCGACCATATTCTAGAAAGCATAGTTGATGAAGTGGAAGACTGTGTAATAGTGGCAGATGCAGTCCAATTACGTGAAGGAACGGGAGCACGACGAACCATAGTAGCTTTTTTCGGAGTTTTCCATTCAGCCGAAGATATTTTATCTTTTCCTTTATCCTTAGGTTGATTAGGCACTGCCAAAGAAGAAACAAGTTGTGGAATAACTTTAGCTTTTCCTTTCTCTTTCTCCTTTTGAGTATTTCGAGTGGCTTGATTTGTTGGTATCTCCTTAATTTGACACACACACACACACACACACTCAGAAGGGGATTTACAGAGAAGAGAAAAGCAAGGCAAAAAACAAAGGGAAGACGTGCAGGACAGAAGTCGCTGGTCTGAAGAAGAAGATGTGCAGGTCGCAATGTGTAGGTCTTGAGCGCAGGCGAACAGAGTCGAGCAGGTCGCAGGCGAGCAGTCGAGAAGATCGCAAGTGAGCAGAACCGAGTAGGTGGCATGCAAGCAGGTGAGCGGGTCGCAGGCCTTAACTCTCTCTCCATTAGGAGTTCCTGGTACCGTACTTTTCCTCATAGTTGTTTCAGTTTCAGTTAGTTGTTTAGTTGTTTTTAGCTTTCCTTACACAGACATTGTATCAGATCCACCAATTGTTGTAACCTTTTTGGTCTCATAGGTCATTTTGGCCTTTTGAAGACGTTAATATATCATTTCATTTCATTTCATTTCATTTCTCTCTCTCTCTCTCTCTCTCTCTCTCTCTCTCTCTCTCTCACACACACACACACACACACACACACACACACACACATAAATATATATATACATGCCCCTTTAAGAACATCTGATTTGCAACAAACGCAAGGAGTATTGCAAAAAATGATCTAGTAGCAGTAAAATTAGAAGGATACAAGATCCTATATGCCCCATCCTGGTGCATGTTGAAGGAAAAATCCCTCATGTTGCTAGTTATAGTGCCTTCCTTACAGTCTTGCCGAGTTGCAACTAGAGTGTGGCAGTAAGACACATGAGATCAAATGTCGTGACAATTTACCTTGTTATGTACCAGATCTACATAGGTTTCTTCTTTTTCTGTTGGTTATGCATGTTTAAGATTCCTCTTTAATTTGAAGACCTTGATTTCTGTTTGGTATTAGGTGCTTTGGAGTTTAAGGTTGAATGCTTTTTTTGGTAGCAGGATTTAAACATCGGTGGAAGCATAGTATCTGCAGCCATTGTTGAGGCCACTGGCACACAGAAATCAAAGATTAGAGAAATGTATAATAGTATGGGAGATCTCGGTATGTTAAAAATGGATCAGCAAGACATTGCTTGCATTTGTGGGCATGGGCAGAATTTTGCTCTTTTGTGCTGTATCATATGGGAGCTTGAGTGAGTGGGCTAGCAGTGTCTATTGATTTTGCATTTTGGCCAGCTCTATTTTGTTGTTCTTGTCTGACAAAATAAATTACCGTTCCTTCTTTGATGTCAGGGGATGTTGCCCAAGCATGTCGCCAAACCCAGTCCCTACTAGTTGCACCACAGATTCTTTCCATCCACCAAGTTTTCTCAACTCTTTTGCAAATAAGGTGGACGACCTTGTTAATCATAGGACAGTTTCATTTTTGAGTTTAGCTCATCAATCTGGATGTTAACATGTGCGTGTCATGCATGTAAAAAAATATTCGAAATTAATGCTGCTTAAGCGCGGATGAAAAGGATAGATCTTGAAAAACTTGTATTGGAACTTTTTTGATGAATTGTAGCAAAGAAACAGGAAGTGGCAGCAGTTCAAGGAAGAAGGGTTTGATTCTTGGCCTGCTATGGGCTTGCAGGGAAAAAGAAATGAAGTATATAGTGAGGACTCTGGTATGCTAGCAACTTGCACTCCTTGTCTCTACTTTCAGATAATGTTTACAATCAGACATAGTGCTTTCAGATTGAAGTGGCAGCTATTTGCCTGCTCGTTTTGCTGTTCATCTTCGGCGGAAAAGTTGTCTTCATATACTTCTTGAATATCGTTCAATGCTTTATATGAAAGCAAGATGTTTTTAAGTGGCGTGGAATTCACATGTTTCTACTATGTAGCATAGTTATGGGAAGAAAGGAAACAGAAACGGAAATATTTTTCAGGGGTCTGAAAGGGGGAACTGCCATGTCAGCAAGGGAGATGCAAAATAACTGAGAGGGGGGGATAAGAGGAAACACATGGAGACGTAAGAAAATAGGAGAGTAAATGAAGGGAGAAAGAAAGAAAGAAAGGAGATTGGTGAGAAAAAAGAACCAAAGAGAAGCTACTATTGGCCTGAAATTGGCGGTTTTGGTGGGAAATCAGCAGGTGTTATCAGTAACTCTGCGACCTCAGCCGTAACTTTTATGCTTAATATATATGATGATTTTTCAACCTAAGGATATTAGAGAAACAAGTCCTTATAGTCTTTGTTTCTTAGTATTAGTTTTATGTTTCATGTGACCTGAATAAAAAATTGGGTCCTCTGTTCCACTGGTGTAATAAGGAGAGATGTATGAGACATGTTGAAATATATCACAGAAATCTATTTCCAGGAAAAAAAGAAATTAGCAGGTGTTGTCTGCAAAACGGCAGAAATAGCAGGGGGGAACAGTTCAAATATGCTGTTTTGGAAAATGAAATGCTGGGGGCAATATCTGAAATGTGTTTTGGTCCTATGAACCCCCTGACACGGATGTTTCAGCACAAGAACCCCACAATTTGGTGGTGCTCGCCCTCTTTTAGAGGCAAAGAGCTTCAACTTTTCACAACAAAAGCTAAAGAGTACAAACTCTAAGGTGCCATCTTCTCATTGGTTGAAAAAGTGTTTTTTTTTTCCAGAAAGAGACTTCTATTAAGTATGAGAAAAACATACAACAATCACAGCTATAAGCTGAAAGAGAATAGAATCACCCCAATATGTAAGGTGATTTCAACCACTGAGGAGCATCATGATGCCATGTAAGACTTTTCTTTTCCGAGAAAAGATCCTTTCATTAGTTATATAAAAACGCCCGTAGGGCTACAAAAAATATCTCCTGCTCATAAGAGAAAAAGAGCAGGGAATACAGCATGGCAGCCCGGGAGACTCTCCCTAGAATAGGGGGGGGGGGGGGGGGGGGGGGGGGGAAGAGCCAAACAGGTGGCCTGTAGTGCCAACGGGGGGATCCCGTGTGTAAGGTGTAGAAGGGGCCACAACGCCAAGTGGTGTGAAAAGCCTGGCGCCGCAAGATCGCCTCATCCGAGTCTCCCCGGATGCGGTCGTACTGTCCTCGCAGGGTGTGGATCAACTCCTGCCAAATCCCCCGTACAGTCTCTGCTGGTGGCTCCAATCTCCCCTCAAAGGCCGTGAAGCACCGGGCCCTCCAGGTGAACCAGATGGTGAGGCTGTTGAGGAGCTCCCATCGTAAATCCCTCTCCTGTGTCCAGCTGGCGGATGAGAAATCCGGTGCCGGAACCAGGCGAGGCTGGCCCCTAATAAATCTGATGGCCTGACTGCCCTGCTCCATCTCATAGCCCATCGCAGGCCCTGACGAGGTCGACCAAGCAGCGGCACCCCACGTAAACATACCCTCTGGAGAGAGGGGAGCCAGGATACGCAGCATCCGTAGCCAAATCTGCTGCGCCTGAGGGCAATCCCAAAGGCAATGTCTCTGTGTCTCCATAGGGTGGCCGCATCGGACGCAGGCCGCCGGAAGACCGCTGTAAATAAGCCAAGTGCCAACTGCTGAGCCCCTATGGGCGACCAGCCCACTGAAAAGTCGAGATCCTGCGGGCCTGTCGACTAGCCCAGAGCCGAGCCCAAAAATCCTCCAGGAACTCTTGTGAGAGTCCCTGCAGCTGCCAATGCCCTGCTGCCGCCGCTGGAGAGACCGTCCTCCTCGTCGTCAAAATATGCCGCCCCAGCCGAACTGTATACTGGAAAAAGGTAATCTCTGTGGCCTCAAGGGATGCATAAGGATCATGCCACTCGTACTCCCCGGGGTCCCACTGTAGCCGGGCCAAGGGGGGCGCTGCATATGCCCATATGCGCCAATCCGAGAGCACATCTGCAGGGTCGGGGTCAATATGCCACTTCCGAGAAGCGGCGGCCACTACCCGAATCCTCTGAAAGGTGCACTCTGCAACCAAAGGCGACTCCATCTCCACTCTCTGGAGTCTGCCCTCATCCTGAATCTCATAGTAGAGGCAACCGCCATCCTCAGTGCAAGCTCTGACTGCAATCAGGATCTCCAACTGTGTAAAGGCTCCCATCCACCGTGGGGCCACTGGCTCAAGAGGCGTGAACCACTCCTCTGTGAGTGCCTCCTGAATATCATCCCTCATAATCAATCCCCCTCTGAAGTGACTCAGCCTCTCCACCTGGATCTCCTCTGGGAGACTGCAGAAGGTCTGCCAGTCTCCAAAACTACGAGCTGGGCCTGCCGCTAGAGGTCCCCAGGCTAGACGAGGCCGAGAACCCAGCATATGACCCTGCTCCGTGCGAACCGCTGGGTTCCAAATGAGCGGCTGTCTGGCCCGCTCCTCAACACAAGAAGGAGGTCGCTGAGAGAGCCCAGGTCTCAGCAGCTCCCAAGCTCTCAGGATACTCAAAGCAAATCTGTCCTCCCATCCTCTACTGAGGCCTGTCCTCCTCATCTCTATGAAGATCCAGCGAATCTCTGGTGCCCAAGTACCCCCTGCTGGGGGCGCCCGAGCCTGCAGCCGCTGCAAGAGGAGCTCTTTCCAAGGCTCAGCGCCTGGAAGCAACCCCCGAACAATAAGCTTCCCCAATAAGGCTCTACTCTGATCGACTGGATCTATAATGCCCAAACCTCCCTGAGCCAACGGAAGTGTAATAACTGCCCATGCAACCTTTACCCGAGCTGGCTGACCGTCCCGCCCTGACCACAGAAAGTTCCTGATCAGCCTCTGTACGTGGCTGATGCAAGAGCTCGAGAAAATCCAGCAAGACGTAATGTACCACATGGTCGCTAACAGCACCTGATTTGCCACCACCACCCTTCCGGCCAAGGATAGTCGAGCTGTACTCCAATACAAAAGCTTCTTCCGAATGCTCAGAAGAAGCGGGGCAATCTGCTGCTCACGTGACAAATCTAGGCCAATCTGACATCCCAAATACCGCACTGCTGTGCGTGGAGGAATCCATCTAAAACCGGGGTCCGGGCTCCATGCCGGAGTGGGAGCACTACTGATCCAAAAGGCCACTGTCTTGCGCCAATTGATCAATGCTCCCGAAGCTGCACTAAAAACTTAGAGCGACTGCTCTGCCCGAAGAAGATTGGCCTCTTGGCCATGCAAAAATAAGCCCGTGTCATCTGCAAACTCAGCATCAAGTAGGTCCTCCCCCCGGACTGGGAGATGCAGTCCTCTCAAACCAACCTCCTCTGCCGTCAAATACATGCTCATAGCCTCCGCAAAGAAGAGAAAAAGAAAAGGAGCGAGGGGACACCCCTGACGGACTGATCTGGTCAGCTCAAAACTCGGCCCCCGTCCTCCTGCAATCAGCACCTGGCTGCGAGCTGTGGAATACAGAGCCGCCACCCCTCTGATCCATCCTGGCTCAAAGCCCAGGCGAAGCATAGTGCCCTCTAAGAAACCCCAATCAACTCTATCATATGCCTTCTCAAAATCGAGAAGCATCACGACCAAGTCCTCGCCAAGAAATCTAGCTCGGGCCGTCGCCTCCCAGAAAGTAAAGATGTTGTCAAGGATATTGCGCTCCTTGACAAATCCTGTCTGAGTAGCATGAATCAACTCCCCCAGGAAGGGCTGGATCCTCAAACTCAAGGCCTTTGCTAAGACCTTGTAGACAGTATTGAGGATCGTAATAGGCCTCCAATGGCGAATATCATCTGATACTCCCTCCCCCTTGGGGATAAGATAGATCAAGCCCTCTGAAAAGCTCTGCGGCATCACCCCAGTGTCCAAAACATGCTGAAAGCCCCTGCGGAGGCCTGGCCCCAAAAGGTCCCAATAGCGCATAAAAAAGGCCGGCGTCAGTCCGTCCTCCCCTGGGCAACTATGTCGCGGCAGGACCCTCAAGGCCTCGGCAAGCTCAATCTCTGACAGAGGCGCACCTAGAACTGTACGCATCCGGTCTGTGACCCTCCTCTGCACATGGGCCCACACAGTCTGTCTGCATACATCTCGATCCTCAGTGGTTGGCTCTGCTGAAAGCAGGTCTCTATAAAATGCAGTGGCAATGGCTCTAATCTCCCCAAGCTCAGTAGCTACCGATCCATCCGGTCCACCAAGCTGGCGGACTCCTGCTCGCGCATGACGGGGTCCAGTGATCTCAAAAAACTCTCCAGTCACTCTATCACCAAGCTGCGTCCACTGAGAGGCCTGACGACGATAGTAAAACTCGTGTCTCTGCTCCTCTACCTCTCTAACCTCCTGGCGTGCCTGGCGCAACTGGGACGCCACCCACTCACATGCAGGCTGCTGCTCCTGAAGGCGCTGTAGCGAAGCAAGGCTGCGTCTCAGCCGATGCTCCCGCTCGCGAATCTCTCCCAGCCGTGTCAAAGCTGCAGCGTGAAGAAAAGAGCTAAGCTCGGTGAGTCCCTGAGCACACTGGCCCGCTGCATCCTGGTCAGAGCACTGACTATCATGCCAGATCCTCTCAATGTCCTCAGCGAGACTGGGATCTGTAAGTATCCTCTCTGGGATCCTCAATTGTAAGCTGGGCTCCTGTGTCCCCTCCTCCAATGTCAATATAACTGGCGCATGATCTGAAAATGAGGTGCCAGCGAGAATGCTGACGGAGCCCCCTCGCTCCCCTAACCAGTCGCCCACATAAAAGCGATCAATCCGTGATAAATTAGTCCCTCCCTGCCGGCGATCCGACCGAGAGAAACTAAGACTGTCCTGAGACCGGGAGAAAGCCCCATGCTGCCATGCATCAGTGATCCTCAGTGACATGCATAACCGATCCCAAGCTGCAAGCTCCGTGCCGTGCACTGTAACATGACTGCCTCCCACCCTATCTGCCGGGTCCTCAAGCATGTTGAAGTCTCCCCCGACACACCAATGTGCGGCCTCTGGCAATGCATCCGTAACCTGGGTCCAGAACTCTGCTCTGGCACTAGCATGATTGGGCGCATAGACGTTGAGCACGCCCAATAGCTCATCATGCATCCTCAGAATGATATACTGTGCTCTACCAGGCACAATGATCCCTCGATCCACAATGGCCTGCCGCCATACATCTGCAATGACCATGCATACTCCTCCCTGTCCACCCAAAGGACCAAACCCTGCAGACCAAAAAGTGTCCCATCTACTAGGCATCACCGAACCATATCTCCGGATCGTGCTCTCACCCAAGTAGTGCTCCTGCATCATCAAAATATCAATGCTGCCACCAACCAGGCATCTCTGAAGCTCCTGCCTCAAGCAACCACGATAGCGTATAAAGTGTGCTCCGCCAAGGCCCTGTACATTCCATGAGATGATCCTCATGGATGTCCTGCTGAGGTGGATGCTGTCTCAGCCGGGCGGCGGGCCTTCACAAGCGGCTTGGATGGAGAGTAGTCCCCATCCGAGCGGTTGCGAATCTGCCCACCCGGTGTACTGCAAGAATCCCGGATCAGGCGCCAGTGGCTGTGGCCCATGGCGACTGCCTCCTGCTCTGACAGAGAAACCTCGTGTATACACACATATCCAGGGTCCCGTGCTAAGTCGGCCACTATGCGCACGACCAAATGCCGAATCCCTGAGGTATCCACACCCCCGGGATCCAAGAAAAAATGAGCCAACTCCCAAAGTCGGCCTATCACATCTGTCACCTCCAGATCGCTCATGTGATGAGAAAACTCAACTGCCTGAGTCTTCAAAGTGCTGAGAGCGAGCTCTAGAGTCCACTCCCGGTCGCAAGGGCCACATAGAGGGAAAGAGAAGGCCACCGCTGAGTCTAGTGCCTCCTCTCCGCGGGTCGGAGGAATCACTACATGAACTCGGATGGGTGCTGGCTCATGGGGGCCCTCTGCTCCAAAAAGCCGTGTGAAAGTATAATCAAAAGCCTCCGAGCGCTGTCTAATGCCAAGGCGACTCAGCCGACTGCGGATAGATGAAATCCGTGAAGCCCTAATCGGCATAGGTCTCCTCTATGATGCTCGAGCGAGATCAGTGCTCAGCGCTCTCTGGACTGCAGGTGAACGCCAGGGAACCGCCAGGGCCTCCCGGGAGGGAGAGGCGGGCGGAGGGGGAGGCGAGGGGGATGGAGAGGGAGCTACTGCCGAAACCGGAGCGGAGATGGGAGGAGGCGATGGTGGAGGCGAGGCGGTGGGGGGGGGGGGGGGGGGGGGGGGGGGGCGGGGGTGGGGGGGGTGAAGGAGGGGGTGCTGGCATCTCCTGGTTCTCAGTCGTCGCCGCGGGGGTCTCCTCCTCGAGGGGAGAAAAGCTGTTCCTCACGGGGACCCAGTGAGGCTGAGACTGTGGCTGCTGCTGCAGCGGTCTCTGGGCGTGCTGCTGTGGCTGTCTCCCTCGGCGGCGCCCCTGTCCAGGCTGCCACTCCGAAGTCTCTGTGGCCTGAGCAGGTGTCCCGGAGGCAGCCTGTCGAGCCGAATCTGTGGGCGGGCATCAGTAGCCTGCTGCTGCTGTGGTGAGGGTCGGGGTCTCCTGCGAGGGCAGGCCTTGGCCAGATGACCGACCTGCCTGCAAATGAAGCACTGATTCGGGAGCCCCGAGAACTCCACTCTCTGATCTATCCATCCCCCCCCTATCCTAGGTAGCTGAATGACCTTAGGAAGGGAGGAGATGTCAGACACCAACACTCTGACCGAAGGTAGCCCAGCTGCTCTGGCCGCCACTGAAGCTGCTGAGGGGCCAGTCTCTAGTACCGAGCCCACCAATGCTCCGAGCCTGGAGAGGAGCGGAAGATACTCCCGGCGGAGTCCAGGGAAACAAACTGTAACATGGAAGAGGCGCTCTCCTTGCTCCGCCGCTGCTGGGTCAAATCCATGCTGCCAACGTCTGAAGGAAGCCCGAGCACCCCTGATGTCCAGGGGACTCATGGCAAGGACCTTGGCAACGCTCTGGGCGGCCTCGAACTCGATCTGATAATGTCCCTGGACCAGGAGCTGTACATCCAAGATCTTGCCCACATTTGCAAGAAGGCGAGCCTGAAGAAGATCCCTGATCTCCCCTCTGCTGGGGCGAGTGCCGACTATACGGCAGATGGTGGAATGAGCCTGGAGGCGTTCCATCTCTGCGGTGAGGCTCGCTTCCTCTTCCGGCGAAAGAGAAAGCCTGATGGGGATGTCCTCGGGGGCGGGCGAGGGGGCTGTGGATGAGTCCCTCTGAGGCGAGGCGGGAGGAGTCTCCATCAGAGTCTGAAGCTCAGGCGAAGGCGAGGCGAAAGCGGAAATCCTGCAAGAAACGGGCTGCACACAAAGAGGCGGAAGACCGGATGAAAAGGAAAAAACAAAACCCGCTGGGGGTGAAAAACAACACGAAAGAGGAGGGAGGGGGCGAAAAAACGAAGGAGAAGCCTTGGGGGGGGGGGGGGGGGGGCGGTAGCAACGCGAAAGGGAGGGGGGGGCGGGGCGCTGCTGAAGAGAGGCGGGCGCGAACAGGCGAAGAGGGGGGGGGGGGGGGGGCGAACAGGCGAAAAAGGGTGGGGGGGCGAACAGGCGAAGAGGGGGGGGGGGGGGGGCGACCAGGCGAAGAGGCTAGGAGGGGGGGGCGAGATGGCGAGGAGGGGGGAGGTGCAGCAGCGAGGAAGGGGGGGCGCAAGAGGGCGAGTACGCAAGAAGAAGGGGGGGGCGCAATGGCGAGAAGAAGGAGGGGGGCACAGAAGCGATGGCAGGCGGGGGGAGGAAGGAAAGGGACGCGAGGGAGGGAAGGCGATGGGCGTGCAGCGCGAGCGCAGGGGTGAAGGCGGGAGCTTCAGCGAGCAAAAAAATCTCTTTGTTTCCTATTCAAGTGTCGATGCCATGTAAGACTTGTGGTAGTAGAGGAAAAGAAGATGCCATGGTCCCATTCCTGCATAAATATCACACGCTTCGCCTGCGTAGAAGGAGAGGGCCCCTGAATGCGAAAGGAGACTTCTATTATGTGAGAACAGACTATACAAAATCACGGCTAGAAGTGGGAATATTATGTAAGAACAGACTATACAAAATCACGGCTAGAAGTGGGAACCAAAAAAATAAAAATAAATCCTCATCCCAGAATGTAGGGTGATCACAACCAATCCGGGGCACAAAAGTGCCAAGAGAGTCCTGTGGGGGTTGATGAGAAAAAGATCCATTGATCAAACTCCCTCATGAAAACAGTGCGCTTTGCTTGTGTAGATCTTGATGGTCCCTGTATACGAGCCCATGTGGCCATGTGAGTGTGAATAATATTCTCCCCATATAATACATATACACTAAGTGTCGTATATCTAAATGCCCTCAATAGTCTTTGTGCATCTGGCCCTCCAAATCTGCCAAGCTGTGATACTGGCAATGATCTCCCAAGTAGTGTCCATCCTTTGCAGAGGTGATCTATATTGTGTATGAGGAATATTGAGTAGCATGCAATGTTGGGCCACACCTCCGCATATCATCATTGAAGTGTCCAGATCCTTGCCCTCAAAAAGTATTTGTGGACCAGATTGAGTGAGCCAAGCAATAGCACCCCAAGTAACATTAAGGGCAGTCGGGGGGGGGGGGGGGGGGTTGGGGGTTGGGAAACGGTCTCTCTCCTCAATTTGCTCATAAGCTATAAGCCCAGTGGGACGTGCAGTGACAGACTCAACCATGTGTCCAAGAGATAAAGATGTAGAAAGAGGGGAGAGACAGAAGGGAATAGGGATCTTGCATAATACACCACACTGAGCGGGGAACGGGCCCTACCCTCTTTCAGGAATTCATTTAGGAACAATCCACGGGCACGTTGGCCAAGATCAATACAATCAATGAATACAAAACAAACAGATATGTCGATGTAGGATATCCAAGTCCATGTTGATGTCTAGGCACGAGATTTCTGATGCCGTGCACACCACGGGGATAACCCACGAGTATCCCTCACCGTGCTATTACCAAATCCAAAATCCAAATCCAAGTTCAAATCCAAGTCCAAGTCCAAGTTCAAATCCAAGTCCAAGTTCCAATCCAAGTCCAAGTCTAGGTTCTAGTCCAAGTTCAAATCCAAGTCTAGGTTCTAGTCCAAGTTCAAATCCAAGTCCAAGTTCCAATCCAAGTCCAAGTTCCAAGTTCTAGTCTAAGTTCAAATCCAAGTCCAAATCCAAGTTCAAGTCCAAGTTCAAGTCCAAGAATCGCTCGCTCATCCCATGAGTAATCTTCACAACTCCTACAAGATGAAGAAAACCATGTAAAATCTCTTTTTGGCAAGAAAAGTGATTTAAAACCTGTTTTAATGGTTTTCGGGCGACAAAAACATCCAAAAAGCAGTTTTTAGGGTTTTGGAGCAGTTTTAGGGTTTCTGAACTTTTTAGGGTTTGTGAAATTTTCAGTTAGTACAGCTTCGAACATGTCTGCATAGCGCCATACATGTGTCCGTATTGCCCATGCATATTATGCCCATAGTAGTACATACAAGTCTAGGGTTGACCGTACATCTGAAAAGCAAGTTGGAGAAGGTGTTGATGGCAAAGAAGAAGCTCTCCATGATCATAATGATGCCCACACACACTCCACGATCTAGCTCTTCCTGTATGAGTGCCAAAATATGTGCCAAAATCTCTTTGAACAATGGGGTGATATCATAACTCTCCCAATGGGGCCTAAGTGTAGGAGTCCTATGAGTCTGTCCAAGTAAAAGGAGCCTGGCATTACGGACAATGTAGTTGAAAAAAGGCTATATCTTCATAGGATTGGCTGCATCAATCCACTCTCACTCACTAGGATCCCAATGAAGATATCTGATAGGACATCCAACATACAACCATAAGCATCAAGACCCATGGGTCACAATATCAGGCGGAGGGTCAACATGTCAGTGCTTTCTCGAGCATGACTCCATCCTCAGTGGATATAAGATCTCCCTTCTCATCTTGATCCAGCAAGGCTAACATGTGTAAAGGTCCTCTTGTCCTAGAGAAAACAACCCCCCCATGAGTTATTTCCTCAGCAAGATCGCCAAAAGTGTCAAAGCAAGATCGCCAAAAGTGTCAATGTTCAGTCAAGACCCGACACTTCAATGGTTCGGAACCACCTAGTCAACTCCCTTGAGCTAAGTTGTATGACTTTTCCCAACACCATAAGTGGGCAAAACATACCTAGCACCAGTCTGCGTAAGCAGAGGATGCTCTGGAGATTAATCGAGACAAGTCAGCACACATGAAATGCGTAGTTACACTCCAGCCATCACACAGTTAAAGCACAATGCATAGATAGACTAAATCCATCAAGTATAAACAACAATTCATTCCATGATACACAACCTAACCCCCACCTCCTACTTAGGCAACACCAGACAGTTATGGCCATAAGTCATGACCTCCTCCTTACAAGACCCAACTCATTAATAACATGGCAACATGCCACATTGCTAAGTACAGTACCCTCTCTTTGATTCTTCTCTCTCTCTCTTTCATATAGACAGATCTGCATTGCATTCTTGTATACCCTGCGCATATAGGTTGCATACTGAGCCTCTAGCAGTAGTGCTCCATCCATCACACTTCCCACTAGCTCAGTACTTTCATAGTTTATTTCATGTTCATTTTGTCCTTTTTTTTTTTCTGGACATCCAGAAGACATTGACAGTTGTACATTGATTTGTCTCATAGGTCTAGTTCGGCCTCTAGTAGACGTTAATATAGCTTTCTTTCTTTCTCTCCCTCCCCCCCTTCTATCCTGTGCACTACCTTTTTGTTTATGTCCGCTCATCCGGGTGCTACCCTACAGAAGGTCGTTAGCATGAAAGACTGCCGGCTCATGATGATTTCGTTACAGGTGAGGCCACTACAAGTGCATTGGTGGTGAACTATGGAGCTGTTCACCCGCCAACAAAGGAAGAAACTTCTTCATTGAAGTTCTAGGAGATTGGATCTAGCCTACAAAGCCTTGGTGGCTAACCAAGTACTACTTGCCTCATGTTGGTGCTTCTCTCATGGATGCATTGGCCACCTGCAGAGATTGGTCTGCAACTTTATCTGGTCACGTTTGGATGGTACACTTGACGTTCTGGCGAGTTGCTTGGGAGACTGTTATACATCCCAGATATGAAGGGGGGCTGAATATTGTAGATATGGATATACAGTGCACAGCATTGCTTTGCAAGTTAGCGGTCATAGGCATCCTTCTAGGCATTGAGCCTTGGAAGAATGTGTTTATGTTTCACATCTATAGTTGCACGCCTTATGGTGGTGGAGGTTGGATACTTGGTTCACGTTTCGTCTTTATGAGGCAGAGAATAAGGCACCTGCCTCTCCACTTATAGCAGCCATTACCGGAGCTTCGAGCAACATGAGACCTTTTTTGAGGTAGAGGCGTCTTAGATCAGAGGACGAGGCTGATAGTTTTACTCGCGGCGGGTGCCCGGGGGACTAGGGCCTTTGACACACTTGTTGATACCATCAATGCATATTAAAACATTTAAACATGGCCACAGCCTTAACACATATCCATCATCACTTTGCATAAAACATAAAGCTGGACAAAACATCCACAAATGCTGAAAATGGAGCTTGCACGTGTGACACCGCATAGAGGCCGGAATGGGCCGACCCCCCCCCTTGGAGTATTTTATTACCCAAGGAGAATAATATCATGTACAAGCTTTGAGGGCCTTACTCTCCCCACGGGAGATGCCGGATTATCCATATACAAATGCCATTACACAACCCAACACGAGGCAACCAAGCCAGAACATAGGCTGTAGAAATGCCGAGCCAACAATATAATCCATATACCTCCGTGTGGGTATTGATTCTTCCCCAAAAACCATGGGTCTTCATGCAATAGAGAGGGTACAACAAGTACAACTCTCCATTCAGCCGGTACAGTAGGTACAATGGCTGGTACAGCCGGTACAGTGGCTGGAACAGCAGGTACAGTGGCTGGTACAGCCGGTACGATGGTTGGTACAGCAGGTACGGTGGCTAGTACAGCCGGTACAAATGGGTGGTATAGCAAGTACAAAAGCTGGTACAACCAGTACAAGGGCTGGTACAACAAGTACAGCAAGTACAAATGCTGGTACAATAAGTACAATGGCTAGAAATCATAATAAATGATTAAATACCCTTGCCTTTAGTATTTCTTCGCGATGGAAGCCTCCAAAACAGTCCCCAACAGCCGGTATTCTTCATGGGCAGCCTTCAAGTGAGAGAGAAAGAGAGTAGCCATCATTAGGGCAACCTGTAACGGTGGTAGACGCTAGTGTGGAGCAAGAGAGCCTCCATTAATGAAGAGAGAGGGCTCCAATTTATAGATTTGGGCCTCCCATGAGCTAAAATGGCAAGAGAAGGTTACGATGACAAGTGGAGAGCTACACAATAGCTGAAGTGACAAGTGTGAGGCCACTTGTCTCACTTTGATCCTTTTTTCTAACAAGTGTCAAGCCACTTGTCTCACTTTGGTCCACTTTCTTGCCACATGTCCCAATCTAAGAGATGGGTCCTTCCATAATCTTTACCTCTAAAAATATCCCAATTGGTAGACATTCTGTCATAGGCACTTTGCCAACTCTTGGTATCTGCTCAATTCCAGATGTAATGACGCGAACAGAATTTCGGAGTCGGGCCAAAAATAGCAACTCTCCCAAATTTTAGGAGTGTGGTCCTTTGTATTCTAGGATAATCCCCCATTCCCAAAGCTTGTACTTTCCAAATATTTAAACATCCTGGAGTCCACCAGACCCCTTTGAGACTGGGAAATGTCCAGGCTGGTGACATCCTCCCCAGCTTCTTAAAAGTTGTCCGCAACTTTAAGCTTCAAGCCATGTATTCAAGATATAATCATGTCCCATCGATTGGGCGAGACGAGACGGTCTCAAAAATCCAATATAACTGAAGCATCCATGTCCCAAAGAAATGGGCGAGACTAAATAAGTCTCCATAATACCAATATCAAAATCATGTCCCAAGATAAATGGGTGAGACAAAAACATTCCCATAAGTCCACATATCATAATCATGTTCCAAGATAAATGGGCACGTTAAATCAGTCCCATAAGTCCAGATATCATAATCCATGTCCCAAGTAAATGGGGGAGACAAAACAGTCCCATAAGTCCAGATATCAATAATCCATGTCCCAAGTAAATGGGCAAGACAAAACAGTCCCATAAGTCCAGATATCATAATCCATGTCCCAAGTAAATGGGCGAGACAAAACAGTCCCATAAGTCTAGATATCATAATCCATGTCCCAAGTAAATGGGCGAGACAAAATAAGTCCCCTGCCAACAAGACATCGGTCCACATGACCCTTGGCATAGACATAAGTCCCGTCATGTCCACTTTACCACTTGCACTCCGTGTTGGTACGGATGAGAGGTGGGCTTATAAGAGACACACAATGAGCCGGAACGGCCGACCCCTCCCTTGAGTAAATTGTATTACTATTGGAGAAATTCAATACATAGCTTCACGGGCATCCATTGCCAAATCCTCCATGCCAATGCATATGAAATTCAGCATTTAGAAAACAATGGTATGTCGATGTAGATCACCAAGGAGCTGCCTTGACGCCCGGCCCGACTTCAGTGCCCATATTCTCTACCATTGGCTCTATGTTCTACCAAGCAAGGTAGCAACATCTTGAAGAGCACTTAGGTCAAGAGAAATACTACACAGGGCGGCTAAACAAGGAGTCCTGAAAACAATCACTCGCAGGCATAGATAACCTAGTGTTCCATACGCATTTCTGCTACACATAGTTTATAGGCATTTCGGCCACCAACTCACACTACCCTCTCAAGTGCCCATGTTCCCTTCCATCTGCTCTCTATTGTTCCACCCACACATGGTAGAAACAATCTTCAAGAGAGCACGTAGGACAAGAGAACACTACATAGGGTATGTTGTGCTTGTCACTACCCTTTGAAGTGCCCATGGTTCTCTTCCATCTGCTCTCTATTGTTCCACCCTCACATGGTAGAAACAATCTTCAAGAGAGCGCGTAGGACAAGAGAACACTACACAGGATATGTGAATCATGAGTTCCATCAGTCCAATGCATTCCAAATAAAGGGAGCCAAAAAGAATAATCCATCCCAGTAAAAGAGAGCCATAAACATAATCCATAAACCTGAGGATGGATCCAAATTCCTAGAAAAGAAGTCCAGGAATCCATACACCTGTATACCATAATCCTTGTATACCATAACTCTTACCACATACTCCGTGCTAACCACACACCTTGGAGTAGAGGTGGACTTTATCCATAAAAGCATCATATCCATGAGATAACCAAAGATTTCTTCTCTATAAACTCGGACAGATTCGTCCATAGAAATTGCCTGTTAAGCCCAATATCTATATAAATCTCGTCCAAGAACGAAATCTCCATAGATATATTCCATCCCAATAAAGGGAGCCATGAAAAGAATTCATCCCATTAAAGGGAGCCATAAACAATGTTTCCTTGAAACCATCTCAAGGCAAATAACAACACCTTTCTCCTTGCATAGCTATGCAAGGGTTAGTGAACATCAAAAACACTTCATAGCAAAAGCACTAACTTTGCAAACTCAAAGTATACTTAGCTTTTCTTTGCCAGGTTGGTCATGAAGCCAGAAGAAATATCTCGTCACCATACCCTTAAGATATCCTAAGATATATCTCCATATAGCTTGCCTGTAAGCTTGATAATATAATCCACAATATCCATATGGAAAGAGTGCTAAACGTGTGCACATAAAGCCAACTCCATATTTCCAAGATAAATTTTGTGAATTCATAAATCCTTAGACAAGCTGTCTATTGCTCATGCTCTTGCTTCATAGGCTCTGAAGTGGTTGGCCATGCTTAATAGCAATGATGGTAAGTGTGGTCCCCACTGGAGATCTTTTCTCTTCCTTATTGATAGAAGGAAGCCTCTGCTTCCAAGAAAGTCTATGCTCTGATAGCAATGAAACTCGCGGCGGGTGCCCGGGGGACTAGGGCCTTTGACACACTTGTTGATACCATCAATGCATATTAAAACATTTAAACATGACCACAGCCTTAACACATATCCATCATCACTTTGCATAAAACATAAAGCTGGACAAAACATCCACAAATGCTGAAAATGGAGCTTGCACGTGTGACACCGCATAGAGGCCGGAATGGGCCGACCCCCCCCTTGGAGTATTTTATTACCCAAGGAGAATAATATCATGTACAAGCTTTGAGGGCCTTACTGTCCCCACGGGAGATGCCGGATTATCCATATACAAATGCCATAACACAGCCCAACACGAGGCAACCAAGCCGGAACATAGGCTGTAGAAATGCCGAGCCAACAATATAATCCATATACCTTCGTGTGGGTATTGATTCTTCCCCAAAAACCACGGGTCTTCATGCAATAGAGAGGGTACAGCAAGTACAACTCTCCATTCAGCCGGTACAGTAGGTACAATGGTTGGTACAGCCGGTACGGTGGCTGGTACAACCGGTACAATGGGTGGTACAGCCAGTACAAGGGCTGGTACAACAAGTACAGCAAGTGCAAATGCTGGTACAACAAGTACAATGGCTAGAAATCATAATAAATGATTAAATACCCTTGCCTTTAGTATTTCTTCGCGATGGAAGCCTCCAAAACAGTCCCCAACAGCCGGTAGTCTTCATGGGCAGCCTTCAAGTGAGAGAGAAAGAGAGTAGCCATCATTAGGGCAACCTGTAACGGTGGTAGACGCTAGTGTGGAGCAAGAGAGCCTCCATTAATGAAGAGAGAGGGCTCCAATTTATAGATTTGGGCCTCCCATGAGCTAAAATGGCAAGAGAAGGTTACGATGACAAGTGGAGAGCCACACAATAGCTGAAGTGACAAGTGTGAGGCCACTTGTCTCACTTTGATCCTTTTTTCTAACAAGTGTCAGGCCACTTGTCTCACTTTGATCCTTTTTTCTAACAAGTGTCAGGCCACTTGTCTCACTTTGGTCCACTTTCTTGCCACATGTCCCAATCTAAGAGATGGGTCCTTCCATAATCTTTACCTCTAAAAATATCCCAATTGGTAGACATTCTGTCATAGGCACTTTGCCAACTCTTGGTATCTGCTCAATTCCAGATGTAATGACGCGAACAGAATTTCCATCGGAGTCGGGCCAAAAATAGCAACTCTCCCAAATTTTAGGAGTGTGGTCCTTTGTATTCTAGGATAATCCCCCATTCCCAAAGCTTGTACTTTCCAAATATTTAAACATCCTGGAGTCCACCAGACCCCTTTCAGACTGGGAAATGTCCACGCTGGTGACAGATAGACAGCCCATTATGAGGATTCACCTCATTAGAGATAAAGTCGGGTGACGTTTGGGTGCGTCTCGATATATGCAATGGCCACATTGGGAGAGATGCACATCGACAGTTATTGCTTGGAAGACGTGGAAGACCTGTATCCACCCAGATCTATCAAAATGATGCAACTACTCATGACTGGATTACTGGCACATTCATGGTCATCATCATCCTAGGTGGCTATTGACTACTAGGGAATTAGTCCTGGGGAATGAATGAGAGGACTGAGCACTGGAAACTGACCGTTGGGAATTTAGGAAGCGTTGGAGATTGAGAAGCACTAGGAGTTTGGAAGAAACCTCCCTAGGAAGGGAAGAGCTGAGTAGAGTGGTCTAATCATGTCTTGAAAAGAGTGCGATTACTGCCTCATGACAGGAGCTATGGTCATCACGAGTGAATTCTAGTGAAGCTTTGTACAGGGAGGCTGCATGGAACATGATGGACACTTATCCAGATCAATGTGTTACTAACGCAGGCAGCCAAGACCAGACGAAAATGGTGGTGAGCTGCATCACACAAATCAGTTCTGGAGAGAAGATGTGCAACAGCAGGAGCAACAACAAGAAGCTATGAGGGGAGCTGAGCTCCAAGATCAAGAAGGCCAAGCTTAAGAAATTCAAGAAGATCAAGAATTGGATGAAGGACAAGGCAATGGTGGAGAATAACTAGAGTTGCGAGACAGAAGGCAGGAAGACCATAGAAAAGCCAGACAACCTCAACCAGTACCAATGGCACTGAAGTATCCAAGAGATGAAGATCCGAATGCCTATGTTTCTTATTTGAACCACGTTTTTGGTCATGAGAGCTGTAGTAGCTCAGAAGATAGGGTTCTTTGCAATAACATTGGGTGGTAAAGCAACCAACTGGTATGCACAGTATGGTTTGGACCAGTTCCATACATTTGATGAACTTGAGTGCTTTCCTGAAGAGATTCCGAAAGGACAAGACAACTACGAAAGTGATTGGAGAAGCTGCAAAGACGAGGCCCATGGAAGACTATGCGGCTGAGACTTGAGTTTAAAGCACTCCTAAAATGAGATTGGAGTAAGCCGATAGACCAGCAACATCTACTCTGAACCAATGGTTTGTTAGAGGATTTTTTTTTTCATTTAGAAAGAGACTTCTATTAAGCATGAAAAAGACATGCAACAATCATAGCTATAAGCCGGAAAAGATTAGAATCACCCCAATATGTAAGGTGATTTCAACCACTGAGGAGCATCATTATTCCATGAAAGACTTGTGGTACTAGAGGAAGAGAAGATGCCATGGTCCCACTCCCGCATAAATATCACGTGCTGTGCCTCCGCAGAACGAGAGGGCCCCTAAATATAAGCCCAAGTGGGCATAAGAGTATGGATGATATCAGCCCATATAGTACTAATGCACTTAGACCCAAAAATCTGGACACCCTCAATAGCCTCCGTGCATCTAGCTCTCTAGATCTGCCATGCTGTAATACTGGCAACAATCTCCCAGCTAGCTGGTGTCAATCCTTTGTATGGGGGGTGTATAATCAAAGTGAGGGACATCCCGCAATAAACCATGCTGGAAATTTGGCAATACCTCTACAAATGAAAATAGCAGAATCTGTACCACTGCCCTCATAAAAAAGCTGCGGACCAGATTGGGAGAGCCAAGCAACTGCCCCCCAAGTCACATGCATGGCTCGGCCACTCAATTTGCCCATAAGTTGGGCTACAGAACCCCAAATCTGCTGTGCAGTGCTGCATCCCCATAAACAATGTTGTATAGTCTCAGAATCTGCTGCACACATAGGGCAGGAAGGTGCTACACCGAACCGATCTCCACTGATTGGTGGGGAAACCATGTAAGAATAACCGAAAGAAATGAGAGATGTGGCTCCTTCTGTATGAGTGTCGAAGTCTATGCAAATATCTACGCTGTATTACTGGAGAAATATCATAGCTCTCCCAATGAGGCATGAGAGTAGGGATCCTATGCATCTGCTGAGTGAGGAGAAGCCTAGCATTCCGGACGGTGAAACTGGAAAAAAGAAGACTTTTCAAAGGATCGAAGGCATCAATCCACTCCCACTTTCCTAGATCCCACCGAAGATATCTAATAGGACTTCCACCATATAACCACAAACACCAAGTGCCATGAGTCACTATCTGAGGAGAAGGGTCAATGAACCAATGCCTCCCCGAACGACCAACAATCCTCACTAGACTAAGCCTAGTATCTGGGATGATCTCCTCCATATTACATCTCCTCGATCTCCCTCTAGGCATAATAGAGTAAATGATGCAATCTGTAGCCTCCTGGCCCGGGAGAGCAATGACCTGCAGAGGTATGTCTATCGTCGAAAAAACTCCCAGCCAACTCGGATGATTGTCTCCATGAAAGGTCCCAGAGAGCCACTCATGCGAAATAGATGCATTAATCTGATCAATACGAATGCGAGAGCTCCTAAGATGCTGAATGGATGGAGCTCTCCGATCCTCCGGAAGACTCTTAAAGGTCTTCCAAGCAAGAACTGTGTATGCACATCTCTTCCATCCTGACCACTACATATAACGAGATGCACCAATTGGCCGACCGGCCTCATCCCTGATGAGTTGGTTCTATATAATAGGTTGTCGGTCAGTCTCATCCAAAGACCTAGGAAGCCTTTGTCGCAAAAAAGATCTCATGCTTCTCCATGCTCTAACAATGGTTGCAATAAGAGGGGAAGATGGTGCCTTGATATCAGCCTTTGTGAACAAAAATCGTGTGTTGGGCATCTACTCTCTCCCGACCCTGGGTATATATCCGAAAATCTGAGACGAGAAAAAATCTTTTCAAGGCTCAGTGCCTTGTAGGAAACCTCTGACCATAAGTTTGCAGAGGAACGCCCTGCACTGAACATCCGGATCGATAATATTCAAGCCCCCCTCTCGTTTGGGCTGAATAACTGTAAACAAAGCTATCCTGGCACAAGTGTCTGAGGTGCCATCCAAACCCGACCAGAGAAAATTGCGGATCAATCTCCGCAATTACCAATGCATGCATAAGAGAAGCACCAACAAGAGGCAATAAACCAAGCTGGATATGTTGAAAGAAGGGGTGCAAGAGTGCTAGAGAAAGAAAGAAAGACAGAAAGATATATTAAGCTTCTACTAAAGACCCAATGGGCCTATGAGACCAAAGTGATACAATAATGTCCAAGGCATAGCTCATCATGGAATGGAAAATAAAACAGAAAGAAAACATAAACATAGCTATCTCACTGGGGTGATACAAAACTGTCCATGGAAACTCATCATGGAGGAATACTAAGAACATAGAAACATGAGAGCAACATCGGCTCCGAGTAATGCTATACCACTCTCCAAAATATCAAGCATGGGGCTAATGAGTATGGCCGAGAGGTCTCCCTCAGCTATGTCACGTGGAAAGGTAGCTTGATGGCGGTGGAGCATGTCCTGGATCTGGAGCTGATGAGGTGATTGTGGCCGAAGGGTGTGGAGGGTCCACAAGATCCACTATGTCGGTGTCCTCCACCTCCTAGGTCCGGAAGAAACTGGTGATGGTTGGCTGGCGAGGGAGGGGGCGGGATGGCTGGGGCCGAGGCTCTCTCAAGAAGGTGTCCGTGTCTCTGCGGAGCTCAAGCAAGAAGAGGCCCAGGCAACACTGGTCCTGGAAGTCAATGATCCTGGAGAGTGGACTGAATCCCTCACGAAATAGACAGTGAAACCTCCCGCGGATCTCAGAGTATACTGGGCAGCGGCATATGTAATGCTCCTCCGTCTCAACCTATGTGTGGCATAGTCGGCAGATCCTCTCCGCTATGGGTCTCCGTATGAGCTTCCCGGCTCTGAAGATGCGCTCAGCTCTACATGTCTCCATATGAGGCGGTGGGATGAAACCCGTATCTGGCCAATCGCAATCCGCATGGCATGGGACATGTGAACACTCAAGTAGCCCAGCTGTTGGATGAATCCATCCTCAGTGAGTGTGAGGAAGTGATCTCTGTAGAAGTGCATCTTCGTGGGGAGCTCCGGAGGTGTGATCCATGTGCAATGTGTGTAGAGGCTGAGAAGATCTAACCGGATAACCCGGTTGGTATCCTCGTGAGACAGCCGGAGAAAAGGAGAGTCCAAACTGTACTGAAGGGGGGGTAGGCGGTCCATGCAGAGCCCACATATTGAGAGCCAAGTGGAAACTAGTGCATACCATACTCCAGAGTGCCCCTCAAGTGCTAGTTGTCTGGAGGACTCTAGGGCAAGCCTTGGGTACCTGTGGGGATCCATGTGACTGATGCGATGGAGGTATGTGACTGTCTGGAAGAGTGCATCCACTACCATCATGGCTGTAGCAAACTCTGCATGGATAATCTGGTGTGGATTGATGGTTTGCTTCGGATCATACGGGAGAACATCATGACCTGGGTGATAGAATGTGCAGCTGAAGAAGGGAAAGTGGAAACACAGGAGAGAGAGAGAGAGAGAGAGAAAGAAAGAAAGAAAGCTGTATTAATGTCTACTAGAGGCCGAACTTGACCTATGAGACAAATCAATGTAGAAAGAGAGATAGAGAAATGAAATGAAATAATATATTAACGTCTTCAGAAGGCCAAAATGACCTATGAGACCAAAAAGGTTACAACAATTGGTGGATCTGATACAATGTCTGTGTAAGGAAAGCTAAAAACAACTAAACAACTAACTGAAACTGAAACAACTATGAGGAAAATTACGGTACTAGGAGCTCCTAATGGATAACATCTGGGAGGAAAACTCCAGCAACAAAGGTAAGCATCATACACATCACTATCCAAAGATGTCTCTCATCGATCGATGGCGGATATCCTCAATGTCCTCCATGGTAAGTACTCTGACTGGACGTCTCCCATGCCGTGCTAAAATGGTCCTGATCCTCTGTTGTAGTCTCCGCCAGCTTTGGTCAATCTGGTCTCCGCTGCTCTCCTCAAGGAAAATAGTGGGCCACTAAAAACCACACCAAGGTAAGTATATGCATCTGTATACTCCACTGTCTCCTGACCATATGTAAAGGTGGGTACTGACCTCCTAACCCACTGTGCTGTGGTGTTAAACACCATCACCTTGGTTTTACCAAGGTTAACAGACAATCCACTGTCCTCTGCAAACGTGTGCAATGCATCCAAATGACGCTGCATCCCATCTGGAGAATCTGAGATCAGCACAATATCATCAGCATACAATAACAGCGGAATCCATGTCCCTGCTAGCTGTGCTCCTCTGTCACCCTCCCGCTCTACATAGTCCGAAACCTCATCAACATACATCCCAAATAAGGTGGGAGAAAGGGGGCAGCCCTGTTTCACCCCAATAGTGGAGTGAACCATCTCAGATATACCCTGAGTAGTACGTACCTGCCCCACAACTGTCCTGTATACAGCCATGATTCCCCAAATCAGCTCTGTGGGCACTCCCATCTCCTGTAGTTTGCGCATCAGTCTGGCTCTCGGTACTGTGTCAAAAGCTTTGCGGAAATCCACAAAGCAACAATAAATCCTCCTGCCATATAATCTGCCCTCCTCAATAATAGCTCTGAGTGTCAAGATATGGTCAAGAGTGGAGAAACCTCTCCTGAACCCTGCCTGCCCTGATGCACGTATGCCCTCTCTCTCTGCCCATCTACTCAACTCCTGCTCAAGAATAGATGCATATAATCTAGCCAATGTGTGACCAATCATGATGGTACGATAATTCCCAGGAAGCATGGGATCCCCTGACTTGAAGATAGGCACAATCGTGGACATATTCCAAGTCTCTGGAAAACCCTCACACATGGCTCGGTTAAACATCATAGCAATAAGCTCTGCAAGCATATCTTTGGCATGAATAAAGTGCTCTGCTACCAAACCATCATGATCATATGCTCTCCCAGTCCTCATCCTGTCAATAGCTTTCCTTACCATCTCAGCAGTAAAGAAAGCACATGTCTCTGGGCATGGCTCCGATGGGTCTGGCAGGGATAACTGGTACAAATCCCTCTCTAACTGAGCAAGATAAGCCCTCTTCTTCCGTCGCACTAGGTGCCGGAAGGTAATCCGTGACTGTCTGTGAGTGGTAACACCCATGAGCACCTCTCTCTGTAATCTGATCCTCGTCTCTCTGCACTCCTCATCCTGTCAATAGCTTTCCTTACCATCTCAGCAGTAAAGAAAGCACATGTCTCTGGGCATGGCTCCGATGGGTCTGGCAGGGATAACTGGTACAGATCCCTCTCTAACTGAGCAAGATAAGCCCTCTTCTTCCGTCGCACTAGGTGCCGGAAGGTAATCCGTGACTGTCTGTGAGTGGTAACACCCATGAGCACCTCTCTCTGTAATCTGATCCTCATCTCTGTGCACTCCTCATCATACCAACTGTTTCGGGGCATGTTCCCAGATCGTCTCCGTGTAGGCTGACTTTGGGGATATGCCTCTGATGCTGCAGCATGAAGCGTCTCTATCAATATCTGAGTGAGCTCATCTAATGGCCGTCCCGGCTCCTCGGCACATAAGCGTCTGTATATCTCATCCGTGTACACGGTGTCAGTCTCCCTCGTAAAGGTATAACGAGTGTGTGTGGAGACTTGTCCCAATGGAGCGGTGCTGAACTGAAATGTGAGAGTGAAGGACAAGATAGCATGTTCCACTGCTATTCCAACCGGCCTAGTGCCTACCATAAAATCCTGAAAAGAGGGAATGAGACTGGGCTGAGCCATAACATAGTCCACTGTACTAGCACCATGCCGATGTGGAAAGCTAGTAAAACCGCCCGATGTCGGGAATCTCTGTAGGCCATTCAGGATGGCCAATCCATGTGCAGTCCCCATGTCTAGCAAATACCGCCCATACACTGTATGTTCCTCATCCTGTGAGAGTCTAGATAGGCCCATATCCCTAACATCAAGCTCCCTCAACATCTCCTCTGAGGTATCATAAAATACTGTCTGGTTATGGGCGGTCCTGGCATTGAAGTCCCCCAAGAGAATGATGTCACCATCCCTGGAGAACTTCCAAATGTCATCATCCAAAATAGAAAAGGGAGACTGCCCGCTAGGTGATGCATACACTGATGTACTAGGAGCAAAATAGCATATAGCAATGTAGAGATATCTGCCCGTCTCTGCCCTCAGTCTAACCCACATGTACCACATAGAGAAGAGCTCCTTGGTTTCCCCTTCCGCATCATCACGGTCTTTTAGACCGGACACTCTTACATAAGGCCCGGGTCTTCCTCCTTCGCTCCTCTTCAAGGGTCATGTTGATGATGGTGGGAGTGGGGATGGGTGGCGATTCTTTACCTTTCCCTTTCTTGGCGACCTCGACCCATTTCTCGGCCTCGTCCATCTTCTTTTGTGTCTTTGTGATCACCTCCACCCATGAAGATGTCTTCCCTTTTTGTTGCTCCTCCTCCTCTTGAATGATCCTCATTTGTTCCTTGATGGTATTCAGCTCTTCAATAAAGGAGGGCTGAAATTCTCCATCCTCAAGCTTGCTTTTTGAAGTGGCTTCCAACTCCTTTTTTAGGGCTGAGATTTCAGCCGCTTGACTTTTAGCATGCAGTTTGGCCTCCACTAGTTCCTCCTTTAAGGCTGAAATCTCAGCCTCTTGCTTGGATGTTCTCAACTCGAGCTCTTGGATTTTGTCAAATCCCTTCTCGAGTTTGGAGAGGCGGCTTATGATTGCGGTAATGGAAGAGTCGACCATCTTCTTGTTTTCTTTGATAATTGTGCCGAGCTTGTCCTCCACTTTCACGAGCTCCTCTTTAAACCCGGTCTTGGCCATGACTTTTTGCAAAACTTCCCACAGCCAATGGATTGGAAATTAATCCATGACACAAGCGCGAAACAGCAGCAGGGAGAGAGAGGGGGGGGGTTCAAGCCATGTAGGGGAAAGAGAGGAGAGATTCAACAGAGGAGGAGTTATGTTGCTGCCTTGGGGGCCTGAGGAAGGGTGGGTGGGTCAGTGGGTGGGTGGGTGGGTCAGTGGGTGGGTGGGTGGGGGTGCGTAGAGAGAGAGAGAGAGAGAGAGAGAGAGAGAGAGAGAGAGAGAGAGAGAGAGAGAGAGAAATGAAATGAAATGTTATATTAACGTCTTCAAAAGGCCATAATGACCTATGAGACCAAAAGTTACATCATGGTGGATCTGATACAATGTCTGGATAAAAAAACCCAGAAAATGAAAAATAAAGATGATACTACTGGCACCTAGAAAATGAAACTGGAACTGGAATATAGTGAGGGGAGGGTTACCCTATGGAGGTGAGTGGAATATAGTGAGGGGATACAATATCATGTGGGACGGAGGGGTACACTATGGAGGTGCCTCCATCTCATAATATGTGCCGCATCGGACACTGGCGGATCTCCTCAATATCCTCTGTGGTCAACACCTCAACTGGGTGTCCGGCATGCCTTGCAAGAATAATCCGAATCTGCCGCTGCAACCTCCGTCTATGCTGGGATGCCCTCCTCCGTAGTCGTGGGCGTCTAAACCACCCAAGCTCAGTCGCACGATCAATCAGTGTACCCCTGGTGTGGGCGGTATCCATATCCTGCTACTGCTGTGGTCCATCTGGCGCAGTGATGGCTGGACTAAAGAAATCTGTAATGTGTCTCTGAGTCTAGCTCTCTGTGCGCCTAAGCAGGCTATCTCTATGTCTCCGCAGCTCCAGCAAGAACAATCCCAAACACCTCTGGTCCTGGTACCCCATGACTCTGGAAAGTGGTCCAAAACCCTCTCTGAATAAACAGTGGAAACGACCACGTATCTCATAGTATGCAGTACAATGGCATATATAATGCAGCTCTGTCTCTGGCTCCCCATGGCATACTCGGCATATCCTGGCCTCATCTGGTATACCTCTATATCGGCCAATCTCAATCTCAAGCTGGTGTGAGGATGTGCGAATCTGACCAATAGCGCATCGTACTGCATGAGACAAGTGTACATCCATGTAACTGGGTCTGATCACAAAACCATCTGCTGTGAGCTGAAGAAAATGCTCTCTGTAGAAAGCCATCTTCGTGCCCAGCTCCTCAGTCGGCTGTATCCATGTCCTCCTAATGTCCAGCTGAACTAAATCCTGACGGATGAGTCTGGTAATCTCTGTCCGTGTGAGAGTGAGAGAGGGTGCCTCCAGAGAATACTGGAAGGGAGGCAATCTGTCCATGCTAAAACCATGTGCCTGGAACCAAGATGTCATCTGTCCATACCAACAAGCCGTGTCTCCCTGTAAAGCTAACTGTCGGGAGGACTCCAGGGCGAGGCGTGCATATCTGTCTCGGGGGAGATCCCACAAGCCATGTATGTAGGAGACTGATCTCGTAAGAGCCTCGATCACCAGAGGGGCAGCCGCCAGCTCTGCTCGAATAATCTCATGAGGTACCACGGCCTTGGCTCTAATAATCCTAGCAATCATAGATACCAAAGGCCTCTCCATACCTCTCCACCCGCCTGCGCTGTGATGGCCCACTGAAGGTCCCCATATCTGCACTCCATAAAGCATAGCTGATGTCACTAGAGTGTCAAAAAGCCAAAGTTTCGTTCGAGGTTCCTGAAACTGAACCTGCGAACACATCCTCTCCAAACCACCCAGGGCTGCATGTGCTCTAGTCAATCTAGTCTCTGCTGCTCTCCTCATCGAAAACACTGGCCCATTGAATACTACCCCAAGATATGTATATGCATCTGTATACTCCACAATCTCCTGCCCATATGTAAATGTGGGAGCTGATTGCCTAACCCACTGTGGCGTGGTGTTAAACACCATAACCTTGGTTTTGCCAAGGTTGACAGACAATCCACTATCATGTGCAAACTCATGTAAAGCATCCAGATGACGCTGCATACCCTCAGGGGAGTGAGAGATCAACACAATATCATCAGCATATAACAATAGTGGGATCCATGTACCTGCTAGCTGGGCTCCTCTGTCCCCCAATCTCTCAATGTAGTCAGAAGCCTCATCCACATACATACCAAACAGTGAAGGAGATAACGGGCCACCTTGCTTCACTCCTATAGTGGAGTAAACCAAAGTAGAGACCCCCTCTGGGGTGCGTACCTGTCCTGCAACTGATCTATATAAAGCCATAATCCCCCATATGAGCTCTGTGGGTACCCCCATCTCCTGTAATCGCCTCATCAATCTGGCTCTGGGCACTGTATCAAATGCTTTGCGGAAGTCCACAAAGCTACAATAAATCCGTCGCCCATGCGACCTGCCCTCCTCAATAATGGCCCGTAGAGTCAAGATGTGGTCCAGAGTAGAGAAACCTCTCCTGAACCTTGCCTGTCCCTCTGCTCGAATGCCAACTCTCTCTGCCCATTTACTCAACTGCTGCTCAAGAATGGATGCATAAGAGTCGCCTCTGGGTTCTGCAGCGGATGGAGAGAGAGCCAGTCGCTTATGGGTTCTGCAGCGCATGGAGAGAGAGAGAGAGAGAGAGAGAGAGAGAGAGAAAGAAAGAAAGAAAGAAAGATATATTAACGTCCTGTCGAGGCCAAAGCTGACCTATAGGACAGATCAGAATACATCTTTGGTTACAATCCACTTCGGGGTATCGGTTAAAGAAAAGTGCATGTGGGATCAAAAAGAAACTAACTTCAAAGCTCTCATGACTCATGAGAGTTACATGTTACAATGGTAAAATCACCATGTGCTTAATGTGATTAGATATGTATAAGTATCAAGTTCATGTCCTTCAAAAGTGCGGATAGTCGCCTTCAGCAGGCAGTCGTCACCCCCAGCAGATAGTCGCCATCAACAGGCCGTTCAGCAGAGATACGCTTGCCCTTTGTGTGATCGACATCCTTGCAGAGAAGACAACACACCGCCTTTCGTTATCAGTGGAGCTGCTTGCAACAAGAGGTATTACTGTAAATACAGCAGGTACACTAGGGTTTCTAGCAAGTACTGCAGGTTCAGTAGGGTTTCCAGCAGGTGCTGCAGTACAGTAGGGGTTCTTCGAGGTGCAATAGTTTTCGCAAGTACTGCAGGTACAGAAGAGTTTCCAGCGGCCGGTACTGTAGGTATAGTAGGGTTTCTAGCAGGTGACTTGCAGGTACAGTAGGGTTTCAGCAGGTGGTACAGAAGAGTTTCCAGCCAGTACTGCACGCACAGTAGGGTTTCAGCAGGTACTGCAGGTACGGAAGAGTTTCCAGCCAGCACTGCAGCAGGTGCTGAATTTGGGTTTGAGAGAACGAGTTTTCTTTGCTTTTGTACATGGATTTGGATGACCCGGCTGCTGCTGTTGGCGACATGGCTGCCAATAGCCTTAACATGGATCTTATTGAGGAGATGATCGAGAAGGATGTGGGTTATGCTTCAAATGCCTCAGAGCAACAAAAACGTCAAAGGCTTGATGTTGATGTAAGCTATACTCCGGTGAATGTTGGAGAGAATGCAGAGGAAAGTTCTCAGGCACCTTCTCCGAAGTTTGCACGTTTGCTGCAGATCACTGGTGAGCTTCTGCAAGAATATGTGAAGGCAAATAGCGTGCAAATGGCTGCAGTGGATAATAGTGGTGTGGCTGATGTATGCATGGAGACTCCTTTGTTGCTACAACAGCTAGCAGATTTTCATGATCGTGCTGCTATCTTTTTCTTTACTGGGCGTATTCCATTGCTGCCTCGTCTTAGAGCATGGCTGGGCCGCTTGGTGTCGCCTGAGGCACTTGAGGAGATTTACGATGGTCCGAGGGGCTTTTATGAAATACTTTTTCGCACTTCGGAAGCCCGTAGGGCAGTCTTGGAGCAGGTGCCACTTTTTTTGGATGGGCAGTTGGTTCATGTGGTTCCGTGGAAGCCTATGGCAGAGTACCAAGATATGTTGCGCCAGGCTTGCCCAGTTTGGGTTGAAGTGAAACAATTCCCACCAATGTTTTGGCGTGTTTTACCAAGTCTCATGCGAGGTATCGGTGATGTCTTGGTGGTGCCTCGAATGACACCTAGAAACCGAAATCATCTATGCATGTTGTGGAATACTGGGAGACCTAGGCCGACACATTTGCGTGTCAATATGGCTGGGCTGCAACCTTTAATGTATGAATTGAGGTGGGATACATTTGCTGGCCACTGTTTCAAATGTGGTGAGATGGGCCACTTTGTCTCCGAATGTCCTAAGAAAGAACAAGTTGCTGCTACAAAGGATATCCTTGATGGGCAGTTGCCCGTGGAAGATGAGCATGATGCTCCTTCACATGATGCCCAACACATGGATGTACATGTGGATGTTCAGAATGAGGTTGAGCAGCCATGGGTGGAAGTACGTGGTAAAAAGACACGATTTGTTGCCCCGCGGGGGGATTTCTCAGATGCTGTTTGGCGGGGGCCTTTGCGTACTCATCAGGGGCCCTTACATACATATGCTTGTCGCCCTTTGGGTTCAGGTGCCCAGCAAACAGACCAGGATTGAGAGGCCGGGAGGCCAACTTTCTCAGGGTATAGGGCCTCTTGGGGTGGATAGAGTAGAACGCTATCCTATTAGAAATCGCCTAACAAAAGAAGCACAACAACAATTGCCTCTTGTGTTTGGTTCGAAGGGTGAGGTCATCTCGCCATGGGATGGTCATTACCCTTTGACACGTGCTCGGGAACTCCAAGGGCAATCTGAGATCACAAATACCATGTCTAAAAATGCAATGCTTCAAAAGGTTCGTGATTTGGCAGATTGTCCTGGGCCTAGTACACGGCCTTGTTGATTCCTTTTTTGGGAAGGCTTATGAAAATTGTACAATGGAATGTAAAGGGTATTTCTTCGCGCCAAAAGCAGTTCAGGCTTTGGCGTACAACTTTTTGTCATGGTTGGGATGTTTTGTGTGCAGTTGAACATAAGCAGCATAAGTTGGCTGGCAAAGCCTATGTATATAAGGGATTTCATGTTTTCTACAACGGACATCCTGCTTCGCAGTCAGGTGTTATGTTTGCTGTTCGTTCGCAGTTTCAGCCTTCTCTTGTGATTCAAGATGTTCATGGAAGATTTCTAGTGATACAGATTGTTTGGGATGATACGCCTTTATGGTTGTTAGGGGTGTATGCTCCAAATAATGCTCGTGCACGCCGTTTGCTGTGGAATGACTTGTGTGCTCTTTCGATCTCTCATCCTGGCTTTGTGATGGGGGACTTTAATATGTGTGTCTCCAGGGAGCAAGCCACGTCGCCTCATTCTGTAATGGATGGCCCGGAGAGAAAGGCGTGGGAAGCTTTTGCAGCAAGGTCGCTAAAACAAGACATGTGGTCTTGGTTGCATTCAGATGAAAGGGGTTACACTTATGCCTCACAACAGTTTCGGGGCACTTATGCTAGATTGGATAGGATGTATATTTTACATCAAGATCTCTTTTTGCCAGAGGTTCTTACTATGATGGTTGATCAGCAACAGGTTTTGTCAGATCATTGGCCGCTTGTGTTTGAAATGGTCTATCATCCTGTGGATGCATATAAAGGCTTGTTGGGACGCTTGCCTTTGCGCTTAAATCACACTTTTTTGGAGCATGAAGTTTTTGATGTTTATATGCGTCAGTTGATACGACATTTCTCCACAAGAGTGTCCATGGCTGATTATCATGCTTGGCCAGTGTTCCTTACCAACACTCGGAAATTAGCACGGCATTATGGTCTTGCTAATGCCTCTATACAAAAACAGCATGTGGCCCTCCTTGAGTCGCTTTTAAAGGGCTTGCAGGCGTTCATGTTTACTGACTCTATGGATGCTGAAGTTACGGATGCCATAGAATGGCTGAAAAAGGAGCTATCTAGGGTGCAGGAAGCACAATATGTTCGCTTTAAACTACTTGCACGTCTTGATGCTTTGCGGGATGCTAACTGTCAATCTCATCGCTTCTATGATAAGTTGCATCAAAAACATATGCGTGAGAATATTGTTAGGCTGATGGATGCCAAAGGCAACCTTGTTACTCAACCTTCTGAGGTTATTCAGCATTGCATCAGGTTTTATGAAGATTTGCTTGCCCCTCGAGAGGATGTCTCACCGGCTCTCCTGGCTGCAAGGGAGTCATTGTTTGCTGAAGTACGATATTAAGTTGACCCTGATGTGGCGGTTCAGCTTGATGCTCCTGTTACTCAAGGGGAAGTGGAAGCTGTTCTCTCCAAACTTCCCATGGGAAAGAGCCCTGGTTGGGATGGTTTGACAAATGAGTTTTTCCGAAAATATGCTGATCAGCTTGCAGAGCCTTTGACGCTTATTTGTCAAAGGGTTTGGGATGAGGGATATATGCCTGCCGATTGGAAGTTGGGCATACTTCGTTTGTTGCCCAAAGTCCCTTCGCCTACTTCTTTGGCTCAATGGCGCCCGATCTCACTTATGGGTATTATGTATAAAATCTTTACAAAGATTTTTGCCAATCGCTTGCAGAAGGTGCTTCCTACTCTTGTTCATCCATATCAATATGGATTTGTGCATGGCAGGAATATTTTGCATAATATTCTTAATGTTCAAATTGGAGTGGATTATGCCAAGGCAAAGAAGCAAGAGATTGTGATGGTGCAGCTGGATCTTGAAAAAGCTTTTGATCATGTCAGCTGGTCTTTCCTTTCTCAGTTAATGACAGCCATGGGCTTTGGTCCCAAAATGGCTAATTTGGTGCATTTACTTGGCTCTGGCTCTATCACGCGGATTATGCTCAATGGAGGACTTTCGGATGGTATTTCTCTCACCCGTTCTCTCCGGCAGGGTTGTCCTCTTAGCCCTCTTTTCTTTGCCATTGCCACTCATCCTATGTTATCTCGCCTAGATGCTATGGCATCGCATGGTGAAGTGGTTGGTTTGCATCTCCCTCATGGCAAGCAATTGGTTGCTCAAGCCGTTGCGGATGATACTTTTATGTTTCTCAGGGCCGAAAAAGCCAATATAGATCGAGCAATGGAAGCTTGGAATAATTTTGCATTGGCTTCTGGGCTGAAAATAAATTCATCAAAATCAGCCCTCATTGTATGCACGGAATTTGATCTTGAGGCATTAGGGTGGCAAGGCCGTGTGGTGCATACAGGAGACATTGTTCGTCATCTTGGATATCCGGTGGGTGTGGATGTGGACCCCCAAGCGCTTCTTGCTTGGATTTCTGCTCGGATCTCAGATAAATTTGTGTATTGGAAAGCTCAAGGGTGGCCTATGCATGTGAGGGTTAAGGTAGCTCAGGTTATTATGCTTAGCATGATTTCCTATTTTTTACCTTTGCTACCTTGGACGCACAAATCTCTCATCCGTTTGGTTGCTCCCATTCGGTTTATGCTGTGGAAGAGGCAAGGAAATATTATGGGTGAAACATGGATAGCTTGGAATCACATTACGACGCCCAAAAGAATGGGTTGGGCTGCTTTACTGGATGTCGGCTTGCATATGGTGGCGCGTAGATGGGCGCTTTTTCAGGATATGTGTTTGCAAGAGCAGCCTTGGGTTTTCATGGCTCGTGACTTGATTGAGCTGGAGGGATTGTCACATGGGCGGACACGTGTGCAGGCTTCATGGTGGGACATTGTCAATGCGGCTCATCCTGTCCGTATTCGCTCATCACACATTTTATCGCATATTCTCCTTTCTTGGCATGAAGTTCTACTGTTGGCTCGGTGGGATCCTGGTCATGAAAGACTACTTTTGAACTCTTTGCAGTTCGAAAAACATTTGTGGAGTCGCGTGTCATTGTTTGGCCAGACAGAGATGCTTCACGCATACGACTCAACCGCATGGTCAGGCTAGGCTTGGTTAGAATCCGAGATGCTGTGATACCTGGTCGTGACAGGCCATATTCATTTCGTCGTATTCGGCAGCACTTTAGGGTTCCTCGGACATTTCAGCCACTATGGGCTGACATCATGCATGCAGTTGAGCCTTTTACTCCATTGCCTCGGCCATCTGCAGATCAGCCTTGGCTTGATTGGGCACTATGTAAATCTGGTGACTTGATATCACTCTCAGCTAACCAGGTCTATCATAAGCTTGTATCAGAGAAAGATTGGGTTTCAGCCAAGGCCAATAAGGTGTGGGGATTGCACAAGTCTAAATCATGGTGGCAGAAAACTCTTATGCGTGGTTGGCAGTCTAAACTCCCTTACCAAGGTAAGGTTTTCATTTGGAGGATGTTGGTGGGAGGGTTACCTACACGGGATCAGCTGAGCCGTCGTAAAATTACATTGGCCTCTTGCTTCTTCTGCACGACATGCACTGAAACAGTTATGCATCTGTTCATGAGTTGTCCAGTGGCCCGTCAGATTTGGTCTTTTGTCTCTCGCGTTTGGGAGGCAGTAGAGAGGTCTACTGTTTCGGCTCATCAGTGGATATTTGGGATTTGTCCTCAAGTCATTACTTCAGACAGCCACCTTGTGATATTCCATTTCCTTAGATGGACAGGACTTTGGCATATTTGGACTACACGGAATGGGTTCATTTTTGATTCCTTGTCTGGAATACATGGGCACATTCTACGTATCCGCGGTTTGCTGCTTTGGCAGTTTTCTTCTCTTCTCTCAGCTCAGCTACTGGATGCAGATGTTATTTCCTTATGGTCTACGGCGGCTCGGCTGGCTCATCTTTGATGCTTCTATCTGGGATGCTTATTTGGCTAGGAGGCTTTCTTATTAGTATACAGGTTTGCATGGTCATGATCCTTTAGAGGATCTTTTGTGGGGGTTTTGTTTGGGGCCATAGGTTCTGTGTGAGCCATGTGGCTGATGTACATTTTACATATAATATAAAACACCATTTCACGAAAGAGAGAGAGAGAGAGAGAGAGAGAGAGAGAGAGAGAGAGAGAGAGAGAGAGAGAGAGAGAGAGAGAAAGATTTTATTAACGTCTTCCAAAAGACCGAACTCGGCCTATGAGACAAATCGGAGTACCTGTATGGGGTATCCTCTGTCATCCCAACAAAATGAAAAAGTACTGAATAAAAAAGCTGAATCTGGGTGTGCAGGGAATGGAGCTCTAATACTAGGAGAATGCAAAGCTATATGCATGGAGTATACAATCATGATATGCAACCTAGCTAGCTCCATCCTGTACCATACTGGGGGTATAAAATGGTATACATCAGTGAAGGAGGTGTCCACAGCTCCCTGAAGAACATGCCTGGGTGTGCTCTGAAGCGAGCCAGTCGCTCCGCACCCTCTCTGTGAAACTGAGCTCAGATCTCTGTCATCTCTCTCTGGTATAGGCGTGGTGTCCGAAAGCCAGGTGTCCTCTGTCTCCTGCGGGCTCTAAGTGTCTCTGCTCTCTGGAGAGTAATCCCCTGCCGTGTAGGGGCTGGGAGGGGTATGGATCTCTGAAAAAATGTAGTAATCTGTGTCTGTCGCCCCCCCTCTGGAGCTGTCTGAGCCTGTAATAATGTCTCTCTGTGGCGCTGTATGTCTAGAATGTATCTCCCCAGTATGCGCTGGTCTGCTGTCTCAAAGATCTGGCGTAGGGAATGTGGCTCTCTGAATAAAATGGGATATCTGTCTCTGATGGCTGTATATGCTCTGCATCTGCATACATAATGCTCCTCACTCTCCACCTCCTCTCTGCACAATCTGCATACCCTCTCCTCTCGGGGGATCCGTGCTGCTCTGCCAGTCTCAATCTCCAATCGGTGTGATGAAACTCTGAGCTGACCAATAGCCACTCGGGAGCCGTGTGGTAAAAAGCCCTCCATGTATCTAGGTCTCTCTATAAATCCATCATCAGTGATACTCATGAAGTGATCTCTGTAGTATAGCATCTTCGGTGGAAGAGGCTGTGTAGGCGATATCCATGTCTCTCGTGTATAGAGTTGCCATAGATCCTGTCTCAATACTTTGTTCCTCTCACTATGAGAGAGACGGATATGTGGTGCATCCCTGTCATACTGGAATGGTGGTAGATGATCCATGTCTAGGCCATGCTGTGAGAACCAATGTGTGACCTGTGCATACCATGATCCTCTGTCTCCTGCCTCAGCCAATTGTCTAGATGCCTGAAAAGCTCTGTATGATAATCTGTCCTGTGGCATCTCTCTGAATCTGTCTAGCAGGCATATAGTCTGAAATATGGCCTCTACCATCATAGGAGGCGCATCAAACTCTGCTCGGATAATGTCATGAGGTACTGACGGTTTGCTGCGTATCATGCGTGCCATCATGAGGGCCTGTGGTCTCTCTATCTGTGTCCACCAATGAGTAGCAAGGCCTGGCGCCCATACTGCTGCTCCATACATCAATGCCGGTGTGACTAATGTGTCGAATAGCCACCCCTTCGTCCGGGGCTCCTGAAAATGCGCCTGGTGGCACTGTCTCTCTAGCATAGCCAATGCTGCATATCCCCGTGTCAATCTAGCTCTGGCTGCTGAACCCATGGTAAAGCGTGTGGCTGCTGCAGAGAAGGTAACCCCTAGGTACACGTATGATGTCACCACCTCCACCCGGCATCCTGCGAGAGTGAATGTCAGCTGACTCCTGCCCTGTCTCGATGTATGAAAGACCATAACCTTGGTTTTCCCAAGGTTCACAGTAAGACCCCTCTGTGTGCAGAAATCATGGAGTGCATGTAGATGCTGCTGTAGACCACCTGGGGACTCAGACACTAATACAATATCATCAGCATAGAGCATAATATGTACTGAGGTACCTGCTAAATCAACTCCATCTCCGCCTCCCCGTGTAATGAAGTCAGCCACCTCATCAATGTATAACCCAAATAGCGTGGGGGAAAGTGGGCATCCTTGCTTCACACCAACCCTGATGAGCGTAAACCTGCTCGCTCAGCATATAAGCTAAGCTCCTGCTCCAGCACTGCACCATAGACTTTTGGCTAGCACGTGGCCAACCATAACCGTCCTGTAGTTGCTCGGATCGAGCATATCCCCTGTTTTGTGAATCGGCACAATGGTGTGCATCGTCCACTCCGCAGGCAAACCCTCTGCTAGTGCCCTGTTAAACAGGTGTGCAAGAAAAGGAGCTAAAGAATCTACTGCATATATGAGATGCTCACCCTGCAGGCCCATATGGTCGGCGGCCCGTCCATGCTGTAGGCGGCGGATAGCTTCCTGTACCATCGAATGGGTAAAGAAGCTAGCTGTGGCAGGTCGAGGCTCCTGTGGGGCTGAGGTATAGGTGGCTGCTGTGGGGCATGGTATAGACCCTCTGCATATGTGTGCCATGTCTGTGGGTCTGCAATAGGTGTCGGGGTCCGGGGCTCTCTGAAGTGCCGCCATGAGACAGGGCTATCTCTACTCATGAAGAAATGAAAGATCTCTAGCTCCTGTATCTCTGCTAAGGCCCGCCTTTTGCGGCGAGTAAGTCTCCTCATCTCTCTCCTCGACTCCTGCTCTGTGATGGCTCCCAAGGCTCTCTGTATGCGGAGTCGTGAGTATAGGGCCCTGCACTCGTCATCATACCATCTGTTCTGGGGCATAGTCCCAGGTCTCGCAGGTTCTCCTGAATGTACACGATGTGGGAAGCTCTGTAATGCAGCCGTGTGTAGGAGTGATGCGAGCTGGGCTGTAATGGTATCCATAGATGCCAGGGGATCCATGAGTAGGAGCCCATCCTCTACTCTGCCAGTGTATATGTCTGCCATGTCATGTGTGAAGTAGATGGTAGTGTGTGGCGTCGGTATGTGGGGGGCTGGTGATACTGGTGATCCGGCTAGTGAAAATGCCAAGTATGTATGATCTGCCCCAATAGGACGAGGTGGAATGGAGAATGAGGTGACAAGCTGTGATGCCTCCAAAGACCCCATAATGTAGTCTACCACCGTGCCTCCGGTCCGTGTATGACCCCCATGTGGGAAGCATGTCAGCCCTCCTGATCCCGGCCACTGTAGCATCCCGTTATAAATAACGAGACGATGCCTGGCTCCCAACTCTAGTAAGTGGTCCCCATAATGCCCTCTGTCTGGTCCAGTGTCCTCTGATGCCCGACTAGCCCCTATCTCCTCTGGATCCACAGGGTGGAGGATCTCCATGTCATCATAGTCATACACCTCACACTGTCTGCTCTGTGTGTGGGCATTGAAGTCGCCCGTAAGAAATACTTCCCCTAATGTAGAATAATGCATAATCTCCTCTGACAGACAAGTGTATGGCGAGGCTCCTATCTCCTCCTCCTGTGGCATGTCCTCTGTAATGACGTAGGAGGATCCTGATGGAGAAAAGTAACATAGAGCTATGTATATAACCCTGTCCTGTGAGAGCTGTAAGCTGATCCACATGTATCTGGCCTCTGGATCCTGTGCTACCACTCTCAGTCTCCCCTGTAGCTCCCGTCTGAATAGGACTGCTACTCCCCCCGACCCTCTCGAGGTACCCTGGCGTGTGGTCCTCCTGTATGCTGACTCCCACTGGAATCCCTCTACTCGAGGTAGCCCTCTCTCTGGGCTCTTACAGTTCCATACTGATATGTGTATCTCTGTCAGTGGCCTGGTCTGTGTCCCATAGGCCCCAAACCGCTAATCCATGGGCCGGCCATCAATGATGACCCGACCATCTCGATAGAAGGCCTTCTTGCCTTCTCTCCTCGCGTGTAAGACTCGTGGCATGCAAGTTCTCCTATGCTCAAGCTGCATCCTCGTGAGATCATCATCCAAGAAAATAGGAGCTCCCTCTAAACCCCGTAGTATGACCCTCTTCCTCATGAAGGTGACCCTCTCCGTCTCTCCTGCAAACTGTAGGATGAGGGCTCGCTTGCGTGTTGAGAGAGAGAGAGAGAGAGAGAGAGAGAGAGAGAGAGAGAGAGAGAGAGAGCAGGGGGGAAAAGGGGGGTGGGCGCAGGCGGAAATGTGAGCGAATAGGCGGGCAGGGGCGAAAAGGGGGTGGGGTGCAGGGGAGAGCAAAAATACCAAGACCATAAAATGGGGAATAAATATGGGTAAAATATATGTGAGGGGTGAGCAGTCCCTCAGACTAACATGGTCAGCTCTAGAGGCTAAAATAGGACACCAAATAGGAAGCCAGCAAGCAGGGGATGATATCTAACACCCCCTCTCAGCACCGGATGCTGAGCAAACTCCAAGAAGCCAGAGGCATTGTCCTCTATCAAAGATGAAAGACTGCAGAAACAGGTACCAAGAAAGCTCCACAAGAAATCTCCTCAGCAACTCAGCTACAAGCGCAACATAACAAGCTACCAGGTACACTGCTCCTCTGGAAGAAAACAACCATATAGGCTGCGACGTGCTGCTCCAAATAATGGTTCCAAACCCAAGTGTAAGAACACTCCCCGAAGTCGAATGTCGTGTATCCAACCTGGAGAAGGTATGAAAAACCTCAAAACCAGCCAAGATCAGATCGTGTATATAATCACTCCTTGGAGAAGCAAGTTGCTCCTCATTGGAACCCTCAAAAGAAAGAGTCAATTTGCTCCAAATCTCTACCAAGAGTAGCCAACTGCTGTATAAAAGCAGCCTCTGAAAAGGTCGGCATTGCAAGATGTAAAGACTCTGTAGAAAAGATGGGGTCCATCTGCTCAAACTCCTTAACATGAGTTGCCCAAAGTTGTACATAAGTACACACAACTGAGGTGGGCATCGCAAGATGAAAGGACTCCACATCTCCCTCTGAAAAAAAATATCGTCGGACTGATATAAGCCCAACCTGATTCTGATCCAAATCCCAAAAAACTCTGGAGGTACCACTGTGCCCCAGGCACGGTTAGCAACCACAAATCCAAAGCTTTCCATTGGGTCCAAAAAACCATCCTCCAAAACAACAAGCCTGCAAAACTAGCAGGGAGAGAGGGAAGCATGAATATAAACTACAACGGTAATAAAGTCCTCAAAAGCATCACTGAGAGCAGAAGACTGTTCCATAAGTAGAATTAGATCCCAAGAATCAGCAACGAATAAAGAATCCATGTGAAAGGATCACACCGCAAAGGTCAAAACACCCTCCTTGTTCTGCAACACTGCAAAGAACATGACTCGGACAAAATAAACTCTGCTCAGGATCTCTGAAAAGATCACTGCTCTCCTCCAAATAACTGTAAACTCTTGTCAAAGAAGAAAGTCTCCACAGATACAAAACACCTCCCGAAACTGATCCTCAAGTGAAGTAGCTGGAGAAAGGCCCCCTCTGAGTGTAGAAAACTCAGGTGGGAAGCAAAATGCAGCCAAAACACTGCTATCCAGCAAAAAAGAGCACTCCACCGCCAACAGAAGGTAAGGAACATATAGAAACTGGGAAACCGTGTAGGCCAGGAACAAAACACAGGTATATATGCTCCAAAATCAGCAAAAAGCTGTCTGAAATCTGAAATTCAGAATCCTCCTCAAGTACCAAACTGCCTCCAAAGCCACAATCCAATCAAGAAACCCCCTGTGCAAGTGATCTGTGTCCACTTGGGAAGAAAACGCAGCCAAACAAGGGCTACAAACCTGAAAATTCAGGTCAACGAGTGTCCACACCTCCTATGAGGAAAAACGCTGAAGAGAAGGTACCTTCGGGTCCAACAGATGAAGCCCAAGTGAAGGTAGAGCTACCAGCAAGATCGGTTCAGAAAAAACGCAACAACCATGGCTGCAAATCTGAAAACGCCGAGGTATAAGGGGCTGAATATGGAAACGTTGAAACCTCAGATCAAGAACTGCTGCAGAGAACAATCAGGGGGTGGGAGGGATGGCACAAGATAACCAAAAAGGATAGGGAGCCCAGAGAGCTCCAAGATCAGGGCTGGGAAAGCAAGCCCAAACAGGCCAAAAACGCAGCTTGTTTGGGACAGCTCTGTTGAAAGAATAAGACATAGTAATGTAATTATGATAGTATAACTACCTTTTATCCTTAAATCCAATTTATGGATTCATCTCATAATATTACCATATTTTTGAAGCGTATAAGTATAAAAACCATTTTCTTAAACCTCTAGCTTCACAAGACTAGAGTTTGATTTGTGAATTAAAATGGATTTTTATGCTTAAAATGATGCATAAAAGAAAATTTTTTAATTATAAAAGTGTTACTTTCATCAAAATGGGTTTTTATGCATAGATAGATGCATAAAAGAATATTTTTATTGTAAAAGTGTTACTTTCATTAAAATGGATTTTTATCCACTGCTGTCCAGACCTAGAAAAAACGCATGAGAACCCCTGGAAGGTGCCGCCAAGATGGGGAGGTATGCTGTCCAGAAAAAACACCCCTGTCAGGCTGCCTAGAAGCTGCAAATTGATGCCCTGAAGAGAGAAAACTGCAGTCCACTGAAGTGGTGATGAATCAGCCCTTGAAAATCTGAAACGCAAGCTTCAACTGGTGAAAAAACGTAGATCTGTCCATGGGCAGAAAAACCCAGATATGAAGAGGTAGAGGAGGGAGCATCCAACGCTGAAAATCACCGGCGCTCTGATACCATGATAGAATGTGCAGCGGAAGAAGGGAAAGTGGTAACACAGGGGAGAGAGAGAGAGAGAGAGAGAGAGAGAGAGAGAGAGAGAGAGAGAGAGAGATTTTATTGACGCCTTCCAAAAGCCCGAACTCGGCCTATGAGACAAATGAGTGTACCTGTCAGGCTTAGTTCCGTACGTCGTACGGACAGATTCGTACATACGAATCGTACCGTACGGCACCGTACGTATCCGTACGATTAGGTACGAAAATCGCCTGGATCTGCCCGTTGGAAGTGGCCGTTTCTGTCCGTTGGAGGTAGCCGTTTTCTGCCCGTTTTCTGCCCGTTTTTCTAGCCGTTTTCTGCCCGTTTTTTTTGGTTGTTTGCCTTCATCTCTCTTGAGTCCTTCTATAAAAGCCTCAAGGCCCAAGCCTCTCCTCCATCTACTCCAAGCAAGCCTCAAGCACCAAGCCCTACTCCAAGCCTCTCCTCCACCCTCCTCCACCCTCCTCCAAGCTCCTTCCATCCCACTTGAGCCTCTACTCCAAGTTCTCTTCCTCCAAGCTCTTCCCATACTTCATCTTCTCTACACTCTCTCCTCTACTCCACGCTTCAGCCCTTCTCTTATCCATCATGCCTCGGGAGAAGCATGAGGCTTTTGATTTGCATTGCCTCAATGTGGAGAAGGACACCAAGAAGTCCAACTCCCATCATTGGACATGCCGATATTGCGGCAAGTCATACACTAGTGGAACAACAAGGCTTCTCCAACACCTTTCGAAGATTGGGGGACAAGTTGCCCCATGCAAGGAGATTCCGCAAAGCATTGCCGATGACATTTCGTGGAAGATGAGCCGCGGCTCAAATTCAAGTAGAGGAGCATCATCAACACACGCACCGGCACCACCACCGGCACCACCATCGGCACATGATGAAGCGGCCACCGGCTCTTTCATTGGTGTATCCTCCACTGCCACTTCCACGGATGCACGGTCCGCCTCCGCACCGGGCAAAAGGCAAAGGGTGGTGGAGCGTGAAGGGGTGCAACCCTCTCTCCACCAAGTCACGGGTAGTGTGAGAGGTTCGGTTGCATTCCTTAAGGAGCGGCAACGCCTTGCGGAGATAGAGATTGCTCGCACCATTATTGAATGCAATCTTGCCTTCAATGTACTCCAAAAGGAGCAATGGAAGAAGATGGTGACGGCGATTGCAAATGTGGGCCCATGTGAGGGGTGGACGGGGGTCTCTTACACGGCTATGCGCACAAGGAAGATTGATGAAGAGAAGGAGAGAATTGATCGAGCCCTTGACCCGATTCGAGCCGCATGGACGAAGTATGGATGTTCTATTCTCACAGATGGATGGAGTGATCAAAGGAAGCGTGGCATTATCAACATCCTTGTGTCTTGCCCGCTTGGCACATACTTCTTGCGTGCGGTTGACACCGGGAGAAGGGGGAGAAAGACAACCGGGAGTTTCATCTACCGCCATATTAGGCAAGCGATCATAGAGGTAATCATTATTTTACTTAAGTGTGGCTGATTTTGTCATTTGTGCAAAGCCCTCAACTCATATGATTTATCTACCATGTAGGTTGGGGCTCAAAATGTGGTGCAAGTCATCACCGACAATGCATCAAATTGTCGACGCATGGGCCGCTTGCTTGAGGAGGAATTCCCCACCATTGTGTGGACTCCATGTGCGAGTCATTGCATTGACTTACTCATGGAGGATGTGGCGAAGCTCGGCTGGGTGAAGAGGATTGTGCAACAAGCTACATCTATTGTCAACTTCTTCATGCTAAAGGTGAAGGTGCTTGCTATGTTTCGTGAGCATAGCAAGCTTGACTTGAAGAAGCCATCAGCCACCCGCTTTGCCTACATGTGGCTGGTTTTGGAGCGTCTATACGATGTGAGGCCCGCCCTTCGCCAGACAGTTGTTTCCACCATGTGGAACGATTGGGATGAGCACGTCACTGAAGAGGCCAAAGCCATGCAACGCTTTTGCCTAGAGGAGAGATTTTGGGCTAGAGTCCGAGCAATTGTCATTGCTATGACTCCATTCTATAGGCTCTTGCGGATGACAGATTGCGAGGGGTCCACCATGGGCCTTCTTGTCCACTTCTTTAGAAAACACACGAGGATACGCAATCGACTGAGCACACGACAGTTGGAGCGGTTGGTCTACTGCCGCACTAACTTGCGCATGATGCAGGGCATTCTTAGTATGGGTAGTCCCAAGCAAGTAAGTGACAAGTCTAGACTCTAACTTGTCATGACTCATAACTTTTAAGTTTTGTGTACACTGTACAGACTCTAACTTTTGTGCCTTAATGTGTAGGTCAATGTTGACACTTTCACCTTGACGAGTGAAAACTTTGCAAGTGTCAATCAACAACCTGATGAGGAGGAGGAGGCAATCTTCATGGAGCTCTATAGTGAGCTTGTGGCAACAGATAGTCGCAGCACCAGGAGTCAGCATGGACGGGGCCGAGCAGTTGGAGTTCATAGGCCTCCGCCTTCGACATCGGCAAAGGGTGGCCGCCTCACATATGTGAGGTGGGGATCCTCGAGCTCCAATCCCCGCCTTCATGATGATATTCCATTGCCCCCTCATGATGATACCCCACTGCCTAGAGAGCCCTTGTTTGATGATGATGGCAACCTACTTAGCGAGAATGATCCCCAGAGTGTCTCGTCCACCTTCGAAGAGTCCTCTTCAGAGAACTCTCTTGATGGACACTCTAGTAGTGATCATGTTGATGATCATGCAGATGTTGGTGATGATGTAGACTTTTGATATGTTATAGCTCTCTAGGCATTGGGCATCTATCTCCTTCTAGCCCATCGATGATGTATTGTAGTATGTAGTATCATGTATGTACGCATGTTGGCGGTCGCCCATGCCATGAGTTTTTGGCCTATCCTTTTGTAGCAATTTTGTACTCTAATGGCATGATGACATTATGTTCATGGTTCTACTATTTTGTAACTTCTTGTCTACAATTTTTAAGTTTAGGAAGTATTTTAAAAAAAAAAACGTACTAATATCGTACCGTACCTCAAAAAATTTTAAGGTACCGATTAGTACCGTATTTTATCGTACCGTACCGTATCGTACCTTTCGTACTAACTAACCATGGTACCTGTGTGGGGTATCCTTTGTCATCCCAACAAAATGAAAAAGTGTAACTGAGAGAGAGAGAAATGAAATGATATATTAACGTCTTCAGAAGGCCAAAATGACCTATGAAACCAAAAAGGTTACAACAATTGGTGGATCTGATACAATGTCTGTGTAAGAAAAGCTAACAACTAACTGAAACTGAAATAACTATGAGGAAAAGTACAGTACTAGGAGCTCCTAATGGATAACATCTGGGAGGAAAACTCCAGCAACAAAGGTAAGGATCATACACATCACCCAAAGATGTCTCTCATCGGTCGATGGCGGATATCCTCAATGTCCTCCATGGTGAGTACTCTGACTGGACGTCTCCCATGCCGTGCTAGTATGGTCCTGATCCTGTGTTGTAGTCTCCGCCGGTGTCGAGATGGGCCTCTCATCTTGGGGCGCCTGGACCGCCCCAGCTCTATAGTCCGATCAATCAGTGTACCTCTAGTGCGGCTATACTCTGGGGCTAGCTGCAATGCCTTCTGGCCGGACTGCTCAATCTCTGGTCGAAAGAAGTCTGTAATCTGCCTGTGTAGGTGTCTCTCCCTCTCTGATTCCCTCCCTCTCAAGAGACTCTCTCTATGTCTACGAAGCTCAAGCAAGTATAATCCGAGGCATCTCTGATCCTGGTATCTCATGACTCTAGAAAGTGGTCCGAAACCCTCTCTAAACAGGCAGTGAAAACGGCCTCGTATCTCATAATATACTGGACAGTGACATATGTAATGTAACTCTGTCTCTGGCTCCATCTGGCACAGCTGACAAATCCTGGCCTCAGCTGGTACTCCTCTGAATCTGCCAGTCTCAATCTCTAGCTGGTGTGAGGATGTGCGCATCTGACCAATAGCACACCGTACCCCATGAGAAAGATGAGTATCCATGTAGCTGGGTCTAATCACAAACCCATCCTGCGTGAGCTGGAGAAGATGATCTCTATAGAAAGCCATCTTCGTACCAAGCTCCTGTGTCGGCTGTATCCATGTCCTCCTAGTGTCCAGCTGAATCAAGTCGTGCCTGATAAGTCTGGTAATCTTTTCCCGTGTGAGAGAGAGGGAGGGTGCATCCAGGGAGTAGTGAAATGGAGGTAGCCTTTCCATACTAAAGCCATGCAACTGGAACCAAGCTGTCATCTGTGCATACCAACATGATCCGTCTCCCTGAGAGAGAGAGAGAGAGAGAGAGAGAGAGAGAGAGAGAGAGAGAGAGAGAGGAAACACAGGTGAGAACCTGCTCTCAATATCATCACCAAAAGGAATACATGTCTTGAGAAAGAGGGGAGAACCTCGTGAGGGACTGTAGCTAGACAAGCTAGGCAAGTAATGCAAGCAGTGAAACCCACAACCTCCTTGCGATTTCTGTGATGACCATCAACATGGTCTCTATTGTTGCTGATAGAGCTCCCATTTGAGCTCCATATGCAACTCCTTGATTGCCTCCTCTTTATTGGCATCTGTGCATTGTAGATGCCTTCAACTTGCCTCTATCATCAACCTTTTTCATGAGGTTACATAGCCATCTATGTGGCTATCACAACTCACCAATGAGCTCCAAACATGCATGCTGCTTTTGTGCATGCTACCTTTACCTTGATAAACCTCCATCTTGAGGTACAAATATAGCCATTAAAAATAGCTATCATGAGCTCTCAAATGAACTTCATATGTAGCATGGTCTTCCATATGCATGCCAACGTCTTCAAGGGTGCCTCTTCTTTTGAGGTTTCATTACCATGAAACCAAGGTGCAAAACATGTGGAAACTGCCAAGGTTTCCATCCCCTTCTTTGCTCTCCTTCATTGAGCAAACTACGAGCCATGCCATTTTCTTGACAAGCTCCAACATGGACTGCAACTCAGCCCATAACCATCTGTCCACCACTTGAACAAGTATGTGCACCTTCAATCTCTTTGCCAAAAGCAAAGAACCGTGGGATTCATGATCCCATCACATGGCAACCCTTTCATAGAGCATTCTTCCATGCTCAATAACCAAAAACATTGAGGCAAAACTTCACAAATTACCTCCACAAACTTTTTGGTTGCTTCCTTGTTGACACCGAAGACTCCATAGCCTTCATACTTGCTGAAATCTCCATTTTCAGCTTCTTTGATGATGAGCAGGCTCTCCATGTTGCAAAACTCCTCTGAAACTAGAATGGCAGCTCCAAATCTCTCTCAAATCCTCACAAATCCTCATTGGACTAAGCTTGGTATCTGGGATGATCCCCTCCATGCTACATCTCCTCAATCTCCATCTAGGCATGAATAGATGATGCAATCTCTGGCCTCTTGGCCTGTCGCCCGGGAGAGCAATGACCTGCAAAGGTACGCCTAACCTGAAAAAAACTCCCAACCATCTCGAATGATAATCTCCATTAAAGGTTCAGAGAGCCACTCATGTGGTATAGGTGCATGAATCTGATCAATACGTATGCGAGAGCCCCCAAGATGCTAAATGGATGCAGCTCTGCGATCCACCTGAAGACTCTTAAAGGTCTTCCAAGCAAGAACTGTATATGCACCTCTCTCCCATCATGACCGCTGCATGGAACGAGATGCACCAAGTGGCCGAACCGGCCTCATCCCTAATGAACTTGTTCCACATAATAGGTTGTCGGTCAGCTTCTCATCCAAAGACCTAGGAAGCCTCTGTCGCAAGAATGGTCTCATGCTTCTCCATGCTTTGACAATGGCTACAATAAGAGTGGAAGATGGTGCCCTGATATATGCCTCTGTGAACAAAAACTGTGTGCTGGGCAGCCAATCTCTCCCAACACGGGGTGTACATTTGGAAATTTGAGATAGGAAAAAATTCTTCCAAGGCTCAATGCCTGGTAGGAAACCTCGAACCATAAGTTTGCAAAGCAACGCCCTGTATTGAACATCCGGATCAATAATATTCAGCCCCCCGTCTTGTTTGGGCTGAATAACTATGAGCCAAGCTACCTTCGCACATGTGTCTGTGGTGCCATCCAAACCCGAGCAAAGAAAATTGCGGATCAACCTCCGCAACTGAAGAGTGCACGCATGAGAGAAGCACCAACAAGAGGCAACAAACCAAGCCGAGGCAAGATTAGCCACCAATGATCCGGAGGCTAAATCCAATCTTCTGGACCTCCAATGAAGAAGCTTCTTCCGAATACTCGTAAGTACCCAAAAAAACTTCGGGAGAAATATCAATCCCAATCTGGCATCCCAAATATCTAGCAGTGCATCCTGTAGTGATCCAAGTAAAACCAAGCTCTACACCCCAAGCAACTCTCGGTGAGTCGCTAATCCAAAAACCAACATATTTGTGCCAACTAATGAGGGCCCCTGCTGCCAAACAAAACTCTTCCAATGCCGCATGGAAGGAACATAAACATGTGTGTGAGGCCTCCAAGAACATGGCTGTGTCATCAACTAACTCAGAGTCAATTGGCTCCTCCTGACTACGAAGAGGCAACTTCAATCCAGAAATACCAGGAATGGAACAGAGGAAGATGCTCATGGCCTCTGCGACTATGATATATTATAATAATGGGGCTAAAGGGCATCCTTGCTGTACTGAGCGAGAGATTTGAAACCGCTCACCTCTATCACCGCAAAGCATCTAATCCCACTGATTTGATTCACTCTACCTCTTTTGCTTGATTCTCTCCACCTCTCCCAGAATATCTCCCAGGAGTACACTACTGTGGGCATCACAATACATGCATGAAACTCCCCTGATCCATCTCTGAGAGAAACCCATATGGCTAAGAGTACCCTCAAGGAAGTCCCAATCTACTCTATCATAAGCCTTCTCAAAATCCAAAAGCAGAATGGCTAAAGACTTATTACTCGCTTTGGCCCAGTCCACGGTCTCCCAAGATGAGAAAATGTTATCAAAGATGCTCCTTCCGTGTAAGAATCCATTCTGAGTATCATGAATGACATCCTACAATATTGGCTGCAATCTAATGCTCACTGCCTTAGCTAGAATCTTATATGCAGTCCCAAGTAAGGTGATAGGTCTCCATTGTCCAATCAAGGTCTTATCCCCACTCTTAGAGATAAGGAAGATAAGCCCCTCAATGCAAGAAGAAGGCATAGAATGTGTGTCCCACATCTCCTGGAGAGTCAATGTGATCTTTGCCCCAATCTCGTCCCAAAAAGTAATTAAAAAAACAAGGGAGAGACCATCCTGCCCTGGACACTTACCTTGAGGTAAGGCATGAAGAGCATGACTGAACTCTTGCATAGAAAAAGGGGCATCCAGAACGGCACACATCTCCTCAGTAATCAAATGTGGCAATGCATTCCAAAGCTTCCTCTGTGTCCCGTGTCTTAAGTCAGAATGAGGCTCAACGCTAAGAAGTTGGCGATGGAAATCAGTGGCAATCTATGTAACCATAAGAGGATCTGAATGAAGCGTGCCATGTAAATCGTGCAGCTGCCTGACACTATCTGTGGCATGAGATAGGCCATGAGTAGCAAAGAAGTGTTTGCTGCCACCCATTTGGGTCCAAAAGCATTCTTGAGCATGGTAGCGGTACTCCGCACACTAGTCAAGAGAGTGATGAAGCTCTGCCCTAACAACACATAAAGAGTCTGCAACCCAGTGAGCATGAGGATGTTCTCTTTGTAAGGCAGCCAATATACGTCTAATAGCCCTTTCTAAATCCAATGCCTTTTGCCTCTTAGAAAGGGCACACATGTGATAAAAGTTGCTAATATCACAGAGAGTAGAGGCCAGGCTATGTAAGACTTGTGAGAATCATGAGATCTCCAAATATCAAGTATCTGATGTGATGGCTCTACATCTGAGAACAAATAATCAGGGATGCATACACAAGGTGCTGATCCATGGTGACTTGGATCTCTGATGCATAAAACCATCAGGCAATGATCGTATTTTGAAGTGCCTGCAGCAATAAAAGTATGCCCCTCTATCAAGCACCCAATCATCCACATAAAATCGGTCTTACTGTGCATAAATACATCCTGCATCCCTTCTCCTGTTAGACCATGAATAAAGAAGAGTGGATGTTTTCCTCGGAATGTCATCCTTATGCCAACAATCTTTGCCATGAAAGGAGAGTATAAACCTCTCCGAAGGCACTCTCTCAAGAGGATGCATCAAGCCCTCATGTCCACCTCTTTTATCCATTGGCATCTCAACCATGTTAAAATCTCCACCAATAATCCAATGGTCAGCATATCAACGTAGTGAGAGATTTCCAAAAGACAATCCTCTCACGTCTATGGTTAGGAGCATAGAGGATAAGAATACCAATGCGAGTAACACGTTGCATAAGAAAGATCCACTGCGTAGAATGACACCATGTCCAATGATGCAAGGGAAAACCACAGCTGAAATAGAAATACAAACAACACCTTTGTTACCAACAATGGCTCGCAACCAAAAGGTGTGTCGTGAGAGAAGCTTGCTTGATCTCCCACATTGACTAGCATCAAGTTTATGCTCTTGCAAGAGCAATACATCCATAGGTCCACATGTAATTGCAATGTGCAGCTGAGTTTTGACAATTTGTTTCTGCCAAAGCGGAGAGAAACCCCCAAGACCTTGAATGTTCCATGTGACAATCCTCGTAAGGACTCGGAGTAGGAACGACCAGATCTCGTGGTTGACGAAGAACCCCCTTTAGAGACGGAGGTACATCTCGCATAGGTAAAGGAGGGAAAATCTGACGACGAAAACCTTACCTCTCGTTCCCACTCCGGGGAAAAGCTAGGATGGTCCTCAAAAGTGGAGAGGTACCGTGACAATGTGATTGCGCAACATCCTCCTGCGAGGGATCTTAATCCTGTGCTTGCATAGCCTCATCCTCCAAAGAAGGATCCACTTGTGAGGCGAGAGCTGCATAAGGGTTGGGGTGCTCCTCTAGGAGTGGTGGGGGTAAAGGGGCAGATTGAAGGCCAATGGAGTGTTAGGGTTAGGGTTTGGAGATGCTGCAAATAGGCGTGGAGAGCAACAGAGAGAGAACACGACTGCTGTATATACAGATGATAAAAATGTGAAGTACAATAGCCACATAATAAGTGACCTAAAGAGATGTGTTCACATGTCCGGCCATAAAATGTGCCGGGTGGACCAAAACACCTATAAACTACTTATAAGTGAAACTAAGCTAAACTGGGGGAAAAAACCTCCACTAACTGAAGTAAAAAGTGTCCCAGTAATCTACTGATGATCACTAGCACTCCTCTGGGTGCATACACAGCATAAAACCCAACAAACCCCCCTGGAGTGATATGTGATCACTGTACATCATCCACCAAAAGGAAACAAATTCAAAGCAGTGCGGAATGCTTCGAATTTCGGACGTGGTAATGCCTTGGTGAAGATGTCTGCCACATTCTGATCTGTAGGACAGTAGATCAGACTGATATCTCCTGCCTGGAGTCTCTCCCGAACAAAATGATAGTGAATCTCAATGTGTTTCGTGCGAGCATAAAACAAAGGATTCCTGGCCACAGCAATGGCACTCTGACTATCAGTATAGATAGGTGTAGGCTCCTCCACTGAAATATCCATATCAGTCATGAGACGACGCAGCCAAACACACTCAACAGTAGTGGTGTAGGGTGCTCTGTACTCTGCCTCACAAGACGAAGTGGCCACTGTGGTCTGTTTCTTGCTTAACCAAGAAATGCATGAAGAGCCAAGAAAGAAACAATTTCCACTAGTGGAATGTCTGGTATCAAAATCACCAGCCCAATCTGAATCACTGTAAGCATATAACTGCATGTCACCCCCCTCAGGATAAAGCAATCCAAGAGACAAGGTACCCTGCAAATGACGGAATACACGCTTCACAGCTTGCCAATGTGACAACCGCGGGCTGTGCATGAATCTGCTCAACTGAGAAACTGCATACTGAATATCTGGCCTTGTATTACACAAGTAAATAAGGCACCCAACAGCCTGAGCATATGTAGTGGCATCAAAGGAAATACTGTCATCTTGTAGTGACAGTTTCATACGAGGCTCCATAGGAGTACTAATAGGCTTGCAATCCTGAAATTTAAACTTCTCCAGAAGTTTAGCAACATACCGAGATTGCAACAACCCAATGCCTCTGTTATCCTGCACAAACTGTATGCCCAAATAGTAGTGTACAAGCCCGAAGTCAGACATGTCAAATGTCTGTTGCAGTATCTCTTTAAAAGCTGCAATTTTGTCATCATTTGATCCCATGAGCAAGAGATCATCTACATAAAGACTGATGACCAGCAGATCTGTCTCTTCTTTCTTTACATACAAGGTGGCTTCTGATGGACTGTTCACAAATCCTTGAATGAGTAGGAAAGCATCTATCTTTGCATACCAAGCTCGTGGAGCTTGTTTCAAACCATACAAGGCCTTTTTCAGCCTGCATACTTTCCACAAAACCCATGGGCTGATATACATAAACTTCCTCCTCGAGGTCCCCATGTAGGAAAGTAGTCTTTATGTCCAACTGGTGAACAACCCAACCACGATGTGCAGCCAATGCAGTGACACACCTAAGTGTTGACATACGGGATGTAGGAGCAAATGTCTCCTCATAATCAATGCCCTTCTTCTGTGCATAGCCCTTTGCAACTAGACGGGCTTTGTACCTGTCAATGGATCCATCTGCATGTCTTTTCAACTTATAGACCCACTTAGTACCAATTGCATTCTTGCCTTTGGGCAGATCAACCAAATCCCATGTTTGATTCTTTTTAATAGAATCAAGCTCATCCTACATGGCTTTGTTCCAATGCACATTGTCTCGTGCATCCACAAATGAATCAGGCTCATCATCATCCTGTAAACTGGCTGCCATAACCAGATTTAAATCCATGATGTGTGCATGCTCATTGGTCCGTGTCTCCCTACGAGTACGACCAGCAAGAGGACCCTCTAAATGGCTGTCCTGTAATGTCCTCAAATACCATCTAGATATGTGTCTGACCTGTGGTGCCTGCTGCCCCATATTTGGTTCAGCTTCTGGCTCAATTTGCTGCTGAATTTCTGCACCACCTTCATGATTTGCTGGCTGTCCTGTACCCTCATGAGTTGGATCACCAACTATGGAATGAAACTCCATAGGTAGTAGACCTTCAAACAGATCATTTTCAGCCTAATTTGCATCATAACCAGCCATGGATATTTCTGATTTTTCATCAAAAATCACATCCCGACTAGTGAATATCTTCCTGGATAGTGGGTCATATAACCGGTAGCCCTTGCTCTCACGGCTATACCCAACAAAAATGCATTTTGTGGCTTTACTCCTCAACTCTTTGGGTATGTGTGCATATGCAAGACACCCAAAGATACGAAAATGTGATACTGAAGGCTTGCGGCCATGCCAAGCCTCAAAAGGAGTAATGGAAACCAATGCCTTTGTGGGACATCGATTCAAAATATGACAAGCACACATGACAGCTTCCACCCAAAAGATATGTGGTAGCCTCTTTGCCTTTAGCATACATCTGGCCATCTCCATGAGTGACCGATTCTGAGTAGTATACTGATGTTTTATACCTCTACTCCCAAGAAAGGAATTCAACATGTGTGACATATATTCCCCCCCTCGGTCAGAACGGAGAGTCTTAACCTTGCATCCTGACTCTGTCTCTGCAAGTGCTACAAAGGCCAAAGATGCATCATATACCTGTGATTTCTGTGTCAAAGGATAGACCTAGCATATACGAGAGAAGTCATCAATAAATGTTGCAAAAGAGAAGCAACCACCTAATGACTTCGTCTGCATGGGACCACAAAGATCACTGTGTATAAGCTGCAACTTTGCAGTTGCTCTTAGAGCCTGATCAGGTGGGAAGGAAAACCTATGCATTTTTCCCAAAATACATCCTTCACAAATGTGATCTGGAGGCTTCTCCATGAGAGGTAGGTCTGTAAACATGTTATGTCGCTGCATAAGCATAAGACTACCAAAATTTACATGCCCCATGCGAGCATGCCATAACTCCGCATCAACCATAGCTGGAGTAAGAGTGAATGCATTATAAGCAGACTGATCCACTGGCTGAAATGCATCCAACTGATAAAGTCCATGACATAATGTACCAGTAAGCATCAAGGTCAAAGCATTAGCTTTGTCTCTGACCATGCATTTATCATCATCAAAGTGGACTTGCATACCACAATGTGCTAAAGAAGAAATGGACAACAAATTCTTCTTTATCCGTAGTACATATAAGGCATCTGTAAGGCGGAGAATGGAGCCATCAATGGTCGGAGCTGAATCTCCCCAATGCCACGAACTGGATATGAAGCATTGTTATGCTTTGAGGCACCACTATCAAAATACGAAGTACATGCATGCTCTGTCATACTGAGTGCCTGTGAAGACCAAGAGGCATCATAGCTGCATGTATAGAAACAGTAATCCCTGTCCTCAACAAAAGAAGCAGTCTCTGGAGGAGCTTTAGAAGCATCATTAACAGACGTCCCAGCTTCCTTTGCCTTCTCTTTGGCAATCATCTTTCTACATTCAGTGATGTAGTGACCTGGCTTCTCACAGTAATGACATTTGCCCTTCTTCTTGGGCTGTCCATCACCTTTCTTGGTATCCTGAGAAGAACCACCATCACCTGAATTCTGATTTGAACTCTTTGGCTGAGTTTTTCCTTTCCCCTTTTGACCTGTAGTAAATGCTTGTTCAGCACTTGTGTTCATATTCATATTCTTCCTCATTTGCTCTTCTTGTAGCAAGAGAGCAACAAGTTCCTGATACTTAAAGGGTTCAACAGCATTCCTCATGCTGAGGTTCAAAGAGGTATGAAAAGCCAAGTAAGATCGTGGCAAAGAGTGCAAGATGGTGGACACAAGCTGTGTCTCAGGAATAGTCTCATCCACATTGATGAGTTGCTCTCTCAAATCCTGCAGCTTGTTTAAGTGGCTAGACATATCATCTCCTTTATTCATTTTCTGATTTTCCAGCTCTCTTTTCAAAAATGAGATCTGAGCCTGATTACGAGCAGCATACATCTGCTCCAAAGTCACCCATGCATTCAGTGAAGAGCCAGCTGAACGAATATGAGGTATAATAGACCTCTGTACTGACAATGCAATGAGTGACAAAGCTTGTGCATCCCTTGCATCCCATGTCTTTTGAGCATTTGTTCTTTGAACAGGCAATGGCTGCCCTAGAGCCTGTACCTGTTGACCTCGTCCACGAGCACCCCCTTGGGGAGGAGTCTCTGGAGCCAATGGACCTGGACGTGGTTCATCACCACTAACAAAGTCCCAAAGACCTTTTGCCACAAGCACATTTTTCAGCATAAAACTCCACAAGGAGTAGTTCGTGCCGTCCAATTTGTCTTCCTTAGACAAATACGTGAATACATCACTCTGCTGTTGATTTGCCATTATGCCTATGCACAATGTTGTACCTGTGTATGAAAAAACCCAATAGCAAGAACCCTGAAAACAACTGTACTCCACTGAATACAGTTCACCCAAATATGCCTGCACTCTCAATCCTCTGAATGTGCAGCTCAATGCACCAATGACTGAGTAGAGCAGCAAAGACGGCGTACACAATGCCAAAATGCCCCAAGAATGCCCAAATTTACTGCACCCAAAACTGTACAAGAAGCCTGTAGACTTCTTTGCAAGAAAGTCTGCCTGTAGTGCTTGTAGATTTTCACAGAGAAAATAATAATACCCAGTATTCAAAACTTGTAATGCTTACCACAGTGTGATGTTAACAGGTACAAGTTGATTGCAATGTGAATGATTTGACTGTTGTACTATGCAGGTACAGTCCACCAAAAGAACAAGTACAGTTGACTGTACTGTGCAGGTACAGTCGACTTGTACTGTACAAAACTGAAGGCGACTGCATGCAGATACCTGCAGGTACTGTGCAGGTACTGACGAAGGCGGCGCTGACAGGTACGGAAGCTGCAGTACGGCGGCGCTGCCAGGTACGGAAGCTGCAGTACGGCAGCGCTGACAAGTGCAGTCGGCGCTGACAGCTGATAGTCGGCGCTGACAGGTACTGTAGACGGCGCAGATAGTGTACGGGCAGGTACCTGTACGGAAGCTACTGTCGACGTCTGGTACGGAAGCTGCAAGCTGTGGTGTGCCTGCTGAAGGCAGCGCTTACAGTGTGTGTACGGGCAGGGCAATGATGTACGGGTTGTACTGAAACTGAAGGTGGCAGTGTACGGGCAGGGCAAGGGCAGGCCTACAATGCTCTGATACCAAATGAAGGCCAATGGAGTGTTAGGGTTAGGGTTTGGAGATGCTGCAAACAGGCGTGGAGAGCAACAGAGAGAGAACACGACTGCTGTATATACAGATGATAAAAATGTGAAGTACAATAGCCACATAATAAGTGACCTAAAGAGATGTGTTCACATGTCCGGCCATAAAATGTGCCGGTTGGACCAAAACACCTATAAACTGGTTATAAGTGAAACTAAGCTAAATTGGGGGAAAAAACCTCCGCTAACTGAAGTAAAAAGTGCCCCAGTAATCTACTGATGATCACTAGCACTCCTCTGGGTGCATACACAGCATAAAGCCCAACACAGATACGGGGGTCTGAGGGCGCTTGCCATCCATAGTCACATAGAAACGCGTTTCTGGGCTGAGAAACTCCGAAACGGCCAAAATGCCAAAAACACGTTTCAAAAACAGGAATTTTTTTTCGTTTCTAAAAAAAAGAAATTGTCTTTTTTTAAAATTTTGTCTAAGTATTTTTTTTAAAAAAAATGTTGGGCTCTCTCTCTCTCTCTCTTCCTCAGCAGCCGCCGATACCACAGCCACATGAATCCAGCCCTACCACCTCTACTTTCTTTACCGCCTCGATGGTAGAGAGAGCTATCCGCCGGTTACAGCATGGGAGATCGGTTGACCACACAAGTATACAGAGTGAGCATCTTATTTATGCAGCTGACACACTGGGACCCTTTGTTGCTCACCTTTTTAATAGGGCACTAGTGGAGGGCCTACCAGCTGAGTGGACTATGCACACCATTGTGCCTCTCCACAAAGCGGGAGACATGCTAGACCCCAGTAACTACAGGACTATCATGATTGGTCATACATTGGCCAAACTTGATGGTGCAGTGCTCGAGGTAGAGCTGTGCTCATATGTAGAGGAGGAGGGGCTGCGAGCACCAGGGCAGGTTGGATTTCGACGAGCTTTCTCCACTATTGACCATATATCCACTCTGAGATGTCTGATTGACCTGGGTAGGGCGCGGGAGAAGAGATTATACTGCTGCTTTGTGGATTTCCGCAAAGCATTTGACACGGTGCCACGAGAGAGACTCTTCCAGCACCTACAATCATTGGGGATCCCATCAGAGATGGTTTGGGGCATCTATGCTTTATATGAGCAGGTCCTTGGGCGCATACGATGCCCCCGGGGGGCTATCTGATGTTATTGCTAGCACATAGGTGTGAAGCAGGGATGCCCACTCTCTCCTACACTATTTGGGCTATACATCGACTGACTTTAGTGGTGACGGTGGTGGGGACGGGGTAGACATCTCAGGTACCACAGTCCACATTATGCTATATGCAGATGATATTATTTTGGTCTCTGAGTCGCGGATGGGACTACAACACCATCTCCATGCACTCGATGACTTTTGCACACAGAGGGGGCTTACAGTGAACCTTGGGAAAACCAAGGCCATGATTTTCCACACCTCAGGGCCGGCTCGATGACAGGCCATCTTCACACTGGGAGGAGGACAGGTAGAGGTGGTAGATTCATATGTGTACTTGGGGATTACATTTACGACTCCGCCACGAAGATTTACTATGGCACGGGTAGCCAAGGATAGACTCACACGAGGGTATGCAGCTCTAGCCATGCTAGAGAGACAGTGTCACCAGGCACACAGGAGCCCCGTACGAAGGGGTGGTTGTTTGACACACTAGTCACCCCTACTTTGATGTATGCTGCACCAGTATATGGGAACTTGGGCTCACCACCTCCACATGGTCTCAAATAGAGAGGCCTCAGATTCTCATGCTCTCCCGGATGATCCGCAGCAAACCCTCTGTCCCACATGACATTGTCTGGACAGAGTTTGCTGCACCTCCTATGCTAGTAGAGGCCCTCTTCCAGAGGATCAGTTTCATACAGAGGATCAGAGATATGCCATCAGATCGACTCTCACATAGAGCTTTTGAGGCGACCAGGCAGCTCGCAGAGAGTGGAGATAGGAGATCATGGTTTTCACAAATGATACAATGGCTCACTTAGCATGGTCTCGACATAGATCACCTGCCACCTTTCCAGTATGATATACATGCACCACACATCCAGCTCTCTCACAGTGAGAGGAACAGAGTCCTTCGGCAGGATTTATGGCAGTGATACACTCAAGAGACTTGGATTACACCCAGTCAGCCTCTACTGCCGAAGATGCTATACTATAGAGATCAGTTTATGCGTATCTCAGCGGATGGATTCATACAGAGACCTGGATACATGGATTTGTACATGCCTCACAGTGCCCACGTGGCGATAGGCCAGCTCAGAGTTCATCACACCAGCTTGAGATTGAGGCAGGTAGGGCAGCACGGATTTCTAGAGCAGAGAAGATATGTAGACTATGCCAGGAGGAGGTTGAGAGTGAGGAACATTATGTATGTAGATGCAGAGCATATAGTGTCATAAGAGAGAGATACACCTCCATCTTCAGTGGACATCCCTCACTCCGCCAGATCATGGAGTCCGCAGGACCAGTGCAGATTTGGCCAGTTCTTGTTAGAGACACAGCGCCACAGAGAGACAATGATACGGACTCATACCACAGGGAGAGCATATAGTGTCATTAGAGAGAGATACACCTCCATCTTCAGTGGACATCCCTCACTCCGCCAGATCATGGAGTCCGCAGACCAGCGCAGATTTGGCGAGTTCTTGTTAGAGACACAGCGCCACATAGAGACACTGATACGGACTCATACCACAGGGAGAGGTGGGCGACAGCTCCAGCTCCAGCTCCAGCTCCAACTTATTGATTTCTTCCAAAGATCTATCCCAGTGCCTACCTTGACACAAGAGGGGGTTACACTTCAGCGCGCTGTGGACCTCCGAGCCGGACGGAGATCAAGAGCAACATGCTACGAGACTCCCAGACTACATCAGAGGGAGATCATAGAGATACGGGCTCGACATCAGCACCATATTCAGGAGCGGCTAGCTCACTTACACTCACACCTGGAGATCATACTCCGAGGCATTTTTGCCTCGCCATCGCCTATGTATCACATATTACACCCCCATTATGGTACTGGTTGGAGCTAGACAGATCTGCATTGCATTCTTGTATACCCTACGCGTATAGGTTGCATACTGAGCCTCTAGCAGTAGTGCTCCATCCATCACACCCCCCCACTAGCTCAGTACTTTCATACTTTATTTCATGTTCATTTTGTCCTTTTTTTTTGGGACATCTAGAAGACATTGATAGTTGTACATTGATTTTTCTCATAGGTCGAGTTCGGCCTTTAGTAGATGTTAATATTGCTTTCTTTCTTTCTTTCTTTCTCTCTCTCTCTCTCATAGGTCATTTTGGCCTTTTGAAGACGTTAATATATCATTTCATTTCATTTCTCTCTCTTTGCTTGAGCTCCGATGATCACCAGTTTCTTTCGGACCCAGGAGGTGGAGGACACCGACATTGTGGATCTTGTGGACCCTCCACGAGCTGCTCTGGACCTACCTCGCCCTAGAGGAGTTACCTCGAACCGAGCCTCTGTACTCCAGCGTGCCCGACACCCTCGACCCCCCCCCCCCCCTCTCGGCCACGATCACCTCATCAGCGCCAGATCCAGGACATGCTCCACCGCCATCGAGCTACCTTTCCACGTGACATAGCTGAGGGAGACCTCTTGGCCATACTCATTAGTCCCGTGCTTGATATTTTGGAGAGTGGTATAGCATCTACTCGGAGTTGATGTTGCTCTCATGTTTCTATGTTCTTAGTATTCCATGATGAGTTTCCATGGACAATTTTGTATCACCCTAGTGAGATAGCTGTGTTTATGTTTTCTTTCTGTTTTATTTTCCATTCCATGATGAGATATGCCATGGACATTATTGTATCTCTATGGTCTCATAGGCCCATTGGGGGAACTTGAGAGGCAGTGTGCACACATACAGTTTCAGGAGCCACGCACCAAATTGTGGCTATTTGATACGCTTGTCACACCGACCCTCTTGTACGGAGCTCCAATTTGGGGGCCAGTATACATCACAGATCTCAAAGAGGGACATATGAGGGATGGAGGCAAATGGAGAGACCACTGATTATGATGATTTCCCGCATGATTCGGAGCAAATCATCAGTACCACATGAGATTGTTCGGGATGAGCTAGGTGCCCCACCAGTAGTAACCGAGGCCCTAATTTAGGCAGTTACCTTTTTACAGTGGCTATGGGAGCTTCCTCAGCAGCGGTACTCCCGATTGGCATTGACCTCATCCATACAGTTGGCAGAGGATGGTGATACTCATTGTTGGTACGCTCGGATGAGATCATGGTTTGACCTACATGGTTTGCGGATAGAGGCACTACCACCCTTTCAGTACAGTCTGGATTGTCCATTTTTGGATCTCACCCACTCAGAGCAAAACCGCGTGATCAGGATGGATATCATCAGAGTGGACACAGAGAGGACATGGACTAGCCCCCTTGAGCCCTTCGGTACCAAAATGGCTCATTACAAGAGCCATTTTCTACACCTCTCACGGGATGATTTTATCACCCGTCCGGCGTACATGGATGTACACCTATCACATGGGATATGTTGTGCCATTGGACAGATCTGGACCTCATCACACCAGCTGCGAATTGAGACAGGGCGATATGTGCATCAGATCTTGGATGACCGCATTTGTCAGCTATGCTACCAGGAGGTAGAGACAGAGGAACACTACATTTGCCGATGTAGAGTCTATTATGAGATCCGAGGGAGATATCACTGCCTCTTCCGAGAGGGTTTTGGGATGTTACGCAGGGTCATGGAGTTTGAGGATCAGAGATGCCTAGGATTGTTTCTACTTGAGCTCAAGAGAAACAGAGAGACCCTCTTGGCAGACAGGAGGCGGAGCCATGATGTACCTAGACAGAGGACCCTGACAGATTTCTTCGGCACCAGCAACCCAGCCCACACACCTCCTGATACCTCCTCCATTGGGCCATCAGGGCACCGACCACACTCCCAGGGAGTCACCACTGATAGAGCAGTTATCTTATGTCGTGCTCGTCGGCCACGCCCCCAGGATCTCGACCATGTCATCCTCACCTTTGCAGATCAGAGCCTTTATTGCTCGACATCAGAGGCGCCTACCTTGCTTCTACGACCTCTCCATTTTAGACAGCCCCATGGCGGAGATACTTGATCTAAGGAGAGGGCAACACTTCAACTGATCAGCATACATGGATCTACCTGATATACATTTTTCAGTATTTTCTAGTATTTTCTACTCAGTATCATCTCGGAGTCTTACAGTTCTGTTCTTATAAGTGTAGGACAATCAGTTTATTGTACTTTTTAGTCTCATTTAGTTGTTCTCTTTGATGAGACACCAACCTCAGATGTATTCTCTGTTTTGGTCTCATAGGCCACTATGGCCTCTTAGAAACAAGAACTCAATAAAGTATACGAATCAAGGAAACAAGGAAAGTGGGCAGTCTACCGTAGAGGTAGAGCTGTTATTGCAGATTTCAGGACAACCAAACATGGTAGTAATGAAGAGTAGCTGCTAGAGAAATCCTTCATGTTATCTAGGATTCTCCTACGGTCATGTAGGGAATTTGAACTATTTTTAGTTTTATCTCTATTTTCATTTTGTTGCCCCCGAAGTGGAAAGTAATCACATGGATGTATCTGATTAGTCCTATAGGTCAGATGTGGCCTGCAGCATCTGTTGGGTAGGACCACGCAGCCTCCTAGCGTGGCCTCTTGATACGGGACAATCTCTAGCAATGTGGCCCTATTGATGACAAATCCGATACTAGTTAGTTCTGCCTGCAATCTCCATCCTTTGGCGGAAATGAGAGCTGTCAGGTCTCAGAAGCATGATATGATCGTCAGTAATTGATGCATCAGGAACAAGCACAAAAACACAGGTTACACCATCAGAAGTGGCTGTAACAGCCGTTGCGAAAGCTGAGGCAGGAGAGCTCGGAAGTGCCTGTACCTCTAAAACCTAGCCAAAGGATGCCCTTATGGAAGCTAAGAGCTTCCAATAAGATCGAGGAAGAGCAAGGAACCCCAATGAGACCAAGGTAAGGTGCTGATCCTCTATCACTGGATCAAAGCCCACGTGGTATTGAAAGAAGAAGATCTTCCTAGGGCCAAGAGGAAAGGGGCTGCCAGCCAACACCTGAGAAGTAGCTCCCGGAGAAAGAAAGCCCACCTGGAAGAAGCCTTGTATCTTGGAAGCGCACAATCAGCTCCGAAGGGAGAGCTACTAGAAGCCATTCATGGGCCTGCGATCGAGGGGTGGGAGCCATAAACCCTCGCGATAAGGGTGGTCTGGACCTCAATGTCAATGTCGTGTTGGAGAGAGGTGAGCTCATCTTGCGAAAAATTGATGATTCTCCTGGCCTATGGGGGTTAAGATGGATTGGCTGTGACGGAAGCCATAAGGCCAATCAAAGGTGGGCGGCCGACTTGAATCTGAATAAAACAGCTGCTGAAGGAATAGCAAAGGGAAGAGAGGGAGACGGAAGCAGCAGGGACAGAGGTGGGGGGCAGCAGGGGCAGAGGCGGGGGCAGAAGCAGGGCAGCAGGGCTGAGGCGCGAGCAGCAGGAGGCAGCAAGGCAGGGGGCAGAGGGGCAAAGGGAAGGAGCAGCAAGGGGGGAGCAGCAAGGGGGGGGGCAGAGGGGCAGCTGAGGTGGGGGCAGCAAGGGAGGGCAGTGGGCGGCAGCTGGGGCAGCAGGGCAGGGTTAGCAGCAGCGCGAGCTCTTTCCAGTCACACGTGATGCTTCAGTCAATTAACATAGTTTTTTGATGTCCATGATTTGGAAGTTGCAATGTCTGTAAATGGGCCCTCCAATAAAAAAATTGACGAAACGCTCAGGTAAAAGAGGCGAAAATACTCCTATATTTGGATTTTGAGTTTGTTTTTAAAAAAGTATTACAAAAGGGGCTTTTTGTACTTTTTTTCATTGGCCTCTTTAGATGCAAACTTGCAATGCTAAGATCATGAAATATGTGTCTCAGTATCTTGTCAACGTGAAATGGTAAACATTTTGAACAGTGCATGCAAATTTTCTTGCCACTCAGACATTAATACAGATGATAGATGATACTCCCTACATTACCTTATTTGTAGAATTTTGAAATTTTTAGGTTCAAAATATGAGGATTGGTGCAATGATGAGGAGTGTGTTGCCGTCTCTTGCTCAAGCAATGGTTTTGCACAACCGTTTATCAACTGGGAAAAGTGAGCAATTGAAGGCTGAGCTTCAGGTAAGTGTCTGCAGCTTGTGAGCATGTCTGTGTGTGTTCTTAGGTGGTGGATGGACGTCTTCCCGTGGAGCAGACATCAAATATTTTGTAGGAATTCTATTCGTGTATGATTATAATTAAATAGGCTTATCCTGTGTTCTGGATATTTGCTGCTTTGATACTGCCTATCTGGTGTCAAATGACCTCACAAGTGAATGCATGATGTGTCTTTTCGAAGCAACTAAATCTTTCAGACAAGATTCTTTTTTCGTTGCAAGAAAAAATATCATAATATAGAAGCTGAAAATTTATTTGCAAATCACCGATGCTAGAGAAAAGAACTTGAGCATGAATGTCCATTTCACTTGGGAAAAGCAGATAGATTGGCATCCACCCAGATCATTCGTTCTACACCATGACATGGTTGTCACTGTCTTAAACAAGGCCTTGAATCAACTCAAGTGTGTTGGCACATGGTTGCCTTCAAAGCTGCCCATAATCTCGCCTTCTGCTGTGCCTCCTGCTGCGTGCCTTCAACACCCCCCCCCCCCCCCCCCTCTTTTCTCTCTCCTGCTGGCCCTTCTGTCCGCGCATGAGAGTTAGCCACTTGTATCAGCCTGCTTTCCCTAATCTGAGGGTTCCCCTAAGCCTACCCCCTCTCCGTGATCAGAGGTTCATGAATGAACCATTTATTGTGGTTGGTTCAATGAGTATACGAGGTGTCGTACGGTAGATGAGGATGATGTCTTTATGACATGGTGACCCTTATCTTATTTCCAAGATACCTTTGGCTCACAGGTATGTTTCGCCTAGGTTTACAATAGATGTTGGATGGTCTTTCACTTGACGGATCAGTGCATTTGTTATATGCCCCCCCCCCCCCCCACCTTCACCTTGCTCCAGCGCCTGTTCTTACGGGCCCCGCTAGGTCACTTCGAGATTGGCTTACATTCAGACAGCTACCCCCAGAGGCCCAGGACAAGGGACTTGCTGGGATTTGGGACAGACTTAGCTTCGACATCGACGACTCCTTCCCTCCGGAGTGGCTGGCCACAATATCAGACCTTCCTCCAACTGCTGGAAGTGTTCACCAACCCTTGGTAGTTCATGGTGCAGATGAGAGTTCCGCCTTACTCACATTCTCTATCGCAGACTAGATGAAAGGATTTTAGGGGATACACCTTGTAGAGGGTGACGGTGATTGGTTTTCATGCACATGAGTGGCACATCAACCCTCCATCAGCCGCCAAGGTGGCCAGAGAGAGACTCTGGCATTTGTGGATTTGGGAGGGCTGGCCGCTCACCCGTCTCCATTGGTATCTAGGAGAGTAGACATGGAAGGATTTAGAGGACAGTGAGGAGATGCCTGGCACCCCCTTTTTTGCATACACTGCACGACTGGAATGTAGGATTCAGATGCCAAAGTTTGAGGGCACTCCAGCAACAACAACAGGACATTGGCAATCCCAAGGCCTCTCGCCGCATTTCCTCTCAGCTTTCTTGAAGAGGCTGTGGGGTAGTTTTCAGCCGCGGAAGATCACTCTCTTCATGTGCCAACTGGCACATAGGAGCTTGGCGGTTGGCACTTGGTTGGCCATCGGGGGTGTAGGCCAGCATTATGTCCGAGGTGTGACCATCCCCAGGAGTCCTTCCGTCATTGTCTTTGGGATTGCCCGAAGGCTTAGCAGGTTTGGCAGTGGATCCTACGCAATTTCACTATGGACCGAGCACCCTCCCACATTGTTATGTTGGGCACAATTGCTTGGGCCATTGAGGCCGTGGTCGACATGTCATATAATGTAACTATTTGGCCCTCCTAGCTCTTTTCACATGATAGAACTCATGCCCGGACATAGGGACAAGTTGATGGACGCATGGGAACAGGGTTTCTAAAGTCGGCATTGGAAAAAGCACCAATCTTGGTCAAAAAGAAGGAAAAAACGAAAAGTCAAACTATGTTGACCAAAAGCTGAAGGCACCATTGGAAAGAGAACATCGAACTGGACCAAAAAGCTAAAAACTGCTTTTTCAAAAAGTAGCTCCAGGGCCAAAAAGCAAGGCCTTGAAGTTGTACAAATCAAGAACTTTGGCTTGTATTTATAATATTTAATAAAAAAAGCAAAAGCAAGAAGATAAAACAAAAGCAAAGCTTGGCAAAAGCAGGCACCCCTATCAAGTATATAAGAAGCTTGTACTCTCTTGGAAAGATATAGAAGAGGAACTCGTGAAGAACCACTTTGGGGAGAGTATGAACCTTGTCATCATCTTCTCCTCCCCTCTACATCATCACTTGCGGAGTGCCAAATTGAAGGATTTTTCCTTGTGGAGAACGAGGAGCTTCGTTGCTGTTATCATCATCTTCCTGTCCACCTCTTTGTGCCACCCAGCTCTACCCCAGAGCCGCCTCTGCCCAATTTTGCCGGCCGTCGCCGCTCAGGGCCGACCGACCACCGCTGCTCAGAGCCGGATGTCGCCCGGATCCACCGCCACCGCCCCTGTATGCGCCGCCGCCCCTTGGTTCCGTCGTCGCCCAGAGCCAGCTCCACCCTTGTTGTTGCTGCCGCCCTGTTTGCTGGGTTTCGGCACCTTGTGGTGCCTACACCGCCATCCAGCACTATTGCTGCCTCCTACTAGTGCTGCTGCCACTTAATCCGCCACCAGCTGCTGGATTGACTGTGTGCCATCAGCACAGTACTGCCCCCGCTGCTGCCATATTGCTGAGCCATCTCTGCCTAGCCGTTGCTATCAGATACATGTGCAATTCAACCACGTGGAATAACCTCGATTCATTCGCCTCCTTGCAAGCCTTTTTGAGAGTTGACTCTATTCCAGTTTGGACAGTAGAATCTACACTTGGTAACATATTGTTCGTCATCTACACACTTCTCCTATGCACCTCGTTTACGAGCTGGAACTTGAACATGGAGTTTGGACATAGAGCTTGGGCATGGAACTTACACATGAACATGGGATTTGGACATATAGCTTGGACATGAACATGGAACTTTGACATATAGCTTTGTCATGAAGCTTGGACATGAACATTGAACTTGGACATATAGCTTTGGCATGAAGCTTGGACATGAACATTGAACTTGGACATGGAACACAAAGCTTAAATAGGAAGCTTGGATTTTGGACTTGGATTTGGATTTGGATTCATTGGATTTGGATTCGGATATTAGAATAAGCTTAAATAGGAAGCTTGGATTTTGGACTTGGATTTGGATTTGGATTTGGATTTAGATTTGGATTCATTGGATTTAGATTCGGATATTAGATTTGGTACTAGCCCGGTGAGAGATACTTGTGGGTCATCCCCGTGGTGAGCTTGGCATCAGAGATCTCGTGCCTAGACATCGACATCGACTTGGATATCCTACATCGACATATCTGTTTGTTTTGTAGTCATTGATTGTATTGATCTTGGCCAGTGTGCCCATGGATTGTTCTTGTATAAAATCCTGAAAGGGGGCGGGGCCTGTTCCCCGCTCAGTGTGGTGCACTATGTAAGATCCCCATTCCCTTTTTTCTCCCCCCTCTCCCTCTCTATATCTTTATCTCTTGGACACGTGGTTGAGTCTGTCATTGCACGCCCCGTTGGGCTTACAGTGGTATCAGAGTAGGATTTCTCTTGAATAAACTCTCTTGGGGTGATAGAGCCATGTCAAGAACAGAGGGAGACCAAGGGCCTCATGAAGGAAATAACTAAGAGGCCGATCTAGGACTTCAGGATGGGAACCATGGTCATCAGATGAGTATCATGACTTTTAGTAGTTCAGGCAATTTCTCAGTGATGAAGAAGTCCTTGCTTGGAGAACCAAGAGGGAACATGATTAAAGAAGGGCTCAAATGTTTGAAGATTTCATCAAGGATCGAGACACCAAAGCCAAGGGAGTTGAAGTTGCTAAAGCTTATCTCAGAAGGATCTAGAAGTTGGTGTATTTCTTTTGGAGGAGACAAGGAGGTTACTCAAAGCCTACTATCTCAGTTGTCGCTTCTTTGGGACAGGTTAGGGAAAGAAGGGACACTTGGCTCCAAATCGTCCCGACAAGACAAAGTAAGAAACTAGATATATATATATTTTCAGAAAGAGACTTCTATTAAGTATAAAAAAAAACATACAACAATCATAGCTATAAGCTGGAAAAGAATAGAATCACCCCAATATGTAAGGTGATTTCAACCACTGAGGAGCATCATGATGCCATGTAAGACTTGTGGTACTAGAGGAAAAGAAGATGCCATGGTCCCACTCCCACATAAATATCATGCGCTTCGCCTACGCAGAACGAGAGGACCCCTGAATGTGAGCCCAAGTAGCCATAAGAGTATGGATGATATCACCCCATATAGTACTAATACACTGAGACCCAAAAATCTGGACACCCTCAATAGCCTTCGTGCATCTAGCTCAGTGAGGAACATCCTGCAATAAACCATGTTGAGCAATACCTCTATGAATGAAGATAGCAGAATCTGTATCATTGCCCTCATAAAAAAGCTGCGCATTGCACTAGGAGAGCCAAGCAACTGCCCCCCAAGTCACATGCATAGCTCGGCCACTCCATTTGCCCATAAGTTGGGCTACAGAACCCCAAATCTGCTGTGCAGTGCTGCATCCCCATAAACAATGTTGTACAGTCTCAGAATCTGCTGCACACCTAGGACAAGAAGGTGCTATACCGAAAACCGATCTCCATTGATTGGTGGGGAGAGCACCATGTAAGAATAACCAAAAGAAATGAGAGATCTGGCTCCTTCTGTATGAGTGCCAAAGTCTATGCCATTATCTGCGCTGTATCACTGGAGAAATATCATAGCTCTCCCAATGAGGCTTGAGAATAGGGATCCTATGCTTCTGTCGAGTGAGGAGAAGCCTGGCATTCCGGACGGTGAAATTGAAAAAAGGAAGGCTTTTCAAAGGATCGAAGGCATTAATCCACTCTCACTCTCCTGGATCCCACTTAAGATATTTGATAGGACTGCCACCATATAACCACAAACACCAAGAGCCATGAATCAATATCTGAGGAGAAGGGTCAATGAACCAATGCTTCCTCGAACGACCAGCAATCCTCACTGGACTAAGCCTAGTACATGGGATGATCTCCTCCATACTACATCTCCTCAATCTCCCTCCAGGCATGATAGAGTAAATGATGGAATCTATAGCCTCCTGGCCCAGGAGAGCAATGACCTGCAGAGGTATGCCTATCCTCGAAATAAGAAGGATCCACTGCGCTCTCGCAGACAAAATCATACCATGTCCAATGATGCAAGGCAAGATCAAAGTTGAAACAGAGATACAGACACCACACTTGGTACCAACAGCTGGTGACCAAAAGGTGTTTCCCAAGAGAAGCTTGCCTGATCTCCCACACTGGCTCGCATCCAGTTTATGCTCTTGCTGTTGGGTGTTGGACTCACATTCTCACACACACAAACCTGCACATTAGGGTTAGGTGCAGGATAGAGAAGCTCACACGGAAATGAGAGAGAGAGACGGAGAGCCAAAAGTGTGGTATCCACAAAATGCAAGTCAACCCTTGCATGTGTGCCACATCCATATAATATAGAAGTACAAAATATTATATGTTAGAGTGTCCTTTCACACTTGATGTCCAAGGGGAAAAACCACATGGGAAAAAGTGCCCTTGGTTAAGCCCTGTTCACACATAGCACTACCATAAGTGAGCATATGCCTACAAATCCCCCCTGTAGTGGAAGTGGGAACCTGTACAAGGTAGCAGATCACTCTTTGTATGAGAGTAAGCCCAAAGCTTTGCGGAAAGCTTCAAACTTTTCTCGAGGTAAAGCCTTTGTGAATAGATCTGCAACATTATCCTGTGTAGGGCAGTAAGATAAACTGATCTCCCTGCATGTAGCCTCTCTCTGACATAGTGATAATGAATCTCAATGTGCTTGGTACGTGCATGAAATACTGGATTTTGTGCCACGGCCATAGCACTCTGGCTATCAGTAAGAATGGTGGTGGGTGTCTGCTGACCCTCACGAAGATCAGCCAATAGTCTCCTCAACCATACACAATCTACTGTAGTTGTAAGACTGCCGTGTACTCAGCCTCACAAGTAGATGTAGCAACAGTGTGTTGCTTTTTACTCAACCAAGATATGCATGAACTGCCAAGAAAACAATTCCCACTGGTGGATTGCCTGGTATCATAATCACCAGCCCAATCTAAATCACTGTATGCATAAAGCTGCAAGCTGCCCCCCCTAGGATAGAACAAACCAAGATCCAGGGTACCCTTAAGATAACGAAAAATGCGTTTGACTGCTTGCCAATGCTTTATGCTTGGGCTGTGCATGAATTTGCTCAACAAAGACACCCCAAAAGATATGTCTGGCCTCGTGTTACACAAGTAAATGAGGCATCCCACTGCCTGGCTGTAAATGCCGGCCTCAAAAGGCTCTCCAATATCATGCATAGTAAGCCATACACCTGGTTCTACCGGAGTAGAAATGGGCTTACATTCATCCATGTGAAACCTTTTTAGCAAACTTTTTATGTACTTAGTTTGCTGCATAACAATGCCATCATCTGTATGCATAAACTGTATGCCGAGATAGTAGTGTAAAGGTCCCAACTCTGACATATCAAATTCAGCTTTCAAATCAGCTTTGAAATCTGAAATTTGTGCTTTGCTAGTACTTGTAATGAGCATGCCATCTACATACAAGATGACTGAGAATATCGGCATCGGTTTTCTTCACATACAATGTGCTTTCAGCTGGACTATTCTCATAACCTTGGCTGGTTAGATGAGCATGTATCTTATCATACCAAGCTCTTGGAGCTTGCTTTAACCCATACAATGCTTTGTGTAACCTGCATACTTTATGTTCCTCGCCAGGAACTACAAAACCAATGGGCTGATTTACATATACTTCCTCCTCTAAATCCCCATTTAAGAATGCAGTTTTGATGTCCAATTGATGCACTATCCATCCTTTATGTGCAGCCAATGCACTGATCTTATTGTGGTCATTCTTGAAGTAGGAGCAAAAGTCTCTTCATAATCTATTCCCTTTTTTTGGGAGTAGCCTTTAGCCACAAGTCTTGCTTTGTACCTGTCAATAGTACTATCAGACTTTCTTTTGACTTTGTACACCCACTTTGTTCCAATGACATGCTTGCCTTTAGGCAATTCCACAAGATCCCATGTATTGTTCTTCATGATAGAAGAAATTTCAGCTTGCATAGCTTGCAACCAATGCTCATTTTCATGTGCTTCTTCATAAGAAGAAGGCTGTTCTGAATCAAAGAGCCCGTCCATTGCTAATGCAGACTCCCCACGATGTATATTCAAAGCATGGCTGGAACTAGCCCTTGTTCTACCTGTGAGTGGAGCTGCAAGTTTGCTTTCTTGCAAAGTTTTCAGCAACCATCTTGGCACTGACTTGGCTGTCTATGGCTGTTTGCTCTTCCCTGACAAGATCTTCCACTTCTTCCATAGAAGGGCGCTGAATGGCTGGCTGTTCCACATGTTCTACATGAGGATTTTCTTGCGTTGGGGCTGGCTGATCTGTATCCCCCCTAATTGCAATGGGTAAAAGTCCAAACATGTCCTGTATGCCTGTATCATTGCTTTTATACAAGCTGTACATGGGCTGTTCTGAATTTTCAGCAAATACCACATCTCTACTGACAAAAATCCTTCGTGTACTTGGATTATAAAGACGGTATCCTTTGCTCTCATTGCTGTAGCCCACAAAAATGCATTTAATTGCTTTGTCATCTAGCTTTGTTCGGAGTTGTTCTGGCACATGTGCATATGCCAAACACCCAAATGTACGCATACAATCCACTGTTGGCTTTCGGCTATACCAAGCCTCAAATGGTGTTATGGTTTTCAAAGCTTTTGTTGGACACCTGTTCAACACATGAGTTGGACACATTATAGCTTCCATCCAAAATTTGTGAGGCAACTTTTGTGCTTTCACCATGCATCTTGCCATCTCCATGCGAGATCTATTTTTCCTTTCAACTACACCATTCTACTGCGGTGTATAAGGCACAGAACATTGGTGTTTGATGCCCTTTTAAAGCATATAATCCATGAATGCATTTGACATGTATTCTCCACCTCTATCTGAGCGGAGTGTTTGGACTTTACATCCACACATATTATCAGCCATTGGTACAAAGTGTCGAAAGCATGTAAACACATCTGCTTTCGCTTTCAAGGGGTAAGCCCAAGCAAACCTGGAGTACATCACTATGGATTAGCTGTCATTTTCTTTCAGCTGTAACAGCTCCATATTTGGGGAATGGTTTTCGTTGCATCTTTACAAAAATCCACCCCTCACATACATGTCTTGGTGGAGACTCAAGAGGCTGCATATTATCAACCATATGATGCTTCTGCAAAAGGATCAAACTCTGAAAATTTACATGCCCAAAACGAGCATGCCATAGCTCTGCATCATGCATAGCAGGAGTGTGGGCAGCCACTGTATTTGCATCATAAGTACGCTTGTCATAGCTGTCCAGCTTATACAAGCCTTTGTATTGTGTTCCAGAAGTGACTATTTCATAACCCTTTGATGGGTCTTTTACCAAACATTTCCCGTCTTCAAATTCAACCTTTAAACCTTGGTGGTTTATGGCTGAGACGGAGAGCAGATTTTTCTTTATCCCTGGAACATACAATACATTTTTCATACAAATATTGGCACCATTGGCTGCAATAAGTATGACATTGCCAATTCCCTTTATTGGATATGTGGTATGATCTGCACATGATACAGTGCGGCCATTTGAAGCATAAACCAAGTGCTGAAATACATCTTTGCATGAAGTGATGTGGCTCGAAGCACCACTATCAAAATACCATGATGCATTCTGTCTGTCAGATGCAATGCAGGACATATCAGTGTCTGAAGCACTTGATGTGCCACTAGTGCATGTGACCAAAAAAGTGTACTCTTCTTGGATTACATTAGCTGATTGCTGTGCTTTGTCATCAGAAGAGTCTGCTACTGCATTGCTTGCTTCTTTCCTTTTCTCTTTTGCAATCTGCTTCCTACATTCATTGATGTAGTGTCCAGGCTTATGGCAGTAGTGACATTTGCCCTTCTTTTTGGGCTTGTTTGCATCCCCTTTGTTAGACTTTTCACCACCAGAAGAGGGCTGTCCAAGACCAGCCTTGCTAGACTGTTGTCCCCCATGCCTAAAGCTCTTTGCTTTACCTTTATCCTTGGCTGTAAATGCCTTGTCTCCACCACGGTTGCTCGATAAGTTTGCTCTTGTTTGCTCTTCTTGCAAGAGTAAACCCACGAGCTCTTCAAAAGTGACGGGATCACCACCTCCTCTCATTGAGAGGTTGAGGGAGGTGTGAAAGCCCAAGTAGGAAGGCGGTAAAGAATGAAGAGTGTTAGTGACCATCTGTCTGTCTGGGAAAACCTCATCAATGTTGAGCAATTGTTCCTGCAAATCTTTCACTTTGGTGAGATGATCTGCCATGGAGTCACCCTCATCCATAGAAAGAAGATCCAATTGCCTCTTGAAGTAGGCAACTCTTGCCTAGTTGCGTACCTGATACATTGCTTCCAATGTGTCCCATGCAAGCTTTGATGTCTTGCAAGAATGAATGTGCGGAATAATAGTCCTTTTCACTGAAAGGGCTATCAATGACATGGCCTGTGCATCTCTAGAGTCCCATCTCTTCTGCTCTTGTGTGGGAGCAGGTTCTACATCAGGAGCTCTTTGAGCACCTCCCCTTTGAGGCGTGGCTGGCTGTATGGTAAGTGGGCGTGTGTCATCACCACACACGATGCCCCAAAGCCCTTTGGCTACCAGCAAAGTACGGATCATGAAACTCCAGAGGGAGTAGTTAGATCCATCCAGCTTGTCCTCCTGGGTGAGCACACCAAATACATCTGTAGCATTTTGTGCCATGTCAACAAAATATACCTGTAAGCAAACCAAGCACCAATGTGCATTGCCACGTAACCAAATATCCTGTGCAAATGTATGCCTGCTAATCAAAGCAAGTGTAAACCTGCGCCAAATTGTCCAATTACACACAATGTGTATACATATGCGACAAATCACAGCTGTAATGCCCAATTACATGCTCCAATCTAAAAATCCCCAATTTTTATGCACTCCAATCGCTTCAATGTGCATCTAATTGGCCAATTTTCACAAAAGCCCCAAATTTCTGCAACTGAAAGAGGTTCAATTTGCTGATTTTGACCTCAATTTTTAAAACCCCCAAATTTTTTTAGGCAAGGGCAGCACGTGTGAGGAAGCAGGTGCTAGGCTTGGAGCAGACAGTTGAGGGGCCTGAGCAGACAGTTAAGGGGCCTGCAGCCAGGCGTGCAGATGTTGTCGAGGAGGAGCACAGAGCACAGAGCAGGCGGAGGTGGTAGCATAGACGGCCAGGCAGAGGCGTTGTAGCGCAGGGAGGTGGAGCTGGAGCGCACAGAGCCGCATACGGGGCCTAGGTACGAGGCAGAGCAGAGGTGGGCGCTGGGCAGGTGTCGGGCCAGTCAGAGGCGGGCGCTGGGCGCGAAGAGTGGTAGGCGTAGGGTGAGCGCAAACACGCGTAGCTGCACCAGGACCCGAACAGGCTGCAGTCGTGAGCAGCGACGACGATGGCGACCTGAGAAGGAGGACAGCAGTCGTGAGCCTCGGACGGCAGCTGACTCTGGTCAGCCGGAACGGAACGGCAAGGCGGGTGCAACAGAGCGGAGAGGACGGCCGGAACAGAATACCGGAGGACGGGAGGCGTATCTGGGCAGCGTGTACGCACGGGAGTCGACGGCCGGAAGGGAGCAGCGAAGACAAGTCAGCCGGAACGGAGTAGCTAAGGCGGACGTTAGGCACTCCTGGGCGGCGGTGGACCTGGCTGCGCTATCGCCGCCGGCGGCTGGAGAGGGCGGTGCCGCCCGCGAGCTAAGCGGTGGTGGTGGGCTCCGCACTAGTGCCGCCGGTTTTCGGTGGCCGGACGGTGGAGCACCGAGACGGACGGAAGCAAGCAGTCCGGCGACGGAAATTTGCAGGTGATGCTTCTCCACAGGCAGAATACCAAGGCCAGCTCCCAGCTCTGATACCAATTGTTGGGTGTTGGACTCACACACTCACACACACAAACCTGCACATTAGGGTTAGGTGCAGGATAGAGAAGCTCACACAGAAATGAGAGAGAGAGAGAGAGAGAGCCAAAAGTGTGGTATCCACAAAATGCAAGTCAACCGTTGCATGTGTGCCACATCCATATAATATAGAAGTACAAAATATTATATGTTAGAGTGTCCTTTCACACTTGATGTCCAAGGGGAAAAACCACATGGGAAAAAGTGCCCTTGGTTAAGCCCTGTTCACACATAGCACTACCATAAGTGAGCATATGCCTACACTTGCAAGAGCAATACATCCATAGGTCCACCTGTGTGACTGCACAATGAAGCTGGGTTTTTACAATTTGTTTCCGCCGACGCGGAAAGTAACCCCCAAGTCCCTGAATGTTCCGAGAGACAATCCTCATAAGGACTGAGAGTAGGAACGACTAGATCTCGTGGTCGACGAAGGACCCCTTTTAGAGGCAGAAGTATGTCTCGCATAGGTAAGGGAGGGAAAATTTGACGATGTAAACCTTACCTCTCTCTCCCACTCCGGGGAAAAGCCAGGAGTAGTCCTCAGAACTAGAGAGGTACCATGACAATGCGAATGCGCAACATCATCCTCAAGGGTACAATCATCCTGTAACTGTAATGCAACATCCTCCTGTGAAGGATCCAGATCATGTGCCTGCAAAGCCTCAATCCTCCAAAGAAGGATCAACATCCTATGAGGCAAGAGCTGCATAGGGATTAGGGTGCTCCACAAGGGGTGTGGGTGAAGGGGCAGGTATGGGGGTCCGAGGGTGCCTGCCATCCCTAACCACAACCCAACGATGTGTGGTCTGCTATGGCAAAGGAACAACTGGAGTCTCGGCAACTGCAGAAGGCCTCTGATGGTGGGCAAGACCATGTGGCCTCCTAGCATGGCCCCTCGATTTGGGACAATCTCTAGCAATGTGGGCCTGTTCGACGACAAATGCGACAATGGTCAGGTCTGCTTGCAATCTCCATCCTCTGGCGGAAATGAGATCCGTCAGGTCTTTGAAGCATAACATGATCAACACCATCAAGAGTGGTGGTAATGGCCGCGGAAGCTGAGGTGGGAGAGCTTGGAAGGAGAGGTACCTCTAGAACCTGGCCAAAGGATGCCTCTATGGAAGCTAAAAGCTTCCAATAGGATTGAGGAAGAGCAGGGAACCGTAGTGAGACTGGGGTAAGGCGCTGATCCCCTGCCACTGGAACAAAACCAACTTGGTACTGAAAGAAGAGAATCTTCCTTAGGACCAAGAGGGAAGGGGCTACCAACCAAAACCTGAGAAGTAGCTTCTGAAGAATGAAAGTCCACCTGGAAGAAGCCTCGACCAAACAAACGAGTATCTTGGAAGTACACAATCAGCTCCGAAGGGAGAGCTGCTAGAAGCCATTCACGGGCCTGCGAACGAGAGGGGTGGGAACCATAAACTCTCGCAACAAGGGTGGTCTTGACCTCAAGGTCAATGTCGTGCTGAAGAGAAGTGAGCTCGTCTTGTGAAAAATTGATGATTCTCGTGGCCAGTGGGGGTGACGAAAGATTGGCTGCGGCGGCAGAAGAAGCCATAAATCCAATCAAAATAAGTGGGCGGCCGGCTTGAATCTAGATAAAATTGTTGCTGAAAAAGAGGCGGATGCAGTAGAAGGGGGGTAGCAGAGGGGCAGGCGGGGACTGTAGATGGGGAGGTGGGGGCAGCAGAGGGGCAGGCGGGGGCAACAGAGGAGCAGGCGGAGGCAGCAGTCGGCAGGGGGGGGCAATAGAGGGGTAGGCGGGGGTAGGACAAAGCAGCGCAAGCTCACCAGTCTACGCCAAGGCAAGGGTTTTCTCCAATATTGGAAGATCATCAGATTGACATCGTGCCAAGAAACTCAACAAGAGGAGATTATGAAGCAAAGGACCGAGCTATTGAAAAAGGGTTTGATTAGACCTAAGTCATTATCTTTTTGCTTCCCAGTCTTATTGGTTCAGAAAAGGATGGTTCTTAGCGTATGTGTATTGATTACAGGGCTCTTAACAAGATCACTGTGAAGAATATGTTTCCTATTCCTAGGATTGATGATATCCTAGATAGATTGGATGGATCCACTATCTTTAGCAGGATCGACTTGAAGAGTGGTTACCATCAAGTCAGGATTGTTCTAGAGGACATTCACAAGACCACATTCAGGACTACCTTTGGACCCTATGAGTATTTGGTGATGCCTTTTGGTCTTACTAATGCCCCGGCTACTTTCAACTGAATGATGGAAAGAATATTTCGAGCACATAGGAAGTTTGCAGCTACTTTCTTTGATGACATTATTGTGCATTTAAAGAACGAAGAAGAGCATCAAAAGCACTTGGATATGGTGATTTAGGAATTGCGGAAGCACAAGTTGTATGTGAATGGCAAGAAGAGTGAATTCTTTTTGTCAGAGATTCACTACTTGGGTCATATAGTGTCCAAAGAAGGGGTCAGGATGAACCCAGATACAGTCAAGGCTATTATGGAATGGCCAGAGTTGACTAGTGTGCATGTATTGTGAAGTTTCCTTGGCTTATGCTCTTATTACAGGAAGTTCATCAAGTGGTTTGCTGTGGTAGCAAGTCCACTACATGATTTGACAAAGAAAGCCGTGGGATTTCGGTGGGCCAAGCTGAAAAAGAATCCTTTGAAGCACTAAAGTTTTATGCTAGCAAAGGACTGGTATTGATTATTCCAGATTTATCAAAGACATTCATGGTAGTGTGATGCCTTAGGAGATTGCATCGGAGTAGTCTTGAACCAAGAAGGCCATGCCGTGGCCTATGAGAGTTGAAGACTTCAAGGAGCTGAAAAGACCGCACCCACTTACGAGAAAGAATTGATGGCTATCATTCATGCTTTAAAGATTTGGAAGTACTCTCTTATGGGTGTTGAGTTTGTTATCAAGACGGATCATTAAAGTCTCGGCATTTTATGTCTCAACCTAAGATATCAAAAAAGCATATAAGATGGGCTAGTTATTTGGCCGAATTTCATTTTTAGATTATGCATACCCACAGTAAAGACAACAAAGTAGCAGATGCTATATCTCAAGGACCCTTGAGCCATGAGGTTTCTATGGGTTACCATATGGATTTCACTTTGATGAAGGATCCTTATGCTACCAAAGAGGATTTCAAAGAAGTTTTGGAACAGATTGTAGAATAAAGATTTGGTGTCCTTTTATGTCATCAAGTAGGGTTTTCTTATGATGCAAACCCAAGTTGTGTGACACAAGGAATTGAGGCCAAGGTAATGGAAGAGTGCCATGCTACTTCTTACATGGGGCATAGAGACACTTTGACTACACTTTAAGCTCTGGAGAGCTACTTATATTGGCCTACTATGAAAAAGGACATTGAACTTATGATTCGAGAATGTTTGGTTTATCAGAAGATCAAGTTTGATCGACAACCACTAGCATGATTATTGCACCCACCAAATGATCTTTTGGAGAATATTGCTATGGATTTTATCTTTGGATTGCCAAAGTTAGGGAATGATGGTATATAGACCTTTCATTAACAAGAAGATCAACCATGTTTGTCATCGGTTGGACGTTTCAGATTATTGGAGGATATATAATGCCTTCCATGATAGTTTATGAAAACCATGTACAGGAGGAGCCTGTATTGAAGGATCCACCAGGGAGGAAGATCCAGAATAGATTGAGCTTCCTTCTGTGAGAAAACAAGGAAAGACGGTGGTCAGAAGGTTCCTCTTGGAATTCGAGAGTTATTTGCTATTGGACACGAAATGGATGCTAGAGAAGTACTTCTAGGACTATCCAGATTTACTTCGAGCTTATGAGCATTGAGAAAGTGGTTGGTCTAGATGTATTTGAAGTACAGATATGGACGTCTTGCGATCAAGACAGATTCAAGAGGGAGGGATTGTGCCTCTAGCCCTCTGCTTTGTATATATATTGGACTCCTGAATGAGGCTATCTGAAATCCTAGAGCTCACATGCTTGTCATGCCTCCGGGGGTTCTATAGGGACAGAATAACCGGGGCGTGATCTGAAAAAGTAGTGCCAGCCAAGATATCAATCATGCCCCCACAGCTGCAAGCTCCCTCATCAACATAAAACCTGTCAAGTCTAGAGAGGTTGGGGACGGTGCTCCTCGTATCCAATCTCGAGAAGCTAAGGGTCCCAGGGTTGCGCCCAAACTTTTGAAGATGCCAAGGGTCCTGTTCCCTAAGTACCAGTATCAACTCCTCCTAGGCAGAGTACTCTGCTCCTAAGTTTGTGGCCATACCTCCTCCAAGTCTGTCCTCTTCTAACTCTATCATGTTGAAGTCATCACCCATGCACCAAAGTCAGCCTGGGGAAAGGCCTACCGAACCGTGCTCCAAAAGAGGGCTCTACCTACAGCGGTGTTCGCGGCATAAACATTGAGGAAGCCAACGCTATCTTGTCCAATCAAAATGGTAACCCACTATGCTCGCCCCGAGGTTTTGACCCATGAGGTCATGGTCGGCAAAAGCTGCTCACTGACAGAGATGCAAACTCCTCCGTGCGTCCTTGAAGGGCCTAAGGATGGAGACTAGAAAGTATGACTCCTGCCTCGTAAAATCTTCCAGCATCGGCAGACGTGCCCCTCTGAGAGGTGATGCTCGTGAAGGAAAAGAATGTCAATAGGTCCCCCCACTAGGGCTCTTTGAAGCTCTCCTCTGAGGCCCCCCTAAACCTTGTATGCTCCACGAGACTATCCGCATATCAATCTCTATGTCAGGTGGAACTAGGGGAACTTCCCTCCACTCGAAGAGTGTTGGGCGAGGGTCCAGATGGGGAATAATCACAATCCGTCCTGGGGGTCGGCGTGCCAAGTGGGCGCGGATCCTGTCCTCCATGTGACGCCACTCTTTTCGAGCGCGAGAGCATGCGTAATCCGGACGCCATTGATCACAATGGAGGTGCCTGTAAGAGGGGGGAAGAGGTACTGTGTGACAGAAGTATGCATGAACACAAAGAGTAGCACCTCTAGGCTGAAGGCCACCCTCTCCCTGTCCTGGTCTCTGTGGGGGCTGAGCCTCCAAGCTCCATCCTAGCCAATGGCCATAGGTGGGTGAGTACGTCGGTGATGTGAAGATTGTGAAGATGATGAGATAGCTCAACTGATGGCGGCAGTTACCGACTTTGAGTCCCATTCCGTGCATTCAAAAGGAAAGAGAAGATTAGCGCGCCGTTCTTTGGCGTAGAGGGTATGGAGTGGTGAAAAACCACACATATCCGAACATGTGCTACTATCTCTTCAAACATATCTGTCCCTTCCACCGGAAGACAATGGAAGAAGCTATAATCCACAGGTTGCCCTAAGATGCTGGGGGCCCACTTGGGGACTCTGGCGGGAGAGCCCTCACCGGGGAGGGTGGTGATCGTCATCTCAACCAGCTTAGAGAAACAATGAATCACTTGGGGAACGAAACTCGTTGACTGCCTCCGCGCTCTGTGTCGGGGGCTGCTGGGGGGCGACAAGAGTGCTCTGGAGGGGGGGGGATGGGGTTGAAGAAACTACTGTGGGTAAGGACGGGGGCGACGATGGAGGAGGAGGGGGAAGGGGCAAGGGAGGAGGCGCGGGGTGGGCGGAGAGGCCGGAGAGGGGTGCTATTGGGAGAGATCCATCGGAGAGGAAGGTTGTTGGGAGAGGCTCACCGGGGCTCAGTGGGGTCTACTAGCCTCACTGGGCGCTGAGAGTCAAGGGGGGGCTCTCGACGGTGAATCGATTACCAAATCGGAGGGGCCTGCTCAGTGACTAGAGGGGGCCCGTCGCCAACTGGTGGGTGCTGTGATAAATGCTTAAAACGGTTCTCTGACACAATTAAATCCTCTTGTGCTCTGCAAGCTCGACGGACACATCGACGGTGTCAACCATGGTGGTCGGCTGACGGCCCGGGCGTGGCCCAACCGTTTGCCACTCTCAGGTAGCTGTGTCATCCGCGGCCGGGACATGGTGCTCCGTTGCCTAAGAACCATGGTGCTTCGTTCATGGTTCCCGTGGCACATGCCAGAGTGACGCGGGGATATGCAGCCTTGAGCTTAGTTGAGCGGCACTGCTTCCAGTCACATTTCCAGGAGCCCAGGATGAAGGGCTGGCTTTTTGACACCCTCGTCACACCAGCCTTGATGTATGGAGCAGCCTTCTGGGGGCCAGATTTATCTGATGAGGATTGGCAAAGAGTTGAGAGGCCCCAGGTCATGATGTTCTCCCGTAGATCCGTAGCAAACCATCAATTCGACACCAGATTATCCGGGCAGAGTTTGCTGCACATCCGATGGTAGTGGATGCACTTTTACAGACAGTCACATATCTCCATCGCATAAGTCACATGGATCCCCACAAGTACTCGAGGCTTACCGTGGAGTCCTGCAGACAGCTAGCACTTGAGGGCCACTCTGGAGTATGGTATGCACTAGTTTCCACTTGGTTCTCATCAGTATATGGGCTGCGTATGGACCACCTACCCCCCCTTCAGTACAGTTTGGACTCCCCTTTTCTCCGGTTGTCTCATGAGGATACCAACCGGGTTATCCGGTTAGATCCCCATGAAGATGCACCTCTATAGAGATCACTTGCTCATACTCACTGAGGATGGATTCATCCAGTAGTCGGGCTACTTGAGTGTTCACATGTCCCATGCCATGCGGATTGCGATTGGCCAGATACGGGTTTCATCCCACCACCTCAGACTGGAGATAGGTAGAGATGAGTGCATCTTTATTGCTCTGAAGCTCATACAGAGACCCAGAGAGGAGAGGATTTGCCGACAATGCCACACAGAGGTTGAGATGGAGGAGCATTACATATGCCGCTGCCTAGTATACTATGAGATCTGCAAGAGGTTTCACTGTCTATTTCGTGAGGGATTCGGTCCACTCACCAGGATCAATGACTTCCAGGACCAGCGTTGCCTGGGCCTCTTCCTGCTTGAGCTTTGTAGAGACAGGGACACCTTCTTGAGAGAGATTCGGCCCCAGCCATCCCGCCCCCTCTCTCGCCAGCCAACCATCACTGGTTTCGTCCGGACCCAAGAGGTGGATAACACTAACATAGTGGATCTGGTGGACCCTCCACGAGCTGCACTGGACCTACCTCGCGTGAGAGGAGTTACCTCGGACTGAGCCTCTGCACTCCAGCGTGCCCGACGCCCTTGGCCCCCTCGGCGGCCACAATCACGTCATTAGCTCCAGATCCAAGACATCCTCCACCGCCATCGAGCTACCTTTCCACGTGACATAGTTGAGGGAGACCTCTTGGCCATACTCACCAGCCCCATGCTTGATATTTTGGAGAGTGGTATACGGTCTACTCGGAGCTGATGTTGCTCTCATGTTTCTATGTTCTTAGTATTCCATGATGAGTTTCCATGGACAGTTTTGTATCACCCCAGTGCGATAGCTATGTCTATGTTTTCTTTCTGTTTTATTTTCCATTCCATGATGAGATATGCCATGGACATTATTGTATCACTTTGGTCTCATAGGCCCATTGGGTCTCTAGTAGACGCTTAATATCTTTCTTTCTTTTCTTTCTTTCTACCCCTAGTGAGGATCTGAACAGGGTGGTGGGGGGTGGGGGACCCACCGGTGGCGGTTTCCTGGACTAACGCCGAGGGCAAGCTCTGGCTAGATGGCCCATCTGCCTACAAATGAAACATTGGCGTGAAGGCCTGAATATTCCACTTGCTGAAGGATGGGGTCTCCCTCGAGGCATGGGATAGATATGACGTGTGGCAGTGAATCCGGCGAGGCAACATGGATGCGGAGGGATGGAATCCTGGTTGCCTGTGCAAGGGCTGAGGTAGTAGGGGGGGGGGGGGATTGCATCACTCTCTTGATGGCACCACCAATCACCGAGAAGCAGAAGGTATTCCTTCCTAAGGCTTGGGAAGCAAAATGTCATTGGGAAGCCTGACACGCCAGCAAGTGGGTCAGACGTAGGGACAAAGCTGTGCTACCACCGTGCCAAGAAGGCCTGAGCTGTATGCAATGCAAGGGGGCTGAGCTGCATGACTCGGTCTGACGCCTCTGGCGAGTCAAACTACCACGTGGTAGTAGCCACGCCCTAGAGGGTGAATGTCTGTGACCTTTGTGCAGGCGTGCCAATGAGACTCACATGTAAAAGATCTTTGAGTTGTCCACGTGTGGGGCGCTTACCAACAATTTTGCAAACCAGGGTGGAGGCCTATAATGGTGCAATAGTCGTGGTGAGGATCTGAAGGTCCGCTTCGCAAAAGGATAAGCAAGCAACAACGGCCTTGGTCGGGGTTGGAGTGGCTGCCATGGAGTGCTCCTGAGGGATAAGACCGGAAAATGCCGAGGCTTGTTGAGAAGAACACCCTGAAGAACCTGAAGAAACTGCTTGTGGAAGAGGGAGAGAAAAGCAAGCACAGGGAGGGGGTAGGGAACCGGGAAGAAAGAGAAGGAGGGGGGGGGGTCAGGGGAGCTTCAGAGAGAGTGCACTAAGGACTATGTGTTGCCTATGGGACCTAATGGCTCATTGAAGCAATGTATGGAGATTGCTGGTAGACTTGGGTAGTGCCGGGTCCGTCGCCTCCAATAGGTGCCCCTATCCCTGCAATGCTGACCTTGGCCGCCTAGGTGGTCACTGCCTTGGCGGATGCTGTCCCTAGGGTTATGGTTCTTGCTCGTGAGAGGACCTTATTGAGGACTGTGTGTTGCTTCCGGGACCTAATGGTCTGTTGAAGCAACGTATGGAGATTGCCGGTAGAATTGAACAGTGCCGGGTCCTTCACTAGTAAGGGCACCTTACCTGGGATTGCCCTAGGGCTAGGGGTCATAGGAGACGGCACAAATGTGCCTCTTAGGCGGCAGCCTAAGACTCAATCTTGACCTGCGTTCTGCTAGGAGTGGTGGGTTGCCTCTCATGGCCTCCCTCCTATTGGGGATGCTGGGACACAGAATCATACATTACCCACAGACAATGTACTGCAGAATCATGATGTATTGGGTCAAGGTGATGAGGTTGTTAAGTCATCTTGGCTGAAGGATGATGCTTCAAGCTAGACTTGACTTTGTTGAGTTCTCCCTACTTGGGTTGGACAGTATGTAGGATGTACATGGCATGTGGGATCATGTAGATGCACACTAGGACATGTTGCCCTCTCATGAGGCTTTGCCAGATGTACAACTTGATGTATCTGGTCACGATGCCTTGCAAGGCACTCATGTAGTGCGTATGTATGCAGAGGCTGTGTAGAGTCCTTGATATGGGAATGACAATGGACTTTGTTCCAAGGATTACACTCCTTCAACATTACGAGAGGCAGGCACAGACACCGGCTAACCGTTTGCTTAAGTCCGGAGTCAAAACCACATCTTTACCATGAAAGTTGTCTCATGGAATGTGGAGGGCCTCTGGGGCTTCCCACCCGTAGTAGGAAGCGCCTCGTGCAGGACCAACTCCATCCTGCTCTGTTACATGTGGAATATGGGTGTGCGCTTGTTGTAGGAGCACAAATTGCATAGGCACCTGGCAGAGGGGACCAATGGGGGTTTATGCATTTTAGTTGTAGCGTCACTTATGTCTCATGTGATTGGATATGGTGTTATTATTACCTACCAGAGCGCAGTGGATGGGGGTTATTGGAGTATGGTCATGCATGAGGGTGACCAGGCGCAGGACTGCTGTGCTTTCAGAAGGAACACGAGAAGCATTCACAATCTCCTTTGTCCAAGACCTACTGTTAAGAGTAGAGCTACAGATGTCCATGGATAGGTGGGCTGAGTTCTTGTTTCATGCTATAACAGATGGGTGGCAGGTGGAACAAACACTTCTTCTCAGCACATGGGCCTACCCATAGTAGGAAATGTATGAGATACTTGTAGGACTCACAGGGAGCGATTCAGACCGAGCTGGATAAGATGAGTATTGCATCAGATTTTTATCGGATGTTGTTTTCTGTGGAGGTCCCCTCTCCGTAGAGAGATTATGCAACAGAGTTTGGGAGTGCGTGCCCAAACTTATCATAGATAATGTGTTCTTTATTCGATGCCCCTTTCTCGAAGAATGAGTTGAGACATGCATTGCAAGCTCTTTCAAAAGGAAACTGCCCAGGAGATGATGATCTCTACTCATCCTTCTTTATACAGTTTTGGGACTACATTGGAGATGAGATCACTGTTGCTTTAGAGGAGATACAGCGTACAGGTATGATGCCCCCCTTTCTCATGGTGGGTCTTATTCACCTTATCCCAATGGGTGGGCTTAAAACCAACATCAAGCAGTGAGGGCCCATCACCTTAGTTGGATCTGCATATAAAATCTTAGCTAAGACATTGAGTATGAGGTTACAGCCGGTTCTTCAAAAGATTATTCATGACACAAAGCGTGGGCCTCCAAGGAAGGAGTATATTTGATAACCTCTCATTTTGGGAAGTCGTAGAGTGGGCTAAATCTAGCCAACAACCCCTTGCCATCCTCCTGCTGGACTTTGAAAAAGCATATGACAGTGTCTTGGAAGGCACGATGGTACATATGGGGTTTTCCTCAAGACTAGATCAGAGGGGTTTTATGCTTGTATATGGAGGCCCATAGCACAGTTTTGGGCTTTAGGGGACGTGGTGTGCACTTTCATACTTTACGCTCGGTGCAACAGGGATGTCCCCTATGTCCTTGACTATGCAAGTGTTGAAATATATCAAAAGTATTGTTGAGTATGGCATTACTTACAAATCGGGAAATTCCTTGATTGGATTTTGTGAATCAAATGGGGCAGGAGATTGTGATAGCAGGAAATCTATTACTGGTTTTGTTTTCTTATATTACATCCTAGATTAGCAAGAAGTAGCATCAGATGCAAATTTGTATATTTTCTCTTAGTAAGGTAGGTACATGACCAATGTTCTATATGTGCACAACCTCATTATGACGGGGAACCATGAAGAGAAGATCCGGCAAACACAGGAGATACTGAGTTCAGAGTTTGACATAACAGACCTTGGGTTTTTGTTTGAGGTCTGGCAAGAGTCAAATGTCTTCATTTCTCAGTAAAAGTATGTAGGAGAAATTCTAAAGGCATTTGGCATGGCTGAGTGCAAGTCTTTGTTTTTATCCATGGAGGTTGATAGGAAGCTGTCTGTGGAATCTATCGCTCCCGAGGAATGTATTATTCCAAGGTATTCCCACAATTGTTGTCAATACGGATCATGATCGAGATCTCACAAATATTCCACCAGCTTTTCCACTTATGGATATGGAGTACAGGAAGTTGGTGGGGAGTTTGATCTTTTTGTGCAATATACTTTTATATTTATCCTCCCCTAGGGATGATCATAGATTCTTGGAGTCTCTGGTTGTATGGCGGATGCCCTATTAGGTATTTGCATTGGGAAGGCAGTGAGTGGGTGTGGAGGAATTCTACGAACTGATGAAAAGCATGCCTTGCTTTAGGTATGTTGTGCGGAACACTAGGCATCTTGTCCTGGGACACATTCAGAGAGTTTGTACTCTTAGACCTCATTAGCTGGCTTATGGTATCACACTTGACATTCAGAGGACTCTTTGGAGGAGGTTGTGGCATTCTTACTAGAGGACATAGATACCTTCCTTTTTTTGGCTTTCTTTACTTGGGGCCTCACCACCAACTAGTAGAGATCGGTTAGCCCAACATGCTTGAAATTTGCAAGAGCTTTAGAGACAGTCTATTGTTGCTCATGGAAGCGCAAGGAATCACAAAGGATGTGGATTGTGACAACACATCTCCTTGGAAGGATGCTTACGTATCTTTTGGTGCTATCATTTGGTTCACATAGTCGGGTCCACAACTCATGTATGAAGGGAATGAAAGAGATCTGGTCATTATGATTAGTTAGGGAGTTGCTCGGCGGTGCGTCGTCAAGACATGCCGGAGTCTAGATGTTCCACTTGTAGAGAGGTTGGACAGTGCTTGGGAGATTATTGCTAGCATTGCAACCTGGCACATTTGGAAGGCTAGAGGTGCTAAGGCCATTGAGGGAACTTTTGGTTTATGAGTCACAATACATTTGCAGGATATTGTTGACAGCACAAGGCACCTGATTGGTTGAGATTTCTCCCTTGTTTGGTTTGAAATCTCCCATTTGTATATTTTTTCTTACTTAATAGGAGTCTCTTTTCCAAGAAAAAAAAAGTGGTTGTGTGTGCAAGATGGAGCTATGAGGCAGGGAGCTGGGGCCCTCTAGAACAGAGTGGGGCAGCGCTTAAGCCCCCTGGCACTTGGGCCTCCCTGTTTTTGAGAAGTTTGAGGAGCATTTCATGTTTATGTGGTCATGCTGTTATTGTCATGCTAAGTGGTTTTTCATGTGGTCATGGTGGATTTTTGATGGTAAGGTTTCATGATTATTTTGCCACGTGGGAATTTTAGTGAAAAACGTTTTCGATTGTCATGGCATGCTGTAATTTTACTGAAAAATGTTTGCAATTGCCATGCCTTGCTGGAATTCCGAAAGGTGTTCTTGCCATGCTGGTAAACAGGTATAAAGCTATGTCGCCAACATTCTGTCATGTTGGCAGTTTAATTAAAGAAATACTTTGAATCTATGCCATGCTGCAAATTTGACAGAGAAAAAGCAGGCCATTTTAATTGGAGAATGCTCACTAAAAAAATGCACTGTTGACTTAAGACTGATTTTGAACATCTTTCTTTGAAGACTTGCATCACTCTGGTAAGGAATGTAATTTTTTGTGTGTAATCCAATGTATTTTTATGTTACAGAGTGCATCGACTGCTATTGTGGAGGCTTACAACTTCATGCCAAACTTGGTTAGATCATCCTTATCCATTTGATTTGGTTTGTCAATGCAAAATGCTCATGGTTTGCTTTTCAAAACTAAAATATCGTGTGTCTGCATGACTTCAGTGGTTGTTGTTCTGAAAATGAGATAGGTGGAAAGACGAGCATGTTTTAACAAGATGGAAAAGTGATTAAAGAGGGGTTAACTAGGACTTAACCTTTTACACTCCCAAATTCATGATGAAAAGGGAGGATCCCCCTAGCAGTTTGTTTCGGTGTCAATGTCTGACCACTATAGACCAGTTTACTTGCTCATGCAGTGAGACCATCATTAGGTTAAAAGGGCATGGAACCCCTAATATGAGCTTGGTTCTAGATCACATTGGAGTAATACTGCTCCCTCCTTTCTATTTCCCCATAAAATGAATCGTCTATTAGTTGAAAAAGGGGGTTTGCTCAAAGTAGACTATTAGAAAAAGGAGAGAGAAAGAAAGAAAGAGATTTTATTAACGTCTTCTAAAGGCCAAAAAACGGCCTATGAGACAAAACCCATGTACATCATCATCATGTCTCAATGGACATCAAATGGATACAAAAGAAAAAAAAAAGGTACAAAGTACTCTATAATGTGGAGATAAGTCACATATAGGGCTCTAGTTAACTACTGTGGGGTGGGTGGGAGGGAGGGGGGGGGGGTAAAATACATCCAATAAAGCATCTAGCTCCAACCGGTGCCAATGAGAAAGAGAGAAAGTTATATTAATGTATACGGAAGACCCCAAGGGCCTATGAGACCAAAAGTAATACAATGGTACCATGAATATACTGAGCCATGGAAAACTGAAAGAAAAAGTAAAATGAAAACAACTGATAGTACATGTGATCAACAGATGATCCTGTGTAGAGTGAGATATGCTGTGATCAGCTAATGTCGATACCCGCCTCGGTCATAACCGATCTGATGGTGGAGTGAATGTCAGGCCTCTGTGATGCGAGCGTGACATGTTGGCGGAGAACCTCACGAATTTGTCTCTATGTGGTGGAGGGTCCTGATACTTTGGGTCGGGGACATCTGGCTCGCAGAATGGATCGAGCTCTCTTACTAAGAACTCCTCTGAGGCGTGGAGTTGGAACGTGGGTACGGGTGGTGGGCTCTGATGTCGTAGTAGAGGAACTATTGTGGGCAGTAGATTCCGATGTGGATGTATGTACCACAAAGAAATTTGTGATGGCTCTCTGTGAGGTGTCCTGTTGGAGCCGGGGCTGTCTCTCAGCATGCTGCCTCAACACTACATCCTTGTGTCGTTTGAGCTCCATCAAGTACATGCCCAAGCACATCTGATCCTCAACTGTATCACCCGTGTGAGTGGTCGGAATCCCTCTCGGAAGAGGCAATGGAATCTCCCCCGTATTCATAGTAAGCCGGGCAATTGAGCATATAATGGGCCTCATTCTCTACTGCTCCTGTGATGCATACTGTGCATGTCCTCTCCTCATGTGGGATATCCTCAACTCTGCCAGTCTCTACTTTGAGGCGGTGGGAGGATACCATGAGCTGGCCGATCGTGATATGCATGACATGTGACATGTGTATCTGTATGTATCCCGGGATCTCAAAGAATCCATCCTTGGAGAGTCTCAAGAAGTGATCTCTGTAGAATCACACTTCTTACCAATCTTTGACGGAGACACCCATGTCTGGTGTATGTGTAGCCTGAGTAGATCTAACCGGATGATCCGGTTGATCTCGTGACGTGAGAGATCAAGATATGGGGAATCGAGGCTATACTGAAACGGGGGGAGACGGTCCATCTGTACGCCATGTGCATGAAGCCACTCGACTACCTTAGAGTACCATGCATGTGTCGGTAATGGTGGTGGACGTGTCGCTGAGGAGGAGGGCACTCCAGCTCGTCTCAATCGCTCCCTCTCCCTCTTGTCGTATAATTGCATAGAGGACTCTAGTGCTAGTCATGGGAGGCAATCTCTGTCAAGCATGTATACATGCTGAATATAAGTGATAGTCTGAAAAAGGGCATCTGTAACTAGTGGGGCCACCCCAAACTCTGCATGTAGAATGTCATGTGGTACAAATGGCTTACTCTTGATCATGCGTGACAACATTATCACTTGTAGCCTCTCTATGCTCCTCCAGTGATCCTTCCCTAGACCTGTTCCCCAAAGGGCTGCACCATACATAGCCGCTGGTTGTACTAGAGTATCAAAGAGCCAACAATTAGTGAGGGGTTCTTGGAAATGTGCCTGGAAACATTGTCTCTCCATATGGGCTAGGGAGGCGTGGCCCCTCGCAAGTCGGTCAGTGGCAGTTGTGGTCATGCAAAATAAAGGGCCTGTAAAAGTGATTGCTAGATACACATACTTTTGCACAATCTCCACTGGGGCATCTCTGTATATGAAACAAAATTGTGAGGTGATCACGTAAGATGTGTTGAAGACCATAACCTTGGTTTTGCCCAAATTGACCGTAAGGTCTCTCCTTGCAAAATCTGTCCAATGCATTTAAGTGTTTTTGTAAACCCTCACCTGAATTTGAGATCAAGACAATGTCGTCAGGATATAACAATATGGGCACTTCTGTCTGAGCAAATGGTGTCCACAAATACTGCGATCTCATTTATGTATAGGACAAAGAGTGTAGGTGAGAGTGGGCAGCCCTGCCTAACCCCAATAGTGCTTCATATATCTCTCGAGGTCCCACTGGGTGCATGTACTCTGTCGAGTACTGCCTCATATAGTGCCATCACACCCCATATCATCTCATGTGAGAACTGGAGCTCCTGCAAGTGTCCTATCAGACGAGATCGAGGGACAGAGTCAAAGGCTTTGCGGAAATCCACAAAGCAGCACTACACATGTCTTTGAGGACCTCGCCGTCGTCGGCTTTTGCTGCGAAAGGGGGAATGATCTCTCACTGGCATGGGAATTACCCTTTGACTCCTGCTCGCCAGATGCAAGATCCCTCTTCATCTCGGATGGCAGCCGAAATGGGTGCAAAGATGTTGAATGCCGTTTATGCACTTATGGATAGACAATAGTTGGGTGGCAGTGTTTTGACAAAAGGGGGACTCCAAATGGACCCCTCAAAGCCTGACTTGCTTTCATGAAAATTGTACAGTGGAATGTGAAGGGAGTGTGCTCCCAACAAAAGCATTTCATGTTCTGGCACACTGTGTTTTCACAGAATTGGGATGTGCTTCATGCTGTGGAGCATAAACTGCATAGGTTGGCGGACCAATCTTATGTGTACAAAGATTTCATGTGTTTTGTAGTGGGCATGCAGTTACGCAATCAGGTGTGATGTTTGCAATTTGTTCCAAGTTTTAGCCATCTTTGGTGATGTAGGGTGTACATGGTCGCTTTGTAGTTGTGGAAATTGTCTTTGAAGATGAGGAGTTGTGGTTGGTGGGGATATATGCTCCCAATAATGTAAGGGCTCGTCGTGCCCTTTGGGAAGAGCTTACTCACTTGCGCATCTCGAGGCTGGGTTTTTTACTGGGGGGTTTCATTGTATGTGTTCATCCTTCTCATGCTCTTTCGCCACACTGGGTTATGGATGGTCCCAAGAGGCTGGTTGGGGATGAGAGAGACCTGATTCCTAACTTGCTGAAACAACAAGTCCCGGGCTGCCATAACCTTAGCCGAATCCACCTACGGGGGTCCCAAAAGGTCCCTGCAGTTGTCCATACAAATGTCGACCGGTCAGTAATAATAACCGCTTGCCGATCTTGTAAACGCACAATATTCTCCCTTGCATATTTCTACTGCAAGCGCGCATAAAACTTATGGTTTGGCAATTATCATCCAGCAAAGCATCAAGCCTTGCCAAGAGCTTGAATTTCACATACTGCCTGTCTTGAATAGCTTGCACCTCATGACCCAACCAAGAGATCGCACCATCAAGCTCGTCACTTCTCTGGCCAGACAGCCAATTATTGCAAGGCATTCAAGAGAGCATGCACCTCCTACAAATAAGCACGCTGCGCTGAAGCATTGGCAATTCCATATTGACGTGCAAGCTTTTGCACCTCCTACAAATAAGCACGCTGCGCTGAAGCATTGGCAATTCCATATTGACGTGCAAGCTTTTGCAAATTACCACAAAACACCTACCAAGCCCCCATTCCATCTTCCCTGACCCTGTCCACAAAGTGTTGCACCACCTGCAACATAAACCCATGAAAAACTTCATGATCCAAAAAGGATTGATTAAAACACAACGGTAGCTTTCCCAACATTCTCCTATAAGCATCCACATGATGGTGCAACAATTCCAAAACCAAAGGGAAGTGATCTGAGAGCACATGTTTTCTCTCCACGGTCATAGCGATGATTTCAGGCAAGAAAAGATCATGTTGTGACACATACATTCTATCCAGTCCGGCCCAAGAATGTGCTGTTGAGGATGCAACCATGACCACATGTCCTGTTTCAAAACTACCGTTTCGAATTTTGCTTTCCTTGCATAATGAATGCCTGTTTGAACATTAAGGATATTATGCAAGATATTGCGTCCCTTTATAAACCCATACTGAGCCGGGTGTATCAAGTCCGGTAGAAACTTGTGCAATCTGTTTGCCAAGACTTTGAGAAAACCTTATACATACAACCCATCAAAGAGATAGGCCTCCAATGTTTTAAAGAAAAGGGAGAAGGTACCTTTGGCAACAACCGAATCACCCCCACTTTCCAAGAATCAAGCATAGCTCCAGATTGCCAGATCTCTTGACAAATGGATGTCAATGGACTCTTCAAAACTGATCCGCATACTTGGAAAACAATTCATTAGTAATGCCATCCCAACCTGGGCTCTTGTCTTTGGACAAATGAGCAAGCACAAAGCCAACCTCCTGCGCTGTAATATCAGCATCTAAAATATTGGCCGAGTCCAAAGATACTTGATGCTGCACCAATGCTAGAATACTAGCGGGTACTTGATGAACGTCATTAGATAACACCTCAGGAGTGCCCAAAATCTCTTGGTAAAAGTGAACACACAATTCAATGATGCTATGAGGCTCTTAAATCATCTCTCCCAATGAATTTTCAAGCCTCACAATATTCTTTCTAGAATAAGAGGGATGCAATTGAGCATAAAATTTATGTGTCTGGCAATTATTATCCTTCAGGGCCTCCAACGGGGTAGATAACTTAGCCCTCATATAATTTGCCTCTTGACATTCAGCAACTCTACAAGAGAGCCAAGTAACAACAGTATCCACTGTATCATTCCCCGATGATATAGCCGCCTGAGATTGCAAGGCCCGATTAAAGATTGTAGCAGTGTCAGCTCTTGCCTCCTTTTCAAGGTCTGATGAATACCACACTGACGAGCAAGCCGTTGAACATTAGACAAAAAGCAATCCCAAGCTGACATTCCCTACTGTATAAAACATAGCTAAAAATTATCAATCAATTGCAGCATGTATCCATGAAAGACCTCATGATCAAGAAAGTTGTGATTGAAGCGCAAAGGCAACCTCCCAAGCAAAGTTTTATAAAAATCCATAGGCTGATGCATTATGTCCAAGACCATTGGGAAATGATCCGAAAGAACATGCTGCCTCTCTACAACCACTTTCAAGATCTCAAGCCAAAATAAATCATCGTGCATAACATACATTCTATCTAGCTTGTGCCAAGTACCAGGATACCACCTTCAAAATCCAGTAAGCGGACCATGAACAAGATCATTGAAGATTGAAGGAGATCAAAAGTTACGATTTTGAGCGAATGACCGTGTAAGCTCCCCGAACCCTTCCTGCGCCCTGTGCCTGTGTCGCCTCTGTGCCCCTTCCTTCCTCCGCCTCCCTCTATCCTTCTCTGCCTTTGTGCCTGCATTGCCCATTCCTTCCTCCGCCTCCCTTTTGTCCTTTTGCCCCTGCCTTTGCCCGCCATCATTCCTCCACCTCATCCCTCTGCGCAGTGAACATCTCCTCCGCCTCCCATCATTCCTCGTTAGCTGGTCGCCCGTGCCTCTTCCTCCCCTTCATTCTTGCGCCTCATCCCTCTGCGCAGCTCTTCCCTTCGCATGTGTGTCCAACTTCTCCTTTTTTTTTTCTTTTTTCTCTTCTCTCTTTTTTCTTTTTTCTTTTTTTCACTCCCTCCCTTCTTTTCTTTCGTCTCCTTGCCTGCCTCTTCCCCTTGGTTCGGGTTGCTGCTTATCCAGCCTTCTTTTTCGATTAGCATCATGGCTAATCATTCTCCCTCGGCCGGGCGAACCATTGTTTTTTCCGAAGACGAGCTTGCGTTCCTCTTCGCCGAAATCGAGAAAGACTCCAAAATGACCCTCATTGCCAGAATCTTTGGATCTCGCTTCCTGTCTCCAGGCTCGGGATTGGGTTCTAGTGGCTTTGCCTTCCGACCTCACTCCACACTTTCAAGATGTCAGGTTGTTTGGAAGAGGTTTCTTCCGGGTGGATTTTGATTCCAAGGATGCAGCCTCAGAGGTTTTGAAGGGCAGCCCTTTGCCATTGGGTTTGAGGAAGGTTTTTTTTCTTCCCTACTCCAGCTATTTTGACCCTGTTGAGGAAGACCGGGAACCGTTTCCCGATTACTCTCAGATCCCAGGTCTTCCTCGTGCATATTGGCCTATGCTAGAGGCCATCGGGTCCGCCTTTGGGCTGGTTCTGCAAGTGCCCCCCCTCCACACTTTGCCGACATCTTCTACCCAGGTGGTTACTACCTCCGCGGATGCTGTCCCCAGGGTCATGGTTCTTGCGCGTGACTGTGAGCTTTTTGAGGACTATGTTTTGCTTCCGAGCCCTAGTGGTCTTTTGAAGCAACGTATGGAGATTACAGGTAAACCCTATTAGTGCCGGGTTTGTCACCAACAGGGTCACTTTGCTCGAGATTGCCCTCGGGCCCGGGGTCGCAAGAGGCCTCACAAGCGTGCTTCTCAGGCGCCACCTCCCTTGGATGCTTCTCGTCCTACAGTCTGCCAGCAGGTGTGGCGAGCTGTCTCTCACGCCTGCCCCCCTCGTGCGATTGATGGGAAGACCTCGGATCTTGCACTTAGATAGATGATGTTTTTGGGCAGAGGTATGTATCAGCTCATGCTTCCTTGCAGGGAGATGATATATCACATCAGGATGATTTTGTTGAGTCCTCTCTACTTGGAGGGGCGATATGCAGGATGCTCAGCGCAGTGGGGATCATGTATTGTCGGATTTGAAGCATGATGCCATTGCCCTTGATGCTTCGCAGGGCGCATAGGTTTCTCGTACATATGCAGGTACTGTGCAAGGCCCCGGACAAGGGCATGTCAGTGGACTTTGCCCCGTGGATTATCCCGTCCTCTAGCATTATGAGAGGTGTCCTCAGGCTGACCGTCTTCTTCTTAGATCGAGGGTCAAACCCTCTTCCCTTCCAGGAGAATCGTCTCATGGAATGTTCAGGGCCTTGGAGGGCTTCTCACCCGTGGTGGTAGGAAGCGCCTTCTGAAGGACCAGCTTCACCCTGCTGTTATAGGAGGGTCTATGGATATACTTTTGTTGCAGGAACACAAATTGGATAGATCTCAGTGTGGCAAAACTGGTAAGATGCGTTTTGGCCACACCTTCTGGTCCTCGGCTGTTGGGACTAGAGGGGGTGTTTGCATTTCAGTGGGAGCATCTGTTATGCCTCATGTTATTGGGCACGGTGTTATCATCCCTGCTAGAGCGCAGTGGATCTTGATCATGCATGACGGTCAGAAATTGGGAATCTTCAATATTTATGCACCTAACGTGAGAGGTAAAAGGGTGGCCTTTTGGGACACCATTACAGATGGCATTCCCCGGGTTGATCATTGGATAGTGGGAGGAGACTTCAATATGGTTGAGCAACCTGCTGACAAGAAGGGTGGACGCAAAGGGGGTTTACACCCTTTGGAGCGAGCCTCATGGGAGAGGTTCACGCTTTCTTTCTTTGGCAGGGATTGCTGGACTGAGGATGACTTCCAGAGAAGGCCAAATTCCTTATCTTTCTCTTGGCATAACCGTAGGATCGGGGTAGAGTGTCTTTGCACGTCTGGACAGATTTTATGTGGATGATTGGTCCCTGGACAGAGGAGGCACCATTGCTATTATGCCTGGCACCACCAAATCCGATCATTGCCCCGTCGTTTTGTGTCTCAAGGAGCCTGGGGCTCGCTCGGCCTTTCCCCGTGTCCGTATCCCTGATCTCTTTATCTAGATGCTGACATCTTCCTTGAGATCAGAGAGATATGGAGATCTTGTGATGGTCATGATCCTCCTCATAATATTGCGCTGGCTCTTGAGAGGACCAGCCATCATTATCATAGCGCTGCCTTGTCCAAGAAGGAGGCTCTAGACAAGGAGAGAGCTATTAGGCGTAGGATTGCTGCTCTTCAGAGGGAACATGAAAAGCATCCACATGCGTCTTGGGTTACAGACCTCTTGATCACAGATAGAGCAAAGCTACAGTTGGCCATGGAGAGGAGGGCGGAGTTCGCGTTTCATGCGAATGAGGCTTTTTGGACTCATATGGGTGGCAGATGCAACAAAGTTTTTTTCAGCACACAGGCCTTCCCATAGCAGGGATTCTGTGAGGCTAGAAGCCATCTTTTGGGCCAAACTTTGCTAGTAAATTATCCAGCTTTCTTCTGTGGAAAATCCCCGTTCGCACCTTGGTTCCAGACAGTGTGTGAAACACTGTTCAAGACTGGTGAGAGAACCAAATTGGTGACAGAAAAACACTCATGCATAAATAAACTTGACAGGTATGGATCAATGTAAAGAACATCCATTCTATCATACAAATCATAAGTTGCTAGGTTTGACAACCCGCAGGGTGGGCAAGGGGAGGTAAAAAATGCCAGATATGCAACTTACATATATAAATAAACTTGACACCTATGGATCAATGTAAAAAACATACATTCTATCATGCAAATCATACATTGCCAAGTATCAAAAGGGGGGTAAGGACCCACGGGTGCAGGATTCACAAGGTGAGGTTTAGATTGAGCCTGACAAGGTAAGGGGTATTGCTTCAGATTTGTACGGTCTTTGTTGACTGCAGAGTTGCCCTCTCCTCCGAGAGATGTGGCACGACAGAAAGTCTGGGAATGCATGCCCAAGCTCATTACAGATGCTATGTGTTCTTCCTTGGATGCCCCTTTCTCTTCAGTGGAGGAAGCTAACCGGCAGCCCATTCTGTGGAATGTTTTGATCTTAGATGTGCATGGTAGGCCTCTTGGGGCAGCTATGCATATTCTCTGGGCTGGCTGGGAGACTCTATGCCCCACAGTGCTGGCTTGGAAGAGGTTTCAGAGCCTTACCGAGGTGCAGAGATTGGATATCACGCAGTATTTGAGAGGTTCTAGCCAGAGGATTGCACAGATTGATGCAGCCATTCCCAACCACTGCATTACTGGATCCTTTTTTGAAAATCGTCTTTATTCTTGGTTTGGGTTTTCTCTGGGACATGTGTTTCTCTTCAGGTTATGGGGATCTCCTTGTCTAGGGAGGATGATGTACCGATCTTTTTTTCTGTACAGGATGGATGGCAGCTAGATAGATGTGATGTGCAGGACCTTATTGAGGGCCCCTAGATTCGTCCAGTCAGAGTTGTTGGCAGGTTAGGGAAGCACGTCTTTGTTGACCCCCCCCCCTCCCCCCCCACACACCGGGATGATCACAGAGAGTGTGAGCCTTTGGTTGTATAGTGGCTGCCTTATCAGACATTTGCCTTGGGACCCCGGTGAGTGGGAGTGGAAGGATGCTTGTAATCCTTTGAAAAGCATGCCTTTTTTCAGTTATATGGTGCGGAGTGCGAGACATCTTATCTTGGGAGAGAGTGTCCCTACACTTAGACCCCATTGGGAGTCTTACGGCATTTCGATTGACATTCAAAGGACATTTTGGCAGAGATTGTGGCACTCTTATGGGAAGGCACAGATTTCCTCTTTTATCTGGGTTTCCCTTCATGGTGCCACCAGCTTCCTCTACACCACATGCTCCACAACAAGTTTGCCAATGGGATCCCAACCCTAGAATGGATGGTATGATGATGAAGAGTGCAAAACCATCAGGCTTCGCCTCTTACGCGAGAGGGAACATGGACTGATTTTAGCAAGGAAGATAATCCTCCCATGAACTCTGTCTTTTGGAGACATGCTCGAAGCATATCCTCCAAAATCTGATTAACTCTTCGGTCTGGCCATCAGATTGAGGATGATTTGAGGAACTCAATTTCAAAGTTGTTTCCAACTTCTCAAAAACAAGCCTCCAAAAGTCACTTGTAAACTTAGAGTCCCTATCACTCACTATGTCCTGCGGTAATCCGTACAATCTAAAGAATTGCTCGATAAACTGCCTTGCTAATTGCGTAGCGGTAATGGTCTTCCATGGGGGTAAAAATCTAGCCATTTTTGTCAAGCGATCCACCACAACCCAAATAGAATCGTGGCCTTGACGTGTTCTTGGCAATCCAATAATAAAATCCATGGAAATACTTTCCCATTTATTACCCGGGATTTGCACAGGATGCAACATTCCAGCCTGTCTAAAGCGTTCAGCTTTATTTGCTTGACAAACTTGACACTTGAGAACATAATCTTCTACATATCCTTTCATCTTTGGCCAATAAAAAGTGTGTTTCACTAAAGGTAATGTCCTGTGTACCCCAGGGTGTCTAGTAGAAGGGGCGTGGTGACACTCCTTAAGAATCTTGGACCTAATGTCCGAGAATCTTGGACCTAATGTCCGAGATCTGTGGTACACAAATTTTGTCATTACGGAATAGTAAACCATTCCGAATCATCCACTGGCCTCCCACATCTTGAATGGTAGGCTCATTAATCACTGAGTCTTGGTCAATCAATGAGCTCCCGTCCTGGATCTTATGCCAATATGGACCAAAATAACTATCAGTCCTGCAAAGCCCTCTCAATGACTGAAATAAGTTAGTAGAAATCTCGGTGAACGACAAAGTATTCACCTCTCTAATCCGACTAAGCGCATCTGCGACACTATTCATGGACCCCTTTCGATAACGAATCTCAAAATCAAAATCTTGCATTAACTCAGCCCATCGAGCTTTCCTTCCTCTCAAATCATCTGCATCACACACATACTTGATTGACTGATTATCAGTCAATACCACAATTTTGGAGCTATATAAATAATGTCTCCAAACCTTGAGAGCGTGAATGACAACATAAAGTTCCTTCTCAAGGGTTGGCCAACGAGATTGAGTGTCCTCTAGCTTTCTACTCTCGAAAGCAATAGGTCTACCATCTTGGAATAGAGCAGCCCCGATTGCAGTCTCACTGGCATCAGTCTCAAGAACATAAGGCCTACTAGGGTCGGGTAGTGCTAAGATAGGTGCTTTCTTAACGTTATCTTTCAAAGGTCTGAAGGCCATATCTAGATTGTTATTTCAAGTGATAGGTTGATTCGACTTACGTCTATGACCTTTCAACAAGTCGGTCATCGGTAGTGTGAGCTGAGAGTACTCCTGCACAGATTTTCGAAGAAAAACAACAAAACCGAGAAAAGAACGAAGTTGTTTCACTGTCTGCGGTATAGGCTAGGCTAGAACCTTCTGAACTCGGTCATAGTCAATGCTCAATGCGTCTCTAGTGATCTTGTGTCCCAAGTAAATGATTTCTGTCATAAAAAACTCACATATACTTAATTTAGCATACAGTCGATTTTGTCTTAAAATAGTTAAGACAATCGTGAGGTGTCTAACGTGATCCTCAAGAGTACGATTATAAACTAAAATATCATCCACGAACACAACTACGAATTTTCCCAAATGTTCACGAAAAAGATCGTTCATCATTTGCTGGAAAGTGGTTGGAGCATTGTGCACCTTGGATAGAGGTAACAACTAGGAAGAAGGACCAACCATATCATACACAATCCACATGGCCTACAAAAGGTAATACGGGAAACTCGTAAAATGACCATACCTAGTCCGAAAGGCGGTTCTTTCGACATGCCTTTCATGAATACGTATCTGGTGATAGCCAGTACGTAAATCTGTCTTTGTGAAATACTTCCCTCCGGCTAATCGGTCAATCAGGTCATTTGATCTAGGGAGAGGATAACGGTTCTTGATTGTTAGCTTGTTCAATCTCTTGTAATCTACACACATTCTCCAAGTGTTGTCCTTCTTTCTTCCAAGTAACACAGGTGCATCCCAAGGTGATTTACTTGGACGGATCCAGCCCATCCTCAAATAATCTGCGAGTTGTTTGGCCAACTCATCTTCTTCAGCTCCCCGGACTTGCACTACAGTCATCACACAGAAGGTGACTTCTTGGTTTATTTCATCTAGTTTTACACTCAATTGTGCAAATTTCCTACTAGTGTTCCACTAGCTCTTCAAATTTTCACTTTCTCTTCCAATTCATAAATTCCAATTTCAAACTTCAACCTCAATTGCACCTAGTTTCACACCCAATTGTTGGAATTTGTTACACTTTTTTCAATTGCTCACATTTTCCCAATTCATAAAGCCCAATTTCATGCTTTCAACCTTAACTCACATCTAATTTCACACCTAATTGTTAAAATTTCATACGTTTTTCTTAATTTTTCACTATTTCCCAATTTGAATCTACAAGTGTCACTTCAAAACCTCTCCGTTTCATCCATATAGCAAAACGAAACGTGTTGAAACGACGTAACAAACGAAACGTTTCTTGTGACTATGGTTGTGTGTAGAAAGGCTTTAGATTCTTTTTTGCTTGTGGCTACTAAGGGGTTTGTCACAAACTGGGTCTTGAACCCTTAAGAAAAGTTATGAAGATAAACAGATGTATGCTTGGTAATAGGACGATCTATATTGACTGACCATGGAGCTGTACAAAAGGTTTTTACGGTTGTATTGAACTGTTGCATGCATTGGAATTGTTTTCCATATTGATATGCTTGTAAAGTGATTTTGAGGTGCTCCATAATGTTCCTTGTTATGGTTCACATTGTTATATGCTGTATAGGCATTAAAGCTTCTCAAATCTGTAATGTTTGGAATACCTTGTGCAAGCAGAATATTCTTGTGCCAGCCTTGCTGCAGGATGGATTAAAGACAGTACTGAGCAATGTCACAGTCTCTCCTGGAATACCAGTGAAACCAATGCTGGCGAAGTATGTGCCAAGTTCTTTGTTAACTATTGATATTTTGTGATTGGTGTTATTGTGTGGGGAGTTTTGTAGTGAGCATGACACCCTAGAATTTGTAGCCTGGCCTACAGGATCAATGTAAGTGTGCTAGAGTGCTACTTACCACAATACCAAAGTATATATCTATAATGTGTGGACAAAACTTAATGAGCACACAAGCAGAGAGTATGCATGGTGTTTCTTACAGGATGTATTTGAAAACTTCTAGTAGAAGGGTTCAGTAGGGCATATACATCCAACCTCAAGGGCATATACATCCAACTTCAGGGGCATATGCATCCAACTCTAGGATCAAGAGGTAGACAGTTCTTCTTGTATGCATAGATCAGGCATGCACTAGCACAATTCAGCTCCAAAAAATCGTCACAGTGTGGGTACATCCAGATGATGAGTAGGTTCACTCTTGTGATCAAATGATACCTGTGATGTGTAATGCACCTGCATGTGCCAGGTGTAGTTGTTGATATGACAGGTTAGACTAGAGGCTGCAATGGCAAGGTTGGGGTTTTTCCACAAGTGATCGATGTACAGCGTGGTAGCACTTAATGTCTCAGGTCACAGTTTGAACTACTTGTGCTTGCTGATCGCCTCCTTGCCCAAAATCCTAGTCCATTTTTTTTTCCCATGCTGCTTGCTGCTCCTGGTTTTCCCATGCTGTTGCCGTTTTGCTCTTGATTGCCCACACTGCGATTGTATTTTTCCCTAACTACCCATTTTCATCTGCCCTCACTGCCTTGGTGCTGTTTTGTGCCTATACTTGCTTGCTACCCTAGTTCTTGTACATGACTGTGGTGTTTTGCCTTAGTTTTTAAAATATTACTGCCTTTTTCCATAGCTTCTCCTTGGAGGATGAGGGCTATACCAAACTAGGTAGGAGGAAAGAATCTGTACAGGATATGTCTGAGTGCTCAATATATATCTAGTTTTCCAAATCTACCAAGCTTCAATGATCTCCAATCTAAGTTTACTTTCAAGGCACTTGTGTCGGAAGGTGAATTAGGAATCTATACCAGTTTGTAGTATGGACTGCTTTATGAATAGTATACAGGACACAGTTTGTCTCTAATCTTTCTGGTGGTGGACCCGCCACTGATCTCCTAGGCAATCCAGCATGGGCCATGAGCTGGAAGAAGAGTGTAACCTTCATGCCTCTACTGTAACTCCTCAACCTCCTCCAAAACAAAGCATGCGTGCACTTTTAACATGGTGATTCTATGAATGGGCTTCATAGTGGGTAGACAAGTGAAGCATTAACTGCATGCGTTGGTCACTCTGCACTGCTTAGTCAAAGCTGGTATGGTCTGAAAGGCGTGTAATTATAAATCCTACCTCACTAACTTCGATCCCAGTACGTATCTTTAGTAGGGCATTAACCACTATCCCAATGGTTCAGAATTATGATTTCCAAATTTGAAACTCTAAAGCTACTAAGCTTTCATTCAGAAAAGTTCTGCACCCAAGCATGCATGACCCTGTGTTATGAGATTTGATGCAAATACCTCTACCCCTGTATTGTATTCCAGCATGCTGTGTGCCTCTGGGTTCACTTTTGTGGCTCTCCTAAAGGTTGCAAGTAAGCAGATAGAATGAAATATTAGGCCCTTATCAAAGCACCTAGTGAAGCAAAATATGTGTGGCATATTGTAAAGACCCTCTTATTCCTAGGTTTTGCAAATTAGGTCGCTTTCTAGGAACTGCAGATGTATTGCAGACATGTTTGTGTCAAGGAAAGGATGTATTGCAGACATGTTTGTGTCAAGGAAAGTTTTTTGCTAGAAAAAGCAACCAGATATACTAATGATTTGCAGACATGGCTTGCAGAATCACAAATGGAATTGCTGAGGTCTTCAAGCGTTTTCATGGCAAAGCCTTTACTTGTGAATACAAGTAAATGCTCCACTTTACTCAAATACATGATCAAGTCAACAGAAAACAGATTATTCTTTAATTTTATTATTTATTCGGATCAATTTAGAGAATCTCATTTCCATTGAATGTGAGTAACTCTTTTTGATGCTATTAATTGCCACTTATGAAAGATGTAATGAAGTAAAGAGAACTGTTGACTGGAAGTCACACTTTCTAGTAGCGAGCTGGAGCTCCCACTTCCACCCTGCGCACCTGCAGTCCCCCTTTACCTAGCACTTCCTTGCGCCCCCTATTGCGTGTCGCGATCCACAGTGCTTAGGCATTCTTCCCAAGATGGCACCATGGTGTCAACCTGGCATTCGACCCCCTGGCAGGTGTATCCAGCTTCTCTATGACGGTTTACTTCCCTGGTCTCCGGAAGCAGTATCATCCACTGATTTGATCAATTAGACAATTGGCAGGGCAAGTTTTGGGGTCCCTGCAGACGACTGCGTAATTGGTGGGGCCAGGACAGCGGGCATCCTGTCAGAGTCTGCATATCTTCCCTCGAGGATCTTATGCACATTATTGCACTCCCGAGCCACCAGGGTGACCCGATTCTTCAGCGGGTAGAGTACACCAGTCTCCTCGGCCAGTGTTTGTAGGCAGATGGGCCACCTTGCTCTGTCCTGCCCTCGACGTCAAGCCCACAGAGGACGCCCCTTGACCCCTGCCTGAGGCCGCCGCAGGCACAAGACCAGGGAATTCAAGGCATGAGTCTAGGGCTGAGGTTCTTGACCAGCCGACCTCTGTGGCCCATCCTCCCGGGCTTTGTAGGAGGAGGGCAGTAGTCGTTTGGTACACAGTCCATCGCGCTAGGTGGCACAGCACCAGATCGTGATGCAGGTGGCCTCCCCAAGGTGACGGTGCCCATTGGCAACCATTATGAGCATTTAGTTCTTGACGTGGAGATGGACGACGTGGCGCTCCCGGTTGTTGTTGAGGAGATTCCTGCTGCCAGAGAAACTCTCTAAGGGGTTGGTTCACTTGATTCCAAATGAGGGTGGTGACTGTTTGGAGATTCGATAGTGGTGCCCCATCACCCTCTTGGGAAATGCATACAAAATCCTTGCCAAAACCATTAACCGGCACCTGTCGTCTCATCTCCCTGACCTGATCCATGGTCCCAAACTGGCGCTCTGCATCATTCCCACCACATCACAAAAAAAAACGTCCCAGCAACATCCTGAACACTATCTTCCAAACAACCCAAATCCAGGGGTCCTTATCCAGGGGCCAAGGGGGACAAGTTTCGGATCTCCATATCAGTAAGATGGGGATGGCCCCTCAGCCCTTTCCTCTTCCTCTTCATGGCAGAGGCAATGAGGAGCTTTCTCTCTGTGCATGAGACATGCCTCCAACGTCTCCGCCGCGTCATTGGATCCCAGGAGGAGCTTCTTGACTCATAGTTCGCAGATAACACCACCGCCTACCTCTCTCAAGAGAGGAGGGGAATCACACACAGAAGATGTTAAAACATCTTTAGCAACTATGACTTCGCGTGTCTCGAGCCACCAAGAAAATGGAACCCGAAACAAGCAAGTCGAAAACATGCGGTGGATGAGCTCAGTAATGCCATATTAGAAAATTTTAAATTCAAGGAGGGAAGAGAAAATTCTGGTCATGGGCATAATCACCTTTACCCCTGCAAGGGATTTGTGTGGTGCTCCATGTGCAGATAAAAAAACACACCACCATCGAGTGTCCTCAGTTAAGAGCGAGGCCATTACTCTATTGTGCTCACTGTGTAAAATTAGGAAATCATGACACTTCAATGTGTAGATATCCAAGGTTTCAAAATGTTACACAGCTATCATCACTTAGAGCCCCATTGGCTTCAGAGATTTTCCCTCACCATTGAAACTTAGATCTTAGCCTCTAGAGCTTAGATCAATTGGCATAAGTCGTGTGGTTTTTGTGTAGGATCTTCACCCATCCTGGCTTGGCGCCCAATTGAGTCATTTGAGTGGATCCCCAGGGGCAACCCGATCATATACCTGGGGTGTCAGGTTGGGACTGACATCTTAGCAGAGCTGCAGCTAGCCCCTCTTCTTTTGTGCATTTGCAAGGAGATTTTGCATTGGAGCTCCATAGCCAACCATGTGCTCCTGGCCACCATGTGGTACATCACTTCTTGTTGGGCATTTTCCAGAGCATGCTTGAGTTAGGTTCAACGATTGAGCGAGAACTTTTTGTGGGTGAAGTCTGACGGCCGGCCAGCTTAGGCCAAGGTGGCTTGGAGGTTGATCACTCAGCATCTGACACGTGGAGGATTGGGCATAATTGACCCAGCTATGCAGAGCGTAGCCTTGCTGCGCAAGTTGATCCTAAGAGGCCTTCTGCCTGGTGGTGAGCTATTAAAGGCTTTTCTAATTGGTTGGATCTTAGCTCGGATCCCGTAACTTGGCGGCCCGTGGACTCCCAGTGTACGATGGATCTTCATGAAGGCCCGCCAATCCTAAGGCCTCAACACCGCTTTTGAGGACAGATTTGCAGCTAGTTTGATGAGAGCTTGGGCCACCTCAAGCCAGCCCTTCAGCAACTCCCCTCCGCCTCGGACAAGGAGAGACCCTGCCAGCCGCTGATCTGGAACCGCCTCCTCAGTATGCCCAGTGGCCACCCATTGGGTGTGGTCTCTCATATAGCTTGGGGCCTTGCCCAGTCTATTGGTGAGTGGTCTATTTTCAGGCAGTTTCCTCAGGAGGCCAAGGGTAGGCGCCTTTCTGAGATCTGAGGTAGAGAGCAGATACTTCTCACCATTGACTCAGCCATCCCCCCCACCCCTGCATGGCACCCGCCCCCTCTCCCACCCCCCCCCCTCCTCCCCGCTTTTGTATGAGGTATTTCCCTCTGAGAGCGGCTAGCCATGGAAGGGACCACCCTCAGTGTTTTTCCTCTTTTGGAGGCTCTGAGAATGTAATTCAGCCTGTTGGCTGGTTTCTCATATGACTTATCTTTTTTCTGGAGAACAAAGGGAATTGTTGACTTTAATAGGTATGATTCCGTTTGGTGCTACTAATTGCCACTTATAAAAGGTCAAATGAAGTAAAGGATGGTTGACTCTAATACCAATGATTGTATAGGTATGATGGACAACGTGCTCAAGTCCATCTAATAAAAGATGGATCAATCAAGATCTTCTCACGCAACTGTGAAGATACCACATCGCGCTTCCCTGATGTGCTTGATATCGTTCGGATGGCTGTGAGGCCTGGTATTCAAGATCTTATCTTTGATGCTGAGGTCAAGCACGATCTGTTTTCTTTGCAAATGTCAAGATTTGTTTTTGATGGAACAAGCTTAATGAATGAATGAATGCATGGAACTGAGTTACTATTGTTGATTTTGATTTACCTGACAGATTGTTGCCATTGATAGAGGAAACAATAACAAGCTTATGGCATTTCAGCACTTAAGTACACGGGAAAGAGGTCGTAGTGGAGTAGCTGTCAGTATTGAGAACATCAAGGTAGTTATAGAGGCTTCTTCATAGCACTATTTTTGCGAGATATGGTTTAGATGACAAATCTAAGCCTTAGTAGCTGCGGTCTTCGTATTCATATGAATCGTTTTTCAGTTGAAGTGACCTGATTGTTAGAGTAACATTCTGCTAGTTATCAATAATAGCACTCTGATTATGGGGGTTAACCACAGTTGAGTGTAAATGATTTTTTTTCTTTGTTTGATTCAAATCTTACTGTTTTGGAGAGCTTCATGGCTAACAGCTCCCCTTACACCACATTCAGCCCCTCATTTGAGACACAAACATTCAAGAACAGGACATGGTGCACCGTATACCCTTGCTTATTGTCAAGAATTTGTTTTCACCTAGCCTTGGCACAAGAAAGGTTTCAAAATTTTATTTGTTTCAAAGGTCTGAGTTTCTATCCTCTTTGGGGAAAGATGTGAGGTTTTAATAAAGAATGTTATCCAAAGTGTGATTAACTATGCTTGTAGAGATTCTACAAAGCACTAGAAAACATGATCCCATATTAGGAGATACTTATAAATCCATAAAAATCGGTAAACTCGGAGAAGAAAGAAGAAAAGCGGAAGAGTAAAGAAGAATTTTATGTCTATGAAAAACCCAAAGGGTCTATAAAAGACCCAAAGGGTCTATGAGACCAAAAGTAATACATGTGATCTGTGGGTAACTTTATGCCAGCAAAACATGAAAGAAAAAAAGACTAACTACCCAAAAGAAACAAGACCCATGTGATCAACCCCATTGGTGTCCTTATCCAATGATAGTACTTTCCTCCATGACAAAGCGCAGAGCTCACTTGTGATGAAGTCTACCTTGTCTCAGGAGCATGTCTTGGATTTGCAACTGACCAATAGAAGGTCGATATCTTTGGGGGTGGGGACGTTTGGCTATTTGATGCTGGAGTTGCATGGCTTCCCAATCTCTGACATGGGGCATCTATGCATTATATGAGCAGTTTTTTGGGCGAGTCAGATGCCCAGGAGGTATGTTCGAGACTATTGCTAGCACCATTGGTGTGAAGCAAGGATGCCCACTTTCCCCCACGCTATTTGGGTTATACATTGATGAGGTGGCTGACTTCATTACACGGGGAGGCGGAGATGGAGTTGATCTAGCAGCAGGTACCTCAGTACATATTATGCTTTATGTTGATGATATTGTATTATTGTCTGAGTCTCTAGGAGGTCTACAGCAGCATCTACATGCACTCCATGATTTCTGCACACAGAGGGGTCTTACTGTGAACCTTGGGAAAACCAAGGTTATGGTCTTTCATACATCGAGATGGGGCAGGAGTCAGCTGACATACACTCTCGCAGGACGCCACGTGGAGGTGGTGACTCATACGCGCTTCACCATGGGTTCAGCAGCGAGAGCTAGATTGACACAGGGATATGCAGCACTGGCTATGCTAGAGAGACAGTGCCACCAGGCGCATTTTCAGGACCTGCGGACGAAGGGGTGGCTATTTGACACATTAGTCACACCGGCACTGATGTATGGAGCAACGGTATGGGCGCCAGGTCTTGCGACCCATTGGTGGACCTGCGGACGAAGGGGTGGCTATTTGACACATTAGTCACACCGGCACTGATGTATGGAGCAACCGTATGGGCGCCAGGTCTTGCTACCCATTGGTGGACACAGATAGAGAGACCACAGGCCCTCATGATGGCACGCATGATACGTCGCAAACCGTCAGTACCTCATGACATTATCCGACCAGAGTTTGCTGCACCTCCTATGATGGTAAAGGCCATATTCCAGACTATATGCATGCTAGACAGATTCAGAGAGATGCCACAGGAGAGATTGTCATACAGAGCTTTTGAGGCATCTAGACAGCTGGCTGAGGCAGGAGACAGAGGATCATGGTATGCACAGGTCACACATTGGTTGTCAGAGCATGGCCTAGACATGGATCATCTACCACCATTCCAGTATGATAGGGATGCACCACATATCCGTCTCTCTCATAATGAGAGGAACATAGTATTGAGACAGGACCTATAGCAGCTCTATACACGAGAGACATGGATATCGCCTACACAGCCTCTTCCACCGAAGATGCTATACTACAGAGGTCACTTCATGAGTATCACTGATGATGGATTTATAGAGAGGCCTAGATACATGGAGGGCTTTTTACCACACGGTTCCCGAGTGGCTATTAGTCAGCTTAGAGTTTCATCACATCGATTGGAGATCAAGACTGGCAGAGCAGCATGGATCCCCCGAGAGGAGAGGGTATGCAGATTGTGTAGAGAGGAGGTGGAGAGTAAGGAGCAATATGTATGCAGATGCAAAGCATATATAGCCATCAGAGAGAGAGATCCCATTTTATTCAGAGAGCCACATTCCCTACGCCAGATCTTTGAGGCAGCAGAGCAGCGCATACTGGGGAGATTCATTCTAGACATACGGCGCCACAGAGAGACATCATTACAGGCTCAGACAGCTCCAAAGGGGGAACGACAGACACAGATTACTACATTTTTTCAGAGATCCATCCCACTCCCAGCCCCTACACGGGAGGGAATTACTCTCCTGAGAGCAGAGACACTCAGAGCCCGCAGGAGACAGAGGACACCTGGCTTCCGGACACCACGCCTATACCAGAGAGAGATGACCGAGATCAGAGCTCAGTTTCACAGAGAGGGTGCGGAGCGATTGGCTCGCTTCAGAGAAGACCCAGGCATGTTCTTCAAGGAGCTCTGGACACCCCCTTCATTGATGTATACCATTTTATACCCCCAGTATGGTTGTATAGGATGGAGCTAGCCAGGTTGCATATCATGATTGTATACTCCATGCATATAGCTTTGCATTCTCCTAGTAGTAGAGCTCCATCCCCTCCCCCACTCATTGTACTTATTGCACACCCAAATTTAGCTTTTTAGTTCAGTACTTTTTTATTTTGTTGGGATGAGAGAGGATACCCCACACAGGTACACTAATTTGTCTCATAGGCCGAGTTCGGTCTTCTGGAAGACGTTAATAAAATCTTTGTTTCTTTCTTTCTCTCTCTCTCTCTCTCTTCGGCTCTACCTTGTATGTATAAAAGCTTAGAGTGGATTTCTTCATCCTCACTTTATAAAGGTATAAAGGTGGTCTTGCTGAGCATTACACGATCTAGCCAGTTGCATGCTACTTTGGTATCAAAGCTTCTGGTTGTCACCCAGCTTGACTACCTAAGTGAGAGCAAATCCATGAATGGTTAGGAAATACCACCCAGCCATTCACCATGTGAAGAGGAGAAGAAAGAAGTTACAAAGAAGGCATCATTGCAGAAGAAAATGTCCACGAAGACACCATTGCAGAAGAAAGTGTCCTGAGAGACACAAGAAAAGAAGAATCGATTCCACAAGATAGAAGGGATTTGGGAGAGCCCGTATTTTTACTCGGGAGCAGCTGCAGGAGCACTGGATGCACATTACAAGCCTTGGCGAGATTAGCAGTCTTTTACATGAGGCAGCGCAAAGCACATTGGCTGGCCTCCAAATGCAGGAGAGGTGTGTTCGCAGGGGTCTTACCTCTTACAACAGCTTCAAGAGAGTGCATCAGATGGCCCATGGATTGAGAATCAATTGGATTCTGCCCGTATAAAGCTCAAATCCATTGAGCGGCAGCACCGGGTGTAGTACAGATACCACGCCAGAGCATCTTTTTGGACACATGCCGGAGACAGGGTCACTGGAGATTTCTTTGAGATTGTTGGCTCACATAGACAGAGAGAGGGTATCCGCAGGTTGCGAGGCCTAGATGGATCCATTGTTACAGACCTCCGGCATGTGAGAGCCATTAATGGTTAGAGGAGCCGTGCCGGAGAGTTTGTCAGAGGGTTAGATCACCGGACTCTAGGGACTTCATCTCCCCATCCAAGTGCGGGAGGAGCTTCTTGATTCCGAGAGCGCGGACAACACAACAACATACATGTCAGGGGCCGAGGGGAACCTCTAGAGTTTCGCCAAGGCGATTGAGATTTTTTATTGTGCATCCGAAGCACAGATCAACTGGCACAAGTTGTGTGGACTTTGGCTTGCCCTGACTTGGCATCCACTTGAGGCTTTTCAGTGATTCTTGAGGGGAACTCCAATTCGCTATCTTGGATGCCAGGTTGGCATTGACATCTCCCCTCAGCTGCTAATAGAAGGATCTTTTTCTCGGGAAAAAAAAGAGAGCTAAAATGAGCAAGACAGGTTACTCACACTATAGCTACAGCAAGCAAAAGAAGCAAGACAGGTTACTCACACTATAGCTACAGCAAAAGAAGCAAATGAAAAAAAAAAAAAGAACAGACTAAAGAGCAACCGAAAGGGCAGATTACAGAGCATAGTTCCCAAAATTTTCAGCACATGCTTCTTCTCATGGAGCAACAAAGAAGATGGGAACTTGTTGAGGCATGAGAGATAGAGCAAGCCAAATGTAGGGAGGCTAAGGACCGACGCTAGGCAAAACGTGCGGCAGCAAATCACTAATATAAGCTGATATGCCAAGAGACTGCAGGCGCTGAAAGAGCCTCTCTCGTGGTACTGTGCCAAATGCCTTGCAGAATTCCACAAAGCAGCAATAGAGCTTTCTCTTCCTCACTCTGGCCTGATCAATCATAGCTCAGCATATAAGCTCAGCTCTTGCTCCAACACTGCACCATAGAGTTTGGCCAACACGTGGCCAACCATAATCGTCCTGTAGTTGCTCGGATCGAGCATATCCCCTGTTTTGTGGATCGGCACAATGGTGTGCATCGTCCACTCCGCAGGCAAACCCTCTGCGTGGACACGATGTGGGAAGCTCTGTAATGCAGCCGTGTGTAGGAGTGATGCCAGCTGGGCTGTAATGGTATCCATAGGTGCCAGGGGATCCGTGAGTAGGAGCCCATCCTCTACTCTGCGAGTGTATATGTCTGCCATGTCATGTGTGAAGTAGATGGTAGTGTGTGGCGTGGGTATGTGGGGGGCTAGTGATACTGGTGATCCGGCTAGTGAAAATGCCAAGTATGTATGATCTGCCCCAATAGGACGAGGTGGGATGGAGAATGTGGTGACAAGCTGTGATGCCTCCAAAGACCCCATAATGTAGTCTACCACCGTGCCTCCAGTCCGTGTATGACCCCCATGTGGGAAGCATGTAAGCCCTCTTGATCCCGGCCACTGCCACTGTAGCATCCTGTTATAAATAACAAGACGATGCCTGGCTCTCAACTCTAGTAAGTGGTCCCCATAATGTCCTCTGTCTGGTCCAGTGTCCTTTGATGCCCGACTAGCCGCTATCTCCTCTGGATCCACAAGGTGGAGGATCTCCACGTCATCATAGTCATACACCTCACAGTGTCTGCTCTGTGTGTGGGCATTGAAGTCACCCGTAAGAAATACTTCCCCTAGTGTAGAATAATGCATAATCTCCTTTGTGACAGACAAGTGTATGGCAAGGCTTTCTTCTCCTCCTCTTGTGGCATGTCCTCTGTAATGACATAGGAGGATCCTGATGGAGGAAAGTAACATAGGGCTATGTATATAACCCTGTCCTGTGAGAGCTGTAAGCTGATCCACATTTATCTGGCCTTTGGATCCTGTGCTACCACTCTCAGTCTCCCCTGTAGCTCCCGTCTGAATAGAACTGCTACTCCCCCCGACCCTCTCGAGGTACCATGGCGTGTGGTCCTCTTGTATGCTGACTCCCACTGGAATCCCTCTACTCGAGGTAGCCATCTCTCTGGGCTCTGATGTGTCTCTGTCAGAAGTATGATGTCTCTCCCCACCATAACATGCTCCAGTCGTCCAGGCTGCACCCATAGTGAACCATTACAGTTCCATACTGCCATGTGTATCTCTGTCAGTGGCGTGGTCTATGTCTAATAGGCCCCAAACCGCTAATCGAAGTTGTCCATCTTTCTCGGGAGTGGAGTTGGGTGTCTCGGCTATACCTGTGACTCGGATGTTGAGGCGGCGGGCATGCCTCATCTTCTCCTCCTCAATGGTGGTGTGAATGATTTGATGTTCTTCCCTTTGAGTCTCCTCCCTCACTTCTTTATGGATGTTCTTTTTCACCACCTCAACCCATCCCGATTGCTTGGCTTCGAGTTTTCCCTCCATGTCCTTTGTGATCTCGTTGGAGATCTCTTCTTTGATGGCCGTGAAGAGTGTTGTCATTGATCTCCCTTCTTCCTTCTCGGTGTTCTTGACGGCTACCAGTTCCACTTTCAATGCACTCACCTCCTCCTTGAGTGCTGTGTTCTCTTGTTCAAGGTCCTTGACCGGTGCTTCGAGGGCCATGATGTGCCGGTGTAGTTTCTTCTCCACCTCATTGAGGTTGGAATCGGATGCCTTCTTGTTCTCCTTGATTAGTGCCTTCATTGATGTCTCGAGGGCCTCGGGTTTGTCTTGGAGACTCGGGGCCATTCCTCGAAATTACTCTACAGCCCTTCCCACAGGCAAGGAGGAGAGAGAGAGAGAGAGAGAGAGAGTTATGTTGCTACCTTGGGGGCTTGAGCAAGGGTGGGTGGGAAAAGGGCGCACACAGCCGGTGGCCTACCGGACAGGCAAGCGTGGGTGGGTGGGGAAAGGGCGCACATAGCGGAAGACCTACCGGACAGGCAGCAGGCCAGCATAGCGCTAGCCTGGCAGCGAGGCGGAAGTGAAGTGGGCGGCAGTAGCGAACAGAGAGGGCGGCGAGAGAGAGAGAGAGAGAGAGAGAGAGAGAGAGAGAGAGAGAGAGAGAGAGAGAGGGAAATGAAATGAAATGAAATGAAATGTTATATTAACGTCTTCAAAAGGCCATAATGACCTATGAGACCAAAAGTTACATCATGGTGGATCTGATACAATGTCTGGATAAAAAAACCCAGAAAATGAAAAATAAAGATGATACTACTGGCACCTAGAAAATGAAACTGGAACTGGAAGGTACACTATGGAGGTGCCTCCATCTCATAATATGTGCCGCATCGGACACTGGCGGATCTCCTCAATATCCTCTGTGGTCAACACCCTAACTGGGTGTCCGGCATGCCTCGCAAGAATAATCCGAATCTGCCGCTGCAACCTCCGTCTATGCTGGGATGCCCTCCTCCGTAGTCGTGGGCGTCTAAACCACCCAAGCTCAGTCGCACGATCAATCAGTGTACCCTTGGTGTGGGCGGTATCCATATCCTGCTGCTGTGGTCCATCTGGCGCAGTGATGGCTGGACTAAAGAAATCTGTAATGTGTCTCTGAGTCTGGCTCTCTGTGCGCCTAAGCAGGCTATCTCTATGTCTCCGCAGCTCCAGCAAGAACAATCCCAAACACCTCTGGTCCTGGTACCCCATGACTCTGGAAAGTGGTCCAAAACCCTCTCTGAATAAACAGTGGAAACGACCACGTATCTCATAGTATGCAGTACAATGGCATATATAATGCAGCTCTGTCTCTGGCTCCCCATGGCATACTCGGCATATCCTGGCCTCAGTTGGTATACCTCTATATCGGCCAATCTCAATCTCAAGCTGGTGTGAGGATGTGCGAATCTGACCAATAGTGCATCGTACTGCATGAGACAAGTGTACATCCATGTAACTGGGTCTGATCACAAAACCATCTGCTGTGAGCTGAAGAAAATGCTCTCTGTAGAAAGCCATCTTCGTGCCCAGCTCCTCAGTCGGCTGTATCCATGTCCTCCTAATGTCCAGCTGAACTAAATCCTGACGGATGAGTCTGGTAATCTCTGTCCGTGTGAGAGTGAGAGAGGGTGCCTCCAGAGAATACTGGAAGGGAGGCAATCTGTCCATGCTAAAACCATGTGCCTGGAACCAAGATGTCATCTGTCCATACCAACAAGCCGTGTCTCCCTGTAAAGCTAACTGTCGGGAGGACTCCAGGGCGAGGCGTGCATATCTGTCTCGGGGGAGATCCCACAAGCCATGTATGTAGGAGACTGATCTCGTAAGAGCCTCGATCACCAGAGGGGCAGCCGCCAGCTCTGCCCGAATAATCTCATGAGGTACCACGGCCTTGGCTCTAATAATCCTAGCAATCATAGATACCAAAGGCCTCTCCATACCTCTCCACCCGCCTGCGCTGTGATGGCCCACTGAAGGTCCCCATATCTGCACTCCATAAAGCATAGCTGATGTCACTAGAGTGTCAAAAAGCCAAAGTTTCGTTCGAGGTTCCTGAAACTGAACCTGCGAACACATCCTCTCCAAACCACCCAGGGCTGCATGTGCTCTAGTCAATCTAGTCTCTGCTGCTCTCCTCATCGAAAACACTGGCCCACTGAATACTACCCCAAGATATGTATATGCATCTGTATACTCCACAATCTCCTGCCCATATGTAAATGTGGGAGCTGATCGCCTAACCCACTGTGGCGTGGTGTTAAACACCATAACCTTGGTTTTGCCAAGGTTGACAGACAATCCACTATCATGTGCAAACTCATGTAAAGCATCCAGATGACGCTGCATACCCTCAGGGGAGTCAGAGATCAACACTCTGTATAAAGCCATAATTCCCCATATGAGCTCTGTGGGTACCCCCATCTCCTGTAATCGCCTCATCATTCTGGCTCTGGGCACTGTATCAAATGGTTTGCGGAAGTCCACAAAGCTACAATAAATCCGTCGCCCATGCGACCTGCCCTCCTCAATAATGGCCCGCAAAGTCAAGATGTGGTCAAGAGTAGAGAAACCTCTCCTGAACCCTGCGTGTCCCTCTGCTCGAATGCCAACTCTCTCTGCCCATCTACTCAACTGCTGCTCAAGACGATAGTGGCCTATGAGACCAAAACTGAGAGTACATCTGAAGTTGGTGTCTCATCAAAGAGAACAACTAAATGAGACTAAAAAGTACAATAAACTGATTGTCCTACAGTTATAAGAACAAAACTGTAAGACTCCGAGATGATATTGAGTAGGAAATACTGGAAAATACTGAAAAATGTATATGAGGTAGATCCATGTATGCTGATCAGTTGAAGTGTTGCCCTCTCCTTAGATCAAGTATCTCCGCCATGGGGCTGTCTAGAAAGGAGAGGTCGTAGAAGCGAGGTAGGCGCCTCTGATGCCGAGCAATAATGGCTCTGATCTGGCGATGGTGAGGATGCCGTGGTTGGGATCCTAGTGGGCATGGCCGACGAGCACGACATAAGATAACTGCTCTATTAGTGCTGACACCTTGGGAGCGTGGTCGGTGCCCTAATGGCCCAATGGAGGAAGTATCAAGAGGTGTGTGGGCTGGGTTGCTAGTGCTGGTGTCGGTGCCGAAGAAATCTGTCAGGGTCCTCTGTCTAGGTACATCATGGCTCGGCCTCCTGTTTGCCCTGAGGGTCTCTCTGTGTCTCCTGAGCTCAAATAGAAACAATCCCAGGCATCTCTGATCCTCAAACTCCATGACCTTGCGGAACAGCCCAAAACCCCCGGAAGAGGCAGTGATATCTCCCTCGGATCTCATAATAGACTGTACATCGGCAAATGTAGTGTTCCTCTGTCTCTACCTCCTGGTAGCATAGCTAACAAATGCGGTCATCCAAGATCTGATGCACATATCGCCCTGTCTCAATCCGCAGCTGGTGTGGTGAGGTCCGGATTTGTCCAATGGCACAACGTATCCCATGTGATAGGTGTACATCCATGTACGCCGGACGGGTGATAAAATCATCCGGTGAGAGGTGTAGAAAATGGCTCTTGCAATGAGCCATTTTGGTGCTGAAGGGCTCAAGGGGGCTAGTCCTCTCTGTGTCCACTCTGATGATATCCATCCTGAAAATGGCTCTTGCAATGAGCCATTTTGGTGCTGAAGGGCTCAAGGGGGCTAGTCCATGTCCTCTCTGTGTCCACTCTGATGATATCCATCCTGATCACGTGGTTTTGCTCTGAGCGGGTGAGATGCAAAAATGGACAATCCATACTGTACTGAAAGGGTGGTAGTGCCTCTATCCGCAAACCATGTAGGTCAAACCATGATCGGATCCGAGCGTACCAACAATGAGTATCTCCATCCTCTGCCAACTGTATGGATGAGGTCAATGCCAATCGGGAGTACCTCTGGTGAGGGAGCTCCCATAGCCGCTGTAAAAAGGTAACTGCCTGGAATAGGGCCTCGGTTACTACCGGTGGGGCACCCAACTCAGCCCGAACAATCTCATGTGGTACTGATGATTTGCTCCGAATCATGCGGGCAATCATCATAATCAGTGGTCTCTCCATTTGCCTCCATCCCTCATCTGTCCCTCTCTGAGATCTGTGATGTATACTGGCCCCCCAAATTGGATCTCAATACAGGAGGGTCGGTGTGACAAGCGTATCAAATAGCCACAATTTGGTGCATGGCTCCTGAAAATGTATGTGTGCACTTAGCCTCTCAAGTGCCCCCAAGGCTGCATGCCCTCGAGCTAATCTAGCTGCTGCTGTCTCCTTCAGGGAGAAACGCGCTGCATATCCTCGGGTACCTCAATGTCATGCAATTTGTGCATAAGCCTGGCACGTGGTACGGTATCGAAGGCTTTGCGGAAGTCCACAAAGCAGCATTATATCCTTCTCTTCTGTGCCCTGCCCGCTTCAATAAGTGCCCGAAGTGTCTGTATGTGATCCAAGGTAGTAAATCCTCTCCTGAAGCCAACCTGTCCATGTGCTCGATGACCATGCCTCTCTGCCCATCGGCTCAGCTCCGAGTCCAATATAGAGCCATATAATTTGTCCAAGTAATGACCAATCATGATCGTCATGTGGTTGCCTGGTACCATGGGGTCCCCACGCTTAAAGAGTGGTACAATGATATGCTCTGTCTTGCTTGTCGGGAAACCCTCACAAATGGCACGATTAAACACATGTACGGTGAGCGGAGCCAAAGTGTCTCGTGCATATGAGAAGTGCTCTCCAACTAGCCCATCATGATCCTGTGCCTTTCCATTCTGTAACCTGTCTATCGCATCTAGCACCATCCGCATAGTAAAAAAGTTGCTGCTAGCCGCCAGTGGAGGGGGGGTGGGGGGCTGTCGTGGTGCATCATATAGCTCTCTAGCATAAGTATGCCATGCCTCAGGTGCAGTAATCGGAGTACCAGGCTATCTCTCCTGAAACATCTTCCATGCCCTCTTGCTGTCCTTCCCCAAGAAGAGTTGGTAGATCTCCTTTTCTAGCTTAGCCAGATAGGCTCGTTTCTTCCTTCGCACAAGGTGCCGAAATATCATCCTGGCGTGTCTATGCGTGTGAGACCCAATGGCAATCTCACGCTGTAGCTGTGCTCGTGTCTCACGACACTCATCATCATACCAACTGTTCTGTGGTGCAGTGCTGTGGGGGTGGGTGGAAGGGATCATAGTGCAGGGAAACACATATGAGGCGGATGCATGTAGTACACCTGCCAATCCTCTCGTGATCTCGTCTAGAGGGCTATGCGGGTCTAAAGCGAACAAGCCATCAGATATTGCATCTCGATAAACCCCAACTGTCTCACGTGTAAACTGATATCTCGGGTACCTAGGTAGATGAGTTTCTGGCCCTTCTCTCAGGGATCTACCTACTAGTGTGAAACTCAGGTATGCATGACCGGCTGCTATGCCAATGGGCCTACTGGAAATCGTGAAACCCCGCACATCAGGTATCAATGAAGGAGATCCCATCAAGTAGTCCATTGTGTTTGCTCCCCCTTTAGAGTTCCAAGCCTTTAGGCATTACAATCCCATCATGTGGGATAACTCACACACCTCGTGATGTGCATACCATGGGAAACCTACCCCTCAACAAGGAGAAGGAAGATGGCAAACCAGCAGCTGCAGTGAATTGGGAGCCCAATTTGTGCAAAATAGGAGACACATAATGAGTTAGGTCATGATTTACAGGCATGATAATGCCATAGCTTGGTCAATCTAAAAAAAATACTTGAGGATATCATCCTTCAAAGGTGCAGCCACTCCTTATGACTGGATCAATTTTTCATCATGATCTTGCATGCGTTGGGTGGGAGTTTTTTCTCAGATTGAAGTGCCTCTTTAGGTGTTCAGTACACTTTGGAGCCAGGATGGGCCTCCATTTTGCCTGGGGAAATGCTGATCCATTGAACGAACTCCTAAGTCTGTGGCATGCAATTCTTGGGGTTTACAGCTCTATGGTGGCTGCTCAATTGGTTGCCTTCCTTTGGGATCTGGGAGAGTGGGACTGGTTTCATGCTAGTAGTATAGTATGAAGATCTTTCCCTTTTTTGAGTACACTATGAGGTTTGCTTGGTTATCTACGCTCAGATGTATACAAAGGATTCTTACTTCCAGGCCACATTGGGAAGCCATGAGATCACTCTTGGTATTCAGAAGAAATTATGGTATAAACATTGGCAGAGATGATTGGCTATTCTTGCATGGTTGACTTTGGTTAACCATTGGAGAGCAGTGCATGCTGCAGATACATAATATGGCTTTGATAATTGGCAGTTTTTGGTCAGACATGGTTTATATTGCTTCGGGATCTATTGGTTGGTTAGCCTACTCTTGTCCATAGATTTTCTATGAGGGTGGGGACTTAGACATGGCCCTCAATTTTCAGAGGGGTGATTCTTCATTGATACTTTCTGGGGTAAGTTCTAAATTCAAAGCTTGTATCACCCAGTAGCACAGTGGACTCTTATTGGGACACCATTGCCTGAATCACAGCTTAAGGGATTTGGAGGGCCAGATGCAAAGAGGCTATGGATGGCACTCAGACCTTTTATACTTAGTCGACATGCATTATTTGTGCTTATCGTATGCATACTCTTTTGTGAAGGCCTTGGACTGTTAGGGTTAGGGTTTGGAGGTGCTGCAAACACAAGCGTGGAGAAGCAGAGAGAGAACACGACTCTTTGTGTGTATTCAGATAATGATGTGAAGTACAATAGCCACATAATAAAGTGACCTAAAAAGATGTGTTCACATGTCCGGCCATAAAATGTGCCGGGTGGACCAAAACACTTATAAACCGCTTATAAGTGATACTAAGCTAAACTGGGGGAAAAAACCTCCACTAACTGAAGTAAAAAGTGCCCCAGTAATCTACTGATGATCACTAGCAGTCCTTTGGGTGCATACACAGCATAAAACCCAACAAACCCCCCTGGAGTGATATGTGATCACTGTACATCATCCACCAAAACGAAACAAATTCAAAGGAGTGCGGAATGCTTCGAATTTCGGACGTGGTAATGCCTTGGTGAAGATGTCTGCCACATTTTGATCTGTAGGACAGTAGATAAGACTGATATCACCTGCCTGGAGTCTCTCCCGAACAAAATGATAGTGAATCTCATTGTGTTTCGTGCGAGCATGAAACACAAAATTCGTGGCCACAACAATGGCACTCTGACTATCAGTATAGATAGGTGTCGGCTCCTCCACTGAAATATCCATATCAGTCATGAGACGACGCAGCCAAACACACTCAACAGTAGTAGTGTAGGTTGCTCTGTACTCTGCCTCACAAGACGAAGTGGCCACTGTGGTCTGTTTCTTGCTTAGCCAAGAAATGCATGAAGAGCCAAGAAAGAAACAATTTCCACTAGTGGAATGTCTGGTATCAAAATCACTAGCATGTCTGAATCACTGTAAGCCTATAACTGCATGTCACCCCCCTCAGGATAAAGCAATCCAAGAGACAAGGTACCCTGCAAATACCGGAATACACGCTTCACAGCTTGCCAATGTGACAACCGCGGGCTGTGCATGAATCTGCTCAACTGAGATACGGCATACTGAATATCTGGACGTGTAGTACACAAGTAAATAAGGCACCCAACAGCCTGAGCATATGTAGTGGCATCAAAGGAAATACTGTCATCCTGTAGTGACAGTTTCATCCTAGGCTCCATAGGAGTACTAATAGGTTGCAATCCTGAAATTTAAACTTATCCAGAAGTTTAGCAACATACCGAGATTGCAACAACCCAATGCCTGTGTTATCCTGCACAAACTGTATGCCCAAATAGTAGTGTACAAGCCCCAAATCAGACATGTCAAATGTCTGTTGCAGTATCTCTTTAAAAGCTGCAATTTTGTCATCATTAGATCCCATGAGCAAGAGATCATCTACATAAAGGCTGATGACCAGCAGATCTGTCTCTTCTTTCTTTACATACAAGGTGGCTTCTGATGGACTGTTCACAAATCCTTGAATGAGTAGGAAAGCATCTATCTTTGCATACCAAGCTCGTGGAGCTTGTTTCAAACCATACAAGGCCTTTTTCAGCCTGCATACTTTCCCTTCATGACCATGTTCTGCAAAACCCATGGGTTGATATACATAAACTTCCTCCTCGAGGTCCCCATGTAGGAAAGCAGTCTTTATGTCCAACTGGTGAACAACCCAACCACGATGTGCAGCCAATGCAATGACACACCTAAGTGTCGACATACGGGATGTAGGAGCAAATGTCTCCTCATAATCAATGCCCTTCTTCTGTGCATAGCCCTTTGCAACTAGACGGGCTTTGTACCTGTCAATGGATCCATCTGCATGTCTTTTCAACTTATAGACCCACTTAGTACCAATTGCTTTCTTGCCTTTGGGCAGATCAACCAAATCCCATGTTTGATTCTTTTTAATAGAATCAAGCTCATCCTGCATGGCTTTGTTCCAATGCACATTATCTCGTGCATCCACAAATGAATCAGGCTCATCATCCTGTAAACTGGCTGCCATAACCAGATTCAAATCCATGATGTGTGCATGCTCATTGGTCCGTGTCTCCCTACGAGTACGACCAGCAAGAGGACCCTCTAAATGGCTGTCCTGTAATGTCCTCAAATACCATCTAGATATGTGTCTGACCTGTGGTGCCTGCTGCCCCATATTTGGTTCAGCTTCTGGCTCAATTTGCTGCTGAATTTCTGCACCACCTTCATGATTTGCTGGCTGTCCTCTACCCTCATGAGTTGGATCACCAACTGTGGAATGAAACTCCATAGGTAGTAGACCTTCAAACAGATCATTTTCAGCCTGATTTGCATCATAACCAGCCATGGATATTTCTGATTTTTCATCAAAAATCACATCCCGGCTAGTGAATATCTTCCTCGATAGTGGGTCATATAACCGGTAGCCCTTGCTCTCACGGCTATACCCAACAAAAATGCATTTTGTGGCTTTATCATCCAACTTCCTCCTCAACTGTGTGGGTATGTGTGCATATGCAAGACACCCAAAGATACGAAAATGTGATACAGAAGGCTTGCGGCCATGCCAAGCCTCAAAAGGAGTAATGGAAACCAATGCCTTTGTGGGACATCGATTCAAAATATGACAAGCACACATGACAGCTTCCACTCAAAAGATATGTGGTAGCCTCTTTGCCTTTAGCATACATCTGGCCATCTCCATGAGTGACCGATTCTTCCTTTCTGCAACCCCATTCTGCTGTGGAGTATAAGGAGTAGTATACTGATGTTTTATACCTCTACTCTCAAGAAAGGAATTCAACATGTGTGACATATATTCCCTCTCTCGGTCAGAACGGAGAGTCTTAACCTTGTATCCTGACTCTGTTTCAGCTAGTGCTACAAAGGCCAAAGATGCATCATAGACCTGATTTCTGTGTCAAAGGATAGACCTAGCATATACGAGAGAAGTCATCAATAAATGTTGCAAAATAGAAGCAACCACCTAATGACTTCGTCTGCATGGGACCACAAAGATCACTGTGTATAAGCTGCAACTTTGCAGTTGCTCGTAGAGCCTGATCACGTGGGAAGGAAAACCTATGCATTTTTCCCAAAATACATCCTTCACAAATGTGATCTGGAGGCTTCTCCATGAGAGGTAGATCTGTAAACATGTTATGTCGCTGCATAAGCATAAGACTACCAAAATTTACATGCCCCATGCGAGCATGCCATAACTCCGCATCAACCATAGCTGGAGTAAGAGTGAATGCATTATAAGCAGACTGATCCACTGGCTGAAATGCATCCAACTGATAAAGTCCATGACATAATGTACCAGTAAGCATCAAGGTCAAAGCATTAGCTTTGTCTCTGACCATGCATTTATCATCATCAAAGTGGACTTGCATACCACAATGTGCTAAAGAAGAAATGGACAACAAATTCTTCTTTATCCCTGGTACATATAAGGCATCTGTAAGGCGGAGAATGGAGCCATCAATGGCTGTGAGCTGAATCTCCCCAATGCCACGAACTGGATATGAAGCATTGTTGGCACACTGAACAGTTTTGCCAACAGGGGCAGGGCCAACATGACAAAACAAATCCCTGCGAGATGTGATATGCTTTGAGGCACCACTATCAAAATACCAAGTACATGCATGCTCTGTCATACTGAGTGCCTGTGAAGACCAAGAGGCATCATATCTGCATGTATAGAAACAGTAATCCCTGTCCTCAACAAAAGAAGCAGTCTCTGGCTAGAGGCATCATTTACAGACTTCCCAGATTCTTTTGCCTTCTCTTTGGCAATCCTCTTTCTACACTCTGTGATGTAGTGACCTGGCTTCTTACAGTAATGACATTTGCCCTTCTTCTTGGGATGTCCATCACCTTTCTTGGTATCCTGAGATGAACCACCATCACCTGAATTCTGATTTGAACTCTTTGGCTGAGTTTTTCCTTTCCCCTTTTGACCTGTAGTAAATGCTTGTTCAGCACTTGTGTTCATATTCATATTCTTCCTCATTTGCTCTTCTTGTAGCAAGAGAGCAACAAGTTCTTGATACTTAAGGGGTTCAACAGCATTCCTCATGCTGAGGTTCAAAGCGGTATGAAAAGCCATGTAAGATCTTGGCAAAGAGTGCAAGATGGTGGACACAAGCTGTGTCTCAGGAATGATCTCATCCACATTGATGAGTTGTCTCTCAAATCCTGCAGCTTGTTTAAGTGGCCAGACATATCATCTCCTTCATCCATTTTCTGATTATCCAGGTCTCTTTTCAAAAATGAGATCTGAGCCTCATTACGAGCAGCATACATCTGCTCCAAAGTCACCCATGCATTCTGTGAAGAGCCAGCTAAACAAATATGAGGTATAATAGACCATAGGAAATGGGATAATGGGATCCTCTTCTCTTCCACTTCCTCAAAAATCTCTTGGAGTCATCAAATTTGAGATTCTTTGCACACATCTTGCCTATTGGGATGATTTTTGACCGGCCCTTGGTTGTGGTTTTGTATTGGTCTGTTTATACTTAATAGAAGTCCCATTTCTTGCAAAAACAAAAGAAAACATAGGAAGATGGGCCTGAAAAAGCAAATACAAAGTCATGTAGCTTGACAGCGTATGTGTCATACATCCAAACATCATGTTGCGTAGGGGAACAAGTTGATGTCGATCTTTTATGCCCATTGTTTTTATAGATTTCTTATTTGGCAAACATGACAGGTCTCTTGCATCACCCCCACATCACCTGGGTTCTAGGAGATTTTTGAGTAACATAGGCTTTACTGAAGGGATCCCCTTGCTGATGGTAAAATGGGAGCAACTTTTACCACTTATGGCTCCACGTCTTGTGAAGGAATTGTAGACATTGAAGTCAAATAGATCAGAATACATAGACTTCTGATTTATTTTGTTTCCTTATAATTATGGTGGTAATAATGATTATGAACTCGGTGTTTACAAAAAAATGGTGCCTCTAATAAATCTTTCTGTTTTAATGTTGCATTTAAAACCCGTTTTTTATGATTTAGGACGTTTTGGACTTGCAAATGTTTCAAACGTTTCAAACCTGTTTTTTATTTTTATTTTTGGACTTGCACTTGTTACTCTCTTTAGAAGAGGTTTTTTCCCCCGTGTCCTTACATTGGAAGGTCTAAGCGTTGGCTCTTCAAAATAAGTTTATTTTCATGTCATGTTATGGAACATGTCATGACAACACATGGATGATGACTCACAGGATTTTAAGATTAAAAAGTACGTAACTTTTTCACGTACTTTATCAGTCGGCAACGTTCTGTACCACGTACTAAACTCGTATCGTTTCGTACATCTGAAACTACCTTGTTCTGTTTATGATGCAGGTGGATGTTTGCATCTTTGTGTTTGATCTAATGTATGCAAATGGGAAACCGTATGTTCTACAGCTCACTCGAATGGTTGAAAGCCGTAGATGTGGTTTACAGATTCTTTTCCCTTTTTTAATCAAAAGTAATGTTGTTTCACAGGCTTGTAAAAATGCCATTTGGTGAACGACGGAAGTGTAAGTGGTGTGGCTATTTTTGAGCGCTATTGCTTACTGCTCATATAATAGCTGTTTGCATACAATTTTATTTTAAAACTAGTCTTTTGTGCAGGGATGCATGAATGCTTTATGGATGGTCAGGCAGGATGTTTTGGGTTAGCCAATCAAATAACAGTAAGTTGTTGAAGTTTGTTAAGTGTATTGTTGCTCCTTCATTCTCCCCAGTGTACCTCACACATGGGTGTCATGTCCCTGAATCACAAAACCAGGAGGCTGCTCAACATAAACTTCCTCCTCTAAATCTCCATTTAGAAAAGCAGATTTGACATCCATCTAGAACATGGGCCATCTAAAGTGTGCATCCAAAGCCAAAACAATCATGATGGTGGTATACCTGGCTGTAGGAGAAAATGTCTCATCAAAGTCTTTACCTTCCTTCTAAGCATATCCTCGGGCAACAAGGTGGGCTTGACTTCGAAAATCCATTTCACACCAATCACACGACGATGTAAAGGCCGTGGCGCCACACTTGTAATGGAGACCTTTGCTTTTCTGTCCTTTGCCTCCACAGCCGTGTTGGCAGATTATTGGCATTTGGTTGTCGTTAGTTGGTCACTGCAGTCAATCACGTTTGTCAAGTTTGCTGGCCATTCGTTCTCTATGCTAGCTTAACACTTAAAACTCTGAATTTCTAGTGTGGTTTATTTCGGAGCTATATTGAGGGAATAATGGGCTGAGAGAACAAGAGCCAGAGCTAGAGGTAAGGCAGGCTTCAGCTGTGACATCTTGACCTTGGACTTTATCTATAGACTCTGCCATCATTGAAGAAACCAAGCATGGAAAGAACGCAGGTATTGTTGCTTTGTCACAGTTCCATGACCTCGGCTGATCATCAGAATGAGGCAGCTAGAGGCTACTGTTTGGGCCACCACGAAACTATATGCAGTGTCGGAATGTACACTATTGAGGGATTTTCAAGAAAGATCGCATCATGGGGTGAAACAGGATTGTCCTCTCTCCAACACACTCGTAAATGCCACATAGGTGACTTGGCTGATTTTCGTCAACTTCTTCAGAGCAGGCAAGGATTGGTTCCCAATGCCAAATTAATGCAACTTTAATGCCTAATGGGAAACCATTTTGTCTTGAGTTCGTTAAATGATGAGTGATTGTAATTATTGGAGCCCATAGGGGCACTAGGGTATGCTTTGAGATGTTCTGAGGCTACAATGTTTTTACATGGAAGGTATAGGAGGCCTATATAAGTGACTTTGGAGTCAGTTTGGGGATGAGAGCTCCTCAGACTTGGACTCAAGGCCTGTGAGACTACTCGGTGCTGCGTACACTAGAGTGGTGTGTCCTTGTGGTATGGGACACCACGGCTTTGCACGTGGAGCCATGTCTTTGATGCTTCTAATCTCCGTGCTCAGGGGTGATCCTGAATGGCTCAATGGTTGGGCGGTGAGCTAGATGCTAGTGTCTTTGTGTTTCCTCTGATTTGCTTCGCCAGAGGGGTGTGCAAGATGAGGGTCTTACATTGGTTTCAGAGCCAAACTTGTTGTTACGAAGCACGAGAACTCTGAAATGGGGAGAGGAGAAAAACCATCACCAAGGATCTTTTGGATTCGGTCTAGAGCCTTTCTTTTTAGTCTTCCAAGGTCTAAGGTGGTATGGGACACTGAGGAGCGATTGGACATGCTCCGTCTGTGCGCCTGCTTTTGTTCGCCAGCCCAACTTCCCTCTGCCCCAGCCTCATGCTGCCACCTTGCCTTTGCCCTTTCCTCTCGCCATTTCCCCTTCTGCCCGAAGTTCCGTTTGCCTTTGCCGCACTTGCACCCCTCTCACCTTGCTCCCCTTCCGCCGGGTATCGCCTCCTATCCCTCTCTTCTTCCAACTCTGCCTTCGCCAACTTCCTGCCCACCTCATCATCCTTTGTTCGCGCCCTTTCGCTCTCACCATTTGGTCCCTTCACCAATCTTGATCAATGTTTTGGGGCAAGCTCACACACAGAACGAAACCAAGGTGAGAACGGGGATTTCCCACAGGAGAAAGCTCAAGCATTCACTGGCAATATTTGGCCTGAAAGATGGCTACATAGCATGAGCAACACGGGATTTTATTCATTAAAGTGAGTTACAATGTTTAGAAGTCAATATGTTCACACATCATTAATGACGGGCTGGACTTATTATTATTTTGGGCATGTATAAGTGGACAGGAGGCACCTAGATAAAACTTGGGTAACAAGGTGGGAGAAGCACAAAAGTTGATATTTCGGGCATACTCATATTCTTATGGCAAAAAGGGAAAAGCACAAAAGTTGATATTTCGGGCATACTCAGATTCTTATGGCAAAAAGGGAAAAGCACAACAAAAATAGAGCTGGTTGACTTTATAAAAGCAAGGAGGGGCCTGTGTTCTCATCATCAGGCGCATACAGCTCCTGGTCGGCTGCTCTCTCCTCTCAGCGCTGGCCATACAGCAAACGCTTTTGGTGGTTTTTCTAGCGTTGGCTGTACAGTGCCTATTCTCACTTCTATGCACTGGGTGTACAGAGCTGACTGCAGCTGGTTTCTATTCTCTTCAGCGCTGGCCGTATAGTGGACTGTTGATCTCCTCTCCTAGAGCTGTCCGCATAGAAGTTTTCTTCTTCCTCCTATTGTTGGCCACTTGCAAAGTGGTCGCATATTTGCTGTTCAGCATCCTTACAGCCGTACAGTACCCACACGTTTGGTTTCAGCCGGTGCTCTTCTTTCTCACAAATCTGGCTGAACAATGGATAGTGTTTGAGGCTGATTTCTGGGACTGTTTTGAGATAGCTTTTGACAGCTATTGGTATTGTTTTTATCTTGACTCTGGATATAGATCTCGGCATGAGCCTTGTGGATGCTTTGTGGAAAATCCGGTGCAAGTCTGCACCCGCACCTTGGTTTCTTGTAAAAGCTTATACTGAATAAAGAAGTTCCTACGGGGGCCCGCCATTCCGGCTCAGTGCGGTGTCTTTATATTGTTTGTGGTTCTTCTATTGTGTTTCAAAGCTATGTTTGGTATTTGAAGTGTCTGTCTACCAGGTCCCTGATCAGTTACAGTAGTATCAGAGCCTGTGCTTTTTCGGAAGCAAGAAGCTTTCTTTCAACAACGAGAAAGAGAAAAGATGAGAAGTGGGGACCACACTGACCAATAGTTTTGCAATTGAGCTTGTGGAAACAGTTATGTGTTAAGAGCATGAGCAGTAGATAGCTTGGTCTAAGGATTTATGGATTCACGGAATTTATCCTTGAAGTGTGAAATTGGTTTTATGTGCCTGTGTTCAGCACTCTTTCCATATGGATTATTGTGGATAATAAATCAAGTTTACGAGCAAGCTATATGGAGCTATATCGCAAGATATGTTATGTGTATGTTGAGAAGATATTTCTCTTGGCTTCATGACTAACCTGGTATATTTTGAGTTTTGCAAAGTTGGTGTTTTTTGCAATTTATTGTAAGTGTTTTTGGACACCCGTACAAAGAGAATTGTGTGTTGTTTGCTTGAAATTGTTTAAGGTAAACATTATGGTTGAAAAGCTTGGTGTATATGGTTTTTCATATGGATATGTTCAACGACTATGGACTAAGTTTTTGGCATATCTTCGCTCGAGGATTTATATATATAGGATGGTTTGGCGCATCTATATATGGTTATCATTCCCTCAATGATTATTGGGCTTTATATACCGCTCTTATCACTCCCTTTACTGGGATGGAGTATGTTTTTCTCGCTTCGTGTTCTATGGGATGCAGTGGATTTTTGGAATTCATGGATATCTTACGGATCAAGGATTTCTCTATGGATTTCTATTGGCGGCCGAAATGCCTATAAAACTATCTATCAGAGACATGCTTATGGAGCACCAAGATCTCTGTGCCGATGATTCATTGTTATTCTCTGTTATATTGCACTCATGGAAGAGTTGGTGACTCTATCTAGCGAGTAGCGACTCTTGTGAGTCAAAAGAGTTGGTGACCAGGTTTAGTAAGAAGAGTTGGTGACTCTGCCCAGTGAGTATTTCATTAATTCATGAAAGAGTTGGTGACTCTGTGTAGTGAGTATTTCAAGAGTTGGTGACCGTAGTGAGTGACTAAGGGTTGGTGACCCTGTGAACTCATGGAAGACTTGGTGACTCTAGTGAGTTTGTATCTAAACTCATGGAAGGGTTGGTGACCTTGGTGACTATCAAAACTCACGGAAGGGTTGATGACCTTAGTGAGTGAAGTCTCGTGGAAAGGGGAAACTCTGGCGAGCATCTATGGTTTCATGGACGGGTATTTGCCCTAGTGAACCACATGGACATTTGAAGGCTTGGGCACGTGTATGGATCATAGGAGTGATGCTCTTATGCAGTCCAATGGCATGGCAAGATATTTTATGGCTATGTATTCCGCTTACTTTTCTTTTGCAGGTACTTAAAGCTACTTATGGATTTATGAATATTTGGGACACAGTTGGCTCTTGTGCTTGTGTCTAGTTATTATCAAAGTTGTTGACTCGGAATATGGCCAAAGTTTGTTTCTCAATACGGTTGGCTCTTTTGCCTATATTTGACTTCGGATCGTGGATCTGGACTTATGGCTTTAATGTCGGAATTATGAAATACTACTGATTGGCAATGCATTTGAAGCGTACTCCAGTGGTATCAAGCGTATACAATTGCGGACAATTGTTTTATAAGATGGAGGGGATGTCACCATTTGGTCCCTTCACGAGTCTTGATCAATGTTTTGGGGCAAGCTCACACATAGAATAGAACCAAGGTGAGAATGGGGATTTTCCACAGAAGAAAGCTGAAGCATTCTTCACTGGCAAAGTTTGGCCTGAAAAATGGCTACAGAGCATGAGCAACATGAGATTTTATTTATTAAAGTGACTTACAATGTTTATAAGTCAATGTGTTCACACATCATTAATGACGGGCTAGACTTATTATTATTTTGGGCATGTATAAGTGGATAGAAGGAGGCGCCTAGATAAAACTTGGGCAACAAGATGGGAAAAGCATAAAAGTTGTTATTTTGGGCATACTCAGCCACTTATGGCAAAAAGGGAAAAGCATAACAAAAATACAGGGGTATTTTATAAAAGCAGGGAGGGGCCTATGCTCTCATCAAGCGCATTCAGCTCATGGTCGGCTGCTCTCTCTCCCTCTCTTCTCTCAGCGCTGGCTGTACAGCAGATGCTTTTGGTGGTTTTTCTAGCGTTGTCCGTACAATGCCTATTCTCTCCTCTGTGCACTGTGCACTGGTCGTACATAGCCGACTGCAGCTGGTTTCTATTCCCTTCAGCGCTGGCTGTACAGTGGGCTGCTGATCTCCTCTCCTAGAGCTGTCTGTACAGAAGTTTTCTTCTCCCTCCTGCTGCTGGCCACCTGCAAACTGGTCACCTGTTAGCTGTTCAGCATCCGCACAGCCGTACAGTACCCACACCTGTGGTTTCAGCCGGTGCTCTTCTCTCTCACAAATCTGGCCGTACAACGGGGAGTGTTTGAGGCTGATTTATGGGACTGTTTTGAGATAGCTTAAGACAGCTATCGGTGTTGTTTTTATCTTGGCTCTGAATATAGATCTCGGCATGAGCCTTGTGGATGCTTTGTGGAAAATCCGGTGCTAGTCTGCACCAGCACCTTGGTTTCTTGTAAAGGCTTCTACTAAATAAAGAAGTTCCTATGGGGGGCCGGCTGGCTGTTCCGGCTCAGTGCGGTGTCTTTATATTATTGTGGCTTCCTGTTGTGTTTGATACTCTGTTTGCATACTAGAAGTGTTTGTCTATTGTTTTGGGCCCCTGATCGGTTACATTCGCCCCCCTATGCAGCCCTCCAGCTTGTGTGCTACCTCCCGTCCCCTCCTTTGCGCCACCCCCTTAGCCTGCCTCAGCCCCCCTTGCCTGTTCCTTTTTCGCCTCAGCACTCCCCTCTCCTGCTCGAGCAGCCTGCCACGTTGTGTACTCTCGCCTCCTTCCTTCCGTGCTACCGCCCGCTCTCCCCTTTCCCCTCCCTCCCTGGCCAGGTGCTTACAGCTTCTGGGGTTAGTTTATCTGTGGCAAGTTTCGGCGTTCTCTGGTCTTGTACCCCCAAGAGGATTCCATGGCAGCCGCTCCATCATCCCCAACCAAGGCCACCGTCCCTTGCCTCTCATTTTCTGAAGAAGATGTCCATCTCCTCTCGATAGTTGCCACTTTGGAGGTCTTCTACGTCCCTTCCCCACATGCTATTTTATACTCGCCTCATAACAAGGCAACAAGCGATGTGCTGGGGCAGCAAGCGGGCATCCATTCAGGTGAGGAAGAGGCAATCGACCACTTTCCTACTCGCTCCCCACCTCCTATTCACCCCGTCAACCCTCCCCCGGCCACCTCCTACCCACCCCCCCTCCACACTTCCTCGTGTTCGCCCCCCCATCTCCACCCCGTCAACCATCGTGCCGGCCCCTCCCCGCCTTTCATACTCACCCAATCAACCATTGTGCTTGCCCTGTCCTCGCCTTTCGTGCTTGCTCATCTTGGTAACTATCATCCACTCCAGCCGCCTCCTACCGTCAGGCACCTTTTGTTTGCTGACATGGCATCCGCCGCGCCGCCGGGGGTGGGGGGGGGGGGGGTGGGGGGCGGTTGGCGGGCACAATCCTTCCACACTTTACACGGTGGCATCTCTTGCTGACCGGCCACAACTTCCTATCGCTCCCAATGCAATTTTTACTACTCAGCTCCCTCATACTGTTCGTACTTGCCTCTCTCAATGAATTCGTACCGGCCTCCCGTCTACCATGCCACATTTCTCATACTAGTACCTATTTTCATACTCTCCGAACCATGCCACTTTTTCATACTTGCCTCCCTCAACCAATTCGTACTCACCTCCTCTCCATTGTCACATTTCTCATACTCGCCCCCTCCAATGCCCACTTTCATACTTGGTGTTCCTCGCCCAACCAACAGCTTTTCATACTTGCTTCCTGTGCTCGCCCACCCACGCCACGTTCCATGCCCACAACACCCCCCCCCCACTTGGTCATATTCAACCCGTTCCATACTTGCTTGGCCACGTTGCTTCCACCAGCCTCAGCTAAATTTTCTACTCGCCCTCTCCCCGCTGTCATACTCACCACTAACGCCACTTTTTATGATCGCCGCCCCTCTTCATGTTTTTTGGGGAAATCCTACTCGCCAACGGCCATACCTATCGGGTCTTCTCTAGCTTGCGCTTTCTTCCACTGATTGGGCCACCTTCTCATAATCACCCAATTTCTCTTGGCCACGCCGCCCTTGCTTTTCCAACTCGCTCGACCACTTTCATGCTCGTCCTCTCTTAATCCTTTTTGCCTCACATCGCCCCACACCACACCAACCACGCCACAATCATACTCCCCCCCTCCTCCCCCCCCCCCCCCCCCCCCTCCCCCGATCTCTTGCCTTTCTGGCTCCTTGTGAAAGCTCGCCGCCTCCTTCCTCTGCTCGGCCTCACCCCCCTCCTTGTCATCGTCGCCTCCTTCCCATGCTCAATAGCTTGCACCATCTCCATAATCACCTGCCACCATCAACAATTCCCTCGGAGCTTGCCCCCTGTTGTCTGCGCATAGCGCCGCCCAACCACACTTTTATGTTTTAAAAAAAAAATCCAATCCTTTTTGCCACTTTCTCCTATGCCGTCTTACACTTTTTTTTGTCTCTTCCTATTTTTTGTCTCCTACAACGCCTCAAGCACTACTTTTCATTCATCTTCATTTTCTTCTTCCTACCACCTTTCATCCTTCACTCATGGCATACGGCTTCCCCAACACTCTTGTTCCATAAAAGCATTCCATCGTGAGGTTTTTATGCATTGTGGAGTGCCCACCATCTACACAGGCGGCCTTGACCACCTAGGTGCATCCTTCTGCAACTATGCGTGCAGCGACCACTTCGACCACCACTTGTGAAGGCAAAAGGACGGAAGGACCAGTTATACGTGAGATCAGAGAAAAACCATATAGCATGAAATATGTGAGTGAATATATATAAAAGGGTGAGTGCAGATATGTACAAGAGCCCTCATATGAGAGGTGACTCTGAGCAAAAAGAAGACCACTGCTGAAGTAGAGAAGACGTTGGAGCTGAAGCACGGTCGATGACGAAGGCTCGCATCGATGTGAGGCAAAGCACTCCAAGGTGATAGTGGCAGCGGAAAAAGGTAACGTGGATGACGATGATGGTGGTGCAGTCTTTGATGACACGGGTGCTGCGTACCTCAAGCAGAGGGGGCTGCCGTCTCGATGCAGCAGAGAGGGGTGTTGTCCCAATGTAGCAGAGAGGGCTGCTGTCCCGAAGTAGCAGAGAGGGCTGCTGTCCCGATGTAGCAGAGAGGGATGTTGTCCCGAAGTAGCAGAGAGAGCTGCTATCCCGATGTATGCTCTGATGTAGGCGCTGACATATGCAGAACTAAAACGCAGGTATGGTGCAGAAGAAAGGCTGATGTAAGCGCCAAGAACAACCTGATGTAAGGCTGATGTAAGCCTTGCAAAAGGCGGCCTGGACCAGCAGAGGAAAACGCTGATGTGAGCCCCTACTCTAGACGGCTAGATGGTACCTGATATTGTAATGAAGTGGTACATAAATGATGAGGTATAGGCAATGCTATATATAGTGAAGGGGGGGTGCTTGTCGTTCACCATAAAGATGTAGGCCAACAACCAAGACAAAAATACCCCAGAAATAAAATATAAAATATCCAGAAAGTCCCTTTTTAGGGCTGGAAAAAGTGTTGTTTCTTCGCACCCCCTCTCAAGCCAAAAAAGGGGACCATAAGCGAAGATGAAGTATGCCACCAGGGTCCCACACAAACACAATGGCAGAAGGAATGTATCCCCCTCTGGAATCAAAATCTGAAAAAATCAGAGAGGGCGATCATGATGGCAAAGGTGGTGTGGATGAGGTGATGTGCATGGGTTGATCGTTTCCCAAAGTATGATCTTGAACAGGATTCTCCACTGAGTAAGAAATCCCATTCCCTATGTGGTCTGGATCAGAGTTTGGAGAAGCATCTTCTGGTGTGAAGAATCGGTCCTCTGGGAGTGCGGGTAGACAATCCATGCTGTGTGCTCTCGAGGTCTTCAATCCCTTTGCTCACGATAGCTCTGATACCATGTGAGGACAAAAGGATGGTAGGACCAGATATACGAGAGATCAAAGCAAAACCACACAGCATGAAATATGTGAGTGAATATATATAAAAGGGTGAGTGCAGATATGTACAAGAGCTCTCATATGAGAGATGACTTTGAGCAGAAAGAAGACTAGTGTTGAAGCAGAGAAGACGTTGGAGCTGAAGCACGGTCGATGATGAAGGCTTGCGTCCATGTGAGGCAAAGCACTCCAACGTGATAGTGGTAGCAGAAAAAGGTAACGTCGATGACGATGATGGTGGTGCAGTCTCTGATGACACGGGTGTAACGTACCTGAAGCAGAGAGGGCTGCCGTCCCGAGTGGTGCAAGCTCTGGTGACACGGGTGTTGCGTACCTGAAGCAGATAGGGCTGCCGTCCCGAGTGGTGCAAGCTCTTGTGACACGGGTGCTGCGTACCTGAAGCAGAGAGGGCTGCTGTCCCGAAGGAGCAGAGAGAGCTGCTGTCCCGATGTAGCAGAGAGGGCTGCTGTCCGAAGTAGCAGAGAGGACTGTTGTCTCGATGTATGCTCTAATGTAGGCGCTAACATATGCAGAAGTAAAACGCAGATATTGTGCAGAAGAAAGCTGATGTAAGCCCTGCAGAAGGCGGCCTGGACCAACAGAGGAAAATGCTGATGTGAGCCCCTGCTGTAGGCGGCCAGATGGTACCTAATATGGCAATGAAGTTGTATATAAATGATGAGGTATAGGCGATGCTATATATATTGAAGGGGGGGTGTTGGTGGGTCACCATAAAGGTGTAGGACAGCAGCCAGGACAAAAATACCCCAAAAATAAAATATAAAATATCCAGAAAGTCCATTTTTAGGGATGGAAAAAGTGTTGTTTCTTCACACCACCCCATCGGAGCTGGCTTCACGGTGCAACCGTTGCTTTCCGCATCTGCTACTATGGCAACGGTGGCCCCACAAGTAGAATCCCCTCCTGCTTCTTCAGATTCCTCTCAATCTTCATTAACCTCCGACAGTGATCCTCAGTATTCCCCCTCTGAGGATGAGCTGTCATCCCCATTTCTTCCTCACCTCTTCGCCCACCTACTCGACAACATCCCACGCGCACCCCAGCAGCTTCCATCCCTTCTCTATACAGCATTTTCACCTGCCTCCTGCGTCCACATTCCGCACTATTAACTTCACCATTAATTTCATCGATCCATCCCCCTTCCAACTTCCTTAACTTCCCACTTCATTCACTCTAGTTGACCTCGCCACCATGGGCTTGACAGGTCTAGCCTCCATTTTGGCTTTGGCTAGCTTACATGGCCTTAGAATTTCTTTTAGTGTGGCTGTAAGATAAGGGAATAATACACAATGGTGATTGATGAACTGTGTAGAAAGAAAAAGGATTTTATTTATGTCTACAAAGACCCGATGGGTCTATGAGACCAACATGTGTTACAAAAAATAATGATCGTGCATCTATATAGGCTTGGTGATGGGGGGCGGCCATGACTAGACTAGGTAGGCGGGTGGTTGTAGTCGGTGCCACCATTTGTCGTGTAGACTCTGTCCATAAAGAACTACTAGAACTTGTTACATAGTGGCCTAACCTCCCACGGGGCATCTTGGCTCATTTTCGGGTCCGTTTGGGCCCTGCAATGTCAGATGGTGTCCAAGAGTAGAGTCTAGATCATAGTAACAAAAACCAGTTTTGTCCCCTACGAAACCTATGAAACTTTCCTATGCCGAAACATTTTGAAACAAGGGAAAAAACTCCATTTTTCCCAAACTTGATTTTTTAGGGAGGGGGAAATTGCAAAGGGTTTTTTTGGATCAAAATCAAAAGGAAAAGTAAAGATTTGAGAGATTTCACTTTCAATCACCAAAATCTTTCCCAATTGCTCATTTTGGTCTTCAATTTCCACTATTTGCACAGCCAATTGCTAAGAACTTTTGCAATTTCTCCACTACATGCCCAATTTCTTACTTTTTCCCAATTTTGACATTTTCTATGGCAATAGACTTATATCTATATAACAATTGTCATTGAAACAATGAAACCTCTCCGTTTCGCCCAGGAGAGACAAAACGTAACAAAATGACCCTTCAAAACGAGGTAACGAGGAAACAGGCAAAACGTTTGTTGTGACAGTGCTTTTTATTTTCCGGCTAATAGTCCACTCCTACCTATAAGCCTATCTGGCACCGTGCCCGACCTGCCTATATCATCTGTCCACTAAGGCCACTGTCTAATGCCTAAATTAGGCCTATGTATCAAGTTTCTCAACCATGGCTTCTCCTTGTAATGGAACATGAGCTAACTAAACCTATTACAAAATAGAGTGAAGGTGGACATTGGTATCTAACAGTCTGAAGTATCTAACCAACCATGAAGCTTCTACGAAAGAGGAGACAAAAGGCAGAGGAGCTAATAGGCAAGGGTGGGACGATTTTGAAACAGCCATACAAGTATGTCATGAGCAGGCAGCCATGGTCTCAACTGTATCAAGAAGGGGGAAGCGATATAGGCATGGAAGTATTGTAGGATGTAAACAAGAAAAGTGTAATTTAAGATTGAGGATCGATGAGGCCAGACTGTCAGAACTGATTTGTTGGATTCATGTGCAGAGGAGATGAAAAGGAAAAATAACTCCCAAAGAGTCGTGATTTAATTTAATTTTAAAAAAAATAACGATAAGAGAAAGGTAAGAAAATGAGTTTTTCAAATAGAGTAATACGTAATATGTTAGGTATCGAGGTTCAAACTCACATCTGGAAATGTAGTGCAATAGCCAATTGGCCAAGGGCTTGCAGAAAAAATGAGTAATTATTCAACTTAGTCGTTTATCAAAATAAATATTTTTAAAGATGATAAACAGGATGCTGTTGAAGCTGAAGAAACGTTAAGGTGTGATAAACCATAGGACTGATTGTTGAATAATAGCAGGATAAATAAAAGCATTCAATAAGGTTACACTCGGGCAGATAATATGTATCTACTATCAAACATGTTCATGAAGGTGTAGATGTGGCTGCGTTATATTTACATAGTGTAATGCATGGATGCGGAAGATAGGAATGATTGCATAATTGTACTTGTTCAGTGTAGATTATGATTTGGTTGTGCAGATTGAAGGAAATGAAGCAAACCTGAAGATTTCAGATTCTTTAATGAAAGTGGAAGGTTTTCTAGAGGAAGCCATCAATTCATCCTGTGAGGGAATGATGGTAAAGGCTCTTGATGAAGAGTCAACTTACACTCCCTCGAAGCGATCAGACTCATGGTTGAAGGTATATTTTTGTAGGAGAGTTCAAATCTCTAGAATGTCTCGTCACTTTTAATGTGAAATATCTTCATTCAGTTTCTTCAAAAACAACCATCAGTATCTTGTGCTCAATCTTTTCAAGAGGAAATGAGTGTAAATGCTGTCCCAGACATCTTCATTTCCAGGATGCTTCTGTTGTCTAAAGGGGTTTTCATTAGGGCATTGGCAAGACCTTCTAGATGCTGTCGTTCTTCATAAGCTATATAGGTTTGTATTAGTTCTCCAATTTGTTGTTGTTTGGGCGGCGTTCTTGGAGAGGATGTGCCTGCTAAATGCAAAATCATGTCCTTTCAGTTTTGTCTAGTGATAAGCATAGTTATTAGCTGCTACATGTCTTGTCATTATGGGTTCCCCCTAAGGGCGGATATGTATTCAGGGAGTCTAGAGGTCTAGACCAGTGCTTGAGTTGGCCAAGAGGGAACACCCAAGGCATGTAATAGGTGCCAAGTTGAAAGGCCCAAAGGCCCTCTAGACTCCCTAATTACGCATAAATACATGACCATAAATCGTTATCTCTGAATGTATGCTAATACCTAGGTCTCTACAGAAAAATGTAATGTATGTTTGAATCATATAGCAAAGCTGATGTGATTCTCAGGGAGAAGGTGAATGTGGTTCTTACTTCGCATTCAATTTTTTTGTGGCTTTTGATAAAGTTTGCCCGTGTTCATGTTGACAAAGGAGTTTGTTTTTGTATCAGGTCAAAAGAGACTACATTGAGGGGTTGCATGATACTTTGGACTTGGTTCCCATTGGCGCTTGGTATGGCAATGGACGAAAAGCTGGCTGGCAAGTGAAATTAAACCAGAAGCATGATCTCTTATGGCATTGCATGCTTGAATTGCTCATAAATGTTGAAAGCAACTCTAGACATTATGCAGATTTGAACTGAAGCAGCATGACTGTCGTTGCTAGCATGACTATAGTACATCTTCTTTGCATACAAATGACATGCCCATGGATTCCAAAACCTTTTGCAGGTACAGTCCTTTTTTACTTGCTTGTTATGACTCAGATCGCGAGGAGTTTCAGAGTGTTTGCCGAGTCATGTCTGGGTTTACAGATGCCTTCTACAAACAAGTACTTATCAAAACTCTTCTTCATAAGCAAAGAGATGAGGTGTTTATGTAGAAGACAATTTGCAGACAAACTGTGCAATATAAGATTATTTCTCATCACCATGATATGAATTTTGATGGTATCCTTTTTAACTTCTTAACCTCATAGAAAAAATCTATGCAATTTCGCAGATGAAGGAATTCTTCTATGGTGAACGTATGCTTCAGCGGAAGCCAACTTACTATCACACCTTGGAGGATCCAGACGTCTGGTTTTCTCCCGAACTTGTTTGGGAGATTCGTGGTGCAGGTGAGGGATCAGATAATGATTTGCAACCTAATAGAATTCTATTGCTGTGCTCCAATTCGTATTTGTATGTGCTCGGGTCCATTCATCTTTTTGTCTCTCATCACACTTTTTGTCCACACAAGCTTGTGGCTTCCTCATAAATGACTGGTACTCAAGGCCAACTAGCTGTATCATAGCAAGGGGGTCTTAGATATGTCATGCATATGCAGCACATGGGTGCACAACAAAGGTTTTTTTGAGCTTGGATAAGTGGCATGTACACAATGAGCAGGCGGGTTTTTACATGTGAAAAGCTAAACGGTATAGTAGGTTCCTTGGGTATATAGAATATCCACAGTTGTTGAGTATACGTGGGTATTTCTCAAGGGTCCAAGGGATTTTACACATGAAAAGCTATTCATATGTAGTCATAAGGGCAAAACTTTGAGGTTTTTTTCTTGTAGGAGGGTATAGAAACTCAACTCCACTCCTTGGGTCTGATGACTCAAGGTTCTAGAAACTCTGTCTAAGGTAAACTAATGTATCTCTTTGCATGAGGAGTACTCATAAAATTTTCAAGAAAGGGTTCCAGTGGATTGAGACAAGGTGCATGCCTGTATTAATTTTGCTTAATATGGAACAAGCCCAATGTCTGACACAACATAATTATTGCATGAATGGAAGACCTTACTGTGTCCCCAGTGCATCAAGCAGCAGTTGGACTGGTGCATCCCTCCCGAGGGATCTCTTTGAGGTTTCCACGGTTCATTAAGCAGCGTTGTGACAAGAAGCCTGAGAATGCAAGCTCACCTTCAGACATTGCCGATCTATTCCATCAGCAAAGCCGAAAACTCGATATACCAGCCCATGGCATTGTACATGAGCATGATAATAGCTCGCAATAGGAAGAACAAAATTCTTTTCTTTCTCCTATATCATAATTTTCTGACTTTTTTGAGTCATATAGTCCCTGTAAAAATGTAAATATCCAATGGCTTTGCTCTTTTTGTACTCCTGATGGCATGCGATGGTGCACATAGGTGCATAAGAATTTCTTAGAGTGTTAATGTAATTTTTGACCACCAGACCATGGCATTGTACATGGGCATGATAATAGCTCGCAATAAGAAGAACAAAAATCATTTGTTGCTTCTTGATCATAATTTTGTGACTTAAAATCATACATTCCCTGTGAAAATTCAGTTATAGGATGGTGTGAATATCAAATGGCTCTGCTCTTTTTGTACTTCTGTTTACATGCCATGGTGGAAACAGATGCACAAGAACTTCTTAGAGAATTAATGTAATTTTTTACCACCAGCCCATGGCATTGTACATGAGCATGATAATAGATCGCAATAGCAAGAACAAAATTCATTTTTTGCTCCTTGATCATTTTTTTTGTGACTTTGACTTCTATTTAAGTATGAAAAAATATACAAGAGGGAGATTTCAATCCAAACAACATGAAAATCTCAACCAATCCGGTACCTTGTTCTGCCAACAAGTATGAGTGGGAGTAAAAAAGATGCCATAATCCCACTCTCATTTTGGCTGCTCTTTCTCTCCGCAGCCATCGAACATCCTTGAAGTGGCTGGGGCCCGAAGCTCTCTCAAGAAAGTGTCCCTTGTGTTTGTGGAGCTCGAGAAGGAATGTGGAAGGTATCCGGGAGTGCATCCTCTCTTAATCCAAGTGAACCCCACATCAAAACCCCAATCTGCCTGCTGTGGAAAATCAGTGATCCAAAGTCCCACAGACTTGTGCCAATTAATGGTGGCTCCTGCTGCCAAAGAAAACACCTCCAAGGCTATCTGGAAGGCACAAGGATATGCGTGTGAGGCCTCCAAAACCATTGTGGTACCATCTGCTAACTCCGAGTCCAATAACTCTTCTTCTGCACGTAGAGGCAAACTGAAGCCCGAGACTCCTGGGGTAGCATCCTTGCTGCACCGAGCGGGAAATCTGAAAATGCTCACCATGTCCCCTGCATGCCAAAACTGTGCTATGGGCCTCCTTATACAAGCATGAGACCCCTCTGATCCAGTCTTGGGAAAACCCCATGTGTGCCATCGTGCCTTCCAAGAAGTCCCAATCCACTCTGTCATATGCTTCTTCAAAGTCCAACATGAGGATGGCAAGGGGTTGTTGGCTAGATTTAGCCCACTCCATAGCTTCCAAAATGAGAAGATTCTATCAAATATACTCCTTGGAGAAACCCATTTTGTGTGTCATGAATAACCCTTTGAAGAACAGGCTTGTAACCTCATACTCAATGCCTTAGCTAAGATTTATATGCAGATCCAAGTAAAGTGATGGACCTCCACTCCTTGATGTTGGGCTTATCCCCACCTTTTGGGATAAGGTGGATAAGACCATCGGTGAGAAAGGGGAGCATCATACCTATATGCCACATCGCTTGTAAAGAAATAGTGATCTCATCGCCAATATGGTCCCAAAACTGTATAAAAAAGGATGGGGAGAGACCATCATTCCCTGGGCATTTTCCTTTTGAAAGAGCCTACACTGTGATAATACTAGCTGGTCCTCTCCAAGGCCAAAGGAAGTCTTTGTCGAGGGTCAGGATCATCACATGACCTCCAAATCTCTTTGACCTCATGTGAAATCTCTGCATCCAAATAGAGAGAATCGGGGATACTGGCACAAGGGGATGCTGTTTGAGTCCTGAGCTCCCTAAGGCACAAAACAACCGGGCAATTATTTGAATTGTTGGTGCTGGGCATGATAGCAATAGTGCCTCCCTTATCCACATCCACATAAAACCTATCCAATTGTGTCAAGATACAACCATTCCCACTTGTGCAGTTATGCCAAGAGTAAGATAAAGAGTTAGGCTTCCTCTGGAAGTCATCCTCTGTCCAACAGTCCCTGTTATGGACGGAGGGCGTGAAATTTTTCCATGAGGCTCCCTCCAAGGGGTGTGTTCTACTCTGATGGCCACCCTTTTTGTCAGAGGGCTACTCAACCATTTTGAAATCCCCTCCAATCATCCAATGATCTGGATGGGGGAGGAGGTTTGTGATGGTGTCCAAAAAGGCCACCCTCTCACCTTAGGTGCATAAAATATTCAAGATGCCCAATTTCTGACAGTCATGCATGACCATAATCCATTGCGCCCTAACAGGTATAACACCATATCTAATAACATGAGGCATAAGTGACGATGCAACCGAAATGCATACACCCTCTTTGGTCCCATCTGCCTAGGATCATTAAGTGTAGCCAGAAAGAATTTTACCAGAAATGCATACACCCCCTTTGGTCCCATCTGCCGAAGACCAATAAGTGTAGCAAGAAAGGATCTTACCAGCTTTACCACATTGGTGCCTATCCAATTTGTGCTCTTGCAACAAGTGGACATCCATAGTTCCACTTGTAACAGCCAGATGGAGTTGGTGCTTCACGAGGTGCTTCCTTCCGAGGTCCTGCACATTCCATGAGACAATCCTCATGGTAAAGATGTGGTTTTGACCCGGGACCTAAGCAAATGCTTAGCTAGTGTCCGCGTCCCGTGTCTCATAATGTTGAAGGAGGGGGAAGTCACTCTATACAGTCTCTACATACATACGCAATACATGAGCACCTTGCAAGGCATTGTGATCAGATACATCATGTTGTATATCCTGCAAAGCCTCTTGAGAGGGCCACATGTCACATATACTGGTGTGCATCTTCATGATTCCCCATGCCATGTACACATCCTGCATCTTGTCCAACCCCAACAAGGATGACTCAACAAAGTCATTCTGGCTTGATGCATCATCCTTCTGCAAAATTGACTTTGCAGCAAACTGAGTCTTTCTGACCCAATACATCATCATTCTACAATACATTGTGTGTGGGTGATGCATGAACCCCTGTCCTAGCATTCTCACCACGAGGGCGGCCATGAGAGACGACTTGCCACTCCAGTCTCCTGCAGAGCACTGGCCGAGACAGAGCCTTAGGCTGTGTTGCCGGAGAGGCGTGTTTGTGCCGTCTCCTACAACCCCTAGCCCTAGGGAAATCTCTAGCAAAGTGTCCCTATTGGTGAAAAACCCGGCATTGGTTAGGCCTACTTGCAATCTCCATATGTTGCTTCAACAGACCATTAGGTCTCGGACACAGCACGAACTCCTCAAAAATATCATTGTCACGAGCAAGCACCATAACCCTGGAACAGCGTCTGGCCGAGGCAGTGACCACCTGGGTGGCAGAGGTCGGCAAGGCAGGGATAGGGGGCACCTGTAGGACCATCCCAAAAACTGACCCAGTGGCCTCCCACATCGGCCAATACGCATGTGGAAGAACTGGGAATCTGAGTGTAAGAGGAAAGCGGTTCTGCTCTTCTAGAACATGGTTGAAATAGTTTGTGTGTATGGTAGGAAAAACATCTTTCTCGGGCCCAATGGGAATGGGCTGCCCTTCAGCACCTCCGAGGGTGCTTCCTTAGCATCGAAGTCCACTTGGAAGAAGCCTCTCCCAGGCAACCTCACATCATTGAAGTGGAGTGTGAAGTCAAAGGGCAATGCTACAAGTACCCAATCATGGGACTGGAGATGGGATGGATGTGACCCGAAGATTTTGGCAATGAGGGTCGTTTTGATGTCTTTTTCAATCTCTGCAAAGAGGATTGCGAGCTCGGCTTATGTAAAATTAATGGTTCACCCACAGGCACGTGCGTTTGGGGGGGGATGGATTAGCCATGATGCTAATTTGAATTTTCCGATGCTGAGGCTGAATGGCAAAGGGAGGGGGAAGGCCCAATACCAAGGCCGGGCAGCAGCAAGAAGAGGCGGGCAGGGGGAAGAAGGTGCAGCAGAGGGGGGAATGGCGGGCAGCAAACAGGCGGGCAGAAGAGGAGGGGATGCAGGCAGAGTGGTGCAGGTGAAGGCGGGCAGAGGAGAGGGCACAGAAGAGGGCAAAGGCAAAACTCAACAGTCGGAGAGCTCAAAGGGTACCATTCCACCTTACTGCTTAATTTTGAGTAATGAATTTTGTGACTTTTTGAGTCATCCAGTCTCCGTAAAAACTCAGTTATATCATGGTGTGAACATCAAATGGCTCTGCTGTTTTTGTAGTTCTGTTTACATGCCATGGTGCACATAGATGCATAAAAATTTCTTGGAGTTCATGTAATTTTTGTGTGTTGACTGTTCTTTTTCAATTAAGAATTGGTGGCCATTGCTAACATCACATTGGTAAATTTATGCTCGATGGTGTAATGCCATGGTGCACATAGATGCATAAAAATTTCTTAGAGTTCATGTAATTTTTGTGTGTTGACTGTTGTTTTTAATTGGTGGCCATTGTTAACATCACATTGGTAAATCTCTTGCAAGAAGATTAGCAGGAAATGATGGTCATGGCTATGTTTTTCAAACATAGAATTAGCTGAGCATGAGGTGGCCACAGTATGTCTGCAATGGGTCACTAGCAAACATCTTTCTTAGGCTAAGAAGTCGAGACGGTGGATCACCACCCATGCATGGGTGGCAGTGGCACCGATTGAGACCCTGAAGGTTGAGGAGCAGTAAGAGTGTGCTCAGAACTGTGCTATGCGTCTTGAGCTGCACACTTTGATAAGCTCAATGCTTGTAGCTTCCTGCCACTAGCAACAGCAGGAAGTCACCAGTGAGCTGGGAGAACTCTGTAGGGGCAGACAGATTGGTTCACATGCTCCTTTGGCACTCTTAAATTCACTTTTGGACCAATCAATCTACAGTTGGATGCAGAGTTCTCTCTCTCTCTCTCTCTCTCTCTTTCTCTCTCGCTTTCTCTCTTTCTTTTTCTTAAAAGATCCTTCCATTAGTTACCAAAAAAACAGCCAAAACGTCCAAGTACATGACCAAGTCTCAATCATTGGAGACCAGAAAACGATAGGGGACAGAGATCCTTCCTTAGGTAACCAAAATTACCATTAGTTACCAAAAATACAGCTGAAACGGCTAATAAGTACATGACCATGGGAGACAAGGAAACGATAGGGGACACAGAAGGGTGCTTGCTTGCTGGCTGGCCACTCTTGGAGGAAGGCCATCTCATACAATGGGGGGGAGGGGGGAACAGGCAAATAGGTGGCCTATAAAGCCAAGTAACCTCGTTGTCTCTGGACCTAAGGAAAGGATTGCTGCTCCAAATCTGCAGAAAAGCCTCTCGGCACTTCTGCTTATGCTCAGAGCTGCCTCAAAGCTTCTCCCACTGGCCACACAGAGGGTGTGTATGATGTCCGTCCATATGCTCTTGATGGACTCAACCATTGGTGTGGTAGTGCCCTCTATGGCCTCGCTGCTGCAGCGAGCATGCGAAATGTGCCGTGCTTCTATACTGCTGATGATCTCCCATCTCTGAAACGGACCTATGAGCCGCCTCCGCAACTGGGGCTGCTGATAACGGCGTATTGTGATGAGAGAGGAGAAGGGCGAGGTCCTGTCCCATCTCCTCAAATGCTATGGCCGGTGTTGTCTCGGAAGCCCAGGCCACCGCCACCCAGGTGATGGTGCGGGCCGGTGCCTGGTGGATGGTGACAATGCAAAGGATTCGCAACCAAACCTGCTAGGCCTTGGGACAATCCCAAAGGCAATGACACTGTGACTCCAAAGGGTGTCCACATCTAGAACAGAGAGCAAGCTGACCTCCAACTACCAGCTAGGTGCCCACCTGTGAGCTATTTGCCGAAGGAAAAGAGTAGCCTTCTGTGGCTGGAAGATATTCCACAGGTGCTTCCAAAAATCACCGTGTGTCTACCAGTATGCTGCTGCCACTTGCATGCTATCAACCTCTAGCCATCTGAATCCTGTGGCCCAGACGGACTGTACTCATAGAAGGGGATGTTGGGGGTGTCCTCGGGGGTGAAGGGATCGTGCCACTGCTACTCACGAGGATCCCACTGTATATGCATGAGTGGCCGGCCCTCTCATAACCATTATCTCTAAGAACTCTGGCCACTTTGGCCGTAGGTGGGTTGACATGCCATTTGTGGTAATGAAACCCAATCTCTCTCACCCCAAGTAAAGTGCAGCTGCTGAGGTCCTCTGTCGAGGGGGGGGATCGTCTCAATCTGCCCGGTGGCCCAGTAGAGAAAGTCATGCAGGTGCCTCCATATCCACCATGGACTGCCATCGGGATATCATGTCTGGTAAAAACCCCTACCCACTCTGGGGGAGGCGGAACCTGGACTGGTGCAAGCCACTTGGGAGGGATGGAGTCATTGATGTCGAGGGTGAGTCTGTCTTTGCCTCTGATTCCAGGTAGGCTCCTCTCTTGAGCCTCTGGCGGGAGCTTCCTGAAGGTGAGCCACTCTCCAAGAGACTGCGCCAGTCCGTCGCTCAATGTGCCCCATGAGACTTGAGGACGGGAGCCAAGCATGTGGCCACTAGGAAGCGTAATTGAGGGGTTCCAAACCAGCGGTTGTCGAAGTCTTTCCTCGTCTAGGATTGGGGGAGACTAGTGAAGTGCAGAATGGATGTGGTCCCAGGCTCAAAAGAGGTTGCCGCGAATCGGTCCTTGAAGGCTGGGCTAAGGCCGTGGGTCCTCATCTCTGTGAAGATCCCCTCCCTCTCTCTTTCTCATCTTATCTTAACCCAAAAATCCTTTTGGACCCAGATGGGTGGAAGATGCAACAAACATTTCTTTGCTACTCACGGTCCATCTCATGCTAGAGATAGTGTTAGGCAGTTGCAGGATTCACATGGCATGCTTCATTCAGAACCTTTTATGGTTAGACAGATCGCCAGTGATTTCTATCGCCAGCTTCTTAGTGCTGAGCCTCACTGTGGCTTGAGACACAAGTCACAGAAGAAGGTTTGGATTGCACTAGCACATTTGATTACTGAGGAGATGTGTGCCGTTCTGGATGCCCCTTTTTCTATGCAGGAGTTCAGTCATGCTGTTCATGCCTTACCTCATGAGGATGGCCTCTCCCCTATTTTTTTCATTACTATTTGGGATTCCAGGAGATGTGGGACATAGGTTCTATGCCTTCTTCTCTCATCACTGAGGGACTTATCTATCTTATCCCTAACAGTGGGGTTAATACATTGATTGGCCAATAGAGACCTATCATCTTACTTGGGACTGCATACAAGATTCTTGCTAAGGCCCTGAACACTAGATTGTAGCCAATTTTGCAGGATGTCATTCATGATACTCAGAATGGATTCTTACATGGAAGAAGTATCTTTGATAACATTTTCTCGTTTTGGGAGGCCGTGGAATGGGCGAAAGCGACTAATCAGCCCTTAGCCATTCTGTTGTTGGATTTTGAGAAGGCCTATGATAGAGTGGATTGGGACTTCCTTGCGCCGGGTACTCTTAGCCATATGGGTTTCTCTGAGAGCTGGATCAAGGGAGTTTCACGCATGTATCCTGATGCCCACAGTAGTGTGCTCGCTTGCAGTGATAGAGAAGAACGGTTTCAGATCTTTCGCTCAGTACGGCAGGGTTGCTCTTTAGCCCCATTATTATATATCATAGTTGCAGAGGCCATGAGCATCTTCCTCCGCTCCACTGTTGGTATTTCTAGATTGAGGTTGCCTCTTCGTAGTCAAGAGGAGCTGGTTGACTCTGAGTTAGCTAATGACAGAGCCATGTTCTTGGAGGCCTCACACATATGCTTGTGTTCCTTCCGAGTAGCACTGGAAGAGTTTTGTTTGGCAGCAAGGGTGTCACATGCACCCCGCACTTGAATGACACGTAGACATATCTGAACAAGAAGGTGCAAGACCTAGAGTGGAAAACTGGTCCCATGTGAGCCCAATCCGAGACGAGTTAGCCAGGGTTCTACTCCATGCGTCCGAGGTAAGGTGTGCATTGTCATACATGCGTCCGAGGTTAGGTGTTCATTGTCCTGCACATGAAGCAATGCCAGTCCACGTTGTGATTTTCCCTCTGGAATGATGTCAGTGGTTTCGTGTATCTGGTATGATACTGGATGCCAGACCTCTGTGTAGGCATGTAGGATTTGCATGTAGAGATGGGGCCAGCCCAAAGGGCTACCCCAAGATCATTTATGTGGGCATGGGGGACATCAGGCCCTTTATAGCCTGTTGGTCAGGTGTGGGGCAGCCCACCCAGGCTGCCGAGCAGTTGCCAGGCCACTTTACTGAAGTGTGAAAACCTTTTTCAGCATTTTATTGCTATTTGTTCAAGTTGTGGGCATTAATTGATGCTACCCGACTACATGCTGCTGGCCGACTGGGTGCTTGAGGAGGTATAAAAGGCCTTGTTTTCACTCATTGCATCTCATATTTCACAAAGTGCTGCAACAACGCAAGGGCCCGTACAGCCAAGGGTGAAGGTTGAAAGTCAAGGGCAGCCAAAACAGGTCAAGTCAGTCTTTTATGTTCTTATTTGCATCATTCTAATAGAAGCAAATACACCATTCATGGTGGGGGCCTACAGAGGGTATTCGGGACCCAATGTGTCTTCTTCTCCCTCTCTTTCTCTCTCTATTTTCTGCACATGTGTTCTTAGTTTTGTGCGTTATTCTCGTCATGAACGATTGTTGATTTCGGAGCATTGAAGTTACTATCTACCACCCCGAAGCTTCGCATGTTACAGTGGTATTAGAGCCGACTTCAAGTGTAAGGATTCAGCAAGAAAAAGAAGAAAAGAAGCCCATAAATTTTTTGTCGCTCATGTAGCTGGTTTCCAGACTCCGGTGGACCAACTCTTTCGGAGTGATTCCTTTCCCTCGAAGGACGGTTGGTTTTCAGCCTCCGGAAGTCTCCCACACACATAGTGGATGGTTAGATTGCGCTCCGGAAAGGTAGTGAATTTTCCTGCTATGGCGAGCTACAATGACGAGAGAGAACAAGAACCTTGGGATGGAGGTGCACCAGGCACTCCATCTAGGGCATCAGGCATGAGTGTACCAGAGATGTTCCAAAAGATGATGCGAGCAATTGTAGAACAGGGTACCAAATTGGAAGAGCAGAATGCGCAGATACTGGCTGTCACCAACCTGGACATTTCCAAGTATGAAAGGGGTATGGTGGACTCCAAGATGTCTAAATATTTGGAAAGTACAAGCTTTGGGAATGGGGGATTATCTTTGAATACAAAGGACCACACTCCTAAAATTTAGGAGAGTTGCTATTTTTGGCCCTACTTCGATGAAAATTCTGTTCGCGTCATTACATCTGGAATTGAGCAGATACCAAGAGTTAGCAAAGTGCCTATAACAGAATGTCTACTAGGTGGGATATTTTTAGAGGTAAAGATTATGGGAGAACCCATCTCTTAGATTGGGACATGTGGCAAGAAAGTGGATTAAAGTGAGACAAGTGGCCTCACACTTGTCACTCTAGCTATTGTGTGGCTCTCCACTTGTCATTGTAGCCTTCTCTTGCCATTTTAGGTCAGGGGAGGCCCAAATCTATAAATTGGAGCCCTCTCTCTTCATTAAGAGAGGCTCTCTTGCTGCACACTAGCCTCTACCATCGTTACAGGCTGCCCTAATGATGGCTACTCTCTTTCTCTCTCGATTTCTAGCCATTGTACTTGTTGTACTTGCTGTACCAACCACTATACTGGTTGTACCAGTGCTTGTACTTGTTGTACCTGCTAGTACCAGCCATTGTACCAGTTGTACTTGCTATACCAGCCATTGTACCTATTGTACCAACATTTGTACTTGTTGTACCCACTGTACCAGCCAGTGTACTTGCTGTACCACATCTATTGCATGAAGACCCGTGGTTTTTGGGGAAGAATCAGTACCCACATGGAGGTATATGGATTATATTATTGGCTCGGCATTTCTACAGCCTATTTTCGGCTTGGTTGCCTCGTGTTGGGCTGTGTTATGGCATTTGTATATGGATAATCCGGCATCTCCTGTGGGGAGTGTAAGGCCCTCAAAGCTTGTACATGATATTATTCTCCTTGGGTAATAAAATACTCCAAGGGGGGAGTCGGCCCATTCTGGCCTCTATGTGGTGTCACATGTGCAAGATCCATTTTCAGCATTTGTGGATGTTTTGTCCAGCTTTTATGTTTTATGCAAAGTGATGATGGATATGTGTGAAGGTTGTGGCCATGTTTAAGTGTTTTAATATGCATTGATGGTATCAACAAGTGTGTCACTAGCCCTAGTCCCCCGGGCATCCGCGAGTCTCACTGGCTCTGGAAGAGTGCACCCGTTCACTAGCTCTTCTTCTTCCGTCTCCTCGTCCCTCTCCTTGCGTTTCTTAGATTGCGGATTCTCTACAAAGGGACCCTTTCGAAAGGTCACGACTGCAGCCGAGTTTGATGCTTGAGTTGCAGATGCGTGCAATGGAGATTCGACAACGTGAAGACGACGCCATGTGACACGTGAAACATGAACGATACCTTGCAGCTTTGGATGCAACACTGACACCAGCGGCTTACTAAAGTCATTTTCCTGAGAAAATTAACTTCAGTAAGTATAATGGTAAACTCGGCCCCACAACTCCTTTTTTTTTTCCGAGAAAAGATCCTTTCATTAGTTATAAAAAAAACCCACTGGGCTACAAAACCCCTCTCGTGCTCATAAGAAAGCAGAGCAGAGATCCAATCAAGGCAGCTAGGGAGACTCTCCCTAGGTGCAGAGAAGTACAAATAAAAGTACAAATAGCTGAGAGGCTATATCATACAATAGGAGGGGGGAAAATCCAAACAGGTGGCCTGAGCAGCGGAAGGCCACTGTAGACAAGCCAGATGCCAACTGCAAAGCCCCTGTGGGCAACCAGCCACCACTGGAAAGCCGAGATCCTGCGTGCCTGTCTGCTAGCCTAGAGCCTGGTCCAAAAATCCTCCAGGAACTCCTGTGAGAGTCCCTGAAGCCACCAGTGCTCCGATGCAACTGGAAAGACCGTCCTCCTCGCAGTCAAAATATGCCCTCCCAAACGAACAGTGTACTAGAAAAAGGTGATCTCTGTGGCCTCGGGGGACGCATAAGGATCATGCCACTCGTACTCAACAGGGTCCCACTGGAGCCGGGCCAAGGGGCGCTCTACTATGAGATACAGGATGAGGGCAGACTTCAGAGAGTGGAGGCGGAGTCGCCTTTGGTTGCAGAGTGCATCTTTCAGAGGATACGGGTAGTGGCCACTGCTTCTCGGAAGTGGCATATTGATCCAGACCCTGCAGATGTGGACTCTGATTGGCGCATATGGGCATCTACCATCCTCAGTACAAGCTCTGACAGCAATCAAGATCTCCAATTGTGTAAAGGCTCCCATCCACCGTGGGGCTGCTGGCTCGAAAGGCGTGAACTACTCCTCAGTGTGAGTGCCTCCTGAATGTCATCCCTCATAATCAGCCCCCCTCTGAAGTGACTCAGCCTCTCCACCTGGATCTCCTCCGGGAGACTGCAAAAGGCCTGCCAATCTCCAAAAGTGCGCGCTGGGCCTGCCGCCAATGGTCCCCAGGCTAGACGAGCATGTCATGTGCACAGTGTGTATCTACCGTGTGCTATAAGCATGCAAGACTAGTTTCGAGGCTTGGGGAAGCTTGGAACTAGGCAGGCTGATTGACGAGCTGAGTTAGGGAAATACTAACGGGCGGGCACCCAAGTATGGACGGGCGGGCGGCCAAATGTCGACGCCCGATGACCGGCCAAGAGCCTATAAAAGGGTGGCCAAGGTTAGTTATTGTATTATAGAGAGTCTCGCGAGTTTGTGAGAGCTCTATGGTCTTGGAGCCTGGATCTAGTGCAGACGTGCACCTGCTTTGTGCAGCCGAGGCCGGCAGCAATCTCGAGGCCCGCGAGGGCAGCTTTGTGGCGGTATGGGACGTCGCGAGGAGGAGATTGGTCAGTACGTCAACCTAGTTAGCTCAGCTCGTGGCTCGGTGGGGACAGCCAAGACTGTGGGCTCGCCCACGACTGTCATGGTTGTGAGGTGAGTCAGGCGTGCACCCCCTTTGTTGTTTGTTTGTCCGTTTGTTTGCAGGATTCGAGTTTCGAACCAAGATCGATCACGAGGGGATCCGTGGGGATTTGACAGAGGCCGAGAACCCAGCATATGACCCTGCTCTGTGCGTACCACGAGGCTCCAGATGAGCGGATGTCTGGCCCACTCCTCATCACAAGGGGAGGTCTCTGAGAAAGCCCCGGTCTCAGCAACTCCCAAGCTCGCAGAATACTCAAGGCAAATCTGTCCTCCCATCCTCTACTGAGGCTTGTCCTCCTCATCTCTGCTGGGGGAGCTCTAGCCTGCAGCCGTTGAAAAAGAAGCTCCTTCCAAGGCTCTTATTATGGGCTTGGGACAGCAGGCCTCTTATTCGCCTTCAGGGGGATCCAGGTGAGTGGTTTTGGCGAGATCCCTACTCGGCCCCTACCAGCCCAGGCATCCCCTTTTTTCAGTACACAGCGAGGCTGGGGCGGCGGATTCAGAGGCACAGGTTAGCGAGCAACCCGGCGGCGGCTGAGCATTGGCGGCGAGAGGGGCTCTCCCCTGCCTTTCTTAGGGACTTCTGGCAGCGCCTTTGGGCCACAGCGCATAGAGGACTGGCAGCGCCTTTGGGCCAGCTTCCGGCCCCGGAAGGTGACGCTTTTTCTCTGGCTCACAGCGCATAGAGGACTGGCTGTGGCGGCCTGGCTAGCTTTTGGCAGACACCCAGCGTCCTGCCCTCGGTGCGGCCATGCACAGGAGTCGCAGCGGCACTGCTTATGGGATTGCCCACAGGCACAGCAGGTCTGGCAGCGCGCTCTTAGGATGGTTTTTGCAGGCTCGCCAGGTGAGATGCTGGTGACGTGGGGTGCGGTGGCTTGGGCCACGGACAGCGGCCCGGCCCTTGGATATGAGGACGTCCCTGGCAGTGCGACCATCCAGGTCTCTGACAGGGCGATGGCGGTGGTTCCGACGCCAGACTTCTCTTCGGCAGTCCCTCAGGAGGGGGTCGGGCACAGATGGGAGATGATCAGCAGCATGACGGCTTGGCACATATGGAGAGCCCGATGCAGGGAGGCCATTGACGGCCAGGCGACTCCACCGGCGGAGGTCATACAAGCCCTCTGGGTGGACATCATTCACACCTTGAGAGGACACAGGGGGAAACTTCAGGGCGACTCGGATCGCATGAGAGGTCGCCGCAAGGCTTTCCTCCGCACTTGGCAGCCTGGCCCTTTCCTCATCGCGAGGGGCGAGGATGTCACTTGGCACTATAGGCCTCCAGTTTGGCTTTTCTCACCTCCCACATGTACTACTAGGTAGCCCCCCCCAGAGAGCGGCCAGCCACGGGGGTGGAGCTCAGGTGTTCACTGTGTTTTTTATCCCTCCTTGTGAGGTGAGCTTTGTAGCCTTATGGCGTTTTCTCATTAACTAATAGAAGGATCGTTTTTCCGGAAAAAAAAAAAAGGCTCATCGCCTGGAGGTAGCACCCGAACAATAAGCTTCCCCAACAAGGCTCTACTCTGATCAGCTGGATCTATAATGCCCAAGCCCCCCTGGGCTAGCGGAAGAGTAATAATTGCCCAAGCAACCTTAGCCCAAGCCGGCTGACCATCCCGCCCAGACCAAAGAAAGTTCCTGATCAGCCTCTGTACCTGGCTAATGCAAGAGCTCAAGAAAATCCAGCAAGACGTTGTTGGGATGGCAAGAAAACAAAACACCTCTATAGCAAGGTCTCCCAAAAGTGCTCAAGATACAAGATCAGCTCCACAAATCACAACACACAATCCTCCATGAACCATGAGGATTCAAAGACATGATCTCATGGGAGTTTACTAGGACACACCCGCCTGTAAAATCACTCCATACATCCAGAAAGCATCTGTCTTGGCATGGAATTATGACACATGTCTACCAATGCACTTGAAGACAAGAGCTACCTCTTCAGCAAATCAATACCTCAAATCATTAACTCCGAACATATCCCTTATAATTTGTATACATATGGAGATAGTGCCCACTACACGGAATTATACTAAAGCTGCCACAAACTGCAGCAAGATTGACGAGGAGGAGATGTTGCTGTGTGTTAACACTTCTCTATTTCTCTCCTGGCTTATATAAATTGACTTCTACCTCAGCATTTTGATGCAGAATTCCACTTTCAAAACCTTTACAGACACAAATCTTTTCCTTTGGGTACCATACACTCTCTCTAACCCTCAGATTACATCACCATGCAAAGATACCACACATAGCATAGCCAAACATCAAAGAAGAAAATTGACACGATTGACACAAGCCCCTCTCTGTCTTCTTCATATACAAAATTATTGTAGTGTCTCAACCATAAGACATGGGAAAAAATTCAGACAAGAAGAAACACCATGAAAAACTCAAAGAACTCCCACAGATAGATCCTAACCATAGCTCTTCAAAGACCCATCTTCAGTAGCTACTGTCAGAGAAGAAAACAAACCGGATCATGTATTTAACAGAGGAGCTGCACTGAGAACCTTGGAATATACCATGGTCAATCCTCTGGCATTCAACCCTCCCTTTTCTTGTTTCCATGAGCTGCGATTCACAAGCTGCTATTCGCATACTGCTATTCACATACTGCGCTGGCCATCGCTGCGCATTTCAAAAAAAAAAAAAACCCTGTGTACTCTAACTTACCTGTATGTATATGAAATCAAATCTGCAGCAGCTCCCCCGTATAGGCGTCCACTTCTTTCCTTTTTTGTGGCAGCCCGAACTGCGCTCGTTTCCCCAGTCGATGCCGCCTTCACTTTCTTTCTAGAATTTTGCTCCTCCCTATCTCCTTGTGATCACTATGTACCTTCTATTTTGGACTGCAGACCAGCATTTTTTTTTTTCTTTTAGTTGCCACATGAGCCTTTTTCACCATTCTGAATTAACCATGCATCACCATCCTTTTGCCTTTACATTGTGTTTGTGAGGGATTTGTTCTGCCCTTCACATACAACCCTCCTGGATTAAAAGGGAACAGTAAAATGCTGCAAAATCACTTAGTTGCACTGATTCTACTGCCCGGATGAACATCCTGCAGCCTGCTTTCAAACTACAACTGTGCTTTTTCCTCCGCAACTAGCTGCATCTCTTGGTCAACATCCACAAACTCTTTATTCTCCAACCTGCTCATGGCATTCCAAATTTGATTATCTCCCATGTATTTTTCAGCATCCTCCTGAGCACCAAATAGCTCACCATCATCCATACCTATATACTCTTCAAACAAATCATGGACACCTTCAGGGTGTCCTCCCACAGCAGATCCTCAACACTATCTACATCACACCTTCATCAGCTTATGCACACATATATACAATAAGTACAAAAGTTTTCCAAAATGCGCGTGACATAGTTTGCCACACCCCTAGTCTGCTTGATCATTCATGGTCAGCAGTAGAAAAGAGAAGTTGTAAGTCCATTGATGAAGTATTACTTTCTTCCCCATGATCAGAAAACACATCAGAATTTTCTTCATCTTTAACCACGGACATTAATCTTGTAAAGTATTTTTTCAACCTGTATCCATTCACACGCGATTTATGTGGAGTGCCATCTAAATCAGCAAGGAGATATGTACCATTTGGAAATCTGTTCATTACCATGAAAGGACCTTGCCATTTGATTTGAAACTTTTTTTGAAAAGTTTTATCAAGCTTACTATTATAACGAAGAACCATATCACCTTTTTTGATGTCTTTATCCTTCACTTTAGCATTTGCCTTTGCTTGATTAGTCTTCAATACCTGCTCATAGTGTTCAAGGGCAAGCACTCTATCTAATTGCACGCGTTGAAGATACAAAAGCCTTTCTTTGAACTCATCATAACCTTTCTCTTGAAGCTCACACATCAGCCTTAATGCCGGAATCTCTACTTCAATGGGAAGCAAGGCTTCTCTACCAAACACCAAGTGAAAAGGAGAGAAACTAGTACCTGACTTGATTGCAGTTCTATAAGCCCATAGAGCACAAGGTAGTTCTAAATCCCAAGTCTTCACATGATTCTTTGTCATCTTCGTAAGCATTCTAATGAGCTCTCCATTGAACCTTTCATTCATACCATTGCATTGAGGATAGTATGGAGTAGTGTACCTGCGATGTATATGAAGTTTCTCACATAGAAAGTTCACAAGCTCTCCTCTGAAACCTGGACCTTTGTCAGAAAGTAGCTCTAAAGGCATGCCAAATTTACAACAAATATCTTCATAAACAAATTTGGAAACATCTTTACTTGTAACATGTTTCACGCCTTTAGCTTCAGCCCATCTAGAAAGATAGTCAACAGCAGTGAGTATGTAACATTTACCTCTACCTGTCATGGGCAATGGGCCAATTGCATCAATACCCCACTTCTCAAAGACATCATAAGCCAAAATAGTGCCTCTAATTTCTGATTTTAGCACCCTACTTGCCATGCTTTGACATTCCTTACAAGACTTACACCAATGATGAACATCACGTTGTATACTTGGCCATACATACCCCTCCTGTAAAATCTTATGCAGGGTGATTTTTGAAGCAAAATGGCCGCCACAAGAACCTTCATGATTTTCCTCCAAGATCCTGTAAATTTCCTCTTTCCAAGGTACCCTCCTCATAACAAGATCAGCTCCCTTCATAAACAAAGCATCTCCAAGAAGCACATACCTTTTAGCACGTCGAATAAAGGCGTATTTCTTTGATGACTCCAAATTTGCTGGAAGCATACCTGTTTGAAGAAATTCCTCTTCCTTATCCAAGGTTTCCCTTCCCAAATAAAGAGGAGAATCAGCCTTAATCACATACAATTGCTCTATCATAGTTTGAGCTGCACCATGTGCTTCTTCATTCTGACTTCTGTCAATATGCCTCAAACTCCATGCTTCAAAACGCTTAAGCAAACTTTTCACTCGAAAACACAAAACTTTTAACCTCTGATTTTTACTCTGCCACACCCCAAGTACTTGCTTTACTACCAAAAGTGCATCACCTCTTATTCTTACACGGTGTATCCCAAGATGTAGGCAAAAGTGGAGACCTTTTTCCAAAGTAGCATACTCTGCTTCATTGTTGCTTTGTGCCATAATCTTCAAACCTCTCTTAGTTACCAAAATGCCTTTTGGATCATAGATTACAATCCCCCCTGAAGCTTCACTATGGCTTTTCCTGTAAGAACCATCAAAAAATAATGTAAAAGCATCATCTATGTCTGGGGCTTCTATGTGCCGCTTCTTCACGATATCCTCCTTGATGAGAAGAGGACTTTCTTTGTATGTAAGCAAATCAGCCAAAGTAGCCCTTGTGCTTTCCTCAACAAGAAAAGAAAACTGAAATTCCTGTAGCTCCACAATCCATTTCATAAGCCTCTTTGACAAGTTAGAACTATTCACCAATTGTGGCAATAGAGTGTAGCTTGTGAGAAAAGTGAATGGTTTTGGAAGAAGGTAATGCCTAAACCTTCTACAAGCATAAACCACACTCACCATAATAAGCTCCACTTCTGTATAGCTTCTTTCTGTCTCCATTTTCACCCTACTAGCACAATAAACCGGTCTCATATAGTGAGAATCTTTACCTTGCTGAAGTAGCATAGCTCCGATGGCATCCTCACCCACTGTTGGATTAACATAAAATTCTTTATCCCAATTAGGAGCTTGCATGGCTGAAAGGGAACCAAGAACTTCCTTGACGCTTTGAAACACCTCTTCACATTCACTTGTCCACTCTAGAGGATCCAACTTTGCCACTTGTTGTAGAGGATAAAGAATTTGAGAGGATAAAGGAATAAACCTTGACATATACTTCACCTTTTGTATAAATGTAGACAATTGTTTTGTGTCCTTGGGTGATGATAAGAGAACCAAAGCTTTGACTTTGTCAGGATCCGCTTCAATTCCATTTTCTGAAATCATATGACCCAAAAACTTCACTCTTGGTTGTGCAATATGACACTTCTTTGGATTCAATTGACCGCCACTTTCATCATATCTTCCAAATGCCAACTCAAGCTTTGAGCAATGATCTTTCCTGGAACTATAGACACAAAAATCATCAATAAGATCCTTCACAAACTTTCCAAGGAAAGGAAAGAATACCTTGTTGACACATCTTTGATACCAAGCACAACCATTCATGAGGCCAAAAGGGAGAACCCGATAACAAAAACATCCCCATGGAGTGATAAATGTGGTCTTCTTTTGATCCTCAAGAGATACAGAAAGCTGAAAATATCCTGAGAATCCATCACATACACTATATCTCTCATGCCCTGCAACTGTGTCCAATATGTCATCAATGAAAGGAAGAGGATATGGATCCCTCTTCATTGCTGCATTAAGGGGCTTATAATCTACACAAATCCTCCATTTACCATCTTTCTTTGGTGTAACAACCACAGGACTTACCCAATCTGTAATACTCACAGGATAGATGAAGTCGGCTTTAAGAAGCTTGTCCACCTCTTCTTTAAGAGCATCAAGTTGTACCTGCCCCATCCTTCTCAACTTTTGACGTATGGGCTGAGCCCCTTCCTTGAGTGGAATGTGAATATCCTCTCCCTTAAAACCTCTAATTTCCTCATAAGAAGTAATAAACAAATCAGGGAACTGTTCTAGCATATGTAAGTACTCATCTCTCTCACGACTAGTCAAATCTGCAGATAGCATGCTTTCGAGAAGCTCCTTCTTCACATGAGGTTGAACTTTGGGTTGCATCAGCCCTTCAATTTGCTCATAAGGACCAGAAGTGCCTTCATCATCCATAAAGTAGATAACTTTATGATTTATTTTCCCTTCTTCTTCAAGAAACAAGGAGGAGACATCCACATCACTTTCATAGCTAGAGTTTGATTCACTTTCTTCATCCCTTGAATCTTCTTCATCACTTGAGTATTCTTCATCGTTACCTTCATCAAATTCAGCATCCAAAGGTTGCTTACTTGCCATGTCAAAGCTCTTCTTATCACCCCTTTTGTTGTAGAGGGTTATGGTTCCATGTCCCCAATCTTGTATGGCTTTTGTTGCTTGTAACCATGGTCTTCCAAGTATAAGAGGAAAAGCACCAATACCTGCGGGCATTACATGGCAATTGACTAGTGTCCTAACATCAAAAACATCCACCTCCAAGTCCTTTATGATGCCCAAACACTTCACCCTTGCTTGGTTGGCTAGCTTGATGCGAAAACCTGATTTCTTCACAACATTGAGACCTAGCTTAGCCACACATGCTTGAGTAATAACACATACCTGAGCACCACCATCAATGTAAGCCTCTCCAATGCTTTGCTTCCTATGCCATGCATCCACAGTAGGGCATATGTCAGGTAATTCACTAAAAGAAAGAACTCTCACTGATCCCCTAGTAGGCTCTTTCTTCATAGGGTTGACAACCTGCTTCCATTGCTTTTTTAATCTTGGGCAAAGTTGCATGAGTTGACCAAAGGTAATATCCACCTTTCTACTCACCAAATCAGCTCTCAAATTATAATTTGATTGCCCTTCTCCCAATGGCAGGTCTCCCGTATCATAGTGCCGCCTAGGTCTCCTCTTCTTCTTTTCTTTGGTTGCACCCGCTTCACCCTGCTTTCCTTTCTTATGGCTGGGACCTGGATCACTAGCCTCTTGCTCTCTTGTAGCCCTCTTACCCATGGGCATAACCATTGCTTCCGAATCAGCCCTAACTTTCTCCAAACCAATCACATTTACCACTTTAGTCTTACCCTTCTCTTCAGCTGTCAAACCACTTGGTCCTGCTTCCCCTTTGATTTCAATACCATAGTCATGGGAACGTGAAGGAACCTGTGATGGAAGAGGAAACATATCACCACCCATTCTCTTTGGCTTATCACATTGAGGACTCTTATGACCAATTTCTCCACAATTGTAACATTGAGGAATCTCACCCCTTCCATATGTGCCTCTTCCTCTACCATTTGTTCCTGCTTCATAACTTCCATAACCCCGACCATAACCATAACCTTGACCTCTCCCACCTCCCATCATATGGACACTAAGATTCTTCATGAGACCAACCACTTCTTGCATATCCCTGTGAAGAACATCAGAAGCTCCCAAAGGGGCACCATATACTCCTTGAGAAACCTGCATACCATTCCCAATCATTGGCTCTTTTATAGGTACTTGTGGTAGATCCATAGCCCTCACTTCAACCTTAGGGTCCACTTTAATTCCAAGCTGATGTAAGCGTTGCATCTTCCACTCTTTATTTTTTGCCACTTCAACTGCTTCATCAAATGTCTTTGGTTGCTTTAATTCCACCTTCAAACGTAGACTAGCCTTCAAACTTCTAAGAAACCTGTTTTTCTTTAACATAATAGGAGGGTTTTCAGCACCCAAAGCCACACACCATCTCTCCCATAATTCGCAAAATTTCTTCACATAAGCATCCACGCTTTGCTCTTCACCTTGAACAAGACTTTGAATGGAATGCCATACCTTATCAGGGTCTTCTACCCTCCGAAAACGTTCCAAGAAAACCTGCCGTGCTCCATCATAAGTAACTACTTGAGGTGGCTGAGATGTTTGTACAAAAGCTTGATATTCCCTAAGCCAAGCTCTAGCTTCATCCTTAAGACAAAAAAAGAAGATTCTCAACACAACTGCAGGGTCCTGCCTATCAGCAAGTAAACATTGGAACTCCATGTCTTCAATAAACTTTTCAGCATTCTCATCTTCATGTCCATGAAACTCAGGAAAACTCGCAGCCATCTTTAACAAAACCAGTAAGCCCAAGGTCACTTGAAAGCGTTCCTCAGTGGGGGCACCAAAACACTGTTGGGATGGCAAGAAAACAAAACACCTCTATAGCAAGGTCTCCCAAAAGTGCTCAAGATACAAGATCAGCTCCACAAATCACAACACACAATCCTCCATGAACCATGAGGATTCAAAGACATGATCTCATGGGAGTTTACTAGGACACACCCGCCTGTAAAATCACTCCATACATCCAGAAAGCATCTGTCTTGGCATGGAATTATGACACATGTCTACCAATGCACTTGAAGACAAGAGCTACCTCTTCAGCAAATCAATACCTCAAATCATTAACTCCGAACATATCCCTTATAATTTGTATACATATGGAGATAGTGCCCACTACACGGAATTATACTAAAGCTGCCACAAACTGCAGCAAGATTGACGAGGAGGAGATGTTGCTGTGTGTTAACACTTCTCTATTTCTCTCCTGGCTTATATAAATTGACTTCTACCTCAGCATTTTGATGCAGAATTCCACTTTCAAAACCTTTACAGACACAAATCTTTTCCTTTGGGTACCATACACTCTCTCTAACCCTCAGATTACATCACCATGCAAAGATACCACACATAGCATAGCCAAACATCAAAGAAGAAAATTGACACGATTGACACAAGCCCCTCTCTGTCTTCTTCATATACAAAATTATTGTAGTGTCTCAACCATAAGACATGGGAAAAAATTCAGACAAGAAGAAACACCATGAAAAACTCAAAGAACTCCCACAGATAGATCCTAACCATAGCTCTTCAAAGACCCATCTTCAGTAGCTACTGTCAGAGAAGAAAACAAACCGGATCATGTATTTAACAGAGGAGCTGCACTGAGAACCTTGGAATATACCATGGTCAATCCTCTGGCATTCAACCCTCCCTTTTCTTGTTTCCATGAGCTGCGATTCACAAGCTGCTATTCGCATACTGCTATTCACATACTGCGCTGGCCATCGCTGCGCATTTCAAAAAAAAAAAAACCCTGTGTACTCTAACTTACCTGTATGTATATGAAATCAAATCTGCAGCAGCTCCCCCGTATAGGCGTCCACTTCTTTCCTTTTTTGTGGCAGCCCGAACTGCGCTCGTTTCCCCAGTCGATGCCGCCTTCACTTTCTTTCTAGAATTTTGCTCCTCCCTATCTCCTTGTGATCACTATGTACCTTCTATTTTGGACTGCAGACCAGCATTTTTTTTTTTCTTTTAGTTGCCACACGAGCCTTTTTCACCATTCTGAATTAACCATGCATCACCATCCTTTTGCCTTTACATTGTGTTTGTGAGGGATTTGTTCTGCCCTTCACATACAACCCTCCTGGATTAAAAGGGAACAGTAAAATGCTGCAAAATCACTTAGTTGCACTGATTCTACTGCCCGGATGAACATCCTGCAGCCTGCTTTCAAACTACAACTGTGCTTTTTCCTCCGCAACTAGCTGCATCTCTTGGTCAACATCCACAAACTCTTTATTCTCCAACCTGCTCATGGCATTCCAAATTTGATTATCTCCCATGTATTTTTCAGCATCCTCCTGAGCACCAAATAGCTCACCATCATCCATACCTATATACTCTTCAAACAAATCATGGACACCTTCAGGGTGTCCTCCCACAGCAGATCCTCAACACTATCTACATCACACCTTCATCAGCTTATGCACACATATATACAATAAGTACAAAAGTTTTCCAAAATGCGCGTGACAACGTGATATACCACATAGTCGCTAAAAGCACCTGATTTGTCACCACCACCCTCCCAACCAAGGATAGCCGAGCTGTACTCCAATATAAGAGCTTCTTCCGAATGCTCAGAAGAAGCGGGGCGATCTGCTGCTCAGGTGACAAATCAAGTCCAATCTGGCATCGCAGACACCGCACTGCTGTGCCAGGAGGAATCCATCTAAAACCCGGGTCTAGGCTACATGCCGGAGCGGGAGCGCTACTGATCCAAAAAGCCACTGTCTTGCGCCAATTGATCAATGCTCCCGAAGCCACACCAAAAACCTGTAGCGACTGCTCTGCCCTCTATAGATTGGCCTCCTGGCCATGCAGAAACAATCCCGTGTCATCAGCAAGCTCAGAATCGAGCAGGTCCTCTCCCCGGACTAGAAGCTGGAGTCCTCTCAAACCAACCTCCTCTGCTGTCAGATACATGCTCATAGCCTCTGCAAAGAAAAGAAAAAGGATTGGGGCGAGATGGCATCCCTGATGGACTGATCTGGTCAACTCAAAACTCGGCCCCCGTCCTCCTGCCATCAACACTTAGCTACGAGCTGTGGAATATAGAGCCGCCACTCCTCGAATCTAGTCTTGCTCAAAACCCAGGCAAAGCATAGTGCCCTCTAGAAAACCCCAATCGACTCTATCGTATGCCTTCTCAAAATCGAGAAGCATAACGACCAAGTCCTCACCGAGAAATCTACTGCGCTCCTTGACGAATCCTGTCTGGGTACGTGAATCAAATCCCCAAGGAAGGGTTGGATCCTCAAACTCAAGGCCTTTGCTAGGACCTTGTAGACAATATTGAGGATCATAATAGGCCTCCAATGCCGAATATCATCTGACACTCCCTCCCCCTTGGGGATAAGAAAGATCAAGCCCTTTGAAAAACTCTGTGGCATCACCCCAGTGTCAAAAACATACTAAAACCCTTGCGGAGGCTTGGCCCCAAAAGGTCCCAATAGCGCATAAAAAAGGCAGGCGTCAATCTGTCCTCCCCAGGGCAACTATGACGCGGAAGGACCCTCAAAGCCTCAACAAGCTCATCCTCTGAAAGGGGCTCACCCAAAACTGTGCGCATACGATCTGTGACCCTCCTCTGCACATGGGCCCACACAGTCTGTCTGCAACCATCACGTGCCTCCGCCGTGGGTGGCTGGCTCCGCTGAAAGCAGGTTTCTATAGAACTCAGTGGCAATAGCTCTAATCTCCCGGGGCTCAATGGCTAACGATCCGTCCTGCCTCCTAAGCTAGCGTACTCCTGCTCGAGCTTGGCCGGGTCCGTTGATTTCAAAAAACTCCCCAATCACTCTATCACCAAGCTGCGTCCACTAAGAGGCCTGGCGATGATAGTAGAACTCGTGTCGCTGCTCCTCTGCCTCTCTAACCTCCTGCCGTGCCTGGCTAAGTTGGGATGCCACCCACTCACATGTAGGCTGCTACTCCTGAAGACGCTGGAGCGAAGCAAGGCTACGTCTCAAGCGACGCTCCCGCTCTCGTCTCTCCCAACCGTGTCAAGGCTGTAGCGTGCAAAAAAGAGCTGAGCTCGATGACTCCCTGGGCACACTGGCCTGCTGCATCCAGGTCAAAGCTCTGGCTATTATGCCATATCCTCTCAATGTCCTCAAAAAGACGGGGGTCTATAAGTATCCTTTCTGGGATCCTCAACTGCAAGCTGGTCTCCCGTGTCCCCTCCTCAAGTGTCAAAATAACTGGCGCATGGTCTGAAAAAGAGGTGCCAGCAAGAATGCCAACGGAGCCACCACGCTCCCCGAACCTGTCGCCCACATCCCTGCCGGCGGCGATCCAACCGAGAAAAACCAAGACTGTCCTGAGAACGGGAGAAAGCCTCATGCTGCCATGCATCAGTGATCCGCAGTGTCATACAAAATCGCTCCCAAGCTGCAAGCTCCGTGCCGTGTATTGTAACATGACTGCCTCCCACCCTATCGGCCAGGTCCTCAAGCATGTTGAAGTCTCCCCCGACACACCAATGTGCGGCCTCGGGCAATGCATTTGTAACAAGGGTCCAGAACTCTGCTCTTGCACTAGCATGATTGGACGCATAGATATTGAGCACAGCAAAATGCTCATCGTGCATCCTCAGAATAACATACTGCGCTCTACCACGCACAATGACCCCGCGATCCACAATGGCCTGCCGCCGCCATACATCCGCAATGACCATACATACTCCTCCCTGCCTACCCAAGGGGCCAAAACCTTCAGACCAAAATGTGTCTCATCTACCAGGCATCACCGAACCATATCTCCGAATCCTACTCTCACTCAAATGGTGCTCTTGCATCATCAGAATATCAATATTGCCCCCAACCAGGCATCTCTGAAGCTCTTGCCTCAAACAACCACAATAGCGTACATAGTGTGCGCCGCCAAGGCCCTGTACATTCCATGAGATGATCCTCATGGATGACCTGGTGAGGTGGAGGCTGTCTCAGCCATACGGCGGGCCTTCGCAAGCGGCTTGGATGGAGAGTAATCCCCATCCGAGCGGCTACGAATGTGCCCACCCGGTGTGCTGCACGAGTCTCGGACCAGGCGCGAGTGGATGTGTCCCATAGCGAGTGCCTCCCGCTCGGAGAGAGAAACCTCATGTATGCATACATAGCTAGGGTTTCGCGCTAGGTCTACCACTATGCGAACCACCAAGTGTCGATTCCCGGAGGCATCCGCACTCCCGGTATCAAAGAAATGTGCCAACTTCCAGAGTCGGCCTATCACGTCTGTCATCTCCAAATCGCTCACATGGTGAGAAAACTCAACTGCGTGTGTCTGCAAAATACTAAGAGCGAGATCCAGAGTCCACTCCCGGTCGCTAGTGCCGCAAAGAGGGAAGGAGAAGGCCACCGCTGAATCAAGTGCCTCCTCCCCTCGGGCCAGAGGTATCACCACATGAACTCTGATGGGTGCTGGCTCACGGGGGCCCTCCGCTCCAAAAAGGCGTGTAAAGGAGTAGTCGAAAGCCTCCAAGCGCTGTCTAGTGTTGAGACTACTGAGCCGACTGCGGATAGAGGATGTACGTGAAGCACGAATCGGCATGGTAGGTCTCCTCTGCGGTGCACGAGCAAGGTCGGTGCTCAGTGCCCGCCAGATTGCAGGTGAGCGCCAGGGTACTGCCAGTGCCTCCCGGGGAGCTGAGGCGAGCGGAGGGGGAGGAGGGGGGGAGAAGGGGGTGGGGAAGGAGACGCTGAAAAAGCGGGAGCAGGAATGGGAGGAGGCGAGGGTGGAAGCGAGGCGGGGGGGTGGAGGAGAAGGGGGGGATGTTGGCATCTCTTGATCCTCAGTCTGCGCTGGGGTCTCCTCCTGGAGGGGAGCAAAGCTGTTCCTCACTGGAACCCAATGATGCTGAGGCTGTGTCTGCTACTGCGTCAGTCTCTGGGCATGCTGCTGTGGCTGTCTCCCTCTACAGCGCCCCTGTCCAGGCTGCCAAGCAGAGGTCCCTGTGGGCTGAGCAGGTGTCCTGGAGGCTGCTTGCCGAGCCGCATCTGTGAGCGGGCCATCAGGGGTCTTCTGCTCTGCGGTGAGGGTCGTGAGCAACATGACATTGATGTGGAGAAAGTCCTAAAGTTGTTGGAAAACAACGAGCTCTACGACAATGAGAAGAAGCTGGAATTTTATTTGTTCGAGGTTCATTACCTTGGATAGATAATTAGTGCAGAAGACATTCGACTTGATCCGGCCAAGGTGGCCGAGATTGTCAATTAGGAAGTACCACAAACTGCTTATGACATCAGATCCTTTGTGGGTATATGCTAGGCATACTCCACCCACATAGACAAGTTTTCTGACCTCTCGGCGGATCTCACCGAACTGCTAAAGGGTGTCAAAACTAAAAGGCAACAGATTTGAATGACTCCACGAGCGTTGGAGGCATTCAAGAGTCTCAAGGTGGCTTTGTCAGAAGCGCCTTGTCTAGCACTTGCCTCGTGGGACAAGTGATCACCGATGCGAGTAACATCGCAATTGGCGGTGTATTACAATAGAATGGCCATCCAGTAGCTTACATGTCTTGTAAGTTACTGCCCGCGGAAAAGAATTACTCGGTCTACGATCGGGAACTCCTTGCAGTTATTCAGGCCTTGAAACATTGAAAACATTTCCTTTATGGCCGTGACTTTGAAGTTCGCACTGACCATCAGGCATTATGCTGGATTCAGATAATCCCAAGTGCATAGTGGAGTGACCGACAGCACCGCTTGAGCCAGATATTCCAGCAATTTGGTGGTATAATTGAGTACCTTCCAGGAAAGGCCAATCCAGTGGTGGTCGATGCTTTGAACCGGAAGGGACAGGTGACTTTGATTCATACCACTAGACTCGACCTTGTTGGTATGGGACTAGACGACATGAAGCATACGTATCGGATTTCGAGGAATTCAATACACAGTGGGAACAGGCATTGGATGCCACAGGACCATTCCACTTTTTGATACGCGATGGTTGGCTTGTCTACAAAGACTGACTGCGTGTCATGAAGTCGTTCAGGGCAGCTCTCCTCCATGACGCCCATGACGCCATTACTGTTGGTCATCAGGGCATGAATTCGACTTTGGAGAAGTTAGAACGGCAATATTTTTGGCCAAAGATGAGGTGAGATGTATTTGCATATGTGCAACAATGTGATATTTGTCAAAAGGTGAAAGCTCCTCGTGGGAAGAAGATAGGGTTGTTACAGCCCTTACCAATCCCTGAGGGACCCTTCCAAGATATATCGATGGATTTTGTCATGAATTTGCCTCCCAGTCCAGGTAAGCTTAATACTCAGTGCTTGACTATAGTTGATAGATTTAGCAAATTTGTTATGCTTATTCCATGCAGGACCAATGTGACCGCCAAAGATATTGCCCATTTGCTCATTCGACATTGGTGCCCGATTGGCGGAATCATATAGTTGTTACGAGGCATGCCTCTAACAGTTCAAGGCGTACGAGGCGTTCGACGCGTACGACTGCTTGATCGAGGCGTCCAAAAAGTAATAATAATAATAAATTGCTGGTTTGAGTCTTTAGACGGGGGCTTTAAGGGCCCAAGGCAGCCCCTCTCACACACACTCTCTCCCTCATTCTCTCCCTCCCTCCCTTAAGCCTTTCTCAAGACCCAAAGTTCAAAGTTCAAACTTCAAACACAGTAGGATGATGATGATGTTTAAGGGCCCAAGGCAGCCCCTCTCACACACACTCTCTCTCCAAGACTTATCAGGCAAGACTTGATTCAGCTGGACACTAGGAGGACATGGATACAGCCGACACATGAGCTTGGTACGAAGATGGCTTTCTATAGAGATCATCTTCTCCAGCTCACGCAGGATGGGTTTGTGATTAGACCCAGCTACATGGATACTCATCTTTCTCATGGGGTACGGTGTGCTATTGGTCAGATGCGCACATCCTCACACCAGCTAGAGATTGAGACTGGCAGATTCAGAGGAGTACCAGCTGAGGCCAGGATTTGTCAGCTGTGCCATATGGAGCCAAAGACAGAGTTACATTACATATGTCACTGTCCAGTATATTATGAGATACGAGGCCGTTTTCACTACCTGTTTAGAGAGGGTTTCAGACCACTTTCTAGAGTCATGAGATACTAGGATCAGAGATGCCTCGGATTATACTTGCTGGAGCTTCGTAGACATAGAGAGGGTCTCTTGAGAGGGACGGGATCAGAGAGGGAGAGACACCTACAGAGGCAGATTACAGACTTCTTTCGACCAGAGATTGAGCAGTCAGGCCAGTAGGCATTGCAGCTAGCCCCAGAGTATAGCCGCACTAGAGGTACAATGATTGATCGGGCTATAGAGCTGGGGCGGTCCAAGCGCCCTAAGATGAGAGGCCCAACTCGACACCGGCAGAGACTACATCAGAGGATCAGGACCATACTAGCACGGCATGGGAGACGTCCAGTCAGAGTACTCACCATGGAGGACATTGAGGATATCCGCCATCGACCGATGAGAGACATCTTTGGATAGTGATGTGTATGATGCTTACCTTTGTTGCTGGAGTTTTCCTCCCAGATGTTATCCATTAGGAGCTCCTAGTACCGTACTTTTCCTCACAGTTATTTCAGTTTCAGTTAGTTGTTTTTAGCTTTTCTTACACAGACATTGTATCAGATCCACCAATTGTTGTAACCTTTTTGGTCTCATAGGTCATTTTGGCCTTTTGAAGACGTTAATATATCATTTCATTTCATTTCATTTCATTTCATTTTTCCCTCATTCTCTCCCTCCCTCCCTTAAGCCTTTCTCAAGACCCAAAGTTCAAAGTTCAAACTTCAAACACAGTAGGATGATGATGTTTTTATACCCACTTTTGGAGCTCTCTCTATACTCTACCGGTTCATTTCAGTTCATTTCATTTTACTTTGTACCCTTGAATCTTGATGATGTATCCAGATGATGAGAATGGACTATTTTGGTCTCATAGGTCATTTTGGCCTTTTGCAGACGTTTAATACAGCTTTCTTTCTCACACACACACTCTCTCTCCCTCTTTCATACACACCCTCTCTCTCCCTCCCTCAAGGCTCAATACATACACACTCTAGTCTCTCTCTCTCTCTCTCTCTCAACTTTCACTATACATATTATATCTATCTATATATCTATCTATCTATATATATATTTATGTATATATATAACAGACGCCTCTAACACGCCTCTAACACGCTTCTAACGTCTTTAAAAGATACGAGTCTTTCGAGGCACGTACCATACCCGCCTCGTACCAAACGCCTCTAACGCCTCTAATAACCTTGGGCGGGATCCCTAGGACCATAGTGTCAGACCGAGATGCCAAGTTTACCAGTCATTTTTGGAGGGCATTCTTTGATAACTTTGGTACTAAATTGAATTTTTCCAAAGCATTTCACCCACAAACTGATGGCCAGACAGAAATCTACAACCAATTGGCCTTTGATGTGCTAAAGTGTTATGTCCACACAATCAGCAAGGTAAGTGGGAATCGTATTTGCCTTTAGTTCAAGCTGTTTTGAATGATTCCTTTTCTTCAGCTATTGGCAAGACTCCATATGAAGCAACGTTTGAAAGAACATTCTAGTCGCTATTGACCAGAACCTCGTCTTCAGTACCTGAAGCGAACAGATTGACGGAGTCTTACCAAGAGATTTTGGAGACAATAAAAGACAGGTTGGCTAAATCACAGGAGGCCTACACTCGATAGGCCAACAAGGACCGAATGGGTATGAAGTTTTCGGAAGGTGATTGGGTTTATCTTTGGATCATGAAGCAAAGGTTGAAACAGGTGGGCAAGCGATGCCTTAAGTTGTCATTCAAGAGCTTCGGACCTTTTTCCATCCAAAGAAAGATTAACGAGGTTTCAATGAAGTTGAAGCTACCTCCGAGCTGGACTATGCACGGTGTGTTTCATGTCAGTTGGTTAAAACCGTATGCAGGTCCGATCCCTTCAGAATTGAAAGATGAAGTAGAACAAGATATCATTGATGAAGCTGAAGTGATGGTTCTAGAACAAATCCTTTTGCACCGCTTCAAGCATGACTCAAGACGAAGACAAAGACAGTTCCTCACAAAGTTTCAGGACCGAGGGCCCCACGAAGCAGTATGGCTTGACAAAGAGTTTTTCGACAACTATCCGGCTTTATTGACGGACTGTTTGGAGGCTATGCAGCTTCCATCAAGTTAAGCAGAAGGGGATGTCACGTGCATCCAGCACTGGGATGCCACGTAGACATATTTGAACAAGGTGTAGAACCTGGAGTCGAAAACTAGTCCCATGTGAGCCTAGTCTGAGACAAGTCAGCCAGGGTTCTACTCCATGTGTCCGAGGTAAGGTGTGCATCGTCCTGCACATGAAGCAGTGCCAATCCGCACTGTGAGTCTCATCTGGTATGATACTGGATGCCAGACCTCCGTGTAGGCATGTAGAGATGGGGCCAGCCCATAGGGCTACCCCAAGATCATTTATGTGGGCATGGGGGAGGTGTAGAACCACCCCCAAGGGGCCAGGAGGGCCTCGGTTTTGTGCCCACCAGCCATGTGATGGGCTGGAAGGGCTGTCGGCCAGTTTCTAGGGCCTCAGGACAGGCAACCGACAAGGCATCATGCCCTCTATAGCCTCTTAGCCAGGTGTGGGACAGCCCACCCAGGCTGCCGAGCAATCCATAGCCATGCGCAAGTGGCCAGGCCACTTTATTGAAGTGTAAAAACCTTTTTCAGCATTTTATTGCTATTTGTGAAAGTCATGAGCATTAATTAATGCTACCCGAGTACATGCTGCTGGCAGACTGGGTGCTTGAGAAGGGCCCGGACAGCCAAGGGAGAAGCTAACACAAGTGTGAAGGTTGAAGGTCAAGGGCAGCCAAAACAGGTCAAGTTAGTCTTTTATTTTTTGATTTGCATCATTCTAATAGAAGCAAATACACCATTCGTGGTGGGGGCCCTACAGAGGATATTCGGGACCCAATATTGCGTCCTCTTCTCCCTCTCTTTCTCTCTGTATTTTCTGCACATCTATTTTCAGTTTTGTGCGTTATTCTCGTCGTGAACGATTGCTGATTTCTGAGCATTGGAGTTACCGATCTACCCCGAAGCTTTCGCATGTTTGAAGGGGCACTCATTAACTGACACAAATCTGTTGGCTTTTGGATTAGTGACTCACCGAGAGTTGTTGGGGGTGAAGAGCTTGGGTTTACTTGGATCAATAGAAGATGCACTGCTAGATATTTGGGATGTCAGGTTGGGGTTGATATTTCTCCTGCACAGCAGTTTGCTACGGTACTTATGAGCATCCAGAAGAAGCTTCTTCATTGGAGCTGCAGGAGATTAGATTTATCCTCTAGAGCTTTGGTGGCTAATCAGGTATTGCTTGCCTCGGCTTGGTTTATTGCCTCTTGTTGGTGCTTCTCTCGTGCGTGCATTAGTCAATTGCGGAGATTGATCTACAATTTTCTTTGGTCGGGTTTGGACGGCACCACAAACACTCGTGCCAGGGTAGCTTGGCTCATAGTTATTCAGCCTAGACAAGAGGGGAGGCTGAATATTATTGATCCGGATGTTCAATGCAGGGCATTGCTCTGCAAACTTGTGGTCAGAGGTTTCCTACCAGGCACTGAGCCTTGGAAGGATTTTTTCTTGTCTCAGATTTCCAAATGTACACCTCGTGTTGGGAGAGATTGGATGCCCAACACGGTTTTGGTTCATAGAGGCTGATATCAGGACACTTTCTTCCCCTCTTATTGCAGCCATTGTCAGAGCATGGAGAAGCATGAGACCATTGTTGCGACAAATGCTTCCTAGGTATTTGGATGAGGTTGACCGACGACCTATTATGTGGAACGAGTTCATCAAGGATGAGGCCTGTGGGCCACTTGGTGCATCTCATTGCATGCAGTGGTCAGGATGGGAGAGATGTGCATACACAGTTCTTGCTTGGAAGACCTTTAAGAGTCTTCCAGTGCATCGGAGAGCTGCATCCATTCATCATCTTAGGGGCTCTCGCATATGTATTGATCAGATTGATGTAGCTATTCCGCATGAGTGGCTCTCTAGAACCTTTCATGGGGACTATCCTCTGAGTTGGTTGGTAGTCTTTTCGAGGATAGGCATACCTCTGCAAGTCATTGCTCTCCCACGCCAGGAGGCTACAGATTGCATCATCTATTCTATCTTGCCTGGAGGGAGATTGAGGATTTGTAGCATGGAGGGGATCACAAATACTAGGCTTAGTCCAGTGAGGATTGTTGATCCTTCTCCTCAGATAGTGACTCGGGGCTCTTATTGTTTGTGATTATATGGTGGCAGTCCTATCAGATATCTTTAGTGGCATCCAGGAGAGTGGGAGTGGATTGATGCCTTCGATCCATTGAAAAGCCTTCCCTTTTTGAGTTTCATGGTCCGGAATGCCAGGCTTCTCCTTACTCGACACATGCATAGAATTCCTACTCTCAGGTCTCTTTGGGAGAGCTATGGTATCTATCCAGTGATATAGCGCAGATATTGGCATAGGCTTTGGCATTCATACAAAAGGAGCCAGATCTCTCATTTTTTTGGTTATTTTTACATGGTGGTCTCCCCACCAATCAGTGGAGATCAGTTTTCGGTGTAGCCGCTACGTGCCTGAGATGTGTGGCTATACAACATTGTTTTCAGGGATGCAACACTAGCACTGCACATCATATTTGGGGTTCTATAGCCCAACTTATGGGCAAATTGTGTGGCCGCGCCATGTATGTGACTTGGGGAGCAGTTGCTTGGCTCTCCCAGGCTGGCCCGCTCCTTTTCTAGGAGGGCAGTTGTACAGACTCTATTATTTTCATTCATAGAGGTATTGCCCAGCATGGTTTATTGCAGGATGTCCCTCACTCTGATTATACACCCCCCAGACAGAGGATTGACACCAGTTGGGAGATTGTTGCCAGTATTACTACATTGCAGATCTAGAGAGCTAGATGCATGGAGGCTATTGAGGGTGTCCAGATTTTTGGGTCTCAGTGCATTAGTACTATATGGGGTGATATCATCCATACTCTCATGGCTCGTATTCAGGGGTCCTCTTGTTCCGCGCAAGCAAAGCACGTTGTATTTATGCAGGAGTGAGACCATGGCATTTTCTTTTCCTCTAGTCCCACAGGTCTCTCATGGCATCGATCATTGATGCATGGCAGCATGAGGCCTTCTCCCGCTCTCACGACAGTCTTAGTTTCTCTCGGTCGGATCACCGGCAGGGAGGGACTAATCTATCACGAATTGATCGCTTTTATGTGGGCGACAGGTTAGGGGAGCGAGGGGGCTCCGTTGGCATTCTTGCTGGCACCTCTTTTTCAGACCATGCGCCAGTTATTTTGACTCTTGAGGAGAGGGCACGGGAGACCAACTTGCAGTTGAGGATCCCAGAGAGGGTATATACAGATCCTAGTCTTGCTGAGGACATTGAGAGGATATGGCATGATAGTCAGAGCTCTGACCAAGATGCAGCAGGCCAGTGTGCCCAGGGACTCATCCAGCTCAGCTCTTTTTTGCACGCTGCAGCCTTGACACGGCTGGGAGAGGCCCGCGAGAGGGAGCGTCGGCTGAGACGTAGCCTTGCTTCGCTTTAGCGCCTTCAGGAGCAGCAGCCTACATGTGAGTGGGTGGCATCCCAACTGAGCCAGGCACGCCAGGAGGTTAGAGAGGCAAAGGAGCAGAGACATGAGTTTTACTATCGTTGCCAGGCCTCTCAGTGGACGCAGCTTGGTGATAGAGTGACTGGGAGTTTTTTGAGATTACTGGGCCCCGCCATGCTCGAGCAGGAGTCCGCCAGCTTGGGAGGTCGGACGGCTCGGTAGCTACTGAGCCAGAGGAGATCAGAGCCATAGCCACTGGGTTCTATAGAGACCTGCTCTTAGCGGAGCCAGCCACTGAGGCTCGGGATGCTTGCAGACAGACTGTGTGGGCCCATGTGCAGAGGAGGGTCACAGATCGTATGCATACAGTTCTGGGTGAGCCTCTCTCAGAGGTTGAGCTTGCTGAGGCCTTGAGGGTCCTTCCGCGCCATAGTTGCCCAAGGAAGGACGGATTGACGCCTGCCTTTTTTATGCGCTATTGGGACCTTTTGGGGCCAGGCCTCCGCAGGGGTTTTCAGTATGTTTTGGACACTGGGGTGATGCCACAGAGCTTTACAGAGGGCTTGATCTTTCTTATCCCCAAGGGGGAGGGAGTATCAGATGATATTCGGCATTGGAGGCCTATTACGATCCTCAATACTGTCTACAAGGTCTTGGCAAAGGCCTTGAGTTTGAGGATCCATCCCTTCCTAGGGGAGTTGATTCATGCTACCCAGACAGGATTCGTCAAGGAGCGCAGTATCCTTGACAACATTTTCACCTTCTGGGAGGCGATGGCCCGAGCTAGATTTCTTGGTGAGGACTTGGTCGTGATACTTCTCGATTTTGAGAAGGCATACGAAGTCGATTGGGGTTTCTTAGAGGGCACTATGCTTCGCCTGGGCTTTGAGCTAGGTTGGATTCGAGGGGTGGCGGCTCTATATTCCATAGCTCGTAGCCAGGTGTTGATTGCAGGAGGAAGGGGGCCGAGTTTTGAGTTGACCAGATCAGTCCGTCAGGGGTGTCCTCTCGGCCCGTTTCTTTTTCTCTTCTTTGCGGAGGCTATGAGCATGTATTTGATGGCAGAGAAGGTTGGTTTGAGAGGACTCCAGCTCCCAGTCGGGGGAGGACCTGCTCGATGCTGAGTTTGTTGATGACACGGGTTTATTTTTGCATGGCCAAGAGGCCAATCTTCAGCAGGCAGAGCAGTCGCTCCAGGTTTTTAGTGCAGCTTCGGGAGCATTGATCAATTGGCGCAAGACAGTGGCCTTTTGGATCAGTAGCGCTCCCACTCCGGCATGGAGCCCAGACCCGGGTTTTAGATGGATTCCTCCTGGCACAGCAGTGCGATATTTGGGATGCCAGATTGGACTAGATTTGTCACCTGAGCAGCAGATTGCCCCGCTTCTTCTGAGCATTCGGAAGAAGCTTTTGTATTGGAGTACAGCTCGGCTATCCTTGGCTGGGAGGGTGGTGGTGGCAAATCAGGTGCTTTTAGCGACCATGTGGTACATTACGTCTTGCTGGATCTTCTCGAGCTCTTGTATCAGCCAGGTACAGAGGCTAATCAGGAACTTTCTTTGGTCTGGGCGGGATGGTCAGCCAGCCAGGGCAAAGGTTGCTTGGGCAGTTATTACACTTCCGTTGGCCCAAGGAAGCTTGGGCATTATAGATGCAGTTGATCAAAGTAGAGCCTTATTGGGGAATCTTATTGTTCGGGGGCTGCTTCCAGGCGCTGATTCTTGGAAAGAGCTTCTTTTGCAGCGGCTGCAGGCTCGAGCTCCCCGAGCAGGGGGCACTTGGGCACCAGAGATACGATGGATCTTCACAGAGATGAGTAGGATAGGCCTTAGTAGAGGATGGGAGGACAGATTTGCCTTGAGCATCCTGAGAGCTTGGGAGCTGCTGAGACCGGGGCTCTCTCAGAGACCTCCTTCTTGTGATGAGGAGTGGGCCAGACAGCCGCTCATCTGGAGCCCAGCAGCTCGCACAGAGCAGGGTCATATGCTGGGTTCTCGGCCTCGTCTAGCCTGGGGACCATTGGCGGCAGGCCCAGCACGCAGTTTTGGAGACTGGCAGGCCTTCTGCAGTCTCCCAGAGGAGATCCAGGTGGAGAGGCTGGGTCACTTCAGAGGGGGGTTTATTATGAGGGATGACATTCAGGAGGCACTCACAGAGGAGTGGTTCACGCCTCTCGAGCCCGTGGCCCCACAGTGGATGGGAGTCTTTACTCAGTTGGAGATCCTGATTGCTGTCAGAGCTTGCACTGAGGATAGCAGATGCCTCTACTATGAAATCCAGGATGAGGGCAGACTTCAGAGAGTGGAGGTGGAGTCTCCTTTGGTTGCAGAGTGCATCTTTCAGAGGATACGGGTGGTGGCCGCCACTTCTCGAAAGTGGCATATTGACCCAGACCCTGCAAATGTGGACTCTGATTGGCGTATATGGGCATATGTAGCGCGCCCCTTGGCCCGGCTCCACCAGTGGGACCCTGGCGAGTACGAGTGGCATGATCCTTATGCATCCCTTGAGGCCACAGAGATCACCTTTTTCCAATATATTGTTCGGTTGGGGGGACATATTTTGACGGCAAGGAGGATGGTCTCTCCAGCTGCATCGGGGCACTGGCGGCTTCAGGGACTCTCACCGGAGTTCCTAGAGGACTTTTGGACCAGAGGCTCTGGGCTAGTCGACACGCACGCAGGATCTCGACTTTCCAGTGGGCTGGTCGCCCACAGGGGTTCTGCAGTTGGCACCTGGCTTGTCTACAACGGTCTTCCGGCGGCCTGCGTCCGATGCGGCCACCCTATGGAGACACAGAGACATTGCCTATGGGACTGCCCTCAGGAGCAGCAGATTTGGCTGTGGATGCTGCGCATTCTGGCCCCCCTTGCTCCAGAGGGGATGTATACGTGGGGTGCCGTTGCTTGGTCGACTTCGTCAGGGCCTGCTATGGGCTATGAGACGGAGCAGGACAGCCAGGCCATCAGATTCATTAGGGGCCAGCCTCGCCTTGTTCCTTCACCGGACTTCTCATCCGCCGGCTAGACACAGGAGAGGGATCTACGATGGGAGCTCCTCAGCAGCCTCACCACATGGTTCACCTGGAGGGCCTGGTGTTTCAGGGCCTTGGAGGGGAGATTGGAGCCACCAGCAGAGACTGTTCGGGGGATCTGGCAGGATTTCATCCACACCCTGCAAGGACAATACGACCGCATCCGGGGCGACTCGGATGAGGCGATCTTGCGGCGCCAGGCCTTTCACACCACTTGGCGTAGCGGCCCCTTCTATACCCTACACGTGGGGTCCCCCCATTGGCACTACAAGCGCGTTTCCCCCCTCCTATTGTATGATATAGCCTCTCAGTTCTTTGTACTGATTCTTGTATTTTTCAGCACCTAGGGAGAGTCTCCCTGGCTGCCTTGCTTTGTTCTCTGCTCTATTTTCTTATGAGCAGAGAGGATCTTTTGTATCCCTACGGGCGTTTTTATATAACTAATGAAAGGATCTTTTCTCAGGGGGGAAAAAAAAAAGGGCTCTCTCATGGCATCATGATGCTCCTCAGTGGTTGAAATCACCTTACATATTGGAGTGATTCTATTCTATTCCAGCTTATAGCCGTGATTGTTGTATGTTTTTCATACTTAATAGAAGTCTCTTTCCTGGAAAGAAAAAAAAAAGTAAGCTTGTCTTAGGACTGGTGAAGAGCAGAACAGATGTGGTCCTAGGCTCGGAAGGGGTTGGCGGCAGCGAATCGGTCCTCGAAGGCTGGGTAAGGCCACTGGTCCATGAAGATCACCTCTCTCTCTCTCTCTCTTTCTCATCTTACCTTAACCTGAAAAGTAAGCTTGTCCTAACGACAAGGAGGAGGGATGGGTGATACGGAAAATCATGCAATCTAAACCTCACCTAGCATGGACATAATACCATGCACGGATTATAGGAAGCAAGGGAAGCTAAAAGTAAATTAGCTTGATGTTGAGAGTAATTAACACTCACTTTCATTACTAATCATACTTCAATGAGAGGTTCAAGTACACATATACAGATCCAAGAGCATTCAATGCTCACATGTTTTACACTCCATGCCGTAACTAGGGTGACTAGCACACATTAGCACTCTTCACGTGATCCTCCCATAAAGGCTGAACAACCACACTTCAACCTCTAGGAAGCACAACCAAACCAATACAACTCATCATTGCAATTTTAACAACCAAATTATCAAAGACAACCTAGATAAGCTTGATACTCTGCCAGATTGGATACGTGCAAGTGAGGATTGATATTCTCATATTTGATCTGGCTAAGGGCTAAAGGGGATATTCTTGGGGCGCATCGCTTTCTGATTCTTGGGCTTGAATTGACATCCAAAGGAGTCTAAATGGGCTTGAAAGTGCAACTAGATTATAGGTAAGTTGTCGAATATGAAGTTGACCATAAGTGGTCGGCCACAGTCGATTTGATCTTGGGGATTTATATATAGACTTGTAACGCAACCACTCAATCATAATTCACTTATTGTAGTGTTCCAATTTTCAGCTAGCTCATATATGTACAGCCTTCACTATGAGAAGTAGCGTTGGTTGAACAATTCAAGTGCTCAGCATCCTTGTTTCCACATGGGATCGTGGCCTAGAAGGCCAGATAGTGTAAAGATCATTGTTCAATTATCTATCTTCAGTCTTTTGAGTCCTTGTATCCTGTGTGCGTTACTTTGTGCATACAATGTTAGATATCAATGCTTCACACTATTATTGTAATGTCCAAGTTTCAGCTAGCTCATAAATGTATGGCCTCCACTAAAAAAGTAGCCATGGTTGAACAATTCAAGTGATCAGCATCCTTGTATTCACATGGAAACATGGCCTGGAAGACCAGGTACTGTAGAGACGACTCAGGACTTGACACAGTGTCAAGTAGGTTACATGCTAGAGTAGATTGTGATCTTGATTTGTACGTGGGGTAGGAAGACCTTACTAGTGGATACCTTGTTGAAAGGTTGCCGGTTCCAAGATGAGCCTGAGTGGGTTGGGAGGTGGAGCGAATTCAACATTGCAGATGGTAGCACCGGCTATGATCGTGAGCAGTGGCATTAACTATGATCATGAACCGATGGGGTCTACTCATGACCACCCCACATCTCCAGATCTATATAGAGACACTACCAGTCACGCACAGTTTATTAGTTATCATTGTGAGCTCAATAGTGTGAGATTTGCCATTGAAGCTTCCTTCTTTGTACATGTGAGAGACTTGGCTATCTATTGTAATACATTAGCAATACAATATTGTTCTTTTATCTCCATTAATGTGCAATTTGAATTTAAAGTTCAATATGGCTTTCGTCTGCTCACTTTTCATTCATACGATCGAAGCTCCCTTCGCCGCACCACATTGGTGGAAGCAAAAGCCCTTTGGTATAATCATCTTTTCAATTGTAAGTTATGCTTAGTTTTGCCAGTGAAAGATCTGTGTTTGTGTATGTGCCATATATGTAAATTCTTTCATTTGGTTATATGAGTGTTTCCCATTATTTTTCCCCTTTGTTGTAGAGAATGCATGCCCCCAAGCTTGAACTGGATATATCTCTTCTTCTATGTGCATGGATTTGAGCTTCTCAAATGCAAGAGGCTCTGGTCGAAACCTTGTGGTAAGAGTAGTACTAGAGAAGGGAAATTTCAGTCTGAGTGCTTACTTTCCAGCTCTTTTAATGAAGCTACACCTATCTCCACTGGTGCTGTTTCATTGTCCTCCAAAGAGGTTCAGATGTCGTTTCCTCTGCATTCATCTTCTTGTTCAGAAAATGAATCTGTAGGTTCTGCACGCACTTAGGTCACATTAGCAGTCTCATGTTGTGTTACCAATATTGAACACAAGAGTAATGATACGTACAATACATCTACATTCCTTCACTTTTGTGGCGGTTGCCAGTGCACCATGGTCCGCTCAAGGTCAAGTAACTCAAATACCTTTAGAATGGTGAAGAGTTTGTGCTTTCAAAGTCGGTAACTGTTGATGATGTCAAGTCTTCTCTCTATACCGAATTGTCACCATTTCTTTTAATCTGTCCTAGGGCAAGAAGCAAAGCAATCCTGTTCGTTGCTCAAGTCTAGTACCATTTAAGAAAATGCGTATGGTTTAACACAATTCACACTATCATGTAATAGAGATTGAGGCACCTTCATCAACAATGCTTTTCCTCTAGCACGATACTGCCTTAGGAAAGGGAATTATTGAATGACTTCGTTGGCAAGGGGGGGGGGATATGGTTGAAGGATGTTAGGGTTGCTGGGGATCCCACGAGCTCATTAAGAACAAGACCAAATAGTTAACAACCTAGTGCAATTGTTTACAACTTTAGCTGTGTACTTGTATACTCTTCAAGGGGCTATCCATACAACCTCCTCACAAACAGTAAAGTTCTTACATTCAACTAGCTAACAAGCATTTTAGCATCAGTCTACTCTCATGTAGACCCAAATCCTTTGACTATTAGTTAAAGCATCTTTCAACACATTTATCTAAACCGACATTGATTCATTTGAATCTAATTGTACGAAGGAAGCTAATTTAGTCACCTCAAAACTCACTCTAAGAAGTTACTCTTACTATTCTTTCAAAAAAGTATTGATAAGTGATACATGCTAGTGCTTTATACATATAGAAGGATTTTTGTATTGTATTTATAGTATGCTTAAATAGTTATTTAATGAGGTTTGTAATCAAAATTTGAAAAGCTTGGAAAAAAATTATTAACCTTAATTGGTACTTCATATTTATTATCTTTTCTTGAGAGTATTTTGATAGAAGAAATTGCTTTCAACAATGGGCAATCAAACTTGTGAAGATCGTCGTTTCGACTCAAGTGCCACATCAGCATGTGCAAATGTGTGTATAGGATGCAAATGTATGTTTTTTTGGGTACAATTCTTGATATGTTTTTGGGTTTTTTTGTCTTTTATCATTCTCCATAAAGATAGTGACTGTCTACTTGAGCAAGGAGGGTTACATTGCATATGTATATATGACTTAGGGTTCGATGCCTATCGTGCACATGCTCAACAAGCGAGGGCAGAGAATCCCTTGTCCATCCACAATGAAAGCTTGGACGCCACCATGGTCACAGCGTGGCTGGTGCCATTTGAACTATAGCCTTCCATTTGGCAAGTTGATCTTGCGGCGTAGCACACATAGGTGTCGTGGGGTCATGGTGATCCTTTTGAGCCTTGGGGTTTCTTAACGATGTTATAAGAGTGTGCATGGTTTTCTTTGGGGTGCGGCACTATCAGTGGCTCTTTTTCAATGGAAACAAGGATGCGTAGGGCCACTGCACATAGGGAAGGTGTGTCCTCTTGTTACTCAAGGATCTATGGACTCTCTTGAGTTTTTTGAAAGTGTGTCAGCACACGAGTCAAAGTGAAAGCCATTGCTCTCCCTTCTTGCTTAAGCTTTGGAGTTGGCATCAGAGGCATGGTTTTAGGTCTCCACACCCACTTGGATTTGACGTTTGAGAGTGCGTTTATGAGGGTTTGGGGCATGGGTTTCTTTGATCTCAGCACCTAGATACGAGGGTTTCTTTCATAGAATCCTTGTGCTTCTAGCAGTTTGGTCAAGATCTGATGAGATCTCGATTACGTAGAATCCGTTGCATGGATCTTTTTGGCTTATGGGTTTATGCGGAAGGTGAGGTTTTTGGGACCTAGATAGATGCATTTCGTTCACTTGTAGAAGCACTAAAACAGTCCGAGCGGTTGTATTTGACTCATTGGCAATAATGTCTCATCCCATGGGTTGAGTCTTTCCTATTTTTAGGTTTATCTTCAAGGATTGGTTATACCCTTGCATGTGTTAACATTGTGAGGTGACAAGCAACAATCAATCATTGTCTCTATAGTTAACCTCTGTCAGACTCCAAACCACAATCATGACAAACCTAGTTTGAACAACATACACTCTCAAAGAAACTTCCACAATAATCCTTCCATTCCAAGAAGTCGATATGGTAATCTTGCTAGATATTGGGTTAGCGCACATCCAACTGACAAGCAAAGCCACTAACACACTTTAATGGAAAGCAAACCCACTGCACTAAGCCTCACATATGAGTTCCTAGAAAAATCCCAACACCACAAACATAACCATCACAAGGAAAAACTTTAATAATATGTGACAAAAAATACCTAGTTTTATACAAAAACCACTACGGGATTTGTCAACAGTCTTGATACATGGTTATGTTTTTTTTTTTAAAGGAACTTGGTATCCACATAAAGTCAATTACAATCCATAACTTCTCTTGCACTATCTCATCATCAACTACCCATTCTAGTAGATCCCAAGAAATTTACAGATTACTCAATCCTGCTAGTAGTTGGAGTAAGATGAACCATTAATAGTTTGTGTAAAAAAAACATGGAATATCTAGTGGAAAACCCTTTATTGAGATATGTTGTATCCATGGCTCTAATACAAGGGATAGGATCATGATATAAATGTTTTGATCACTTCCACACACCCATGCAGTATATGAGATTTCAGTGGTTAAAAGTTTATAAAATAAGTAGGATGTGACTCTAGCTTGTGTAAAATTGCCTTTATCCTCTTACTTCCACATTGATGACACATGCATAGCACAATAACTCAAATCTAATACATCCACACACACCTTGAACATCAACAAGTGTCAAACCCCACACTCTCAAAATCGGCCTTAGCTTTGCTTGCCAATTACCAAAGTAGGGGAGAAGATGTACCTCTAGATTAGCAAAATGAAACTAGCAAACATATCCATAGAAATCAAGAAAAAAACTTTTCTTTTCAATAATTCATTATACTATTTTTATAGTAATTTTTATCCTAATTAAACTTTACCTAGTAAATAGAAAGAGTTGCTTTGACAAGAATACATACTCTTGGTGGAGTATGGAAAACATATATTTTGAGCTCCTTTTATCATTTACTTTTTGCATAATTCTTCTTCATAATCACAAGTTGCCCACTTTTTTCCTAAGCTAAAGAATAATTTAAAAACCCTAAAACTTGTATAATTTTCTTGTTTTTATTCAAAGAGTTGATAGATAGGTATGTTTAGAGAATAAGTATATTAGATTTTCATCTAATTTTATTGTATTTGCTTAATCTTTAGCCATTTAACATAAGTTTTTACTAATCATAATTAAAAGTAAGTTAAGTAAATTTGAGCATTAAACTATGCAAAATTGGTCTCAATTGACCAATAATTAATTTCTCATCATTTAAGCTAGTGCATTATCTAAAGTGCTCATCTTGTGGAATTTAAGCTAGTGCATTATCTAAAGTACTCATCTTGTGGAATTTAGGTTTCAGCTTGCATCAGTTAGATTAAATTAGATGCGAATTGTTGGATATTAAGAGGGATTAGAGCTCAACTTAAAATTTAATGGTTCTTGCTAGTTTGGAGCATGGATTAATCTTGATTATTCTTTGGTAATTTTAATTTAAATCCAAACCCTTTGCTATGAGCTTGCCTTGTACTTATCCAATTTACCAATCAAAACTTATACTTGGCCTTCTAAATGCACTTGGTACTAATAACTTTATGTTTTATAGAATCCCAAGTTTGGTTTCTCATAATTGAGTCATACTCTAACTACATGGCCCCCCTCCAATTTGGATTTGTTAATGCTTCCTCCAAGCTAGATATATTTTCATTATTGCCATCAAGTCCATATTGATAATGTGGGAGGAGAGGTCTTCTGCTCCTCTTTTCTTGGATCTGCGAATAATTGTTGGATCTTCTATGATTATTGGTGGTGATTTTCCATCCAAGAGCTACTTCACCCATGATATATCCCCTTTTATGGTGTTGTAGGATTTTCTTCTACATCATCTGATGAAACGACCTCTTGTGGAGTTGGTACTTTCCCTATAGTGGTTGTGTTGTCTGTTGGGCTACTTCTTCATTAAAGGATAGATGGAACCTTTTTCTCCACCTCATAAGGTTGTTCCTTGAACACCACATTACAACTAATAATTATCTTCTTTGTCTCTGGGTCATATCATCAGTAGTTCTTTAACTCCATATTATACCCCAAGAAGATACAATGCTCTTGGAATCCCATTTGGTTTTGGATGAGTTTAGAACATACACAAAATGGTCACAACCAAATGTCCTAAAATATACAACTCATGGTTTCTTAACAGAAAAAGCTTCTTGAGGTGTCATGCCCTTCACTACCTTTGTGTAACTCTTGTTAAAGATATTCGCTTCCTTAGTCTAGAAATAATTTTATATCCCTTTTCCTTTGAGCATACTCCACGCCATCTCCATAATTTTACGTTTCTTTTGCTTTGCAACACCATTTCATTTTGCAAAGTATAAGAAATTGTCAAAACTCTCTTGATCACATGCTCCTTATAGTAGAGGCATTGAATTTACCTTATGTAAATTCACCTCCTCAATTTCTATGAAACTTCTTCAAGCCCTTTCCTGTCACATCTAGAATTCTACATGGTTTTCACGTCTAGAATTCTACCTAGTTTTTCACATGTAAAATTTTCATGATTTTTGGTATGAGATGCTGTAATGGCTCAATGTTTCATTGGGAAGTCTTTTACATGATATCTTGTCATTCTACCAACTTTTATGCACGTGATTATTTTGAGATATACAAGGTAGCCCATGACACATGTTTGCCCATATCTATAGCTAAGAACCATCCCATGGCTCGATTTAACATGTAAGTTATCTTATGTGTTAATGTAAGCATCTCTGTAATCAATTTAAATCGTAGAGGCAAGTGAAAAGGTTGTGATGATTGGCTATTTTATGTTCCTTACCAGACCCCTTTGACCCAAAAATGGTCCCATTTCTTCCTCAGTCACACCGAAGTAATTTCTATTGCACCCTCTAATGGCAACATGAAGACTTTCAAAACATAAAGAGGGTCTATGATCCTCTAATGGCAACATGAAGACTTTCAAAACATAAAGAGAGTCTATCACTTGCACACCATTGTTGGTCTGAACCATAGTTGTCAGAGCACGTACGAAGGTAGGAAACGAAATGAAGGTACCAAAAAATGGTACTGATAATGGGACTTTTTATTTCAAAAAAATACATTTGATAGAGGTACAGTCCACTTAAAAAAAACACTTGAAAAATAGATATTTGTACACATTTAAAGATGCAAAGTCAAGAGAAGGTGGCGAGGTAGAAAGTCTCCATTTCCCAAATGGCCATTAAAAATAGTAAAGCACAACAGGTAGAAAAAAATGGGCATAAGAAAGTCACCAAAAAACGGCCATTAAAAAAAATAATCTTGCATTAGTTTCACTTGCAGAAACGTACCATATTTTATGTACCTCATGGAGGAGCGGGACGAGTTTCATAGAAAACTATGGTCTAAATTGTACCATTATTTAGCATCTATTCAGTTGGGCTATGAAACAGACACCAATTTGTAATAGGCCCACCTTTTCTAGCTAGCTTGTTGTGGAATTAGTATTCACATCCAACTATATCGATAATTTCTCAAATTCCACCATGTTGGTGATAGGGAATAGTGATACACAGAGCACAGGAAGACAAGAAAATAAGGAGCAAAGATACAGAAATTGTGAATGAATGAAACAATAAATAAAATTACACAATAGGAAGAATAACAATCACGAAAGAAACAATGGTAAATTATGTTGAAAATACAAGTGAATAGGGTGTGTGCGGGAAGAAGCCCTTGGTTAGAGGCTGTAAAAAAGGAGATGTAATTGTGAAAGAACCTGTGAAAAGGTGAGAAGAATCTACTGGGAGAGAATAAAGGGTAGCATGAGAGAATAAAGGCTGTAAAAGAGGAGATGTAATTGTGAAAGAACTTGTGAAAAGGTGAGAAGAATCTACTGGGAGAGAATAAAGGGTAGCATGAGAGAATTTAGGAGTGTGGAGTTATTCTGGGAGATATTCAGGGAAAAGAGAAGAGGTGGAGAGAATCAGGCAAGAGGTGGAGATATTCTGGAAGTGAATCATGGAGAAATCAATGGGATTTGATGCTTGATGTAAACTCTATAAATTGAGGCATAGTCCTAATGAGAATTTGCTGGTTTTTGAGTATCCATGCTTACATTAATCTATTTGCTAATTATTCACTAATTACGTCTTAATTATTTACTAATTATCTATTAATTATATCTTAATTATTTGTTAATCACTTTGTTAATAATGTTGATTCGAGTGTTTGATCCACCATAGCTCATCATTATATTCAAATTTCAACATGGTATCAGAGCCATGCCTAGAATCAATTAGGTTTATGAGTCTATTATCTAATTAATTAAGATTAGTAGATAATTAGTAAATAATCAAAATTTTAGTTAGTTTTCACTTCACCCCTTCACCCCCAACCAATGGAGGACTCCATTCACAATGCACACTCACAATTAGGGCAAGCCCTTTTAACACAAGCTAACCAACTCACTTGACTTCAAGCCTATCAAGACGGCGCAGCAAACCGCCAGCGAAGGAAGCCGAAATCGTCATTTTATCAGGCGTCGTTTTTTTGAAGCAGATTGGAGATTTCTTCTTGCTCAAATCAAATGTCTCTAATTTCTCCTAGCTTAAGGTATATTCGAGCATGCTCTACAAGCTGGTGATGAAGACAGAATTCAATTTCATCAAGTCTACAGTGAGATCCAAGCTCTTCATCAAATCTGCAGGTGACTTTAGTAAAACAGAGATTAAGCTTTCAATATTTGGTCAAATCTTGTGTTTCTTGGCTTAATCCTCTACTAGACTCATTGCTATTGATGTCTTTGAAAGCATTTGAGCTCAGTTGAAGTGTAAAGCACTAGATCTGGGCTCCCCGCATACTCTGTTTTCTGTACACAAAACAGAGCATTAATTTATTAATTAATAATTAATCAATATTAATCACTGTATTTTAGTGCAATTGAGGGTTCAAATTAACCATTAGGTATCTGATACAGATTCCTATAGCTTCAGATTGCAAATCGGAGTTGGTTTGATACTCCAACCGTCTCGTACAAATTGGTTATCCTTGATTTAGTGTAATTTCTGGTGATTTTATGCTGATAAATTTATTGTAATCATCTATTAAACGCCAAATTGAGTTATAAAAGGATAGACACTGTCCTTGAATCTTGAAATTGGATCAAGAGGTAAGACCCCCTTCACATCACCATGAGTTCAGCACAGGAAATAGCCAAATTTAATGGAGAACAGTTTTATACATGGCAGACAAAAACCATGTATTTGCTGATGAGAAAAAATCTGTGGGGATTAGTTGAAAAAGAGATGAATGCCCAGAGAGAGGAAAAAATGAGTGGAAGAGAAGGAATGAAAAAGCATTGGGACTTATTGCACTCAGTTTAAATGATGAAATCATTCATCACATCACAGGGATACAATGGGTAAAAGATGCATGGGATGAACTCAATAAATTATTTGATACACAAGAAAAAAATTCAAAGATAAATCTGTTAATGCAATTCTACAAATTGGACATGAAAGAAAGTGAACCTTTAATCACACACTTGAACAAATATAAAAGCATTAAGCAACAGCTGGCAGCTATTGGCAAAAAGGTAGAAGATGATGAAGCATTAGCTGTACTTCTGAAGAGTGTGGACAAAGGAGATTATGAAAACATTGTAGAAACACTAAAGAATGTACCTGAATTGAAGATACACGAGATAGAAGCAGCTCTACTAGAGCAAGAGAGCAAAGGCAAAGAGAAGAAAGGGCTCGACTCAACAGCAGGAGAAGAAAAAGCATTCTTCACCCGAGGAGGATTCTCTCGAGGACGAGGACGAGGAAGAGGCAGAGTAGGAGGAAGGACCTTCACTTGCCACAAATGTGGAAAGCCAGGACACATGGCGAGAGACTGCTCTACAGCAAACCCAGTGAGGATGAAGAAGGAACGACATCGGCAAACTTCATGGAGGCTCCAAAGGAAGTGGAGTCGGATCATCTTTTCTGAGAGAGAGAGAGAGAGAGAGAGAGAGAGAGAGAGAGAGAGAGACCCCACAACCCAATGTAACCTGCCCCAACAAAGTAAAACCACCTCTGAGAGCCACCGATGATGTAGGCCACGTGGTAGATATATGTGTGAGCACTTTAGTTAAGGTCGCGGGCACTTATAGTAGCCTTGGACACATTGAGAGAGAGAGTGTCAAGGACTATGGAGTTTAGGGACTTGAGGCACTGGTCGCGGGCTATCAAGTAAGAGGGAAACTTGGTATAGGGTCCAGGTGTGCTAGGATTATTCACTTGAGGAGAGGTGTTGAAAATACAAGTGAATAGGGTGTGTGCGGGAAGAAGCCCTTGGTTAGAGGCTGTAAAAGAGGAGATTTAATTGTGAAAGAACCTGTGAAAAGGTGAGAAGAATCTACTGGGAGAGAATGAAGGGTAGCATGAGAGAATTTAGGAGTGTGGAGTTATTCTGGGAGATATTCAGGGAAAAGAGAAGAGGTGGAGAGAATCAGGCAAGAGGTGGAGATATTCTGGGAGTGAATCATGGAGAAATCAATGGGATTTGATGCTTGATGTAAACTCTATAAATTGAGGCATAGCCTTAATGAGAATTTGTTGGTTTTTGAGTATCCATGCCTACATTAATCTATTTGCTAATTATCCACTAATTATATCTTAATTATTTACTAATCACTTTATTGATGATGTTGATTCTAGTGTTTGATCCACCATAGCTCATCATTATGCTCAAATTTCAACAAATTACTATGTACGTAGAGTTAAATGTCCACATTATTCAAGATGACAGGACAGCAAAATAAATCAATAAAAATCTATTTCCTTATAATAATTTTGAATAATCCTTCCTAAAGTTTAACGCGCGTGGAACACATGGAATAAAATCTTCACCATGCAAAGTGTGAACGAAAATAGAATAAGTGCGAACTAATTCTGATAATTTATCAAATGTTTATCAAGTATTAAGTTAGTTAAATGTGATAGATCAAATGTATACTCAAGTATTACCTTTGGAACCCTTTCATTAATGGGGTTTGGTTTTTGTTGAACCACTTAAACCTCCTACTCTTCGGATCAGCAATAATAAGTACATTTTAGTGGTGGTGGCAACGAATTATCGTACCGAATGGGTAGAAGCCAGAGATTTGAGAGATAATAAAGTCAATTCAGTGGCCAAATTTCTGTATGACAAGGTTTGGATGTTCAATAGAATTCATCAGTGACCAGGGTAGCCATTTTCTTAATGCAATAATAAAAAAGTAGACACAATAACACATGATAATTCATGCAAGAAGTCTACAGAGTTTTATCCATAAGCCAATGGATAGGTAGAGTCTTCCAACAAGACTTTGTAAAGAAAGTAGTGAATGAAAACTAGATAGATTGGGATCAAAAATTGCATTCCGTGTATTATGGGCATTTTGGACTACTTATCAATCAGCAAAACAGGGCAGACACCGTTTTCCATTGTGTATGGGCTAGAGAGTGTAGTTTCCATCGAATTTGTGGTGCCAAGTTTACGAGTGGTAGTTACTTCCAAATTATCTTTAGAAGAGTCCGAAGCAAGTAGACTTTAATAATTGCTTGCACTTGTTGATGAGAAGCAGTTGTAGAGTATTCGGATATTCGATGACATCGAGTGTCAAAGAAAGCTTTAGGTGGATCAAATTTCTAAATATCAGATCTTTGATATCGGTGACCCGATCTTATTGTTTAATTCAAGAATGGGTCCACACCCCAAAAAGTTGAAGCTTCATCGGTACTGGATATCTAGAAGGATTAGATCTGGAACATTTGAGCTCATAGCAAATGATAGTGTCAAATTGCCAAAACCAATAAATGGTTTTCGATTAAAACCTTACTACTCATGATAAAATTTCCAAGCATCCTTTAATATTGTGGGCTACCATAATCTTGCTTGAAAGATCTTCCGGTCTATAACTTTTCCAAAGAAATGGCTACCACTTATTCCTTGGTGAGCCTCCATTAATATTGCTTAATGCTCATGTGACTGCACACACCGATGTGATGAATAATATGATCGATGCCCATTTTATACAATTATCCGGGCAATCGCCAAAAATGTTTTTCTTTGAAGTGGTAATCTCTTTCAATGATTCCGGTTCATTCCTTCTAAAAAACTACCTTTTGCTAGAAATATAAGCATCTCATCATAGCAATCTAGGAGAATAGATATTTCAAATAAATCTGCATCTGATAACTAATCAGGTATCCCTTCTAGTGGCTCTCCAATCTCAATTCTAAACGAAGAAATTTGCCACTAGACGTTGGTTATGATGACAAAAAATGAAATTAAATACTTGCAATATCAGTATCAATCTTATTAAATTTTCAGCTAAAGTGGGCTTATTCACTAAGAAAAGCAAGGCTGGGTGATCCACATGAAAAGTAAATTTGTTTCCCAAAAGATAATGCCAAAATTTATTAACAAATTATATAATCCCAAGAGCTTTCCTTTTTTATAGTGGAGTAATTGCTTTCCACTCTCGACAACATCTTGTTGGCATAATGCACTAGGTGGAACCATCCTTCATCAAATTCTTGCATACATGCACACTTTCAACAACAAATGCCACTTCGGATATATGAATGAACACATGAAACGGTCTGGACCATTTCAGCGAGGCAATAGCTAACATAATCTCTAAATATCTGAAAGCTTGATGACATTATGTTGTCTAATCATATGGTACCTCCTTCTTCATAAGGAGATACATGGGATATGCCACATCTATAAGAATCTCCAGAAATCAATTATGCCATTTGACATGTCCCAAGAATTTTCCTATTTCTTTAATATTGTGAGGTGCCCTCAAAGCTTTCATCACTTCTACTTTATTATGGCTGGCAGAGAGACACTATACTAACATTGTGTTTGTGAATGACAGTGGGAAAGAATCCGTTTAAGTTGCTGCATATTTAATTTTCTGTAATCCATCAGATGTGTTACTATGGGTGCCAATTACTGGATAGATGAAACCCACATTTGAGTTTATAATCTCTTCCTTGACCCATTTTGCATAATTAGGGTTTATTCCGATATCTTTGTAAGATTTTGATATGATGTTGATAAACTGAGGATCTACCTCCTTCATATCTTTGAAACTCCAGGGAAACACATCCACATATGATTTTAATAACCCAAGGAGTTCCTTTTTAAATTCTAGATCTACTTGTTTGCTTACCTGCACCATCTTCGGATCCTTCTCATCTCCCAAATGTGTCTTCTAGATCATCTTTCTTAACTTGGTGGTTGTGTTTCATTCCCTTCTCATCTGCTTCCTTTGCTGCACTAGAGCCTTAATTTTTCCCAGCACAGTCACTTCATCTAAGAGGTTGGCTTCTCTGGAAAATCACCAATGAAACAATCCATTTTAAACAATGAGACCAAATTTGAATTCTGATTGAGAATCTCTTCCTCCTCGTCAATATCTACCCCCTCTAACCAATTCAGGCATTTAGTACACATATCGGGTAGAGTGACTATTGTAGCATATCTCTAGATGCCACTTGTACTTGGACCTTCTTCTTTAATTTTTAAATTATAATTTGATTAGTTGCCCAATTATGCTTGATTTTTACTTGCCACAACCAAGGTCTACCCAACAACATTGGGTAAGATTCAAGGATCCCCTTCAACTTTAACACAATAAATGCTACTAGAAAATCACATCCTACTATTTGGATATCTGTACTCCAAATTAGGGGCATACATGATGCAGCATGTTTTGGTTTGCAAAAGGAGTGTGTGGAGCATTGTGCAAGGTATGGATGTACGTCCAGGTTCTGTGGATGTAGGATCTGTTGAGGATGTTATAGGTTCTAGCAGCTCTACTGTTGCTGCTGTTTTACCCATTGCTGGAACAAGCTCGTTGGGATGGTAAAGATGCGTAGGCTCATGCCTTAATTGCACTTTCTGTCAAACGTAACATCACTCCACATATTCGTTCAGCTAAAACAGCAAAACAGGCTTGGGATATTCTAGCTGGTTTGTACGCAGGTCATAACGAGGCAAAAATCTCTTACCTGCGTAAAGAGCTAGAATCGAAGATTATGCAGGAAGATGATGACATGAATGTTTTTCTTGCTGAGATTAAAGATCTCAAGAAACAGTTCATTTCTGCAGGTGAGATTATTCCTGATCATTCTCTTGTGCAAACTGTTCTTGATGCTTTACCTGAGTCATATTAGACTTTTGCTTCCACGTGGAGACTTGTTTTTACTGAGGACAACAGACCTGATGTTGTCAAGTATAATACTTTAGTCAACAAGCTCTTGCAAGAAGCGCAGTCTAGGCAAAACAGGGCCAGGCAGCGTGCAGTTGATCAAGCATTTAATGTTGCTGCCCAGCTAGGCAGCGTGCAGTTGATCAAGCATTTAATGTTGCTGCCCAGCCACCAGCAGCAGCAGAGAAGAAGTGGTAAGGCATGTGAGAAAGAAGAGATGAGAGAAGAGACAATGTACTCAAGAACTCATCAATAAACCACTAGCCAACTTGATTAAAAATGAACTACAATGCCTCATATATATAGGAAAGTTCCTCCACCCTTTCCTCCACCCAAAAATGTGTGTAAATAGGAAAAAATAGAACTGAATGCTAGAAATCCCAAAAATGCCTAGAGGCTAAAAAGTGTGCCACTAGCGTGACACCATCTGGAGATGACACCTATCCAACACCTCCTCTTCAGGTCCAGATGGGAGGACCAACGCCAACGCGCTGAAGAAGATAATCCAACGTAGGTCGAGGAAGAGGCTTAGTAAACAAATCAGCAACATTATCTTTGGTAGCACAATACTCAAGCTGAATGCAACCTTCAGAAATCCAATCACGAACAAAATGAAAATGAACATCAATGTGTTTGGAGGACCAACGCCAACGCGCTGAAGAAGATAATCCAAGGTAGGTCGAGGAAGAGGCTTAGTAAACAAATCAGCAACATTATCTTTGGTAGCACAATACTCAAGCTGAATGCAACCTTCAGAAATCCAATCACGAACAAAATGAAAATGAACATCAATGTGTTTGGATCGTCCTCGAATAACTGGATTTTTGGCTAAAGTAATAGTACTCTGTGAATCTGAGTAGATGAGTGTCGGAGTAGATGAGCATCCAAGGTGATTCAAAATTTGTTGAAGCCAAAGTGCTTCAGAAGTGGCATCAAGATATGACTTGTACTTTGCTTCTGTCGATGAAGAAGAAGTAATTCGCTACTTTTGACATTTCCAAGAAACAAAACAATAGCCTGACATGGAACGCCTAGTATCAATACACCCTGCCCAATCAGAATTTGAGTAACTAATAAGTGTATCTCCACCTGCATAAGAAATGCCATACTCAAGAGTTCCATGAAGATATCAAAGAACCCTCAAAGCTGCCTGCCAATGAGATCGACGAGGCTGTGAAGAGAATTGGCTAAGAATACTCATAGCATAGGAGAGATCTGGCCAAGTGTTAACCAAATAAAGTAGAGAACCAATAAGTTGGCGATACTCTATAGAATCAACCTCAAGGGAATCATCATCTTTGGATAATTTTGAATTAGGATCCATGGAACAAGTGAGTGATGCACAATCAAGCATGCCATATTTCTCAAGCAACCTTAAAGTATACTTCTTTTGACAAAGAAAGATGCGAGAAGCAAATTGCCACACTTCTAAACCAAGAAAATAGTGTAGTCCAAGATCAGTCATGGCAAATGATGTTGTGAGTTGAGTTTGAACCCATTTGAGTAGGTCCAAATTAGAGCCAAGCATATAATACTTAGATCCATTTGAACCCATTTGAGTAGGTCCAAATTAGAGCCAAGCATATAATACTTAGATCCACCAAGCGATTGTACTTCCATAGGTCCTACAAGATCAGCATGAATAAGCTCAAGTATGCGTGTGGCCCTATGAGTAGCCTCCTCTGGAAAAGAAGCCCGATGTTGCTTTCCTTGAGCACAAGAAGAACAAATATGATGGCAAGGTTTCTGAAGCTTTGGTAGACCTGTAACCATGTCATGTGAGACAAGATGTTGCAAAGTAGCAAAAGGAACATGGCCAAAGCAGAAATGCCATAGATCACTATCTTCATTAGAAACAAGTGCTTTAGGAGAAGCAAATAATTGATGAAGATGAGACTCATGTGGTGGCAACTGTGCTGTAAAAGAGCTTATATGATAAAGCCCAGCATTTGATAACCATGTGCCACACAAGAAAGTGACTCTCTATCAATGATTTCAATCACTTCATCATCAAAGTAAACCCCAAGACCTTTAGAAGTAGCCTTAGAGATAGAAAATAAGTTGGTAGACATTTTAGGCACATGCAAAACATCATGTAAGATAGCATCTCCAAAAGAAACATCACCAATACCAATCTCACCAATGTGTACTGATGAAGAGATAGACTTATAGTTTTCCAATAAGGAAGAACTATTCGTCATGTGAGAGGTAGCACCACTGTCGGCAATCCAGTCATCCGCAGTATGCGTATCAAGATCTTTGATTACCACAAGTGATGTGTCACATGAAGAAGTAGAGGACATAGCAACATATGCAATCTTGGCGTTACCATCTTCCGTCTTGTCTTTGTTTTTGTCGTGAGAAGATGTTGATGTAGAAGAACCCTTAGATTTGGATTCAAGTTCAGCTTTTACCTTCTTGGATGCCGCCTTCAGCAAAACAACGATCCTCCGTATGGCCACTATGACCACAGTGTTGAAAGATCGGTAGAGGAGGAGGAGACACACACACAGGAGCAAACCCTAACCATAGAGGGAAGCCATGTCCACTCTCACACAAAGCATAATGCACTAATCCATAATCCACACAACACACAATGAGTTGTGTCCACACTCTACTAACCCTAGCTAATGTCCACACACTATGACCAGCTGGACACGCGGTCATTTATGTCTCACACATGTTCCTACCTAATCTGCCAGCACATAGCATAGCTGGCTTACACTGACATCGAGCTTGAATCTCAACAGCCCCTCTCAAGCTCATGATGTACTGCCGATGAAGATGTAGATGAGCTTGGGATATCAAGTCTCTTAACACTCCCCCTCAGGCTCATCCCATGTACTCCCAACATAGTCCGGAAGTACTCAAACTTCTCCCTCCTAAGTGGCTTCGTAAAGATATCAGCCACCTGCTCATCAGTCTTCACATACTGAAGATCAACTGAACCATCCAGCACCTTCTCTCTGACAAAGTGATAATGGACCTCTATGTGTTTGGTCCTCGCATGAAACACTGGATTCTTTGCCAACTGTATACTGCTCATGTTGTCACAATGAATGACAACTTTGCCATCAAGAGGCTCACATAAATCTGCCAAGAGACTCTTTAACCAAATAGCCTCACAAGTAGCAATGGCTGCACCCCTGTACTCAGCCTCTGTGTACTGGATAAAGCAACTGTAGGTTGCTTCTTGCTACTCCAACTCACCACGGCACTTCCAAGTGTAAAAGCATATCCACTAGTAGACCTCCTGTCATATGCGCTACCTGCCCAATCAGCATCTGTGTAGCCATGTATGTCCAAGCTTTTACCACTCTCATAAAATAGACCATAATGTGCTGTGGTTTTCACATATCTCATGATGCGTCTCACTGCATCCAAATGTGGTTTCCTTGGGCTCTGCATAAATTGGCTAACTAGCCCCACTGATTAACTCAAATCTGGGCGTGTGATAGTCATGTATATGAGACTACCAACCATCTTCCTGTACATAGAAGGATCATCCAATTCCTCGCCATAATCAGCCCGCAACTTCACATTTTGCTCCAATGGTGTACTCATAGGCTTACACCCTGTCATGCCATACTTTGCCAACATATCCAATGCATATTGGCGCTGTACTAACCAAGTACCTGCATGATCTTTCACCACTTCAATGCCAAGGAAATATCTCAACTCACCAAGATCTTTCATGTCAAATTGCCCACTCAAAGCTTTCTTGACATGCATCACATCTGCACCATGATCACCTGTGATAATCAAGTCATCCACATAGATGACTAGTAAAACAATCCCATGCTGTGTCTTCTTCACATAGAGTGAAGAATTTGCTGTAGAAATCTGAAAACCAAGTGAGATAAGATATCTGCTCATCTTATCACTCCAAGCACGAGGTGCTTGCTTTAGACCATACAATTCCTTTTTCAACCTGCATACGTGAGTGGGATATCTAGGGTGTACATACCCTTCTGGCTGTGCCATGTATACTTCCTCTTGTAGATCTCCATTCAGAAATGCATTCTTAACATCCATCTGATGCATTTCCCAGCCATTAGCTGCAGCCATAGCAATGACTGCTCTCACTGTGCCCATCTTAGCCACTGGACTAAACGTCTCATCATAATCCAATCCTTGGGTCTGTGCATAACCCTTTGCTACCAATCTTGCTTTATGTCTCTCAATAGAACCATCAGATTTGCACTTCACTTTGTAAACCCATTTACATCCAATAACATTCTTGTCCTTTGGTAGTGCAACCAAGTCCCATGTATCATTATGGACCAATGCGTCCATCTCAGCATCCATTGCTTTCTCCCATACATGCTCTCCAATAGCCTCTGTATAGCATGTAGGTTCCACGTGCTTCACCATAGATGTCATGTATGCATAGTGCATAGCAAAATCTCTATATGTCAATCTGTCAACAGGATATCTGACTCTCTGGGATCTCCGCAATGCCTGCGGGTCACTCTGTACACCTGTAACTCTAGCATGTGGTGGCACATATCTGTCCTGCCTAGCACCAGGTGTGAGTAAAACAGGTATGCCAAGCTCCTCATCCAAACTCTCAGAACTAGATGACTCATATCCTGTGATTCCAATTCCTTCAACTTTCTTTTTGCCTTTATCCATAGCACTACTCCCAGTGCTTACACTCTCATGCCTCAAACGTCCTGACCATGGACGTACACTGCTACTCTCAGCTTCTGCTTTCTGTTGGCCCAGACATAGTAGTAGAACTAAAACTTGCTTGTGGTGGCAAGTTCACATGAACATCAGCCTCAAGTGACTCAATAACACCCTCATCTTTTGCTTTATACCAACTAGCAAGCTCATCAAACACCACATCACGTGAGATGACCACTTGTCTAGTTTGTGGATTATAATACTTGTAGGCCTTTTGATCCTGTGCATATCCAACAAATATACATTTCTCTGCCTTAGGATCCAACTTCCTTCTTCTTTCATCATGCACATGCACATAAGCTATGCATCCAAAAACTTTAAGATGTCCAATGTCTGGCCTGTAACCTGTGAGCCGCATCTCTGGCGTGCTTCCATGAATGGCTGCTGTAGGTGTTTTGTTCAATATATAAACTGCAGTAGCACATGCTTCTGCCCAATAGTAATCTAGCATGCTCTTTTCATTAAGCATTGCCCTTGCCACTTCACATATAACTCTATTCTTTCTCTCAGCCACACCATTCTGCTGAGGTGTATACCTGCATGTCAACTGTCTTCTTATTCCATGCTTCCTCAAGAAATGCTCAAAAGCTTTTGAGGTGTATTCACCACCTCCATCTCTCCTCAGACATTTAATCCAACAGCCATACTGCTTTTCTGCAAAAGCTTTGAAATCCATGAATTTTTCCAACACTTCACTCTTCTCTTTCAGAAAGTATATCCATGTCATCCTGCTAAAGTCATCAATGAATGTAACATAGTATAAACTACCTTTGATAGATGGGTTTTGTGCAGGACCCCATACATCACTATGCACGATCTCAAGTGGCCTGTTACTCATATTTCCTTCTCTAGGGAACCTCAACCTTGCCTGCTTCCCAAACTGACAGGCTTCACAAACATGCATATGTCCATCATATTTGAACCTAGGCAATCCATTGACAATGCCTCTTGTTTGCATGTTCTTTAATCTCTGTATATTGACATGGCCAATCCTCTTGTGCCACATATCAATGTCCTGTACCACATTCCTGCTCTTTGAGAACATGGCTGATTTTAGCTCAGGAATTCCAGCAGCTTAAACAGTCTTCCTTCTTTCTTGCCTTTAGCAATCACTCTACATCCATGTTTGAAGTCTTCAACGAAGCATCCATGCTCATTGAATCTAACCTGTAATCCCTGTTCTACCATTTGACCAACTGAGGCCAAGCTTTTAGTGATCGAAGGCACATACAGCACATCTGACATAGACTTTGTCTGACCATTATGCATGACCAATGGTACACTTCCAACATGTGTAATGACAGTCATATGGTTTGATGCTCCTGAGTCCATATACCATGTATCATCATTCTCAGCATTTGTTGTCATAGAACCCACAACATGCTTCATGGCAAACAAATGATTTGCAGTTCCATCATTGCTACTGGATGCATAGTTGCCACCATGTTGTGCATAGTTTCCACCATAATGACCACCACGTAGTGCTCTTCCCCCTCTCAAATCATTCTGTTTGCGAAAGCAATCTCTCGCCATATGACCATATTTGCCACAATAATGGCATTCCACATCTTGCATAGAATTTTGTTGGCCTTGCCAACATCCTCGACCACGGGGGGTACCTCTGCCTCGCTGAGGTGCATAACCACGACCACCTCGAGCACCATATGAAGGCTGAAAATTCTGTTGTGGAGGCCTATCCTACCATCCACGACCATTACCGCCACGTCCACATGATGCAAATCTCCCCCTGCCTCTAAAGCCTCTCTGCGACGAGTAGAAAGCCTGATTTCTGCCATCATCATGGCTAGTAGATGCATCCAGAAATGAATCACTGAGCTTGATTTCCTCAACCAACAAGAGTGAAACCAACTCATCGAAGTCGGGTAGACCTGTACTCCTACTGAGATAGATGTATCAAAGGATTTGTATTCCTTGCCAAGACCACGCAAGGTAATATCCACCAAATCATCATCAGGCATGGGGGCATTTATTGTGGCCAAAGCATCTGCAAACTTCTTGATTTCTTGCACATAATCATGTATGCTCCTTTTATTCCTTTTCACATTGTGTATCTGCTGTCGCAATTGAGACTTGCGAGCACTCGTATCTGTATCAAACATCTTGACCAAAGTATCCCATGCATCTTTGGGATTCTCAGCATCCTGAATGTGTATGAGCATAGCATCAGATATACATATAGACAAATAATGCAGCACTTTGAATGCTCTCTCTTACCATTGCTTATGAGCAATAAGCTGCTGCTGTGTAGGTTGCCGAGGTAGCTCAGGCTCAGGCTCAGCCCCTGTAATGAGATTCCAAAATCCTTTTCCTTTCAAGAAACTCTTTATCCTGTACTTCCATGCCTGGAAGTTCTTCCTATCTAGCTTTTCACCAACAATCTGAACTGGATTGTCCGACATGTTTGTTCAATGCGTAAACCTTCTGCACACTTCAAATCTGTAAATGAGCCTTCCTCAGCTCAACCACACTCCAATGAATGTTCCAGATACTCCAAGGTAGCCAACAAACTCCAAATTTGATATAGAAAATCAACCTGTAATCATCCAAGATGAACTGACTCACTCAGTGCGGGATACCCTGAATTGACACGCCTTCCAAGGCTCCAAATTGCAATGTAATGGTGCAATCAAGTATGGGCAACTTGCATTGACACCTAATGAACCTCAATGTTGAGTATCAACTCCATCTGACATGTGTAATTATCAATTTTTGAAAACCCCTTTTTCTGTTTTTGGAAAAACCAGAAAAACCAGAAAAACCAGTAATGATTTGGCTCTAATTTCTTCAATATTTGACCAAATTGAGCAACCAGGCATTCATTGGCTTAGCAATAGTGTCCATCAACTCCATGTAAGAGGAATTTGTCCAATTGTAAAACACCAAAGATTAATTGCTCGATTAAAATGCTATGTTTCTCTGCAACCAGTGGACAGCCTGTTTTAATCAGCTCATTCCCAGCTCAATTAAGCATCATTGACCAAACAAATCACATAGCCCTCTTTTCCAAGATGTAAAGCATCCAATTGCTAAGGAATTTGTGGAAGATATCAAGCACCAAGTGAGAAATCAATCTCCTCGTAGGCAAAAAACCAGAAAACTACTCTGTTTTCACTAGTTGAGCTGCGCCGCCTGCAATTAGAGGATTTGGGAGTGTTTATAAAGTTGTTTGATGATGGTTATAGGTGCCCAACACACCTAGGTACATGTGCAATCCACCAATGGTTCAATTTTTGCCAAAATCTCACTCCAAATGCATCAATTTTGGGCTTCCTCTTCTCTGTTTTGTAAGAGCTCAAAAAACCAAAATTTTCACACATTCAAATGCTTCCAAAATGCTCCAAAATCACAATAGGGCTTGCATAAGAGTTTCCATTACATCTCTCATTGTCAGATACATGTTTGCTTTGCCAGATTTACATGTATTTCCACCATACATCAATGTTCCCAAGCTTTAATGGAAAGCTTCAAAAACCAGAATTTTGCTTTGCTTTGATTTGCTGTATTTTGCTTTGCTTTTGCCTGTTTCACCTGCAATCCGCTCAAGGATGTTTAGAAGACCTTACCCGGTAGGCCTAGCTCTCAGATCTGATAAGATTTGGTGTGCTCCAAGCTTCACAGCTCCAATGGACAGCTTCACAGCTTCTTTTCACAGCTTCTTCTTCTCCCTCTTCACTCACTCACTCATAAAACCTAATAAACAGCACAAGGCTCTGATACCATGTTGAAAGATCGGTAGAGGAGGAGGAGACACACACACAAGAGCAAACCCTAACCATAGAGGGAAGCCATGTCCACTCTCACACAAAGCATAATGCACTAATCCATAATCCACACAACACACAATGAGTTGTGTCCACACTCTACTAACCCTAGCTAATGTCCACACACTATGACCAGCTGGACACGCGGTCATTTATGTCTCACACATGTTCCTACCTAATCTGCCAGCACATAGCATAGCTGGCTCACACTGACATCGAGCTTGAATCTCAACACACAGAAAGTGCACTCCTTGGAAGAATCCTTTGATTTGTCCTTGTTGCCTTTGGTTAAAGAATCTTTAGCATTGGAATTAGAGCCTTTGCGTTGATCACTCCCCTTGCCTTTGCCTTTGCCTTGGCTTACAAAAGCCGAGTCCTTTTTATTTTGCTTGTGATGAGGAAGGCACTTATCATGAAGAAGACCCATAGTCTCTTCAAAGAGGAAGGGAAAGGAACTCGAAGAAAGATGTTATCTTTAAACGATTCAAAAGAAGAAGGCAATTTACCAAGTAGCTTGTGGACCGGATTGCTTACCAATGTACCAAACTCTTCAAGTTGCCGCTTGATTCGATTGAATTCTCCAAGCTTCTCCACTATGCTGTCAGATTCGGAGATAGAAAGCTTATCCAAATCTTCTTCCAACTTAGCCATCTTAACCGTTGAAAGTCTTCCATATTGCATTTGTATAGCGTGCCATAGTTGTTGAGCTGTACTCCTTGTAGTGAGAGAAATTGAGACACAACCAATGTAGACATGACATGCACAAGTAAAGCTTTGGCCCGTGCATCCATATAGGTTTGATATTGAGAAGGCACCATATGAGGAGAAGTGATTATAGACCACACCCCTTCGCTTTCCAAAAGAAGTTGCATAAACAAGGACCAAGTGTGGTAGTTGTTTGGGGTAAGCTTTTGTGAATCGGAAAGACTTGGAAGGCTCAAAGATTGAGTGAATGGGTTAAAGGGCTGATATGATTGAGTGGGGAGAGGAGTAGTAGTGAAAGTAGTAGAAGGAGGAATCATAGTAGATGAAGTTGCCATAAAAGGCATAGATGATGTAGGGGGATATACCATAGAGGGCATAGAAGTATGTGGATAGGAAGGCATAAAGGACAAAGAAGAAAGAGAGAAAGGATCCGTAGAAGGTAATGGATATGACGGAAAAGAGAAAGTAGAAGCACCTACCGAAGAAGGAATTGCACCAACTTCCGTTGTAGTAGTTGCCGGTCCAACCGTCGTAGGAGATGTAGGATCCATAGTATCTTTAAGTTTGCCTTTGTCTTTTGGAGTAGAGGACTTCCTGTTGAAATTTGAGCATAATGATGAGCTATGGTGGATCAAACACTAGAATCAACATGATTAACAAAGTGATTAGCAAATGATTAAGACGTAATTAGTAAATAACTAGCAAATAGATTAATGTAGGCATGGATACTCAAAAACTAGCAAATTCTCATTAGGGCTATGCCTCAATTTATAGAGTTTACATCAAGCATCTAATCCCATTGATTTCTCCATGATTCACTCCCAGAATCTCTCCACCTTTTGCCTGATTCTCTCCACCTTTTGCCTGATTCTCTCCACCTCTTCTCTTTTGCCTGATTCTCTCCACCTCTTCTCTTTTCCCTGAATATCTCCCAGAATATCTCCACACTCCTAAATTCCCTCATGCTACCCATTATTCTCTCCCAGTAGATTCTTCTCACCTTTTCACAGGTTCTTTCACAATTACATCTCCTCTTTTATAGCCTCTAACCAAGGGCTTGTTCCCGCACACACCCTATTCACTTGTATATTTCAACACCTCCCCTCAAGTGAATACTCCTAGTACACCTAGACCCTATACCAAGTTTGCCTCCCCTTACTTGGTAGTTCGCGACCAGTGTCTACTCCTCCCCTCAAGTTATCTCAGCACACCTGGACCCTGTATCAAGTTTCTTTCTTACTTGACAGTCCGCGACCAGTGCCTCAAGTCCCTAAACTCCATAGTCCTTGACACTCTCTCTCTCTCTCTATGTGTCCAAGGCTACTATAAGTGCCCGCGACCTTGACTAAAGTGCTCACACATACATCTACCACGTGGCCTACATCATCAGTGGCTCAGAGGTGGTTTTACTTTATTGGGGCAGGTTACATTGGGTTGTGGGGTCTCTCTCTCTCTCTCTCTCAGAGATTTTCACATGGCTCCTCACTCTTTGGAGCGTCACATCTTCTCTTGTCTTCAGTCTTCTTCTCGTGGCAGCATCTCTCCACGCGTCCATGTCTTCTTTCAGTCTTCTCGGGGCAGCTTCTCTTCTTGTGTGGCAGCTTCTCTTCTCGTGTCCATGTCTTCTTTCAGCTTTTTTTCTTGGTGTGGATCCTCTTCTTGGGAAGAGATATTCTTCTTCTTTCATGGCTGGGGCCATGAGCTCGTTCGTCAGGTCATTTTGCTCCATGTGAGCAACATGTTTCAATGTTTTGCTGACAGTTCCTTTGGGCTTTTTATGTTTATCTTTTGTCATTATGCAATACAAACCCAAATTTATGCGGGAGGTCTTACCTCTTGCCTTAATCTGGACAAGGGCAGTGTCTGTTCCCATTTTTACACTGATGCAATGTGCCCAATACATAATGCGTATAGCATTCATTCTCATGCACATTCCAAATGCAACTCTGGCTATGAATAATCTTGAATTTGAGTGTAATTTTTAGGCATTAACCAAGGGTTAAATGTAAAATGATGATTTTCATAAATTTATCAGCACAATTTTACCAGAAATTAAATTAAATCAAGGGTAACTAATTTGTATGGGATGGTTGGAGTATCAAACCAACTCCGATTTGCAATCTGAAGTTATAGGGATCTGTATCAGATACCTAATGGTTAATTTGAACCCTCAATTGCACCAAAGTACAGTGATTAGCATTGATTAATCACTGATTAGCAAATTAATGCTCTGTTTTGTGTGCAGAAAATAGAGTATGCGGGGAGTCCAGATCTGATGCCTTCCACTTCAAATGAGCTCAAATGCTTTCAAAGGCATCAATAGCAATGAGTCTAGTAGAGGATTAAGCCAAGAAACACAAGATTTGACCAAATAATGAAAGCTTAATCTCTGTTTTACGTATCAGCGCTGATTTTTACAGATGAAGGGGCGCCGTTTTTCTGAAGCAGAATGGAGTTTTCTTCAAGCTCAGTTCAAATGTTTCTAATTCCTCTTAGCCCAAGGGGTAATCAAGCATGCTCTACAAGCTAGTGAAGACAGAATTCAATTTCATCAAGTCTACATTGAGATCAAAGCTCTTCATCAAATCTGCAAGTGCATAGGCTTGAAGCCAAGGATGTTAGCTAGCTAGAGTTAAAAGCTTTTGCCCTGATTTGATGTGTGCAAGATGCTAGAGATCCTCCACACTGGCTGGGGGTGAAGGGGAAGGTGAAAAACTCACTAAAAATTGATTTTTTTGCTAATTATCTACTAATCCTAATTAATTAACTAATGGGCTCATAAACCTGGTTGATTCTAGGCATGGCTCTAATACCATGTTGAAATTTGAGCATAATGATGAGCTATGGTGGATCAAACACTAGAATCAACATGATTAACAAAGTGATTAGCAAATGATTAAGACGTAATTAGTGAATAATTCGCAAATAGATTAATGTAGGCATGGATACTCAAAAACCAGCAAATTCTCATTAGGGCTATGCCTCAATTTATAGAGTTTACATCAAGCATCTAATCCCATTGATTTCTCCATGATTCACTCCCAGAATATCTCCACCTTTTGCCTGATTCTCTCCACCTCTTCTCTTTTCCCTGAATATCTCCCAGAATATCTCCACACTCCTAAATTCCCTCATGCTACCCATTATTCTCTCCCAGTAGATTCTTCTCACCTTTTCACAGGTTCTTTCACAATTACATCTCCTCTTTAACAGCCTCTAACCAAGGGCTTGTTCCCGCACACACCCTATTCACTTGTATATTTCAACACTTCCGAGATCCCATAGGGAGAGGAGGTTGGGAAAACACAAGGGAAGAAGTGTCGTACCTCCAAAAACGCAGCCAATAGATGGGCTGTCCACCAAGGAAGTATCTCCAAAATATGCACAAAGATAGTGCAAAAACGCAGCCACAAAACGCAGTCGATATATGAACCAATAGACTCCGTAGAAACCACCAAAAGAGGGCTGAGAATGTAGCCTTAGGTAGAAGGAGTATGGAGGAGTTGATTGTCCACAAAAACGTAAACACAAACTGTGTAGCAAAGTGGAATTTTCAACCGGTAGAAAGGTGTAGAAAAGAGGATGAATATGTACCTCAAAACACCATGAAGAAGGCTGAAGTTGATGATGAAAACGTAGCCAAGAAATCTCTCCACAAGAAGCCTGTACAGTGCCGTATACCCCTCAGCAAAATGGTGTTGCTAAGAGGAAAAACATGTCACTTATGGAGATGGCACGATGTATGGTCAAGAGCCAAGCTTTGCCACATGCGTTTTGGCTTAAGACTGTCATGTGTGCTGCATATGTACTCAACAGGTGTCCCACTAAGGCCTTGCAATCTCTTACTCCATATGAAGCTTGGCATGGCAGCAGGAAGCCTTCTATTGGTCACTTCCATGTCTTTGGTACAACGTAGAAAATTGAATGATAAGGCTGTCAAATACATTTTTGTTGGTTACAGTGCTAAGAGCAAGGGTTACAGATTGTATCATCCGCAGTCAAAGCGTATCTTGATTAGTCGAGATGTTCTTTTTGTGGAAGATGTTGCGCAGCCTTTGTTATCATGTACCAAAGAGACAGGTGTGAGCTCACGGGATGTATTTGATACGTTGTTGCCTCTGTTTATAGGTGGGAATTCAAATGTAAGTCCTAATGAGGTAAATATTCAACCTATGCAGATTTCAAACGATATCATAGATCAGCCTATTTCTGATGCAGATTTACAGGATGTAATTTATGAGGATAGGGCTGAAAATGAGCAGGCTAGAGGTATGCCTAAATGGCTGGTGCAAACCTTGCGTGATAGTAAAATTGATGCACCTATTTCTAGTCGTACTCGTTCAGGTTTTCAGCATGCCTCTTATGCATTAGATTGTTATGCTTTGGCTGTGTCTAGTATATGTGAAGAGGAAGAACCTCTTTCATTTGATGAGGCACAAAAATCAGAAAATTGGTTGGCTGCAATGCAAAGTGAATATGCTGCTATAATGAAGAATGGTACATGGTCTTTGTGTGATTTGCCTATTGGTAAAAAGGCCATTGGATGTAAGTGGGTTTCTAAGTTGAAACGAAAGCCAGATGGGAGTGTTTGATCGCTATAAGGCTAGACTTGTTGCAAAGGGTTATGCTCAAGAAAAGGGCATTAATTTTGATGAGACCTTTACTCCCACTTGTCGTATGACTACCATTCGTAGCATTTGTGCATTGGCAGCTCATAATGGTTGGAATGTACATCAGTTGGACATAAAGACTACGTTCTTGAATGGAGATTTGCATAAGGAGGTGTATGTAATGCAACCTCATAGTTTTGTTCAAAGAGGGAAGGAAAACAAAGTGTGCAGGTTGAAAAAGGCTTTGTCCACAATTCCTCAATGGTTGGGTCGTGAACAAAAGCTTTACCTCCTCTCCGGCTATGGTGTCTTTCTAGCCGCGCAATGCAAATTGGAGACAGACATGAGTGGGGAGGCCATAGGGGCAGTTTTAATGCAAGGGGGATGCCTTGTTGCATTTGAAATCAAAAAGCTTGATCGTGCACCAAGCGTAACTACTCGGCCTATGTAAGTGAGAGTTACCAGCTATTATTCATGCTCTAAAAAAGTGGCAACATTATTTGTATGGCGCTACCTTTGAGGTCTGGATGGACCATGAAAGTCTAAAATGGATTTCTAGTCAAAATGAGTTGAAAGGTAGAAAAGCTAGGTGAGCAGAGATCCTATAAAAGTTTGACCTACAACTGCATTACCAGGAGAGGTAAATTTAACGTAGTGGCAGATGTGTTAAGTCACATGCTAATGGTGAACGAGTTGAGTTTCACCACAATCAAGAATAAATTCTTAGATTCACTACGTGGTATATGTGAGCATGATCCAATCTTTTCAGAGGTATGTCTTGCTGTGTGTGGCCGCACTTGTGAGTAGCCTACACCTTCCTTGCTCAAAAGAAGCACTAATCCACAGAAATCAGCCAAGGTTTCAATGAGAAGGAGAGTGAGAACTAGTTTGGAGAGACTAGGCGAGTCTCTTAGATTATGTGCCGAGACAGAGAGCTCGAGGGTGGACCCTTCACAACCACTTGACATTGGTTCATTTTGGGGTGGTAAAGTTCGTCAAGGGAAAAATTATAGACACTATTCCATTGACGATGAGTACCTACTCTACAAGGGTAGAGTTTATTTACCAACTATTGGTGACTTTCGACACCAAATTCTTATTAAAAGTCAAGATAGCCTGAGAGTTGGTCATCTCGGGATACAGAAGATCTATACACTAGTTAAAAGATATTTTTATTGGCCTAGTTTGTTTAAGGACGTCTAGAACTTTGTGCTAAAATGCAAGAAATGTCACGTCAATAAATATGAACGCCTCAAGGTTGGAGGTTTGCTACATCCATTGGATATTCCCAAAGGGAAATGGGAGAGTATTTTCATGGATTTTATCACTAGTTTACCTAAAACAACTCAAGGGAATGATGTAGTGGGTGACAGATTGACCAAGATAGCCAAATTTATACCTACTAATAAAAAGGAGGTGAAAACTCTTAAGTTTTCTAGGTTATTTATCAAACATCTCTAAAAGCTATATGGCATGCATATGCAGATATAGTTTTGGATAGGGATAGAAAGTTTGATAGTCACTTTTGGAGGGAAGTCTTTAAAACATTGGACACTACTCTGAGTATGAGAACAGCTGATCATATGCATTCTGATGGTCAAAGCAAGAGATTCAATCAAGTATTAGAGGACATGCTTCAAGCATATGTCAGTAAAAAGCAATCCAATTGGGAGGAGTACTTACCACATTTGGAGTTTGCTTATAATAGTTTTAAACATTCAACTAAATTTAGTCCATTCATGTTAATGTATGATTTCCAGCAAGATCTCGTATGGCCATAGGGCAAAAGGAAAAGATTCAATATTTCAAGGATTTCCTTGATATGCTAAAAGCAACAAGAGATAGCATTTGTAGTGCATAAGGTCGTGCAAAAACATATGTTGATAAGAGCCATAGACAAGTGACCTTTGAAGAGGGTGACTTTGTTTTCTTGAAAGTCCCAGTGCGAAGTTGAAGACTCTCAAGACAAGAAAGTGTGAAAAGCTTTCTCCTAGATATTGTGGTCCATTTAACATCCTTAAGAAGATTGGTAGCATAGCATATAAACTTGAGTTGCTGAAGAGCTCTTGAGTACATCCTGTTTTTCATGTCAATAGACTACTCTGAAAAACCGTTGACCATAAGGAGAGCAGAGTTACTCCTAACATTTTGGTGGAGCTTATTGAACCACCGTCTCTTACACATGAACTCGAAAAGATTCTAGAATTTAGAGAATGGAAGACAAGGCATACTAGTGGAGAGGGTGAAGTGTCCACATGGGAAGGCTTGAGTACGGTTACCAAGAATTATCCAGAGTGTGTTTTCGTGGATGAAAACTTTTCTTAAGTGGGAGGTAATGTCGCGTAGCTTGTAATAGGTCACGTAGGGCTCGACCAAATATAGATCCTGATCATCGGAGAGTGATCAGCGAGAGTGTCTAGGATTCAGTTAGTGAGCCACCTGGACCACAGGCAACCGAGCAAGTGTGGGCAAGTAGGCCACTACATAAGTCCGACAGTGTGGAGCTTATCCATAATTCCTCACTAGGTGGGTGGTGACAAGAGCTTCTCTCCAGGTATGGTGTCTTCCTGGTGGCATGCAATGCAACGGCTAGTCCCATGGTATTAGACAAGGCTAGGCTGAGCCTATGAGTTGTTAGAGTGGGAGTAAAAGGAAAATGACACCAAACATTACATCATGTATAACTAAAATAAGTACTAAAACATGTAGGGAAGATCAATAATTCAGATTCATATGAAAGTAGAGTAGTTGTGTTCATTAAATCGAGGAGTAGTTCTCTCTAGTTGAGCCTCAAGGAGCTACTTGAACAACATGCTTGTGGGAATTGAAGGAGAGAAAATTATAACATAATGAAATAGAGTCATTATAATAGATAGACAGGATTCATGATAGTTACCAGAATAAGAAATCTTAGAAAATAACATAACCAAACAAAAGCTTGATTGAAAAACTGATAAATGAAGTCTGAAAACCCCATGAAATCCATAAAATAGACTGTAGAAATCACTTGCTTTTCTCTATCAGAGAAATATCCTAGTTAAGCCTCAAAAGGCCAAAGAGGGATAGGAAATGCTTAATATATTGCAAGGGAGGCCCCATGTAAGACACTCAATAGCTCTGCTGTCTAGTTAGTCTCTAGAAAGAGTGGAGTAGGGGTCTTACAATAGGGAGAAAAGGAGTGGTGATCGTGGGGGGAGAGAGAGAGAGAGAGAGAGAGAGAGAGAGAGAGAGAGAGAGGGGGTGAGTAGATAGAAAGAGGGAGTGGGAGAGAGAGGTAAGGAGATGAGTAGAGAGAGAAAGTGAGAAAGAGAGAGAGAGAGAGAGAGAGAGAGAGAGGAAAGGAGATGAAATAGAGAGAGAAAGAGGGAGTGAGAGTGGGAGAGAGAGAGAGAGAGAGAGAGAGGGAGGGAAGGGAAGGGAAGAGGGGAGAGAGAGAGAGAGAGAGAGAGAGAGGGAAGAGAGGGAAGGAGGGAAGGAGGGAGGGAGAGAGAGAGAGAGAGAGGGAAGAGAAGGGGAGAGAGAGAGAGAGAGAGAGAGAGAGAGGGAAGGAGGGAAGGAGAAGAGATGTTTTTTTTAAGTTCATTAAGTTTTTAAAAAAAAAGCTTCCAACTTCTGGCATCCCAAGTGGTGAGCTTGCCACTTGGGAGATAGAGATGGGGGAGGATTTTTTTATAAAAGGAGAGTGAGTGTTAAGAGAGGAGAGAGAGGGATAGTGGGAGAGAGAAGGGATAGTGGGAGAGAGAAGGGAGGTGAGTAGAGAGAAAGAAGGAGAGAGAAAGAGGGAGTGAGGGGGAGAGAGAGAAATCGAGAATGTGAGATAGGGAGAGAGAGAAATCGAGAATGTGAGATAGGGAGAGGGAGAGAGAGATGGAAGCAGAGAGAGGAAAGGAGATGAAAGAGAATGAAAGGAGAGGAGAGAGAAGGAAGAAGGGAGAGAGAGAGAGAGAGAGAGATCAAGAATGTGAGAGATGGAGACGGAGAGGGAGAGGGAGAGAGAGAGATGGAAGGAGAGAGAGGAAAAGAGGAGAGAAGGAAGAAGAGATAGAAGAGAGGGAGATAGAGAGAGAGGGAGATAGAGAGAGATAGAAGAGAGGGAGATAGAGAGAGAGAAGGAGAGGAGAGAGAGAAGGAAGAAGAGATAGAAGAGAGGGAGGTAGAGAGAGGGAAGGTGTTTGGGACATCATAGCATAGCGGAGGCTACACTCCAACCCACACACTTGTTAATCCGTGAAAGCAACCCGGTTTAGCGCATAGAGGCTATCCCGAATGGGAGAAGATGAGTTAACCACATACTAATGACTTCTAGTCCTACTCAATCCTTCTTCAACACTCAAGCAATCAATCTAACACAATCAACACATCAATCTAACATAATCAAAGCATCAAGATTAGGCTACACTTAAGCACAAAAATGTAACTGATGCAAAGAACCTAACATACTAATGCAAAGAGCTATCACACAAGCCTCAACTACACATCATTTCATGCACAAGCGTCATCACATGCACTCTACAACTCACAAATCAAAACATCATTAAGAAATCTAGATTAGCAAGTGTGTAGACCAAAACCTCATATCATTGAAAATGTAGAGAATAGAGAGTACAAGATTGAAGCATGAATGGAGATGGAGAGCTTTGGGAGAGCACATGAGAAGGAGCTATGGAGCAAGCTCTCTCTATGAGCCTCTCAACCAAATGACCAAAGAGTGCTCCCTCTCTCAAATGGGCCACCTTTTATACAAAAATTCTAGAACTCCCAAAAGTTCCCATGTGGGATTATTGTCAAGCCCTCTCCCACATTCATCTACAACTTGCTAAGTGTCTTTTTTGTTGCATCCTTGTATTGATCTTCATTCGTCATGCAACACTCCCCCCTTCCTATTTTGCGCACGTCCTCGAGCGCGGTAGTAGCAAGAGCTGCAACAAAAAAAAAACAATGGATACAAGTAAAGTCTCTTATTGAAAAAAAGAAAAGAAAAGAAAAACCAGCAATGATAATTTCACACATGAGCATACAAGTGCAAGGCTGATTAAAGTTTTAATGAGTCCTAAAATAGGTGAGTAAAGTCTAGTCAAAGTGAGACTTAAGTGGTAGATAGTGCTATGCAAAGGCAAGTGTGCTTTGTACACCGCCGGTTATGACCGCAGTCTCAATGTCCTACAAGTATGTAAGTTATTCCTAAGTGGCAAACCTACTCCTAAATATGAGCAAAGGTGATTGGAACTCTCTTTTTTTTTCTTTTTTTCTTTTTTTTCTTTTTTTCTTTTTTTCTTTGATATGTGTGTAGAAGGTGATAAAGATTAAGGTTCTATCCCAAAGAGACCCAAGCAATGGCCAAGAGACCTCCGCCAAGAGAATCTAAAGACCGCTAAGTATCTCAAGGGCGACAGATCCTTTTTCTTTCTTTTATGACCTAAGGAGTACCCCTTGAAGATAAGGGCATCGGTCTCAAGGGCCCATAGTGTACCCCAGAGTCCTACCAACATCGATCAAGGCGATAGATTCCTCAAAGGTCTTTTTCTGAAGCTTTTAGACATCAGTGTTCACCCCATAGAAACCAAGGCATCGGCCCCAAGGTGCTAAGACAACCCCAGGTCCTACCAAGCATTTCTTATGGCTGTAGACACGTCATGTCTCAATTTACCTTGTACATATTTTTTTTGGGTATAATTTTTTATAAATTATTATTACTCCTAGCACCTAAGAGGTAGCTACCACTAGGGATAACTAATATACCTTGAAAGCATAAGAACATGGCATATTCCATTGGTATATATCCTACAATGTCTTTAGATAGAAATATCTTTTACTAAGTCTTCTAAGAGTCTAGAATTCACTCACCATATTTTAAGAACTAATCAAAAACTTAAAGCAGCCAACATTGTGTGAACATGCAAACCATATATTCGAAAGATAAGAGCACATAAAGAAATAAAGATTAAGATTTGAATACACCTGTTGTAGTGCCCTGTTGATGTTGTTCGTTTGCATTGATGCATTGCTGATTTTGTGCAGATTGCTCCTCTTTGATCTTTGTAGGCATAGCATGTCTCCCCCCTTCCTAATTTGTGTGCACGATAGGTGGACTATTGGGGCGTGTTTGATGCTCTTTTTTTAGCGGAGATCTCTGCAAAATTTTTATTAACAAACAAGAAAAGAAAAGAAAAGAATAAAATTTGCCATTGGTGCCAAACACCGAATATAGCCGAGGGGAAAAACCCAATGGGAGAAAAGTGCCCTGGCTTGTCGATCTTATTGTGGAGTCACTGAGCTTACCTTTACCCTGATAGTGGCGATCATATCAAAAAGAACATAATCCTTTAAAGGCATAAGGAACCACACTATGCAAACATTGATCTACCAAAGAGCTTCATTTGTAGTGTTAATGCCTTATCTTTGGTTTTAGGTATGTCCTTCTTGGGTGGGAATTTTATCAATTGTCTTGGAATTTGAGCAAGATAAGAGAATTTAGGCATTGAAATGCGAGAATCTATGCTCAAATGAGACTCATTTGGACTTGTCGTAGGTACACAATTTGATGGTGGTATTGGGTAATAAGGAGAAATTGGGACAACTTGTGTTTCATTACTTGTTTTGGGAAGATCAACACAAGTAGGTTTGTAGGTGCTATCACAGCCACCTTTCCTATCTTGAAGAGTTTGTGTTGATTTCTTTTGCACCCACTGATATGGAAAATCAAGGGTGGCTTTTGGAATCTTTCTGAAACACTCTTTTACCCCTAGCAAACCATGGCATTTTGGAAGCCAAATTGCTGTTGCACCCTCATAATAGCCTTGTGCTTGAAGAACATGTTTTGGGACCCATCGCGAGTAACAATCCGAGGTTTAGGCTTGGAAATGATATGCTTCTTAAGAGGCTTAGCAACTGGACTAGATGGTACAAGTTTGTATGCATCTTTGGGTAGCCAAATTGATAATTCCTTCTTGCCTGGTCTTATTTGAGCAGCAACTAGAGTATTTGGAACATGCCAGCCATGACCCTCACTTGAGTACTCATCAATTATCCACATCATTTGTGTTGGAGTTTCAATAGCAGATTTTGATTGTGGGTTGGGTAAGGTAGAAACATTACCCCTTTGACACAATAAAGCTCGTGGAGTAGCAGATCCCAAGATGCAATCAGAATCAATTTGCAACGTGTATTGTCTATTCTTCCAATCTAATGAGCAATTGGTAGCACTTAACCTCGATCTACCGAGAACAACCTCTACTACTGCCTTGGACTTACGTGCCACATAAAAGGGCACTGACATCTGGTGATCCTGAATGGTCATCATAATGACACATTTTCCCTCTATAGGGTTATCTTCTCCGGAGAAGCTTTGTAGGTCCACAGGAATTTGCACAAGTGGTGGTTGACCCAAGGCTATCCAGGTGTCAAACGAGAGAACATTATAATCTGCACAAGTGGTGGTTGACCCAAGGCTATCCAGGTGTCAAACGAGAGAACATTATAATCTGCACCAGAGTCAATTAAGGCAGAGACAAAGTAGGTAGTCTCATGAAGATGAAGGCACACTTGAATATTGAATGGTTCGACATATGGCTCATCAGTAGCCAACTGTATGGCTAACATAGAAGCTTTGCGATGCTCCTTGGCTTTTGCAACTCTAGCTTTAGCCTTCTCTTGAGCCTGACGTTTAAGTAGGTCAAGTGCTTCTTTCCGTGTTTGTGCAGCATGCATCTGTTGAAGCATGGCTTCAGTTAATGGTTCATTGTATTTCTTGAGACGACTTCCATTAATGAAGTTAGGCATTTGCTCACCGTCTAGTGTCTCTAAACGCACTGCACCACTTGGAGTAAGCTCATTAATCACAAACGGTCCTAGGCCACGTTTTTTGAGCTTTCTCTTATGCTTCTTAAGTGTGTACAAGAGTACCAGGTCTCCTTTTTTGAATCGGCCAGTTGTTACATTTCTATCATACCATTGCTTTTGTCTCCTCTTCTCGGCATACATCCCCATTACCGCCAATAAGCGGGTCTCATCAAGCTTTTCCAATTCGTCAACGCGTTGTGAAAGCTCATGACCAGTCCAATCCAATTGTTTAGCTACTCGTAGAGTAGGTACAAGAAATTCAATGGGAAGAATTGCATCTAGCCCAAAAGCAAATTCAATGGGAAGAATTGCATCTAGCCCAAAAGCAAGTTCAAATGGGGTTGTGCCCACAGATGTTTTATAGGCTGTCCTATATGCCCAAAGAACTGAGTGCAACTTTTGCTCCCAATCAGTCCTATGTCCCTCATCAACAATCTTTGTGAGTGCTGTGCAGAGAATCTTGTTAGTACTCTCGGCTTGTCCATTGGTCTGGGGATGATAGGGTGCAGAACGCTTGTGAATTACCATAAATTCTTGAAGCAAAAATTCTATGACTTCATTTACAAAGTGTACACCTTGATCACTAACGATCTCAATTGGTAAGCCATAGCGTGTAAACACGTACTCATACAAGAACTTGGCTGTGGTTCTGGCATCATTTTTGACTGTTGCCTTTGCCTCTACCCATTTGGTCAAATAGTCGGTCGTCGCGACTATAATATATTCTGCATGCGTGTTACGAGCTGGAGGTTTAATGGGACCGACAAAATCAATACCCCATTTTGCAAAAGCACGTGTGCTTAACATAGGCCGCAACGGCATATTGTCCTTTGTGATGGGAGGTTTGGTCCTTTGACAATCGTCACAACGTTTCACATATTCTTCGGCATCCATTTGTAAGGTTGGCCACCAAAGCCCAGACCACCTAATCAACTTAGCTGTGGTATTGCCAGAAAAGTGTCCACCACCAACACCTGCATGTGCATGAGTTAAGATTTTCAGATAGTCAGCTTCACATACACACATACGTAAGTTGCCATCCTTGCCCCTCTTGTAGAGTTGGCCCTCTATTAGCATATAGTTTGCTGCTTCAATTTTAATAGCCTGCTTTCGTCGATGTTTAGGAATTGTTTGTTCCAAATGACCATGCTGAAGATAGTCCACAATATACTTACTCCAACTTGGTGTAGTTGAAATTTGGAATAATGTGACATTATGAATTGGCTTCTGAATTTTACATGAAGCACAGTTACGAACAAATGTTTCAGCATCTGCATGCATGGTAGGCCACCATTGCCTATCTTGAGATATACGTCGCACACAAGTAGTAGCTGATGCATGGATTCCATCAATACCCGCATGTGCCCATTCCAAGATCTCCTCATATTGGTCGGGGTTAGGTATAAGCCTCAACTCTCCATCATTACCTGACGATATAATCTCCCTGAGATTAGCTTGAATGGTCGCCATAGGTCCACATTAGGACCCGCTAGTTGTATTTGCCCACTTGTCAAAATTTCTAAAATGGATTCAGACCATCTAGGAGCTGTCTCTACAAGGAAAAGTGTTGAATCTAACATATCATCATCCACACCCACAGGAGCTTCGCCAGAGGTGATTCGAGACAAATGATCTGCCCTTAGATGAGTTGTTCCTTTTCGAACTACAACTTCAAAATCAAACTCAAGAAGAATGATAAACCACCTTACTATCCTTCCAGTTACACCAGGCTTATTCACCAAATATAGCAATGCGTGATGGTCCACAAAAAATATGAATTTGTTTGCCAAAAGGTAATGGCGAAACTTTTTCACTGCATATATCATGGACAATCCTTCTCTTTCTGTTGTGGTGTAATTCCTCTCAGCATTGTTCAACTGTCGACTAGCATATGAGATTGGGAAATCCTTATTGTGTTCTCCCGATTGAGCCAAAATACATCCAATTGCAAAGTTGGAAGCATCAATATGGACATGAAAGATTTGGTTCCAATCTGGTGCCCGTAAAATGGGTGCAGTCACTAATGCTTGCTTCAACTTTTCAAAGGATTCCTCACACTCATCAGTCCAATTAAACTTTACAAGAAGAGCATATAACGGTCTGGCTAGGACAGCATACATGTAGATGAATCTACGGTAATAGCCACAATGTCCCATGAATGTTTGTACCCCCTTAGGGTTGATAGGCCGAGGTAATGAGACAATGACATCAATTTTATCCATATCTGTTGAAATCCCATTGCGAGAAACAATATGGCCCAAAATTTTTCCTTGTCTTACCATGAATTTGCACTTGTCAGGATTTAAGCATATACGATAAAGTTGACACTTTTGAAACACAAGTCTGAGGTGTTCTATATGATCATCACACTCTTGTGAGTGAACACATAAATCATCCATGAAAATCTCAAGAAATTGCCTAAGGTACTCCTTGAATACATGACTCATTAACCGCTGAAAGGTTGCTGGTGCATTTGTTAGACCAAATGGCATAACACGATAGGCAAAGATGCCATCTTCAGTAGCAAAGGCTGTCTTGTGTTGATCCTTTGGATCAATTGACACTTGATTGTACCCGGAGAATCCATCCAAGAAACTATAAGCCTTTTTCCCTGCAACTCGTTCCAGAACATGATCCGTGATTGGAAGTGGGTAATGATCACGCACAGTAGCTGCATTTACCTTCTTGAGGTTTACACATACTCGAAGTTTTCCATTTTTCTTGGGCACCACTACAATAGGGGAGACCCATTCAGTGTGTTCAATCTCATAGATAAATTCTGCCTCTAAGAGCTTGTCTATTTCTTCCTTTATCTTCCGTGCGAAGTTTTCATTGTAGATATAAGGACGTTGCTTGGAGGGTTTTGCATCCTCTCGCAATGGAATTGTATGCTGACATATGCTTGGGTCAACTCCTTTGAGGTCTTTATAACTCCAAGCAAAAACATCGCGATACTCCTTTATTGTTTGTATTAATAACTTCTCCTCTTCTAAGGACAAGTCTGTGGCAATCCACACATAGCGAGGCTCTTCTCCTGGCTTAGCAATATCAATCTTTTTTGCATCTTCTGGACCATCGTATGAAACCCCTGGCACGCTTGGTTTTTGTCGCATGGGCTATTGAAGAACAATCTTCCGATCTTGAAGAGTGTACTGTGTGAAATTGGGAGGAACATTTAGACCTTGTTCTTGTCCACTTGAGTCTTCACTGATTGAAGACCATGCGGTTTTGAGCTCTCCTTTGCTATCTTGCATCGGATTTTTTTGTTTAACCGTTGTCTTTGCACTTCCCACACTCTTTTTTGAATTGGTTTTAGACTTGAGTTTTGGTTTTTGTTTCTTCGTTTTACGATTTTTGCTAACAGTTGTTAGCTTTTCCCCTGCTTGGAATTCATCTGATCGTTTGACTTGGTCTTTGATACTATCTTATGCTTGGACATAGTATAGATATCCGTTCTTTCTTGAGAAGTGAGATGGTGGTCGAGAGTTTTCACTCTTAGACTCCTCCTTTTCTTTTTGTAGTCTCTCACGTTGTTCCCGCTCATCTTGTCTACTGATTCTCTTATGGCCCTTACAACATTTATGTTTAGGTCGGCTTCGAGGGATCTCTACCTGAACCTCCCGTCCTCTCAAGAGTAGGCGTGCCTTTCCTAACTCTTCCTCAGGGATTGTCACATCATTATTAAAATCAGAGTCCCATCCATCTTCCTTATCAGCATCATTAGCAGATTCGAGTGTTAAGTCCTCTACTGAGACTTCCTCGACATGCATAGCTGTTGTGGATGTATCTCTATAGTATAAATCATCTAGATGGGCACGTGGTTGTACCATTCGTATAGGAATAATATCATATCCATCTGAGTCACAAAATTGTATTGGCTTCGGTAAAGCACATGTCGATAATGTTGCAAGGACATGACTCCATTCTAATGGATCAATTAAATGCTCAGGGAAGGGTTGTGGAATGTATGCCTCATCTGATACACTTCGATTACCCTTAAGTCTCTCAGTGTTGAAATCCCTACATGAGGCTCCACACATCCACAGATCTTCTTGTCCGTCTGATAATGTAACTCTTGAGCCCTCACATGAAGTAGAATCAAACTCATCTATTGGAGACCTTGTTACATCACAATATGAGTGATTCCTTAGGTTGACCCTTGTGATGACAGAATCATGTCGGAGGTACAAATAATTGTATCCCCAATCTTGAATCATTTGAAATTATCGCATGAATGGTCTACCCAATATCACTTCGTAGTTTGGATGTTTTCCAAAATCCACTACTGCAAAGGTGTGCTCATATTCAATCCCACACGTGGTGACCAATATGTTCTCAAGCAACCCAAGGGGATGTTCTAAGCTTCCATCTGCTAGCTGCAAGCGCATCCTGGTACTCCTAATAGCTGGTTTGCCCCATTTTTCCCAAATGGACCTTGTCACAATGCCCACTCCTGCGCCGCTATCAAGTATTGCAGTTGAAGATACTTTTCGCACTTCTAATGGGAGGGTAGCATTTCCCTGATCGTCCTCACAAAATTTTCCTACTTTGTTGATAGGAACAGGCATAACATGTTTTGTCTCAGGGTGTATAGTACACTCATGGTGACCCTTTTGTAGCAATACCTGCTCTGACAAACATGTGGCAATATCATTCCACAACTCAGGTCAAATTTTTATCAAATCAAGCAAAGGTAAGGTACAAGCCACTGGTGCTGACAAAATAGCTTGCACCATACTCATATCCTTCTCCTTTGTCAACCTTTTATGCATGGAGGGTATCCTCAAGGTTTGAGAACAGTTCTCATATTCTCCCAGATATGATGGTAAGGTTTTCATTGTCTGCTTACTTCTAGGAGAAACAATTGTTTGAACTTCCTCCTAGATGCTTGGTGTCTAAATTTGTTTTCCGTGCCCCTGGTAAAATCCACCTCAGAGAATGGAGGCCAACTAATAGAAGACATGTTCACATGAACTTTCTCATGAACTGCAGCCCACATCTCATTTTCCATGTCCTCATTAGCATCAATAACTTCATCATTGCATGGGAAGACAAGGCTAGGTGGTGGCAGATTACCCCCTTTCAATCGGGTGTCAATTGGTGCAGACCTTTCGCTATGAGCTTGTGAAAGGAGCTCACTTTTCATTTCTCGACTCGATGACACTTCTGGTATGGTTTCTAATGTTGGCTTAAGAGAGGTTGGGCCCCGAGGAATAGGTGGTGGTGGTCCCTCAAGTATTGACTGAGCTTCCCTAATGAGTTGCTGATGTACAGCTAGATTGATCTTCTCCTCACGAGGGTTTGGGTATTCTTGAAGCTTCTTGGGTAGCTCAGATAAAGCTGCAATGCGACTTCTATGAGCATCAATGATGGCCTCTAGAGTCTCATTCACTTTATCCACAAAAACAGAACCCCCAGAACTATCCTCAGTCGTACTAGCCTCATTTTGTTTAACACTAGGCCCAGGTTGAGGTTGATGTTCCTCATGCACTTCTTGGGATGTAAAAGTTTTATCCCCCATGTTTTGTTTAGAGGCTTCTTGAGAACTAGTGGATGCACTTTTAGTTTGTTTGTTTCGGTTCTTCTTCCTCCGAGTGGTCTTTTTTCTACTGGACTGTAGGGTCTTGTCCCCACTAGATTTGTTTTTGCATCCCTAGTTCAAGGTGTCTCATCAGTCTGTATTTCGGCATTTCGTGTTTGTGATCTAGTCATGACTCTAAGTGGCACGACATCCTCATTCTCAGATGAAGGTGGTGATGGAACTGCCCCTACAAGGTTGAGTGAGACCTTTGGTTGAGAGGAGCCTTCCTCATGTGGTTTCAGCAGACAGTCTTTTGGGAAGTGTTCTACACAACACCCTAGACAATATCTTTCAATTGGTGAAAACTGTTGTACTGTTGTATTGGACCGAGATGCTTGCCTTGAGCGATGTGGACAATCACGAGCCCAATGGGGTTCTCCGCACTCATAACAGGGGCCTATTGGTTTGGCCTCTACTTTCCTTGGCTGCCATTGACCTGAGGGGCCTGGAGTCCTAGGTTGGTAGCCGCCTAGCAACATTAAAGAGTTTTGTTCCCCTAACGTCCAGTGCTGGGCTTGGGTATGCGGGACTTTCAAAGATATTTTCTTTGGATGAATATGATACATATTCCTCCTCCACATAGCCTGGGTTTACCAATTCTCTACACATATTTGAATTGTCGTAGTCGACAACCCTCACAGGAGCAGTCCCTGGAGCAGGAGGTTGAGCACCAAGAACAGGTGGTGCTTGCTCTTGTGCCATCGGTGGCTTACGTTCAAAATTAGTATACTGTTAATACATTTGTGGAGCCACTCCACCCCTTGGCTGCTCACGTTCCTGTCTCATTCTCGCAATGCGAGTGCATTGCTGTGTGGTATGGGTAAAGTTCCAAGCACAGGCTTGGCACCACTTTTTTGTGGGTTGGTTTGTGACTAGAGGAGAAAAGGTGTTACAATCCTCTGTTTTATGGTTACCGCCACATGCTCCACAAAGATGAGGACCTGTAGGAAGTACACTCCTCATTCTCTGCTGATGTTGTGGCTGCATGGGTGGACGATAGGTCTGTCCCAATCTCCGTAGTACTAGGTTAGCTATCTGGTCTGGATTTACTAGCGCGCTAGACCCTGAACTTTGGTCATCACCCCACTGATCTCTAGGTTTCACCTCTGGGCCAAAACCATCTTGGAACTTGAAGTTATCGGTGAAATCCATAGCATCATGGCAACACTCATTGAAATTTGTATGCTTCTTCGCATAGAGATGTGTATGCAGTGTTGAATTTTTGAGTCCTTTTAAGAAGAGAGAAATTAATCGACTTTGGGCGGGACTTTGGGCGGGCTTCTCATCCTCTGGGCAACGATTAATGTACTGATTCATTCTATTTACACAGTCTCTAACACTCTCATTCTCGCCTTGTTTGAAAGAGTAAATGTGTGCTACCGTGTCATGTTGAATTCCCATCAAGGAAAAAGCAGCAATGAATCTCTCTTCCAAAACTCGTAAAGAAGATTTGTCTGAAGCCTCTAATGCCTGAAACCAAGCCAGGGCTTTTCCCTCAAGAGTGAGTCCAAATCCTTCAATTTGAGTATGCTTATCAGCCACTTGCTCAGCTCGAACTGCTTGCCTAAATGCTGCTACATGGTCGTATGGATCTCCCGACCCTTCATACTTCTTTACCAGTTTCTGAAGAGTTGATGGCCTTACTTGTCTTGAATACTCATCATAGAGCCTATGGCCTCTTACTCTCAGTGGGAATTGTTCCTCTCTTTGGAAAGATGGTCCACATGTTTCCAAAATTGGTGTGGGTACCCTATTACCAGCCTCACCAAACCCCTCCAAAGATCTTGTCACCTGCATTTCAGGAGGTGCATTAATGGGAGGCCGAGTTGGCTCCCCTACCCTCCGATTGCTATAGTGAGAAAGATGTTGTTGTGGTGTGACTTGTGGTCGCACATTTGGTGTAGGACGATATCTTGGTGCTAGAGTTGGGCTACTAGAGCAGTGGTCCACTTGGATGTTGAAGGTCCCTCTCTAGTGAACTCTCGTAGGGGAGGAGCAACAGTTTCTCCAAGAAAGGCTGTCTCTCTTGGTTTGGCTGTATTTGTTGAGAACACTTCCATGAATAATGGTTGTCCTTTCCACGTGAGTTCCCGAATCTCTTTCCAATCTAATGTTCGGTATTCATTAGCCCATTTATCAATTATTCTGTTCATGTGTCCTGCAAGCTTCTCAACTATCACCACATGAGCTAGAGGAAGATCCAGCTGTGGCAATCTAGTTGTGGCATAATATCCCTCTAACGAGTCCTTATAGACCTCTTGAAGTGGGTCATCCTGTAAGACCCTTGTCACTGGAATTTGTCGTACAAACTCCCATTGGCTTTCAGCCCCCTGATCCATTTTACTCTTGCCTTTCCTATCCCTTTCCAAATTTAGATCTACAAGAAGTAAATCATCTATGGATGGTTTTGAGGACTGGGCATTGGAGGGTCCAGGCATGTCCGGCTCAATGAGCCAGTCATCTCTAGACTCCCTTGCTCTGGAAAGTTCTGATAAGTCTAAGAACTCGGTTTTAGAAAGCTCCCCTAATTTGTCTACCTTTTCTGGATGGTAGGTGACTTCGTCGCGAACACCATCTCCACCCATGTACATGTTACCCTGGTCATTGACTAGAGGTGCTCTATCAAGTTCTGAGAAAATGTCTGCGATCTTAACAAGATATCGTTGTTGTGGGTCCCTAAAGATCTCAGTTCCTTGAGCATTTGTGTAGACATATTGGAGTCTCACATTGAGTGTTAACCCCATGGTGTCGGCTTCAAATGGATTAAAGGATCTTGTGGGTGTTCTATTTTGGGCTACGGGATGACTATTTGTCGGCCCTAGATTGTCCATGGACAATGAACTAGTTGTTCTAGAGGAAAGGGTATCGGATTGGGATTCAGAAAGGGTTTCAGCAATATCTGCCAAATTGCCTACCGATTGGGTCCCACTTTCTTGTGTAGGTACTCTAGAAGGTGCCCTAGGCCCTATGGCAGAATCTACAAGACGTCCCGACCGCAAATGCATAAGGTCAAATTTTTTTGGTTTTTTGTGTGTTTTTGTTTTGTTTTTGTTTTTAAATAATATATATATATATATATATATATATATTTTAACTTACCTAATCAATGCAACTAAAAGGAGTATGTGTGTGGCATAACTATCTATCCCTTTTTTTTTCTTTTTTATTATATATATTTTTTTAAATGATTTTTTTAATGATTTTATGTTTTTATGTTTTTTTATTTATTTTTTTAAATTTACACAAAAATTATGAATCACACTAAAAAAAATACTAATTATGCACAAAGTTACAAAAATTAAAAAATACAGGAAAATACTAATTATGTAAAAAAAATTTAAATGAAGAATTACAAAATATGCAAAAAAAATAGACTCTTTAAAAAAACACTTAATTTATAGAATTTTTTTTTAAAAAAAAATTCTTTTGTTTTTTTTTCTCCTCTTGTTGGTTTTTTTTTTGTTTGTTTGTTTGTTTTTTTTTAACTAATAAATTTCGTGCCAAATATAAAAAATATGAATTTACTAATTATGCATCATTTACAAAAATTCTAAAGAAATAAAAATAAAAAATGCAAGCTACTTTAATTATGCAAAAATTTAAATAAGGAACAATGGATTCAAAAAATAAAAATTGTTTTTTTTTTCTTTTTCTTTTTTTAATTTAATTGTTTTTTCTCTTGTTTTTTTCCTTTCTTTTTTTTTCTTTTTCTTTTTTTAATCTATATTTTTTTTTAAAAAATATACAAAAATCATGAAAATTAAATAAAAATAAATAAAAAAATAAAAAATCCACCAACCTTATCAACCGCTCGTCGCTCGCTTCCGGATTCGTCGCCGCGCCGCTAGCCTCTTCACGTGCTTCTTCGCCAGCCAGCTGGTTCCTTCACCTTTACAGCCAGCCAATGGCCACACAACGGCTCTCCACGCCTTCTTGCATCGTGGCCACTACCTATTCCAAGTCTGCTGCACAACCACCGGTCACCTTCTTCACCTTCTGCTTCTCTTTCCCAGGCTCTCGCCTTCAACTGAGGCCCGGCCTTTGCAACAGTCGCTTCGCCTGGCTCTACGCCTTCTTCTCCTTCTTGCGGCTCTGCTCTCAGCTGTGCAGTCACCCGTCCTCTTTCTTCTTTGTCTGCTCTGCAGCCAGCTGCCAGTCACTCCTCCTTCTTGTGCTTTCGTGGTCTTCAGCGCAGCCGCCTACTACTGGCCTTTAGCTGTAGCCAGCCCCAGCGGGCCTTTAGCTGCAAGCCAATCGATGCTTGCTTCGCCATTTGTGCTGGCCTCCAGTCGCCTTCACAACTGCCGCCACAACCTCTCTTGTGGCCTACGTTGGCCACTGCAGCAACGCCCTCGCCACTGCACTACTTGCGGCCAGCCTTCGTTAGCTTCAGCCAGACGTCTTGTTCAAGCTCCAGCCCCTTCTTCAGCCGCCTTAGCTCTGCAGACGCCCTCCACAGTGCTCTGCCAGCTGCGCCTCCTTCACGTTAATGTATTTTCGATGCCGACGGCCCCCTCCACGTTAATGTATTATATATATATATATATATATATATTAAGCCGCCTTCCTTTTCCTCCAACTGCCTGTCGGACGCTCTTTACAGCCCAGCACTTCTGCAAGCAGCGCCGCTCACGTCACTGAAAAAAAATATAAATATATATATATATATAGATTTATATATATATATATATATATGTTTATATTTTTAAGCCACCCTCTACGTTTTCAGCTGGCCGCCTCCTCTTTTCCTTAGCTTTCAGCCGCCTTCACTTCCAGCCGGCCACTCCCTTCTCTTTCCCTCTCTCCTCTCATCCTTAAGCGGACTTCATGCTTGGGAGTCTATGGGGCTTGCATAAGCTATGGAAGAGCTTAGCAATGCACCTCTTTTCTTTTCATTTATTTATACTAATTACATGTTAACGAAGAGCATGAAAGCATTAAATGGCAAAAAAAAACAATGAATGTAAGCATACTGACGGTACTTGAAAAGCAATAAAACATAAAAAACAATGCGGGAGAAACCTCAATCTTCAATGGTTTTTTTTTCCTATCCTAACCATATCCACTCACACCGAGATCACACACCCGAACTTAACCTAATCACTCAATGGTTTTGCAACCAAAAGAGGAAATAGTGGTGGTTTCCACACACTCTCAACCGGATTTGAGTCTTCTCCCTGGCAGCGGCGCCATTGTTTGGGACATCATAGCATAGCGGAGGCTACACTCCAACCCACACACTTGTCAATCCGTGAAAGCAACCCGGTTAGCGCATAGAGGCTATCCCGAATGGGAGAAGATGAGTTAACCACATACTAATGACTTCTAGTCCTACTCAATCCTTCTTCAACACTCAAGCAATCAATCTAACACAATCAACATATCAATCTAACATAATCAAAGCATCAAGATTAGGCTACACTTAAGCACAAAAATGTAACTTATGCAAAGAACCTAACATGCAAAGAGCTATCACACAAGCCTCAACTACACATCATTTCATGCACAAGCTTCATCACATGCACTCTACAACTCACAAATCAAAACATCATTAAGAAATCTAGATTAGCAAGTGTGTAGACCAAAACCTCATATCATTGAAAATGTAGAGAATAGAGAGTACAAGATTGAAGCATGAATGGAGATGGAGAGCTTTGGGAGAGCACATGAGAAGGATCTATGGAGCAAGCTCTCTCTATGAGCCTCTCAACCAAATGACCAAAGAGTGCTCCCTCTCTCAAATGGGCCACCTTTTATACAAAAATTCTAGAACTCCCAAAAGTTCCCATGTGGGATTATTGTCAAGCCCTCTCCCACATTCATCTACAACTTGCTAAGTGTCTTTTTTGTTGCATCCTTGTATTGATCTTCATTCGTCATGCAACAGAAGGAGAGGAGAGAGATGGAAGGAGAGAGAGGAAAGAAGAGGAGAGAGAAGGAAGAAGAGATAGAAGAGAGGGAGGTAGAGAGAGGGAAGGAGAGGGAAGAAGAGGGAGGGAGAAGGAGAGAAAGGGAAGGAGAGTGAGAAGAGAGATAGCGAAGGAGTGTGAGAAGGAAAGGATTTCCTTTAGAAATTTCATTAAATTAAAACAAAGAGAAGGAGAGTGAGAGAGAGAGAGAGAGAGAAGAGAGAAAGGGAAGGAGTGTGAGAAGGAAAGGATTTCTTTTAAAAACTTCATTAAATTAAAAAAAACCTCCCTCTCCCCCATCCCAAGTGGCAAGCTTGCCACTTGGGATGGGTAGCGGGATGTTTTTTTTTTTAAGTTAGTTAAGTTCTCCCATCCCTCTCTCTTGTTCTTCCCACTTCCCCCCTCCTCTCTCTCATCCCTCTCCCTCTCCTTCTCTTCTTTCCTCCTCTTTCCCTTTCTCTCTTCAATGTTCTCTCTCCTCTCTCTCATAGCTTGCCACTTGGGATGGGGTAGGGGGTGTTTTTTTGAAAAGTTAGTTAAGTCTTCCCATCCCTCTCTCTTGTTATTCCCACTTCCCCCCTCCTCCTCTCTCTCGTCCCTCTCCCTCTCCCTCTCCTCTTCTTTCCTCCTCTTTCCCTTTCTCTCTTCAATGTTCTCTCTCCTCTCTCTCACAACCATTATCTTTCTCTCCTAGCCATTCCCTTATTCTTAATTTAAATACATTAAACATGGATATTTCTTACTAACATGGGTATTAACTTTGATGAGGACAAAGACTTCCTCTCTCTCTCTTCTTCTTCTTCTTCTTCCCTTTTCCCTCCTCTCTCTTTTCTTGTAGCCATTTTCTTCCCCCTCTCTCATAGTCATTCTTTTATTCTTAATTTAAATATGACTTCAAACTATATTAATTTTAAAAATTTCATTAGTCACAAATTCGACGTGAAGATTAGGGATGAAAAGGGTAAAGAGAAAGAGGAGGTAGACATAGAAAGAATAAAAGAGAAGGCCATCTTAAACGACCAACACTATAATTATAAAATTCTCAATAAATGATCACTAAATGTTATATTTTTTATCATATGTTAGATATGATCTTAATCCTCGAATTGAGAGAAAGAATAAAAGAGGAGGCCATCTTAAATGACCAACACTATAATTATTAAATTGTCAATAAATGATCATTAAATGTTAGATTTTGTGTCATGTGTTAGATATGATCATAATCCTCAAATTGAGAGATGTTTTATTCCTTAACTAAATCCACAAGCCATAGAATAAAGTCTGAGTATTCACTTCTAAATCAAAATCGAGTTTTGGACCCCTCTTTCTATCACATTTTATCATTCTTTCTTCCATTGTGAGCTCATTGTTCTGGTGTGTCTTTCCTTTTTCCCCCTACCATTTTGAGCTCATTATTCTCCATCTCTTCTCCTTCCACTATTTTTCATCTCTTTTAGAATGGACCTCTCTGTTTTTTTAGTCTTTGCAAAGAGTTTAGATAAGGAGGGCATTTCTTTCAAAACCAATGGGTAGTACAAATAATTGGAGTTGCAGTTTAAACTATTTGATAATTGCCAATCGAGTCTCTCTATACAAACAATTTGTAGTTTTGACAAGGGCAAGGATTGCCTTGTACCCTTACTTCCTAGGAACACATCCACCTAGGCCAAATTTTTTGTGCTCAACATAGAGCTCTCCAATAGGTACCTTGTAATTGAAAATGTGTAAGCTCCTCATGGTTCAAGAGAATGGTAAAGATGTCAAAACAAGGTGATTCTGTGTAAGAAGCAAAGTCAAGTGTATTGGATTTGAAAAAAAGTAGTGTGCATATAACTTCTTTCATGAAAGCCATCTTCTAGGGTCAGCAATCAAAGAACACAAACAATGTTTTATTTTTAAGATGTCAACAACTGGACCAACTTGTGGAGTAGACCTTCTAAACAAGGGACAAAGATTTAAAGAGAGCATGGGTCTACTCTGATCATGTGTGCAATGTTCAAGGCTAGACCACTATGGCTGCTCATGTGTGAATTTAGGTAGGGGACATAAGAGATAACTATAACTATCAATTTTTCTCAATCTAGATAATCTAATCATGTAATGTGTAGGAGCTCATGATAGTAGCAACTTGGAAAATGAAGGAGGACACAAATGCACAAATACTATTCTAGAAAATGCTAAATGAGGTTGTGGAGAGAAAAGGATTTCAAGCACCACATTTCTTTGGCTTCATGGCTAATAAGGTAGGTTTGCTAATTAGAGGGCAGTCCATAGTGTAGTCAACATCGGGCGGCCTAATAACAAGGTAGAGGGAAGGGAATGGTCTTGCCTCTTCCATTGGGAGTAAATTCTTCACATACACACAACACTAAATGTTGTCATGGGTTTTCGGGATCATTACAAGCTTCTGTAGAGGAGGTGGCACCATGCACCAATTGAGGATGAAGCATTAATGAAATATATGTATATACAAGCATGGTAAGGGAATGGCAAGGTTGTAAATGTTAATATTGCTACCATGGATTGCCGGTTAAGTTGGTGAAATGTAATATTTCCACATTGGAGATACCAATTAGTTGAGGTGAATAACCTCAAATTAAAACCACTCTCAGTTAATCAAATGATCAATGCACTAAAGTAATTATCTTTTGGCATATAGTCTATTGATGACGTCATTTTGGAATCCAAGATGCTACAAACCAACCTAGCAAAGAGTTGAAGCATGCTAGCTAGTTAGTTTGGGAAGGATTCAAGGGCACAATAATCTTATATGATGTAGCTCTGACCGATCTTACAAATGCACTCTTGCAGAGTGCCAAGAAGCATGCATTCCAAGAGGGAAAGCACCTCGGTTTAGATCCTAGCAAAACAAAGCTCATCGAGAGGAATGCAAGTAGAAATACTACATCTCCCAATCCAATGATTATAAGTAAACTAGTCAAGGAAACCCTAATGTATCAAGTGCCCAATGTCACAGGCAATAAGAAGACGGTATAGCAAAAACATCGCCCAATGACCATCACAATAGAAAATGATAATACCTCCCATCGGCCAGAGTACATGGCAAAGAATTAGCCTCAAAATTTTCTTAATTTCCATCTTCAATTCATATATCTACTGAGGATGCAATTGCAAATGTCACATTAAATGAAGGTATTGAAATGGTGAGAGGGGTGAGATTCATGACACCATGTGGACAATTTGCCACATGATTGTCCAATAACAAAGTTACATGCTAAGATGGTTAGGCAGGCAAGTGGAGAAGTGTAAGAAACTCATCAAGTAGTTAGGCAAAGGAGTTTGAGTACCAAGCTCCTATGGCATATGTGAAAGGATTGATGGACAAGAAAGGTAGTTCATGTGGTTTTGCAACACTAGCATGGACCACACATGGAGGATGCACGCCAGTCATAATACTTCGATGAGATTGCCCTCCATATGGTCAGTTCAAAAGGAAACCAATTTCATAAACATAGACGTATAAATATTAGAGATATCAAGTTTAATGTTGTAGAAGGAAAAGCGTATAGGGGATCAAGAGGTTGTACAATCGTGAATAACCAATTCTAGGAGCGGCATGTCAGATATTCTAATGAAGAGAACAGACCATGCCTTGCCATTATCAGGCGCATGACTTTCATGTTAGGGCCACTAAGGGATGTGCATTCATGCCAGCACATATACTTTGAGTATCTTCAAATCCTTGGCCTTGATGCAAATAATAATATGTTCATATAGCAACCTGGCTAAAAAAGGATGACCTTATTAGAATATTATCTAGCCATAGGTTAAACCTCATGTAGATTCTCCTTGAGTTTTGGACATCAATACCCTCTGGAGTTTTGGATGTTTTGGTGGCGAGCATGGCATGAATTATTTTATCTTTGTCTAAAAAGGGAAGAGAGAGAGAGAGAGAGAGAGAGAGAGAGAGAGAGAGAGAGAGAGAGAGAGAGAGAGAGAGAGTATTAATAGAAAGAGTTAAGGGAAAGAGAGAAAATATTACTCATTATAATGGGCACATATAGACAAAAAGAGGGCATCTACATAGAAAGAGTCCATTACAAGAGAGCAAATATTATTTGTTATAATGGCCACATACAAACACATAGTATTCTTTAAATGATAAGATGTATCAGAAAAATCATGGATGAATTATAAAAAAGGCATGATTGATTTGATTTGAGGCTACAAATATGTTTGATAAATTTTGTTCTTTGTTTTTCTAGGGAGTCCAACAGAAAAGAGTAAATATCACTCATTATAATGGGCACATACATACACATAGTATTATTTAAATGATTGACCATGCGCCTTAAATCATTGCGATCTGACCCATGTCGATCTGTGACTTGAGATCACCAAGGCGATCAAACTTTAGAGATCGATGATTTACACTTGTTTTCTTGATTTGTTTTTGGACATTTGTGTTTTTTATCATTCCTAGTTAAGTTAGTGACCATAAAATATCATTGTACAAATACATGGAGAGGCTACATTACATAAGTACACATGAGTTAGTATTTGGCGCACGCTCACAACAAGACAACAGTGGTGATGGGCAAGGACAAAGAGTCGCTTGCCCATCCACAATGAAATATTGGATCCCACCTCAATCGGCTTGGCAAGTGCACTTGTCTAAACTTTTTCCTTTGATATTGTGGTGAGGCACACAGGGGTTTCATGGGGTGGCAGTGATCTTTTTGAGCTATGGGGTTGCTCAACAATGCCATAGAAGTGTGTGCACAATTATGTTTGGGGTTTGGCAGCACAATGGATGGCTCTTATTTGATAAGAACAAGGAAGGATAGGACCACTGCACATGGGCAAGGTGTTGCCCCTTACTGCTCGAGATCCACAAGCTCTTCCACCTTTTTCTAAAGGTGGTGTCGGCACATGAGTGGAAGTGGAAGCCATTACTCTCCATTCTTGCTTAAGCTTTGGAGTTGGCGTCAAAGGCATGGCTTTGGGTCTCCACACCCACTTGGATTAAATGTTTGAGGGTGCATTTGTGGGGGTCAAGGTTATGGGGTTTTTTAATCTTACCACCCAGATGTGGGGCTTTCCTTCATTAAGTTCTCATGCTTCTAGTAGTTTAGTCAAGATCCAACGAGACATCAACTTTTGGGGTGGTACTAGTGGATCAACTTTTGGGGTGGTACTAGTGGATACTAAGGTCATCGCACCTAGATCTTTTTGGCTTTTGGGCTTATGCAGATGACAAGGTTTTTGGGGACCCAAACATACGAATTCCCTTTGTAGAAGCCTTTGGCTTTGAGCATCTTGACGGGGATCCAATGGGGTTTTGTAATGTCCCTCCCAAGCCATGTATGTATGTGTCTCTTTTAATATAGATTTCAATAAGGAAAGAGAGTGTACTTAGAGAAGAGTGAGACAATAAGGCTAGAAACATTAGGAAAGTGTTAGAATAAAAATATTAACTCCAAAAATCCTAAAAGAAATAAGAACATAAGAATAGTTCTATTAAGAGATAAGTATCCCCAAAAATAGAATTTCGAGTTTAGGTGATAAGAGGTCATATTTAGAGTACTTTTACACATTTAGAGTCCATGCATACTAAAAATGTGGAAAAACAACGCGTTTCTAAATATGGTGCGTTTGTGGCTATATACAGACGTTTTTGCCTATTCTGCCCGCGTTGGCTTGTAGACTAGATGCCTTCCCATTCTTTTGACTGGTTATATGACCATATTCTGAGTTTTTATCAGAGAGTTATGGCCAAAACAATTTGTTGTTTCTGTCAGGGTCTCTACACAGGGAAAACTGTAAGAAGGCAGCAAGTAGCCTCAAGGTAATCCTAGAGTTTGAGATGTATATATCCCTTCATTCTTATCTAATATCTTAGAAAAGAAGCTTAGATTGCTATAGTCTTTCGGAGGAAGAGACCAAAACTCCATAGCTTTTCTTTTAGAAAAAGAATAGTATGCTGTAGTCTTGTAAAAGAAGGCTATTTTGCCATAGATCTTAGAAAGAGAGAAGAGTCACAGTATGAGTAAGAGGAGATAAAGCTTGGAGATGATTGGATGATTTCAATCATAAGAGAAGGTATTAGAAGACTCTATTTTCTAAAGCTCTTGTTAATAACGAGCAAAGGCAACGATAAACGACAAATTTCTATGAGGTATATACATATTTTGTTTTTCAATTATATATCATTCTTAGGGGTTGAGGTATGGCCCCGGCTTCTCTATTAATTGTTAATAATGATCTATTTGATTGTTAATAGTGATCTATTTAAAGTTTGTATTGTTAATAGTGATCTATTAATTGTTAATAATGATCTATTTGATTGTTAATAGTGATCTATTTGATTGTTAATAGTGATCTATTTGATTGTTAATAATGATCTATTTGATTGTTAATAGTGATCTATTTAAAGTTTGTATTCTTTTAAACAACAGCATATGCCTTAATAAAGAATGTCTTATCTCACAATCTCGAGTTGAAATACTAAAATCTTTGTGAAAAGGATTGTTTTCTTAAGAAGGTAACATGGATTCTAGTCCTATGATTTAGTGAGTAAATGGATTGTTATCTTGGTTAAATTAAGGTACAGGTATAACTCTCCCTGCCTTGACGATGCTGCCCCGTTCTTGTGCTTATATAGCCGGACGGCGAAGACGTTAGTAAGGCCCGGAGCTGGCCCATGGTATCCCTCATACCATTGGGGGAATGAGGTTCGCCAATTGAGGCGAGTGATTGTGATGCTGCCTAGTTCTGAGGGCCCAGGCTAGTGCGGTGAATTAGCCCACCCTAGTGCGCAGACATCCCTCTGAGGGGCGGGAGGATCAAGCGATGGAGCGTGAGAGGGCGACAGGCCGGCTTGAGTCCTCGCCAGCGGGCGGCCGACGATGAGGTGTATGGTCCCGTAGGGTTTTGCCCAGCATGTAGAGGCTGGAAGGCCGAATTCTAGATCATCGGCGGCGGTATAAAGGGGAAGAATAAGAGAGCCAATTTGGCTATATGGAATTGATTCATGTATAAACTTTATATATATCTTGTCTTTGGCACGATTGTATTATGTAAAAGGGCTGTCTTAACAAACCTTGTGAAAAGGGCTTTAATTAAGGAACATGTTTATTTATGTCAAACAGTGTGGTAGGATTAATTAGTAAACAAATTGACGCGTGAGTAGGGTGGAAAGTGGAAGGATGGAATGCCCCGACGGCACCATCCTATGGACGGGTGGACCCGATTAGTCGGGTAGCTTTCCAACAGATTAAGTGAAAGCCCTACGCTAGATAAATAGGTTCTTGGTGGGTAACTCTATTCTAGAAGACTAGGCCAGCGGCGGCTGTGCCTTGCATGGATGAGGAAAAAAGCGTTGCCTCTAGAAATCAAGTCTTGTAGTTGCCCAATTTATGTGATCAATTACCCTATGGGTGATTTTAGAAGACCACGCTTCCCCTGCGGGATAGAACTAGGTCTTACCTATGAATCATATCCTTGAATCTCTGTATGGTCAAGGTGTCGATGAGTAGGAAATTTTCTCTAAGATAAGACTTAGCGGACTATCGAAAGTGTTTCCCCTATTTTTGGAAGAGGGGGAACCTTACAAGTGGTATCAGAGCCGATCTTAGTTCCTAGGATTTGTTTTTCAAAGGTTAACTGTCAAGGGATTAAAACAAGTGATTGTTTATCATATGAGGACGAATCAATCATCTCTACTGGCCATAGAAGTGATTTGAATATCCTCACATGTTGAGACAATCATCTTGAAATTGTGCTTGTATCTTGGGGGTGCACACGCAAGATATTTGTACAATAAATTTGAGAAATGAGATTGGGAAGAAAACCTTTTGTGAGGAAAAACAGAGGGTGATCAAATTAAGAAACTAGTGAGAGACTGAATGACTAGAAGGATAGACCGAAACTTGTTTAGAGAAATTTTCAGGATATCTCATTAATTTATATATTATAAATTATTAAGATTATAACTCCATTAAGATTTGAATAGTTGACGTGTGAATGCCATCCATTAGATGCTTTACACTAGGACGATCATCCCCCCAAGATCTAGAACCCATATGAGACAACATCAATCTCGGATGTGTAATTCCCAAAGGATCATGCTCTTAGATGTGTTAATCCCTAGATACTAGGTGTGTAATTTTTAGAAAACTAATCATCTCAGATATGTCAATCTTGATAATCTTTGGATATATCAATCCCAAGGCACCAGATGTGTAATTCTCAAAAAAATGAAGATCTTAGATGTATTAATCCTGACTGCCTTCAAATGTGGTGCTATGAGGATTTACTTAGATACTACCCTAGCTCGCAAGATGAGGACATCTCGAATCTTTTAAGTGGGGGAGATTGTAATGTCCCTCCCAAGCCATGTATGTATGTGTCTCTTTTAATATAGATTTCAATAAGGAAAGAGAGTGTACTTAGAGAAGAGTGAGACAATAAGGCTAGAAACATTAGGAAAGTGTTAGAATAAAAATATTAACTCCAAAAATCCTAAAAGAAATAAGAACATAAGAATAGTTCTATTAAGAGATAAGTATCCCCAAAAATAGAATTTCGAGTTTAGGTGATAAGAGGTCATATTTAGAGTACTTTTATACATTTAGAGTCCATGCATACTAAAAATGGGGAAAAACAACGCGTTTCTAAATATGGTGTGTTTGTGGCTATATACAGACGTTTTTGCCTATTCTGCCCGCGTTGGCTTGTAGACTAGATGCCTTCCCATTCTTTTGACTGGTTATATGACCATATTCTGAGTTTTTATCAGAGAGTTATGGCCGAAACAATTTGTTGTTTCTGTCAGGGTCTCTACACAGGGAAAACTGTAAGAAGGCAGCAAGTAGCCTCAAGGTAATCCTAGAGTTTGAGATGTATATATCCCTTCATTCTTATCTAATATCTTAGAAAAGAAGCTTAGACTGCTATAGTCTTTCGGAGGAAGAGACCAAAACTCTATAGCTTTTCTTTTAGAAAAAGAATAGTATGCTGTAGTCCTGTAAGAGAAGGCTATTTTGCCATAGATCTTAGAAAGAGAGAAGAGTCACAGTATGAGTAAGAGGAGATAAAGCTTGGAGATGATTGGATGATTTCAATCATAAGAGAAGGTATTAGAAGACTCTATTTTCTAAAGCTCTTGTTAATAACGAGCAAAGGCAACGATAAACGACAAATTTCTATGAGGTATATATATATTTTGTTTTTCAATTATATATCATTCTTAGGGGTTGAGGTATGGCCCTTGCTTCTCTATTAATTGTTAATAATGATCTATTTGATTGTTAATAGTGATCTATTTAAAGTTTGTATTCTTTTAAACAACAGCATATGCCTTAATAAAGAATGTCTTATCTCACAATCTCGAGTTGAAATACTAAAATCTTTGTGAAAAGGATTGTTTTCTTAAGAAGGTAACATGGATTCTAGTCCTATGATTTAGTGAGTAAATGGATTGTTATCTTGGTTAAATTAAGGTACAGGTATAACTCTCCCTGCCTTGACGACGCTGCCCCGTTCTTGTGCTTATATAGCCGGACGGCGGAGACGTTAGTAAGGCTCGGAGCTAGCCCATGGTATCCCTCATACCATTGGGGGAATGAGGTTCGCCAATTGAGGCGAGTGATTGTGATGCTGCCTAGTTCTGAGGGCCCAGGCTAGTGCGGTGAATTAGCCCACCCTAGTGCGCAGACATCCCTCTGAGGGGCGGGAGGATCAAGCGATGGAGCCTGAGAGGGCGACAGGCCGGCTTGAGTCCTCGCCCCAGCGGCCGATGATGAGGTATATGGTCCCGTAGGGTTTTGCCCACCATGTAGAGGCTGGAAGGCCGAATTCTAGATCATCGTCGGCGGTATAAAGGGGAAGAATAAGAGAGCCAATTTGGTTGTATGGAATTGATTCATGTATAAACTTTATATATATCTTGTCTTTGGCATGATTGTATTGTGTAAAAGGACTGTCTTAACAAACCTTGTGAAAAGGGCTTTAATTAAGGAACATGTTTATTTATGTCAAACAGTGTGGTAGGATTAATTAGTAAACAAGTTGACGCGTGAGTAGGGTGGAAAGTGGGAGGATGGAATGCCCCGACGGCACCGTCCTATGGACGGGTGGACCCGATTAGTCGGGTAGCTTTCCAACAGATTAAGTGAAAGCCCTATGCTAGATCGACGGCGGCTGTGCCTTGCATGGACGAGGAAAAAAGCGTTGCCTCTAGAAATCAAGTCTTGTAGTTGCCCAATTTATGTGATCAATTACCCTATGGGTGATTTGATTTTAGAAGACCACGCTCCCCCTGCGGGATAAAACTAGGTCTTACCTATGAATCGTATCCTTGAATCTCTGTATGGTCAAGGTGTCGATGAGTAGGAAATTTTGTCTAAGATAAGACTTAGCGGACTATCGAAAGTGTTTCCCCTATTTTTGGAAGAGGGGGAACCTTACAGGTTTGGGGGTTTGGGTAAAACTTTGTTGCTTTTCGGATTCCTACTTGGTAAATCTCTAGTCACAGTTGGCTAGTCACAGTTGGGCTTTTGAGCAAATGGTGTCTTTGAGGTTTTTGAAGGGGGTAGCGTACTTTCCCTGGGAACTCGCCAGGGTACTCTTGGGTACCCATTATTTTTTTAGTGACCTCCCTAAAGGGTTATTGAGATTGAGGTTTGGGAGGTGATCTTTGTATTCACTGGCAGGGTTTTGGATCTCCATAATGGTTTGTGGGGGTGGGTTGATGCCGACAAGGTGAGAGGGTTGTTTAGTGTTAGAGGTTACCTAAGGTAGTGGTTTGAAGGACAAGACTTGGGATGTTGATAGGTCTAGGGTACCCTCATTCACTAAGGGTTTTAAAGGGGAGCTCGAGCACATCATGGTCCTTCTTCGCTAGTTGACAATGCAATCTGTGCTAGTGATCCATCCCCTCTCGAGGATGATGCTCTCTTTTAATGTACCTGTGGTGGGGGGGTCACATACAACTTGCACAGCATAGGTTTAGATCCAATTAGAAACTTTGCTTCATGGTCATGGATTAGGAGTTATTTATCGTGGTAAAACGATATCGCATACATAGGGAAAGGTGTAAGGAAGATGTGAATGGTGGGTGACCTAACAAGGTCCACATCTCCCACAATAGAACATTGTGACTAGGCCTTATGTTTGTTAACCAAGGTTGGCCACATAATATAGATGGTCTTCTTAGGGGAACTCTAGCTCTAGGCAAGGAGGTTCCACGGGTGTTTCTATTTTAGCCGCATCATGGAGATTGTTGCATGTACAGAGATCAGTACACTTAGGGGTCTACAACCTCTTTGGGTCTTTTTTTGTCGAGTAGCACCACTGCACCTCTTGCTCTTTAAATACATCATTGCCTCAATCCTATAGGTGAGCCAAAAAGGAGTTTATCATGTAGGAAGTTTCATAGGCCCATATTACTACAATTAGCTTATGCTCCCAATCATTTTCAGGATACATCTCCAAGACGCGCACTCTTTGTAATGCTTCCCTTATTTTTGCCAACATCACCATGCTTTGAGAAAGCGACATAGCTGTTCAGAAAGAGGCTCAAGAAGTACCCAAATCCATTCGGTCATGTCCAACAAGCCACCCATCGTTCATGGCTTACCATTATCCCTACCAGATTGGGTGTCCTTAATTCTTCCATTCATAGACACCCCAATCTCAGTCACACCCACCTTATCGACTAGGCTCATTACATATAACAACTATTAATTTCTTATCTCAAACCATGTGTAAGAGTCGAGGAAAACAAACAAAAAAAGAGTCAAGAAAGCAATGTGTTAGAGTTTTCATAGGACAAAGCCTCTACACGGGCCCACCTTTTTGCCTAGTGCCTATGCACATCACCTTCAATATCCACCGGTTTTGCATGTAATAGACACATAAGCATTGTTCTTTCATGAACCTATGTTGAGCCTCATCATCGACAACAACTATCCAGGTACATTTCTAGATGGGGGACCATGGCAGAGCAACGCAACGGTCTAGTCTAGCCCATGGTATGACCCATCACCAAGACCTTCCTACAATCAACAAGACCCTTATGTGCCTCATCTTTGATCACACCACTCATTTAACCCCTTGCCTCTATCCCAAGTGCTCCACACCGTCGAATCTCTTGAGCCACCAAAGGCCACCTAGCTCCATTATAGCTATGGGCATAACCTTACCCAAGTTCACTACCATGCCTCTAACACTCTATTGACCTTAACTCCTTGAGCAACAGGATGTCCAATAAATATTTTAAAAAAAGCAATAAAAAGAGTCAAAGAAATAATTTGTGTTTAAAGTGCACCTACACGGGCATACCTTTAGTCCATTACCCATGCACGTTACCTGCACATTTCACTATGGGCATCACAATTTTTTCACTTCTCACATCTCACATCAAGCACAAACACATGCACCTACAAAACTAACCTCGTCAATGCCAACCCTCTAGAGGCACATCTTTGGATAGGGGGACGACCATGGTGAGTGCAAGCTTAGCCAATGATACAACCCATCGCCTGGTAAACTCTCGACCTTGTAGGTACCTCCAATGAGCTTCCTCACTTGTATCCTCCTCTACTTCAACTCTAACTCCACACCAATAGCTTACCCAGGCTAATGTATTCATCAAGTAAAGCCCCATCTAGGTGTAATGAAAAGATGCAGGGGGAGAAGAGAGCTTGAGCTCTTGCAAGCACACACACACTCACACAAACCCTAGAGAAGAGAGCACACAAGGTGAGAGGCTAAAAATTCTTCTTCTTCTTCACACAACAAAAGAGGTCTACAAAGAAGATAAAGTGACTAACACACATAATAGAGTGTATACAAGCGGTCCATAATGTGAACACGCTAAAAGGAGTGAGTAGATGTGGAGGACTAGTCGGTGTAATCCAGTTATAGAATCTCTGGCGAGATATGTCGGTCAGCTATCAAACCCGCCCAGTGATATAAATGTCGAACGGTCATACAGGTGCCTCGTGAGTGTCAACTCATGTTGAGCTTGACATCTCAACACTCCCTCTCAAGCTCAACTCCAGCTCATGAATTCCAAGCATATCTCGGAATCTGCGGAGCTTCTCAGCTCCCAAGGCCTTCGTGAAGATGTCAACAACATGATCACATGTGTGCTAACATAGGCCAAGTCGATGTCGCCTACCAAGACTCTCTCTCTGATGAAGTGGTAATGCACCTCAATGTGTTTCGTCCGCACATGGAAAACTAGGTTCCTGGGCCAACTGTATGCTGCTAAGATTGTCACAATATATGACAACCTTTCTCTCCACATGCAACCCCAAATCAACAAGTAGCTTCCGTATCCAAGCTACCTCACATGCTACCACCGTAGCTCCTCTGTACTCTACCTCTGTGCTCGACAAGGCAACTGTGGGGTGCTTCTTGCTGCTCCATGTCACAGCAGCACTCCCCAATGAAAACATAAATCCACTGGTAGATCTCCTATCTGAGATACTACCTGCCCAATCTGCATCTGTATAGCTCCATTGGTACACCTGCTGCATAAAACAATGGATAATCAGTAATGGCCCTCAAATATCAAAGTGTGCGTCGCACATTGTCAAGATGTGGTTTGCGTGAAACCTGCATAAACTGGCTCTCTAAGTCAATAGTGTAGCTCAAATCTGGCCCGCTGATCGTGACATAGATTAAACTCCCCACAATCTTCCTATACATAGTGGGATCCTCCAAACACATAACCTGCATCCGCACTAAGCTTGCCATTTTGATCTAATAGCATCGAGATTGGCTTACAATCACCCATCCCATACTTGGACAACATGTCCAATGCATACTGTCTGTGTGATGACAGCCAAATACCCTCAGGTGTGCGAATGCATACTGTCTCTGTGATGACAGCCAAATACCCTCAGGTGTGCGAATGACCTCAATTCCCAAAAAGTAGCGCATTTCTTCTAAATCCTTCATCTCAAACTTCCTTTTGAGAATACTTTTCACATGCTCAATCTCTTCCAAGTTGTCCCCCCCAACAATAAGATCATCTATATATATGGTGATGATCACAATACCCTTATATCACTCTTGCGCACATATAAAGAGTGATCTGCATTTGCCATATGAAAACCAATAGTGACAAGATACTTAGCAATCTTGTCATGCCATGCTCGTGGAGCTTGCTTCAACCCATACAAGGCCTTACAAAGCTTACACACATATACTCTGGGTGACATGTATCCTCAAAACCTGGTGGTGGCAGATCCATATACACCTCTTCTTGCAAGTCACCATGCAAGAATGGATTTTTTACATCCATCTGATGTAAAAACCATCCATCTGATGTAAAAACCATCCTTTAGCTGCAACCACCGCAATCACAACTCTCACAGCTGCCATCTTTGCAAACTGGGGCAAATGTCTCCGCATAATCAATCCCATGTGTCTGCGCAAATCCTTTGGCGACCAATCTAGCCTTGTACTTGCTTATGCTACCATCACTGTTATGTTTCACCTTATACACCCACTTACAACCAATAGCTTTCTTGCCTTCAAGCAATGGCACCAAATCCCAAGTCTCATTTCCATACAATGCATCCATCTCCTCATCCATCTCTTTCTCCCAACACACATTTCCAATAGCCTCATCAAAGCATGTGAGTTCTACAACCTGCACAACTTTTGCCATATATGCATAGTGATGTGCCACATAACCATCATAAGTCAACCTCTGCATAGGATTTTTGACTCTTTCAGATCTTCGTAGCTTTGCATTCATGGCTTCCATAGCCTTCTTCACACCATGTGTCCTCATTGCTAGAATCCCAAGCTCCGTCAAGGCTCATCTCCGAGCCACTAGAATCTCCATTAAACAAGAGAATTCCCTGCAGAAATGTTAGGCTTACCAAGGGACTCAACCACTTTCTCTTTGCCTTTATGTGATGTACCAACTACATTTTCAAGACTGGTATTATGACGTAGCCTGCCACTCCATGGTCTATCAATAGAACCACTGGTGGATGAGGACTCTCCTTGTCCACTCAATGAATGTGATTGTTGACCTGCATTTTGTGCAACCACATTTCCACTTACATCAGCCCCAACAGCATCCTTTTCATTAAAATTCAGCTACTCATCTCATCAAATACAACATCCCTGCTTACCCTCAATTTACATGTAATAGGATTATAATATCTATATCCCTCTTTCTCAAGGAAATACCCAATAAACATATATTTTTTTGCTTTTTGGATCCATCTTGGTACGGAACTCATCTGGATCCATCTTGGTACGGAACTCATCTGGCACATGCACATATGCAATATATCCAAAAACTTTCAAGTGAGATAAATCGGGTTTCTTACCAGTAAACTTCTCCTCTGGTGTTACATCATGTATGGCTGTAGGAGTCCTATTCATGATATAAACTGTTGTAGACATAGCCTTAGTCCAATAGCTATGTGGCATATTCTTCTCAGCCCCATCAATGCTCATGCTATCTCTACAATGTGCTCGTTTTTACGCTCAATAACTCCATTTTGTTGCAGAGTGTATCTACATGTAAATTGTCTCTGAATGCCATTCTTTCGCAAGAATTCAAAGAACTCATTGGAGACGTATTCTCCCCCTCCATCTGACCTTAGGCACTTCACATGCTTTATTATTTAGCCATAACTCTGAAATTCTGAAAATGAGTAAACACTTCACTCTTCTCCTTCATAAAGTATACCCACACTTTCCTCGTGTGGTCATCAATGAATGTTACGTAGTACCTACAGCCACCCATAGACATAGTCTTCGTAGGACCCCATACATCTGAATGCACAACATCTAGTACATTCGTGCTCACATTTCTATCATGTGGAAATACATATTTTGTTTGCTTTTCAAATTGACATGCTTCACAAACTTTCTGCATACCTTCAATTTTAAACTTAGGCAGCCCTATCACAATTTCTTTAGCATGCATAGACTTCATTCTTTGTACATTAACATGCCCAATTCTCTTATGCCAAATGTCTCTATCTGCAACAACTCCTGAACCATTTGCAAACATTGCAGCACTCATTTCAAGCATATTCACATTCAATGTAAATATTATGCCCTCTGTTGCCTTTTGCAACCAATCTACACTTATCTTTGAAGTCTTCTACATAACAGCCACCATCAAGGTCAAACCGAACCTGCAAACCCTGCTCAATCATCTGGCACAGAAACCAAATTCTTTGTAATTCTCGGAACATGAAGTACATCTGCAAGATACTTCACTTTACCATCCTGCATAGACAATGGCACATCTCCAACATGGACAATCGAATGAGCAATGTCATCCCCTGTTTCAACAAAACCTCGTCTTTCAAGACTTTTCATTTCCTTGAACCACTCACCATGACTTGTCATGTGGTTCGAAGCACCTGAATCAACATACCATAGATCATCCTTACATATTGCTACATCATTTCCAGACACAGCATTAACCACATGTTGCATAACAAACAACCTCTCGTTATTTTCATTATTTCTGCTAGAGGATGCATAGTTAATTTGCTACACTTTTCCATTTCGTATGTCACTCTGCTTCTTATAACAATCTGCCTACACATGCCCAGGCTTACCACAGTGAAAACAACCTCGTGTATCATTATGCTGCCTTTGCTAATTACCATAACCTTGTTGACTCCCCTTGCCTCTAAACTAGCCTCTTCCACCTGTATGTTATTGTTGTGAATCCTGGGACTGTTGCTGCTGCTAACCATAATTCTGATCACCTATTCGGCCACCACCTTAACCACATCCATGACCTCTACCTCGTCCTCTACCTGAACTTGTGGTAGAAGGCCTGCTGCTCTAAACTGTTTTTATGTTGATCTTCATCCAAGTTCTTCTCTTTCAATGATCAACATTGACACCAAATCTGTGAAGTTGGGAATGTTCTCCCGAGTCTAAATAGACATCTTAAACGCCTTGTATTGTGGCCCGAGACCACGTAGACACACTTCCACCTTATCATCATCATCCACAGAAACACCAATTGATGCAAGAGACTCCACAATGCCCTTGATCTTCAAAGCATAATCATTCACAGACATATTCTTCTTCTCCACATTATGAAGCTCATTCTTCAGTTACTGAATTTTTCATGCCTTGTTGTTGGTTTCATACAGCTTCACCAAGGTGTCCCAAGCCTCCTTAGGTGACTTGGCATTCTGTATATGCCCAAACATATTGTCATATATGCTGATAGAAAGCCAATACATGACTTTCCTTGCTCCTTGACTCCAATCCTTGAACTCTTTTATATCTGCAGTAGTTGAATTATTCTCCGGTATCTCCGATGCCTCATGTTCACCTTCAATGTAGTCCCAGTAACATTTTCCCATCAGAAAATTGGTCAATCTAAACCTCCAAGCATGGAAGTTGTTCTTGTCAAGCTTCTCTGCAAAAATCTAGTTTATTCCATTATTCAACATCTTTTCTGCAACACAAATTTACCAACAACACTCTTGCTTGACCTACACAAAATGATGTATTCTCTACAACAACGATACTATACTACATCCAAACTATCACGACCAATGACCTTACTTTGCATACATACACCCAATGGCAACTTTGAGACCTCTTTGCGGCACACGCACAGTGTCTGCACAACCAATCGGCCTTCCTATAGTTCCAAAAACAGAGTTCTGCAAAGAATCGAAACTTACCCACATTGCTTGTGAACGCCTGCGAACTCAAAAACAGAGGTCCAGATGCGCCCGAAACCCGTTTTCGACCCGTATAGTTTTTCAATAGCTTTCCTCCCACGAAGAAAGCTCCTCAATTGGAGTTCGTTTGTCGGTGCCTCCCGAAGAGCTCCCGACAAAAGGATGTAGTAGCCAACACAAAGGGGGAAGAGTAGATAAAGCTCTTACCCTCGTCCCGCTTCTTGTGCTTCTCTTGCTTGCTGCTCAGCCCTTAGCATGAACCAGGCTCTAATATTATGAAAAAATGCAAGGAAAAAGAGAGCTTCGGCTCTTGCAAAGCACACACACTCACACAAACCCTAGAAGAGAGCACACAAGATGAGAGGCTCAAAATTCTTCTTCTTCTTCACACAACAAAAGAGGTCTACACAAAGAAGATAAAGTGACTAACATACATAAAAGTGTATACAAGCAATCCATAATGTGAACACGCTAAGAGGAGTGAGTAGATGTGGACTAGTTAGTGTAATCCAGTTGATGGATACATGCTTGAGTAAGTTTAATTGTAGGTTTTCCTCTTTGGTTAGCTTTTTCTTCCCCTACCTATTATCTGAGAAACATCACGAAGAACCATCTTCTCTTGCCTCTATCTAAGCATTAAGAAGAGCTCTCCCTTCACCCCTTTGGCAAGTAGCATTATGATGTGACAATGAAGTGAGAACCCAATGAACGAGCTAACACATCCACACGAAAAGTTACAAATTACAACTCTAAGATAAGACCTAACGACAAATACTTTGACAAGACCAAGGTAGGCTCTTGACTTAAACAACATAATACTTCATTTTACTATCCTACATAATATAAAGAAACTTTACCAACATGCATAATAAGATGTGTCGTATCATCAACCGTTTCTACATAACTTGGCTTTTTCAAATCCCTTGTTTTTTTGAACCACTCAACATGGTTAATCATGTGGTTAAAGACACTACAATCAACATACCATATTTCTCCTAAATTTGATACATCTACAATTGTAAAACTAAGCATATGCTACATCACAAATAGCTACTCACTTCTATCTTCAACATGTTTATTTAAAAGCATAGTTTCCTTATACTACGACTTCCAATTTTTATGTCATTCTTCGTTTTATAATAATCCTTTGTTATATGTCCAAGTTCGCCACATAATAGTATTCTATACTATTTTCACTTTGATTTCTTTGTCATCCACCTCAACCTCTCTTGCTCCCCTTGTCTCTAAAGTTCCACCTATTTGTGATTGAGTGTCTTCTTGTTGTTGTCCATGACTTATGTTTCTATACCGATATGCACCTGGATCTCTAGACAAGGATATGCCTTTATCTCTACCTGTGTTTGAGCAAAAGACCTGCTCTTATATATTCTCGAAAGATGATTTACTCACCTCAATGATTAGAAGGAGACTAAGGTCCTGAACGTTAGAAAAAATTTCTAGAGTCTAATCTTTTTTTAGCTCATTCAATGTGACAGACACCAAGTCATCAATCGAACGACTTGATGCTCCAATCAATCCAAGGATATCAACGAGCCCTTCAATCAAGCTGAGGACATGAGGACATCAACAAGCCCTCCAATCAAATTGAGAACATCAACAAGCCGTTTAACCATTAATCTAATAAGATCTTGAACCAATAGGCATGGATGTATAAGCAAACTCTGAGAACTGAGACAAGCTTAGTGAGTCGCTATGTAGCCAATGAGTTATTCAATTAGATAAGTAGATTCTCACTCACACGCTCACATTATAGTGTATTCAAATACTCCAATAAGAAGTAGGTTCAAAAAAAGGGTATGAATAAATCATCAAAATCATTAAAGAAAAAAAACTTGTCGATTACGTATTAACACAACAATTAAAATGGAGTTCGAGAGCCCCCAACAGTTAGAATGGAGTTCGAGAGCCCCCAAGTTGTGGGTTCAAAGGGATGGCACTTGTGTGTGGGCAACAACATACTTTTAAGCCAAGATATTTTTTTATTTTTAAAAAAAAAACTCTACCGCTTCTCTCTCACACGCGTGCGATCGAACGGTAAAATTTGCTGCACTCCAACTTAAAGTTTAAACTGAAGGGTTCGAAATCGATTCACTAGACATGCTGGCAATATGCCAATATCACTTGGATTAATTATCCCAGTCCGAACGTCAGAGTAGGGCCAAAAGGGGAAAAAAACAGCAACACGGAGAGTTCGGATAACATAGAGTAAGCTCCTTAATCTTGCAAAAAAGAATTATATAGCAAATGGGTCAGTTAACCCCGCTGTTAAAGCTTTAATGATGGAGCTGCTAATCTTTGATTAGAGCATTGTGTAACCATTGGAGCCTTAAACAGCTGCTGAATTGGAACCCTTGCAATGCTAATTACGTTGTTGATGCCATATCAAGGCTGCTCATGAGCCCAGAAGCTATTGGAGACCAACACTAATCCACTTCCCAAAAAGTTTAGACCAAAACTCCATCTGTTTGATGAGCTCTGCATTGGCCATTGATTGAGTGACTCTTTAACCCAAAATAGAACCAGGATTAATGCCTTGATCCACTTAAAACCTGCTTCAATGGAGATATGCATCAATTTACTCCCCAAAAAGTTTAGAATGTCAACCAAAACTCCATATCTGCTTGATGGCCTTGAGCCACTCTTATACGCCAAACGCAATGAGGATTAAAATCTTAATCCACTGAGCAAAAAATTAATTATCATCAAACTCCATGGCTAATTTAGCAAAAGAGTAGAGAATTTTTAGGAGATTAACTTGGGCAGCAGAAGAGGGGGAGCACTTACTCCTCTATTAAGCCCTTGTTAGTGTCATTAAGGATGTGATTAACCTTAGGAGAGGCCAAGCTTTTGTGTTGGAAACCATAGATTTGCAAAACCTGATTATCTGCAAAGTTATAAGCCCTCTCCATTTGCTTAAGACAAATTTCAATCTGATGATCACCCATTTGATGGCAAGGTTTGCAACCCACAAAGTGGATTACAAAGGGCCACCTCTCATTACCAAGCCCAGAATGAGACCATTCCATCATCTCTTCAAATCTATCCACCAAGATAAGCCAATTGCCATGCAAATAGTATGAATTTTCCAAAAATACCTTACCCGCCCACATCTCTTTCTCTTGATTCAATAAATAGATTAATGCAGACTGATCATCAGCTTCAAAATCAGGCCTGTTAAGCAAGGTTTCAGTTAATAATCTGCCTGTTTCAGCCCTGACATCGCCCAAAGAGCCCATTTTAGCCCAATTATGGAGGAGATTAAGAGACCACTGGCAATTTCTGATCAAAAAGCTGCCTGTGTTAAGACCAGTCCAGCTTTTTTGCTCATAAACCATGTCATCAATGCCATGAAGGACAAGGTTAAACTCTGTATAGTTCTCCAATGGCAGCTCAAAAGCCATGTCTGTGATCAGAGCTTCACTGTCCACCCACCATAGCCACTCGACATCAGGATGGGTTAACATTAGTCTCTGCAGAAGGGGGAGTTTTGCCCAAACCCCGGCCATCTCTGGATCTAGATTGGCAAAATTGTAGAAAATCTCTAATCCACGTAATCTGCAGTAATCAACTTTATTTTTTAGGAATTTAAGAAGATAATGATCACCTGTTGGATTCTCACAGGCAGAGGGCTGAGAGCCAGTGACAAGCATAACCTTAGGGTTTCCAGGGTTGCCATAGCTGCTGTGCAGAGAAGCTTTGGCTTTTCTCTGCTCATCCCAATCTGTGGTTCTGGAACCTTCCAGATCATTCTCGGACACCAACTCTCTTCCTACAACATCCTTGGGTTTTTCGTCAACAAGATTTGTTGTTGATGATGCCGCATTTTTTGGCCTTTCTTCTACCGCCTCAGCGAGCACTCTGGCCTGCTTCCTGTGCAGGCCTACTTGATGCAAGTGATGCCTTATCTCTTCAAAGTCCTGTGCAGGGGTCCCAAATTTGCCTGCGCCAATGGTGCCCCTCAGAACTAGAATTGTAAGGAAAAAGCAGACAAGGGTAACTCTGAGATTCCTGAGAGTTCTATGCAGCTGCCTGGCCCTGTGGACAGGTATGAAACGCATTGTGGGCGATGGAGATGAAGAGGGAAGGATGGAAGAGAGGGGGGGGGAAGGCTAAGGCAGATGGAGAAGGAGCAGAAGAGCAATGGCAAATCCGGTAAAGGCAGAGGAGAGATGGCTATGGCAGAGGTGGCGAACATTGAGGAGCAAGCGTTTCAGGTATATGATGTGTGTGTGTGAGTGTGAGAGAGAGAGAGAGAGAGAGAGAGAGAGAGGGAACAGTTGGTGTTGATGATGGGGGTTTGTGTTGTCATTGTCTGTGCAGTTACCTTCTCGATGATAAAAAGGAAGATGAAGCCAGCCGGCCGCTTTAACTATGACCACATTATCGTCCCCAAGTTTCAAAAACACACAAAATTGCAACGTGCATTAACTCACCCTTCCTTCCCTCTTTTGGATTTCAAATTTTGCCACACCTACCCACATGGCACCCACTCATCACTTTTCACATGTCCATATCAGTCCCCCCCCCACATCACCACCCTTCGATTTTCCGTCGAGCTGTTCGTGCGCACGTAAAACGCGTATTTCTTCCCATAGTTGCTTTCTGACGGGCGTCACGCCCGTTTTTTAGCATTTTGGCCGTAAAATACTTGTAAATGTTTAAAATGCCAGTCAAAAAATTACACTATCATACGTAGCAATGTTAGTGCTTTAAAAAACTAGCATCTACTCTATCTTTTGTCGATTGAAATTGAAAAATATTAGTTGGAATTGAAATTTTCCTTTATTCCAAGGAACTAAAGCAATTGTAATCCAACAAGTAGTATGGTATGAACGAAAGCTGGCACTCATGTAAAGGGAAGTGCCATGCCCGAAGTAGATCAGTCCACAAAGGGGAGCAAGCCCAAAGCTTTGCGGAAAGCTTCGAACTTCTCACGAGAAAGTGCCTTTGTGAAAAGATCGGCGAGGTTATCTTGTGTTGGCATATAGACCAAGCTGATCTCTCTTGCTGAGAGTCTCTCCCTGACATAGTGATAATGCACCTCAATGTGCTTTGTGCGAGCATGAAAAACTGGGTTTCTCGCAACTGCCAATGCGCTCTGACTATCAGTGTAGATAGAGGTGGCAGACTCCTGTCCAACACCCAAGTCAACCATAAGCCGTCTGAGCCACACACACTCAACTGTAGCTGTGAAAGCTGCCATGTACTCAGCTTCACAACTAGAAGTGGCCACAATAGGTTGCTTCTTGCTCAACCAAGATATGCATGAGCTACCGAGCATGAAACAAAAACCACTTGTGGACACTCTTGTGTCATAGCAACTAGCCCAATCTGAGTCCGAAAAAGCATGTAAATCTGGCGGCAACGATCCCCCCTTGGGATAAAACAACCCAAGATGTATGGTGCCACTCAAGTAGCGAAAGATGCGTTTAACTGCCTTCCAATGCTGAGACCCTGGGCTATGCATAAACCTGCTCACCTGTGAGACTGCAAACTGAATGTCCGGCCTCGTAATGCATACATAAATGAGACAACCAACAGCTGTTTGATAGAGTGTGACATCAAAGTGATCTCCAGCATCATGAAGACTCAACTTCAAACCTGTCTCCATTGGAGTAGCAATAGGCTTGCAGTCTTCAAGGCCAAATCTCCGCAACAATGTTTCAATATACTTTGTCTGACACAAAGCAATACCTCCATCACACTGCTTAAATTGTATCCCCAAATAATGATGCAAATGCCCTAAATCTGACATCTCAAAAGAGGCATTCAAATCAGCCTTAAAATCAGCAATATGACTCTCATTTGGTCCTGTGAGCAGCATGTCATCGACATAGAGGGCAATGATTAAATGTACATCATCCACACATTTAGCATACAAAGTGCTTTTTGTTGGACTATTCTGAAAACCATGTGCAGTCAAATATGCATGTATCTTTTCATACCAAGCTCGTGGAGCTTGCTTTAAACCATATAAAGCCTTTTTTAACCTGCACACTTTGTTTTCCTGCCCTCTTTGAACAAAACCACGAGGCTGCGATACATACACCTCCTCATGTAAATCTCCATTCAAGAACGCAGTCTTTATGTCCAACTGATGTACATTCCAACCATTATGAGCTGCCAATGCACAAATGCTACGAATGGTAGTCATACGACAAGTGGGAGCAAATGTCTCATCAAAATCAATGCCCTTTTCTTGAGCATAACCCTCTGCAACAACAAGTCTAGCTTTATAGCGATCAACACTGCCATCTGGCTTTCGTTTCAACTTAAAAACCCACTTACATCCAATGGCCTTTTTACCAATAGGTAAATCACACAAAAACCATGTACCATTCTTCATTATAGCATCATATTCACTTTGCATTGCAGCCAACCAATTTTCTGATTTTTGTGCCTCATTAAATGAAAGAGGTTCTTCCTCTTCACACATACTAGACACAGCCAAAGCATAACAATCTGATGCATAAGAGGCATGCTGAAAACCTGAACGAGTACGACTAGATATAGGTGTATCAATTTTACTATCACACAAGGTTTGCACCAGCCATTTAGGCATACCTCTAGCCTCTGCTCATTTTCAGCCCTATCCTCATGAATTACATCCTGTAAATCTACATCAGAAATAGGCTGATCTATGATGTCGTTTGAAATCTGCATAGGCTGAGTATTTGCCTCATTAGGACTTACATTTGAATTCCCACCTGTAAATAGAGGCAACAACGTATCAAATACATCCCGTGAGCTCACACCTGTCTCTTTGTTGGTACATGATAACAAAGGCTACACAGCATCTTCCACAAAAACATCTCGACCAATCAAGATACGCTTTGCCTGCGGATGATACAATCTGTAACCCTTGCTCTCACCACTATAACCAACAAAATTGCATTTGACAGCCTTATCATCCAATTTTTTGCATTGTTGCACAGGCACTAAAGCATAGGCCAAGCAACCAAAGACACGCAAGTGACCAATAGAAGGCTTCCTGCCATGCCAAGCTTCGTATGGAGTAATAGACTACAAGGCCTTTGTGGGACACCTGTTGAGTACATATGCAGCACACATGACAGCCTCAAGCCAAAACGCATGTGGCAAAGCTTGGCTCTTGACCATACATCGTGCCATCTCCATAAGTGACCTGTTTTTCCTCTCAGCAACACCATTTTGTTGAGGGGTATACGGCACTGTACATTGGTGTTTTATCCCACGACTAGCCAGAAATGCATCAAACTCTTTAGACATGTACTCCCCCCCTCGATCAGAACGGAGGGTGACCACAATACAATTGGTAACATTTTCAACCATAAGCATAAACTGTTTAAAGCACAAAAACACTTCGGACTTTGCCTTCAGTGGATATACCCATGCATGTCTTGAGTAATCATCAATGAAAGTCACGAAGTACAAGTGTTTACCAAATGACGGAGTTTGCATAGGCCCACATACATCACTATGTACAAGTTGCAATTTGTGAGTGGCCCGCACAGAACCATCCTTTGGAAATGCAGAACACTGCATTTTGCCCAAAATACAACCTTCACAAACATGTTTCAATGGTGCCCTCAAGAGGGGGCAATAAAGCAACCATATCAAATTTCTGCAAATGCAGCAAACTAGCAAAGTTCAAATGACCAAAACGAGCATGCCATAGTTTTGCATCTGAAACTACCTTTTCATCAGAAACTGCATTTGCTGAATCTTCCACACACTTGTCATAAGAATTGAGCCTATACAGCCCACGAAACAAGGTGCCAGATACAATAATCGTATCACCAGAAGTCAAATCAGAACAGTACATCTGTCATCCACAAATTTGACTACAAGTCCAAGTCTAGCAAGCGCAGAGAAAGACAATAGATTCTTCTTTATCCTGGCACATACAAAGCATCTGAAAGTGTGAAAGCGCTGCCATTTGCAGTAGTAAGAATAATTTTACCAATGCCCTTCACTGGGTAAGAAGCATTATTGGCACATGTGACAGTATTCCCATTAGTCAAGACAAGTGAACATATCACGATGCGGGGTAATGTGCTTTGTAGCACCACTGTCAAAATACCAAACATCAGAGTCAACAGAAACTGCCAAACATGCATCATGTACAGATGGGTCATACTGGCAATACACGCTAAACGCCCATTCTGTATCCTGCACAACATTTGCACAATCTACATTTGTAGAAGCATCTACTATTGTGGTTGCATTTGACTCTTTCTTCTTTGCCTCTTTAGCCTTTAGCTTAGGGCAATTCTTAATGACATGTCAATTGCCTTACAATAGTTGCACCTCATTTTTTTCTTGCCTTTATTAAGAGCCTTCTCAGACCTATTGTTGCTACTACCTGTGGAAGGAGAAGAAGTTGCAGACCTACTAATAGGAGAAGAAACAGTGGAAGGGGCTGACTTACCACTTCTTCTCTGCTGGGCAGCAACAAATGCCTCATCAACTGCACGCTGCCTAGCAGCACTGTTTTGCCTGGACTGCGCTTCTTGCAAGAGCTTGTTGATTAAAGTATCATACTTGACAACATCACGTCTGTCCTCAGTTAACAAGTCTCCACGTGGAAGCAAAAGTTTGATATGACTCAGGTAAAGCATCAAGAATAGTCTGCACAAGAGAATGATCAGGAATAATCTCGCCTTTGCAGAAATCAACTATTCCTTGAGATCTTTAATCTCAGCAAGAAAAACATTCATGTCATCATCTTCCTGCATAATCTTCGATTCTAGCTCTTTATGCAGGTAAGAGATTTTTGCCTCGTTACGACCTGCATACAAATCAGCTAGAATATCCCAAGCCTGTTTTGCTGTTTTAGCTGAACGAATATGTGGGGTGATGTTACGTTTGATAGAAAGTGCAATCAAGGCATGAGCCTGCGCATCTTTATCATCCCAACGAGCTTGTTCAGCAGTGGGTAAAACAGTAGCAACAGTAGAGCTGCTAGAACCTGCAACATCCTCAACAGATCCTATATCCACAGAACCTGGACGTACATCCATACCCTGCACAATGTTCCACACTCCTTTTGCAACCAAAACATGCTACATCATGTATGCCCAAAGTGGGTAGTTGCTGTCTCCATCCAATTTGTCATCAGCAAACATGCGAAATACATCATTGCTGTTTTCAACCATGGCCACTGACTGAAACTGATGCAAAATCTACCTGTAATGAAGCAAAGACTGAACAGAGAACAACTCGTGCTATGTAGCACGGCCCACAATAGAATACGTATGCCTGTTTTGCAAAAAACTGCACTGTCGAAATTTCTGCAGAAAATGACGAAAACACCTGTGCAGAACTTGCAATGCAAAAACGGAGCCCGAAACGACCTCAGATGCGATTTCTGTGAACGCAAAGCCCTACGGGCATATTTGCAGAGTATAGAGACCTGCAAGTGCTCGTGTGAAAGCTCACCTCAATGGGAGAACGTGAGTCAGAGGGTGCCGACGGCGTAGCCCTGGGAGCCGATGCCTGCTCCGATACCAATTGTTGGAATTAGGGTTGCAGGAAAGCACACAAAGCTTGGAGAAGAAGAAGCAAGAATGCACACAACACACAATGTATTAGATTGTGTCAATGTACAAAAGATAAGTTAGCCCTAGAATGATGGGCGTATATACAAGCCGGGGGAAAAAACCTCCTAAAGAGGGGAAAAGTGCCCCGGCGGTCCTAAGTGTGTTCACACACATCACTGCCTATATATATGGCAACATCAAGGACTGCCTTTTTTTATTTGGTTGGAAAAAAGGTTTTTATTCAGCACTGATTTGAACCATACGTGCCCTAACTTTGATTATCAAACACTTTCACCGTTCATCCCACCCATCAAGGATAGATAAGCATCCTGCACAGAGCTTTTTAGCCAACACAAGAAGCTATACATGGCTCCTCTACTAGTGTTGTTCGATTGCCAAGAAGCACCTTTTATCCAACATTTTTTTAAAAAAAAAAAGCAAAGATAATCCTTGAAATCAGCCTATTTTTAGTACGAATAAAGGTGCTACATGCTAAAACTATAAGAAATCTATACAAAAACAAATCCTTTTATATAAAGGCAAGTCGAATTTTTGACCAAGATTTCTCGATTTTAACGAGTAAAAGACAAACTAAATGCTAGTTTTTTTAAAGCCCAAAATTAAGGTTTTCCTCTGCCTCTAATGGCCAAATTTCGACAAATGTGGTCCTGGATAGGCAATATGCATACAGATATCAAGCCTTGCCCACCCATCTACAAATTGATGGATAAGACCCCTAAATATTGCATTGTCCCATCCCCTCAACAATCTTATCCATCTACAAATTGATGGATAAGACCCCTAAATATTGCATTGTCCCATCCCCTCAACAATCTTGTCGATCAAGCCTCCACCCATGGGGCATAGCCAAGATTTGGGAGAAGAAAGGTTTATTTTTAAAAAAGGCCCAGAACTTGTTCAATACTTTTTTTTAAAAGCGTATAACTTGTTCAATTTTTAAAACAAGAAAGGCTTCTCAAGCTGAGAAGAGATGAAAAAATTATTCCTCAAAATTTCAAGGTTTAGTTATCATTAGCTTAATTTGTCAATAAAATGCTAGGTTAAAATTTCAAGATTTATTTTATTAGCTTAATTTGTTAATAAAATGCTAGCTTAAAATTACAATTTCCTCTTCAATCCATGGTGAAAAAGGATTGATGTAAGGCTAAAAAATAAACCATTCCTCAAACATTGGTCCATGTAGCCCTGAATTTTAAAGCCTTCTCAATCATTCTTGACTCCCATATTACCCCTTAAAGAAGAGGTAAAGTTTACTCTTTAAAGCTATAATATATAAATTTGTAAAGTATCCCTGGTATACCCCTTTGTTTAAAGTTATAAGGGCATATTTCAAAATTAAGGCCTCATGAAACAGCTGAGATATATATCCTAAAAATGGGCTCAGATCCCATGCAGTTTCCTTGCAAGTATGGTGTCAAGCCTATCTCAAATCCTTTTACATTAGTTTACATAGGTCGAAGGCATTAAGAGTGTTTTTTCTTGACTAGAATCCAAAAATCAACTCAGAATATTACAATGTCCTTGTTTGAAGAAACATGATTTCAGAATTTTATAAATCTATTAATCAATGATGACAACAACCAAATACCTTCTTAGATTATCTTCTTAGTTTTTCTATATTGCATATTTGGAAAAAACTAATTCATTTCATTTCATCAAAGCATTCATTTGCCAATATTTAAAAAATGGTTTTTTTTTCAAAAACATAAAATAAAGATACTCCTTGAAGTTTCTTATATAAAAAACGGTTTATGCAAAAATAATCCCTTGAAATAAAGGTAAGGTCAAATTTTGATCAAGATGTCTCAATTTCAACCAATAAATCCAACACACATGGTTTTTAGTATTTACACTACTCCCATACAAAAGTGACTAGTCTCCCTTGTCCCTAACAACTCATGGTTGACAAAATTTGACTACTACCAATAGGGGCACCTTAAACATGGATGGGCAATTTGCCCACCCATTTACAAAGTGATGTGTAAAACCCCTGGGTGCCTTTGCTTGTCCCATCCCCTTAACAATCTTACCAATCTAAGCCTAAACCCATGGGATGTAGCCTTCAATCCTTTTAGACCCATTTCACCATTTAGATAAGGGCTAAAGTACACCATTTAGATAAGGGCTAAAGTACACAATTCAAAAGAAAATCTAAAATATAAAAAAATGTCAAGTATACTTCATATGAAATAACAAGGCCACTTCACCAAAATTAAGTAACAATGGCTTATTGGAGAGCTTGAGGACTCCCAAATTCCATATCTCTTGCAAATGAATGAGAGCACACCACAATAGAGAGTGCAAGATAGTGGCCCACTCAATACTTGGAGTAGACAGTAGGTCACCATTCTAGCATCTCAAGAAGGGAGAAGCTCACCATGGAAGCTTGCTCTACGCAAGAAGGTAACCAAATGGTCATATGTCATAAAGGGTATCAAAAGGTTTCAAAGGGTACAATATCCTAGGTCTGGTGCCTTTTAAAGTCCCACCTACACAACATGTGTAAATGCCCCTAAGCCTCATGTGCCTAGGCCCATCCCCCATATGTATGTGCTCACTAAAATCCCTTCATTACAGAGAGGAATAAGAATTAATAACAAGAGAGAAAAAGGGAGTTAAGCTCTCCCAAGTAAACTTAACCACTATTGCTAAAAGTACTCGCTGCTACATTAAAGATCCAAGTCAAAGTGACTTCTCATATGGAATTTATTCTCAAAACATGGATAATTATAACTGTTGTCTTTCCCTATTAATGATGCCTCATACATTATTATGATTCTATCTTGGTTTCTCGACAATTAAGAAGTTGAGACCCATGTGACCTTGATTATGGTAAAACATTCACTAAGTGAAAAGAAAATACTACTACCTTTTACAAGCATGTACTCTTAGGTGAGCATTCTGCAAAAGCCAAACATGGGTGTGCTCCTCGCACGACTCATATGATAGGTAAGGAAGCAACTTCGGAGTGAAACAGGTAGGGTAATGTTGTTAAGATGAATTTTACATTGCCTCTACTAGGATAGAATGGAATGCGTTAAGATGAATTTAGTGTAATTTTCACGGCCCAAATTGAGAAAAGCAATTTTGAGTGGCCTTGAATTAAGAGATTGGAGACTTTGAAAATATTTGAATTATAAAACCGGTTAAGAACCTAAGCATATCTTGGACGTTGAAAGAATAATTTGAACACATCGGGCAAAAACAACATTGCCACGTGGCAAAATGTTGTTTGTTCATATTTTTGGGGAAAATACGTGGCGTGTTTTCGTGGAACGTCTCTGGACTATCAGACGTTGGATACAACAACACGCCTGGTGGGCCCTGGGAACGCCACATGCAGCCTGCAGGCCGCTAACCGCCACCTCAAGTGGGGTCCACTACCTGGCGCGCTGTTCCTCCTCCGGCCCCCGGGTCTTCTTCGATCTTCATGTGAATGAACTGCACGTTACATTGTTCGTGCATTCACGATGCCACGTGCCCTGCTCTCTGACGTTCCTTTTCGTATATATATATATATATGATGAATATATGAATATGATTGATATATAAGGTCCGATTTCCTTTTTTCAAATCCGTTTCCACGTCTTGCCCACCCTTGCTTGCACATGCTAACCTTTCAATCACTTCAACTTTTGTATACCTTCAAAGGCCCCAACGCCCTCTCCTCTCTAAAAGGGGCTTGCACTCCACATGTTAACTGTCGAATCACTTCAGCTTTTCTGTACCTCTAACAATTCAAGGCCCTCCACAATGCAGCCACACCTCCACATCTGCATGTGCAAGGCCACACCTCTACTTCTACATGTGCAAGGCCTTTCAATGCCACATACCACCCCAACTAACATCGCTTTCCCCCCCTTTTTTCCATCATGAATTATAGAAAGTTTATATAGTTCTTATAAAGGCCTTTACTTTTCAAGGATACATTTCTCGGGGCATAAATCCTCCTCCATGTAGTAGCCTCAAGGAGGAAAAAGTTTATAAACACAGGTCTAATCAAGCTTATCCCAAAAAATGGAGACAGATTGGAGGCCAGAAATTACACGCCACTTACCATGTTGAATAATGTTTATAAGGTTATGGCCAAGGCCTTGGCAGGTAGAATCAAGACATTCGTAAGTAAAAGAGTCCACTCCATGCAATATGGATTTGTCCAGGGGAGGAGTATCCATTTGGCTGTCCTCAATGTGATAACTGCATTAGATTGGGCAACTGAGTAGGCAGATGAGTATGCAATGGTCAACACGGACCTTGAGAAAGCATATGATAGAGTTGGATGGGAGTTTTTGCTGGCTGTCCTAAAGAGGGTGGGCTTGGTCACATGCCCATGCAGCAGTGCAAGTGAATGGCTATGTGTCCAACAAGTTCAAATTAAGCAGGTCAGTGAGGCAAGGTTGCCCTTTGGCCCCACTCCTCTTTGCTTTGCCACTAATCCACTCTTGAGAAATGTAGACCCTCTTGATCCAGAAAGGGACTCTCAAACCACTCCCATTGCCTCAAGGAAAAGTCTTTGCCTGTCATTTATTTGTTTGCAGATGACAATTGTAACATAGTAAGATGTGAGAAAGAGAGCTTGACAGCTTTGGTGTAGGTATATGATCAATTTTGTAGTGTTTCAGGGTCCAAAATAGCACCTCAAAAAACTAAGTGCCTTAAACTGAGCTATGATGGAGGATCAGTTTGTCTTGCTGATTTCAATTTGAAGGACATTGGTCCTAGAAATGTAATCAGATACCTTGGGTGCCCAGTGGGGCTTGGTCGGACAGCTCATCAATGCTTTGAATGGCTGCAAAAGCAAGAATTAGACAGAAGGTGCAATCCAGAGCACACTGCCTTGCAAGAAGGATAATTGCATTGAGACACATCTTATTGGCTCTCCCAGTGTATGTAGCTTCTATGATTAAATTCTCCAATGCAGATTGGGACAGGCTGTCAAAGCTATTTAGAGAAATTTTATGGTCCTTTGCAGACAAGAGAACTCGGTCAATTATTTCATGGGAACAAGTTTGTTCTAGTAGAGAAGATGGCGGGTGGGGCATCCCAAAGATCACTGATAAAGCAAAATAGTTGCTGGATAAGTGGATAGGCAAGATGGAGCCCAATCAGCCCTAGGTAATTATCACCAAAGTGGAAGATTGCAGAGGCAAGAGTGGAGGGTTATAGATGGACCCATACACACTGGATGGATAAGCTCATGTATCCTGGCTCTATCAAGATACAAGGATCAACATACCTACAGCATCTGGTCTCTAGTTGAAAAGAGATACTTGCTTAGGTAGATTGGAGAGTAACAGTAGGAGGGCTGACTCCTCCCTTGAGCAAAGTATATGGCTAAGTAAGGCTGCTATGAAAGATGGAAAACTAGCACTCTGGATGAACATCAAGTTAGCTAAAAAGATTGAAGCCAAGGGCTTAGCCAAATTTAGTGACATGTGGGATAAGAACACACAGCAGTGGACAATCTCACTAGATAAGTGGAACTCCCTAAATCATAGGGAACAGATGCATATGCTGCACGTAGTGAGCAACTTCAAAGATAACTGGCCCCACAGCAGTGGACAATCTCACCAGATAAGTGGAACTCCCTAAATCGTAGGGAACAGATGCATATGCTGCACGTAGTGAGCAACTTCAAAGACAACTGGCCCCACAACCTCATTTTGCACTACGGAACAGTCACTTAAAGAATGGGAGGTCAATAGAATCAGGCTAGATAAGAGACTCAGAAGAGTTAAGCACACAGATAAATGGGTTGAAAGGCTACTAGACCTCTTACTGTGGAGAATTCCGAATCTAAAGCTTCCAGTGAGAGAGGGGACTCACATGTAGGTGGAAGGATGGCAACCCTTGGTGTCCTCTTTGTAGGTGCAAAAAGGAAATAATGAAGGATGCCTTGTGGGAATGCAAGGAGGTTCACCCTCTGCGGACCAAAGTCAAAAAGCTTTTGTATGAATGTGGGGTGGTGGATAATCTCAACTGGAAACAAGCATTGCTTGGCTGCAAAGGAAGGTTGAACCGAGCAATTTACAAGATGTGACATACCATCAAAAGTTATATGCTTAATGCCATTTGGGAGAACATGAATGCTAGGATACATTATGGAATTGGTAGAAATATCTCTAGCTCAAGAGCCTTAGTTAAGGAACTTCTTCTAGAAGCATGCAAGCTAGCCAAGAACAATGGAAGTAGGAAGAGATCAGCCACCACTACAAAGCTTCTAAGCAAGAAGCTAAGCAAGCTGAGAGATTAACCCTTGGGTGTTGTATCATACTTTGATACCATTAATTAAATCACTTTTTGCATTTTTAAAAAAAAGGAGGAAAAAGTTTTTCAACTTTCCATCCCATATATTTTTTGCTTGAAATCTCTCTCTCTCTCTCTCTCTCTCTCTCTCTCTCTCTCTCTCTCTCTCTCTCGCTCTCTCTCTCTCTCTCTCTCCCCCCCAATGTCAGTTTTGTAATAGTTGAGGTTTTCTCTTACACCCCCACCCCTTGGTGGGTGCAACCTGTCACCCAGACTAAGGGGGGATTAAACTCATCAGTGAGTGTCTCACTAGCTTTGGCCTCAATAAAGTTGTGGATGTTTTGACTTGCTAGCGCACCCCTGTTTCAGCTAACTACTCTATAACCCAAGCTTGACTAGAGCCCAAGCATGTCGCTATTCTATTTTTGTTGGCTTTGTTGAGAAATGTGGTGCCAAATAGCACAAGGAAGAGGTAGGGAGTGAGAATGAGTAGCTAAGAAAGTGCAAAGCCTAGCATGAAGCCACATGAAAGGGATTTACCCCACATTGATGTACAAGCCCAAGGGTGTACCTCCTCGTATAAAAGGAGGCCATTTCAAGCAATGAATCGTATATCACTTGCACTTATCTTAAGTCTCTTTATGTATCCAAGCTAATTCATCTTAGTTTCTAATTGTACTTTGTCTAATTGTACTTGAGTGCATCTTAATTAGCACACACTCAATATGAGTTTTCTTCATTTCTATCCACCTTAGATTAGTGTTATCATTAGGATTAGTTTATGATTAGGTAAATATCTTATCATTAGGAGATCTTGATCCATGATTCTTAACACGGTATCAGAACTAGGGTAAGGCTCTTTAGTTTGTTTAGGAAGTGATTAGATTCCATTAACCATAGGTGATTAACGTATTTAGGAGTTGATTAAGTTTTTCTCACAACCATTTTTTTTAGTAATAGATAGTGTTAGAATGAGATAGGAAGAGAGTGCAATTTTCATCAAGTTTATAACTTGTGAGGCTGTTTTATGAGCATCAGGCTACTACACAACCCCAAACAAGAATAATAGCATCATCTTGAGCTTCTCCTAGGAAGGTGGGTTGACCCATGTCTAGAGAGGTATCCACTCTTGACAAGAATCCATGTTGGCATTGACCCATGGATTGGTTTCGTTTTCCACATTGGGAATCACATGTAGAAGAGATGATGGGGTCATGTTCGGATTAGCACACTCTGGAAATGGGAGATTGTCTTGTCAACATTGCCATTTTGTGCATGTTTTCTTGAGAATGGCATGTATGAGTGAATTTGTTTTCCAGTGTGTGCATTGCCTATGAATGTCCATAGGATTAGAGATGCCTAGAAACCATTGTGTGCATGTATGGATGAAGTTGTTTAAGGCCAACCACGTGTATTTTGAGAGTTTTGTGGATAATAAGTATCGCCCCCCCAGGCTCATTTTATTATTTGAAGGTTTGTGTAAGCTGCATGTTCACATGATAATTAAATGAGGGTGCACAACCCCAATTTACATATGACACTAGACAGCTTAAATAAAAGTGATAAACCAATGGCATATAAAATTCATGTTTAGAGACATAAGGGGGACACTTGCCAAATGGTATGTGTGGGACACTATTCAAGCGGTGGCCTAAACACATGCTATCTATCATTTCACAACACATGGGCATTCCACAACCAACCATGTGAATCCATTCTCCATGGTTCTTGCTAGGGTAAGTGGAGGGCTTCACAATTTTGGCATTTTCACACCTCGAGCTACGACTGTATGAAGCCCTAATTTGCAGCTGTACAAAAACCCATATTTGTTGCTTTATAAAAACCCTACTTTGCTAATGTATAAAAACCCTAATGTTGAGGTGCTCCTGTCACACCGACTTGATTTGGAATTGTTTGGGCTATTTTAACTAGTGACCACTATCACACCGACTTGATTTGGAGTTGTTTGGGCTACTTTAGCTAGTGACCACTATTAGATATTACGAAGGTTAAGTGCAAAGCTCAAGGTGTGTGGATAGTGGCATACATCAAAAATAGAATAGATATAGACAAGAGTTATCTGATCTCAAGGCAAGGCAAATTTAGACTTCTATTAAGTATGCATAGACCATATAAAATCATTGCTAGAAGCCAAGACAAGTCTTAGCTATTTTGGGTACCAGTTGTCTTGGGATGAATCTTCTTTTGTCTTTGAGGATGATAGATGGGCTTTAGTGTGTAGCTTGCTTAATGGAGGTTGATTATCTGTTGATGATGGCTGACTGTGGTGGGGTTGGAAGGATGCAAGGACTGTGGTGGGGTTGGAAGGATGCAATGTAAAATTTTTCTTTTTTTATAATATATATATATTATTGGTCAAAAAATTAAAAATAAAGGGAAGTTTCCCTTTCCATAATGCGCAACACTTCATCTTGGAACTTGTGCATACTCTAATTATTAATCTCAATTAAGCCTTAAGCTCATTTTTGGTTATTACATAATCTCCCACTCCATGGGTTTTTTTCAAGCTTTTTTATCCTGGTTAGCCTCTAAATCCTAGCAGTGATATAAAGGTAGATCTAGGCTATATTCAGTTTAGCATCTCTATACTTTCTCAATCAACATCAATTTTTGGCTTAATTAGAGCAGTCATTAGTCCTTTACTCCTCCCATTTTGGTAACAGCAAAGCACAAGTGTGATGTGGTACTCTTAAAAGCAACAAATCCGGGCTACACACAAAGCAAGAGGCTGGCCTTCAGCACAAGCATTATCTTGGTTTCCCGGAGCTTAGCACAAAGACCATTGTAGTGAGGGAAAAATCACAATAATCGCTTTTTTTTGCTACGAAGCTTTTAACCTTAATTTATTAACGTTTAAAAACAAAAATTAAGCCTTATGTTGACCACCTTCTGTAGCTAAAGGAATAGTGGGTGGAAAGTTTAATCTCCTACCTTGTTTCTAGTGTGGTTGGTTTTCTGTGACATACTCTGGATGATGTGACGAGTTATCTTCCTCAAGATTTATAACTGTGGGTTTTTGACGTCGCCTACTAATGGTAATGTTATCACCACAAAAGTTCGGTCTCATGTGCATTGGTGTTCCACTCACTGCTATCCTGACCAATTTGCTAGTGCTTGATGGTGGACTTGGAGCTTTTGATGTTCTGGCCTTCTCCATCAACTTTGTTATTGTAGAGCGTGATATTTACCCTGCATGAATGTATGCTTCTTTGTGGATTGCAAGAGGGCATTAGCGAGGTCTGAAATAGCTGCATCATATAAAGAGATGGTTCCCTGGAAACCCTCTCCTACTAACCAACTTGCATGCTTGGTTTTTGCTAGATTAGTGGTCAGCATGTGTGACACACTGGTGTCGTCAACATCCTACAACAGGAGATTAAGTTAATTGCAAGCTCCAACCACATTCTATAACCAGATTGTTAACTTGACAATTTTGGGTCAGCAAAGCATACAATAGTACACCATAGCACCACACATTATTCTACATGCATGTTTGTTCTTGTAGTAAAAACAAGCTAGTGATCCATATCCATCTGTTGTTGAGACCAGAGAGGGAAGTTTCTGTGTGTGTTTGCCTATTATGTGAAAAATTATAAAGTTGCAGTAAATACTCCTATAAATCAAAGTTTACTAAAATGAAGCCAAGACAATAAGCTTACCAATCCATGATGTTGTATTCGGTGTGCCATTAATAGTTCTGCTTCTTTCACAAAAGGCATAATTGCACTCAAATAAGCCTCCACAGGAACTCTTTCGTACAACTCCAAGAAAGTTCACATGACTTTCCGTAGGTTTCACCCAACAATGGCCATCATGTGCTTGCTCCATTCCTTTGCATTAGAGAGGTTGAAGGATCATCTACATTCGGCAACTCAAAAGCCACATTACCATTATAGATTTAAGGAATCTCTTCTACTTTCTCAATATGTGTGCTTGCTAATAACATTCTACGAAGAACACTAGCATGAGATTCCTCAGACAATAAGTATTTGACCACATTCTTCTGAAGTGGTGTACCTGTCGAAGAATCTTATATTGTAAGATCAATAATGACTTCTTTTGGGGTGCTTGCTGTAGTGTTGCTTGACTCTCCTATTATTGGAATAACAAGGCATTCTGTTGTTATATCTTCATCAAAGATATAACATGGTGCCTCTCTAACAGGTCTAGTTGACTAGATAGGTATAATATGATCTACACCATCATCTTGTGGTTTGATTGAAAAAACTTTCAATCGAGAGTGAAGACATACTATTCCATCAAAATGATCAGCTTTAGTAATATAAAAACTCTCTCTTGTACAATTCTAACAATAGGATCACTCTCCAAACCTCCTACAAAAATGTGAAAAGAAGTGTTCTCCATGGCAAGAAAAGCTCTCAGAAAACCAGCTCACAAACACATAACAAACTAATGACAATGAATTCAAAATCTAAACACTAATTATATACATATTAAAAATGTTTTTTAAAATTATATACTCATTTTTTAAAAATAATCATTATTCGGACAAACATAAAACCATTCTTCAATCATTATAAATAGTGTCATTAATACACAAAATCTAAAATTCATTTTCAATAATTATACTATATAATAAATGCTTGCAAAGCTAACTCTCATTTAATGATTATTCCATAACTAACACCCATATAATGATTATTCCATAACTAAATCCCATATAATGATTGCATAACCTTTACATGTTTTGTGTAATCTCAATTTAGGCTTTAACCTTACTGCTAGTCGTCATCTAGGACTATTGCAAAGCAAAAGCACATCAAATCGCTCTTGTATCTTTTAATAATTCCATCCATTTTTATTTCAAGTAAAGACTACATCCTTGTATAATTCTTAAGCCACTAATTTTAACCCCAACACTAAGGATGTGCTTGGAAAAAGTGGGTAGTTTAGGCATGTGCTTGAAAAGAGTGGGTAATTCAAGATCTGTCCATCTTGCACAAAGTTCGCTTTCTGTGGAAGGCACAAATTCCTAGCACAAGAGAATGCATATGAAATGTGACATGAGAACAATGCCCCTCCCTCATCCCATGGAATTGATGCTGGGAAATAGAGTCGTACGTGTGATTGATAAATTAATCGGTCGTGTGTGTGTGTGTGTGTGTGTGAGAGAGAGAGAGAGAGAGAGAGAGAGAGAGAGAGAGAGAGAGAGAGAGAGAGAGAGAGAGAGAGGTATTAAATTCATTTGTAATACAATGACCTCCCCACCCTCACTAAGGGCGGCGGTCGGCCTTAGTGAGGGTGGGGGGTGGCACACCCCCCCACCAACTAAGGGTGAAGGTCACCCTTAGTTGGCACATTTCCCCCCACCAACTAAAGGAGACCATTACCCTTAGGGTGGGGGCTGCTAACTAAGGGCGACTGTCCCCCCCACCAACTAAGGGCGACGGTCGCCCTTAGTTGGCGATCCCTCCCCACCAACTAAGGGCGAACTGTCGCCCTTAGTTGGTGAGGGGGGACGGTCACCCTTAGTTGGCGACCCCCCTCCACCAACAAAGGGAAATGGTCGCCCTTAGTTGGTGGGGGGGAGTGTGCCAACTAAGGGCAACCTCCATCACCCTTAGTTGGTACACTCCCCCCCACTAACTAAGGGCGACCGCGGCCCTTAGTGGGGGGGCTTACGCACCTTCCCCCCCATTAAATGCTTGACCCTCCCCCCTAAATGCGACAGCCACTCCCCCCCTCCCTACACGTGAATGCAGTAGCCACTCCCTCCCCCTTTTTGTGCAAATGTGGCTCCCCTCTCCTCTCCCCCCTCCCTACACGTGGACGTGGCTCCCCTCTCCTCTCCCCCCTCCTCTCCCCCCTCCCTACACGTGAACGTGGCAGCCCCCCCCTAAAAGCAAAACACATGCGATAGCCCCCCCTAAAAGAAAAATGCTCCCCTCTCCCCCTTTCTTAGCCCATAAAATGATAGCCCCCTCTCCCTCTCTCTCAGAGACTCTCTCCCTCCCTAAACCCTAAAAGGACAGCCCTCTCCCTCCCTCTCTCACTCACAGACTCTCTTTCTCTCTCTCACGAAACTCCCCCTTGCTCTCTCTCTCTCTCTCTCTCTCTCACCAACCCACCCTTCACTCTCTTTTTTCCTCTCTCTCTCTCTCTCTCTCTCTATATATATATATATATATATATATATATATATACATATATATTCTTTTTCCTCTCCTCTCCTTTCTCTTTTCTTCATTGTTTCTTAACTCTCCTCTCTTCTTCTTTGTTCCTTCTTTCTCTTATTTTAAAACCCTAATTTTTTTAAATTTAATCTTTTTTCTCTCTATTTATATCTATCCCTCTATTTATATCTATTTCTTTTTTGCTCTATTTTTATCTTTTTCTTTCTTATATCTTTTAGGACTCTTTCTTCCTTGTTCAATCTTCTTTAGCTCATGCTACTTGTTCATCCTCATGGCATCTCCCTAATTCTAAAGAGGGACACAAGTGTCCTCGATGTTCAATGATACCAAGGTGGCTACTTGTTCATCCTCATGGCATCTCCCTAATTCTAAAGAGGACACAAGTGTCCTCGATGTTCAATGATACCAAGGTAGCTACTAGGACCGTTTTGCATGTAGACCCCACCATGGATACTATCCCCATGATGGAATCGGTTTGCTAATTGGTCACATTGGTGTGTCGAGCGATAGAAGATGTTGAAGTGGGAGAAGTACCTCTTCTTTTTCCCCACGAAGATGGTGATATCGACAAGTTAAATCAAACCAAAGGCTACATCATTGTGTGGCCATAGAGAGATTGTGTAAGTCTTATTTTATCTCTCCACCTTTCCAATTATGCTCTTTTTTAGTGGTTTTTTTGAGAGCAATCTGTCTTGTATATGTCGATGTATTTATATTGTTGCAAATACATCAAAGGAAACCCCACATCCAAAGCATGAAAAATGCGTAAAGAGAACACCTACCAGACAAGCAAGACAAGAAGTGATAAGTATGAAGAGGAGGAAGAAAGTGCAAGAGGAAGATGATGATGATTGGAGTCCTTCCTCGAAGGAATCCAAGTCGAATTGCTAAGTCTTCGAAGAAAGGTGCGTTTTCAAAATCCATTAAAGAAACTAAGGAAGTAGGAGCGGTGGACGAGGGAATGGAAAAAGAAGGCGAGAATGAAGAGGGTTTCATGGTGACTCATGCAACTCGCTTAGCGATTAGAACTCCTACAAGACAATCTTAACAGAGTGAAGGTAGTTGTTAACCACTTTTTATCAAATCTTATGTAAGGTATATTTTGGATTACCAAGCATAATGTGTGTGTGTGCGTTACAGGTGGTGAAATCCTTTGCCACCTATTTCCTTGTGTAGACTTGTGCCTAACTCCTCTATACAAAGAGTGTAGTCTAGGTACAAGAAGCTCGCAAGGGAATTTTATACGAATGGCTATGTGCCGATAGATGCAAGTTTGTTTTCTCTATCTCCTTATCTCATAATCTTGTTAGAGAAGTGACTCAAGATGATGTTATTGCACATGGGATGACATCTGACGATTGAAAAATGAGGAGTTCGAGAATATGATCAAAGGCATGGAGTGGGAATTCATGAGCAACAAGATGTTGTATGTGTGGGACGACAATCATCGAGTTGTGGCATGGATGGAGGAGATTAATAAATGTGAATCTACTTAAATTGCCTACTTTTTGAATGTGATCCTTTGTTTTATAAAATAGTTTTGGGACTAATTATATTTGCACTATCTAACTGTAGCATTCAAGAATGTCACATCAAGACATCCTCGTGTTTGATGCTATCCTTATTAAATTCAATGAGGATAGCAAGGGGGAGGATCTCACAGTGATAGCTTGCTTAAATAGGTAAGAGAATATATGTCTTAAGTCTCTTTGAATTAGAAATGTTTGACGTACTATGTTTCAATCTTTCATCATAACCTTAGATTTTTTGCCATAGGATAAATGAAGTGGGCTATGTTTCTTCTTACCTTGTGGACAAAGTGCACCTCATTAGGATGCTTGGGCTGGGAAACAAAAAACAATTATGAAGCACACTAGAGAGATGAATAAGGCATGGATGGACAACCATACCTCGACACAGATAAAAAATGGCCACCCATCCTCATATAACTGTGAGCTTTTTAAACTTTCCCAAATAGTATTATAGGTAAACCTTAAATCTTTTGATACTTGCAATATATGATTAACATTTGCATATTATACACTAATGTTGTAATTTATGAATAATAGGATGAGTACCTCGCAGAGCCATTGACCCACTAGTAGATAGTTTGCATGCATATAAGTTTGAAGAGAAATGGAGAACTCCATTTTATAAAGATGAAAGAAAGTGGAGGCATGCTACAAGGTGGCTATGATTGCAAACCATGTACAACGGGAAGGTTTTTTTGAGTAAGAAATCCTACACTCTTTCCTCTGTCTATTTCGTAGGCAACAACATTTTATGGTTTTTTGGTGTTGTGTTGCAGACGACTAGTGTAAGTTCATTGGGATGAGAAACCAGATTGTTTGACAGAGGATAGTGAAAAAATGCAAGGGAGAAGAGAGCTTGAGCTCTTGCAAGCACACACACACTCACACAAACCCTAGAAGAGAACACACAAGGTGAGAGGATGAAAATTCTTCTTCTTCTTTACACAACACAACAAAAAAGGTCTATAAAGAAGATAAAGTGACTAACACATATAATAGAGTATATACAAGCGGTCCATAATGTGAACACTCTAAGAGGAGTGAGTAGATGTGAACTAGTCGGTGTAGTTCAACTGTCGAATCTCTGGCAAAGATATGTCATTGCCAACTACCAAACAAGCGGTCCATAATGTGAACACTCTAAGAGGAGTGAGTAGATGTGAACTAGTCAGTGTAGTTCAACTGTCGAATCTCTGGCAAAGATATGTCGGTGTGCCAACTACCAAACTTGCCAGTGATATAAATGTCGAACGGTCATGCATGCGCCTTGTGAGTGTCAGCTCATGTTGAGCTTGACATCTCAACACTCCCCCTCAAGCTCAACTCCAGCTCATGAACTCCAAGCATGTCTCAAAATCTACAGAGCTTCTTAGCCCCCAAGGCCTTTGTGAAGGTGTCAACAACCTGATCCTGTGTGCTAATGTAGGCCAAGTTGATGTTGCGTGCCCAAGACTCTCTCCCTGATGAAGTGGTAATGTACCTCAATGTGTTTTGTCTACGCATGGAAAACTGGGTTCCTGGCCATTTGTATACTACTAAGATTGTCACAATATATGACAATCTTTCTCTCCACATGCAAACCCAAATCAGCCACCCAAGTAGCTTGCGTAACCAAGCTACCTCACACGCTGCCACTGCAGCTCCTATGTACTCTACCACTGTAGAGCTGCTTTGTACTTTGTCTCTGTGCTCGACAAGGCAACTGTGGGCTGCTTCTTGTTGCTCCATGTCATAGCAACACTCCCCAATGAAAATATAAATCTACTGGTAGATCTCCTGTATATCTGAAGAGAGATGCCACCTGCCCAATCTACATCTGTGTACCCATATAGCTCCAATGGTACACCTACTGCATAAAACAATGCATAATCAATAGATTCAAAGAGAAGTCATATGGCATGAGATTGGAGCACAAGGTGTAGCCATCCTTGCAAAAATATTAGAAAAGAACAAGGTAATCTTCCAATATAAATTCTTGGAGGACCTCGTTGATCTTAAGAGACTGTATTTTGGGAAGTTGTTTGAGAAAATGGTGGGAACCCTAAAGAAACAAGGTGTGGTAGCTTCAAACCTTGCTATTGTTCAAGGCTACCAAGTGTGCTATGTTCTGGTACGTAAAATTCTACAAAGCTTACTTACTACTTTGTTGTACTCTTATATTCGTAAATTGAATGGAAATAATGATATGTAGATGGATTTGTAAGTGCCATGCGGAGAGATATATTGCAGATGTGCTTGCAATCTTAAAATATTGGCACAATATAAAACATGAGAGCACTATGTATATACAACTTCGAGACCTTTGGGATACAGGGATATGCAAGAGATGCCCATTGTTCCTTGACTTTCCAAGTGGAAATATTCCCAAGAGTGAGAAGGAGATGTATACTCGAGCTTGTAAAGCGAAGAAATCAACCATGGTATGAACTATACAATTAGATATTTCAGTTTATTTTAAATATTTTTTCTTATATCTTTTCGAATCGTGAATTCTATTGTGAAGCCTAGAAGTCTAGTTGACAAATCACATGTTCAAGCGGCAAGGAAAAAGGTCTTATGAAAGATGAAGGGGATGATGAAGATGAAGAGGATGATGAAGGAAAAAAAGTGCCAAAGAAGGATGCAACAACGAAGGGAAAAGAAAAAGGAAAGGCACTACAAGAAGAGGACGACTCTGATATCTCTCCATCAGAATATGACAAAAGCGATTATGATGATAGCACTTACAAGATCGAGGCAACCCCAAAAGTTGAAGAAGTTGGTTATGCAGCACAGGCAAGGCACTCTTTTACTTGTGGTTCATTGGTATTATTGTTACATTGTTTGGATACTAACATAGATTAAGTTATAGATTCAGATAAGCACCAAATGCACCATTGCGACATATTAATCCACCTAGCCTGGGTGACTTGACTCTAATCCAAATGAATTTGCCAGGTATGATTTTACTCATTGGTAATGATAATGTAATGTATTTGTGTGGTGTATGCACTTACAAAATGTACACTTTGTAGGAGTATCTCATCATACCATGATAGTAGTTCTCCACACTCGGAGAGCGAACATCAAACTCATCACGGTGGTAATTATAATGTAATGTATTTTTGTGGTACATGCACTTACAAAATGTATGTTTTGTAGGAGTGTCTCGTCGTACCATGACCGTAGTCCTCGGCGCTTCGAGGAGCAAACATCAAAGTGCTAGTTCCTCTACTGTTTATAGAAGCCTTGGTGTTAACAAGTGTAATAATCAATTGTGACCACATGTAAAAGGATTGTAAAGGTGTGTCTTTTATATCCTATAATGACAATTGATGTATAACTCTACTTAACATGGTGTGGCAGGATATCATTCTACAAAGATGATGGCATTTGTTGGGGATCCTTTGAAGATAGCACATGCACTTTTGAACCAGGAGTGTCCCACTGGAGCTAGAACACGTCTTTGATATGTTATAGAAGGTCGACATGGGAGATAAGACCTTTACTATTAAAAGTGTCAATACAAGCACATCGTGTGATTGTATTGTAGTGAGGTTGCCCACAGGAGGTTCTATTTATGGCTACTCCGATGACATTGTTCCACCATGGAATCTTTGCACATGTGAGTGATGAGATGATTTTCCCTTCATTAAGACCTTATATGTTGTTATGCGTATGTTGTGTGTATGTCATACTTACATTTTTTTGTATATGTGATTCTGATGCCATCATGTAGATGGCATCAGAATGTAGATGGAGAGCATACATTGCTTCAAATTTGTGAGGACATCTTAGACGATAATGTCTCTATCATTGTCATCGGTACTATGCATCAAGTGGCAACCATTATAGCTCATGCGCCGAGCACTTTGGCTTCTCCTTAGACACCCTGGTGAATGTGTGATGTACTATGCAGAGTGGAAGTACCTTTGGACAAGAGGTAAGCAACACTAACCATAGATATTACCATTGAGCATCACTTTTTGCTACAAAAAATCATCTCATACTCTTGTGCAGATACATACCCTTGTCACTGCTACCTTCATGAGCATAGTTGGACAAAAACATACACAACCTTTCTCACCTGATTATATCATTGATTCTTGCAACATGATGCACTGGGGTAGACACCCAGATGGGATAGCATGATGAGGTATGGAGTTGACATTTTTGTGCTTCAAAATAAGTGCCTTACATTTTTTGGTGGAATTAAGAGAGATGTTTTCTTTTGCAGGTGGATCTCAGCGTGGATATGACTTTTGGGATAGCCTATTGGAAGGATCAAGTAAAGCAAGGGCAAGTGATGCTGGATGTGGAGATTTTGCTATGGTAGCATAAAAATTAGGCATGAACATTGTTTGTATTGATCCCAAAGAGGATGTAGTGGAGGGTGTCTTGATGAAGATTTTATTGTAGTGTAGTAAACATATTTATTTGTGAATATTCAAGTGACTGGGTTTAGCAATTGTTTATGATTGTGTCATGGTCTTATTTTTTATATTAAAAAAAAGAGAAAGAGGGCGAGAGCAACCCATGTTGGGTTTTTGCAATAAGACATCATTCCCCTCTACAATGATGTTTATGTACAACATGTACAAACCAATAAAGAATCAACATTTTCTGTATTGTGTGGATGAATAAGGTAGTGAAGCATTTGTAGACTCTAGGATCTGTATGCAAAACATGGGTTAAGTATGATCTGTTAAGAAATGAGAAGGAAATATAGAGAGAGTAAGCAAAGAGAGGGACATAGAGTGAGTGAGTAAGTGAGAGAGAGAGAGAGAGAGAGAGAGAGAGAGAGAGAGAGAGAGAGGGAGCAACAGCAAAGAAGAGAAGGGAAGAGAGAGAGGGAGGATAGAGAGAGTGAGCAAATAAAAGGACTAAAAGAGAGAGAGAGAGAGAGAGAGAGAGAGGGAGAGAGAGGGAGGAAAGAGAGAGTGAAGCATTTGTAGACTCTAGGATTTGTACGCAAAACATGAGTTAAGTATGATCTGTTAAGAAATGAGAAGGAAACATAGAGAGAGTAAGCAAAGAGAGGGACATAAAGAGTGTGTGAGTGAGTGAGTGAGAGAGAGAGAGAGAGAGAGAGAGAGAGAGAGAGAGAGAGAGGGAGCAAGAGCAAAGAAGAGAAGGGAAGAGAGAGAGGGAGGATAGAGAGAGAGAGAGAGAGAGAGAGCAAAGAGAAGGGAAAAGAGAGAGGGAGGATAGAGAGAGTGAGAAAATAAAAGTACTGAGAGAGAGAGAGAGAGAGAGAGAGAGAGAGAGAGAGAGAGAGGGAGCAAGAGCAAAGAGAAGGGAAGAGAGAGAGGGAGGATAGAGAGAGTGAGCAAATAAAAGGACTAAAAGAGAGAGAGAGAGAGAGAGAGAGAGAGAGAGAGAGAGAGAGAGAGAAAAGACAAGGGTAGAGAGAGACGATAGAGTGAGCAAAGAAAAACACTATAAGAGTGTGTGTGTGTGTGTGTGTGTGTATGTGTGATGATAGAGAGAGTGAGATAGGGAGAGGACAAAGAGAGTTACAAAAGAGAGAAGGATAGAGAGAGTTAGCAAAGACAAGGATAGAGAGAGAGAGAGAGAGAGAGAGAGAGAGAGAGAGAGAGAGAGAGAGAGAGAGAGGTAGAGAGAGAGCCAAGAGAAGGAAGGAGGGAGGGAGAGAGAGAGAGAGAGGGGGGGGAGGATAGAAAGAGAGAGAGTAAAGAAAAGGATAGAGAGAGTGAGCAATGAGATGGATAGAGAGAGAGGATGATATAGAGAGAAAGAGAGGGAAGGAGGATAAGAGGTAAGAGAGAAGGATAGAGAGGGAGAAGAGGTTATAGAGAGCGAGAGAGGGAAGGAGGATAGGAGGTAAGAGATGTTTCCAAGTTTTGAGATTTGGTATTATGTTAATCATAAAAGAGTAGTCTTTGGATGAAGACTCTTCCTCCTAGACCAAGAACACTTCAGAACAAGCCTTCTACTCAAATTCAAGTAGAGGTAGAGAAAGAGGTTGCGAGACAATCTCAAGGCTAAGGTGGTGGTCATTTTGGAAATTAGAATTATGGACAACAGTAGTAGGCCAATGATTCGCAATGCAGCAAACACACACACATAAGAGAAAGAGGCAAGTCTTAAGGCAAGAGGAGCCAGAGAGATGTCAAGGAAATTAGCAACGACAGCAATCGGGATCAAGTTCAAAGTATTGCTTTTATTATAGCAAACCATGTCACTTTTTATAGAAGAATGTGGAAAGAAGTAGAGGCATAAAAAGTGGCAGGCCACATCAAAATAATTATGCATCTTTGAGCAAGCACACTAAAGATAGATGTGAGCATTTGTTTATTATGCATCACATGTTAAATTTAGTGACTGCAGATATATCCACAAACGGGATGATGTATGGTATATGGATTTGGGAGCTTCAAGCACATGACTTGTCATGGTGAGTGGTGTAGAGATGTCTAAAACTTGGAAAAACTAGGTTATGTAGAGACAGGGGATGACATGACTTATCCTATTTTCTCACATTGGGAATGTACCATTCGCTATACAGGATGGCAAGATGAGGTACTTAGCTAATGTACTTTATGTGCCTAACATACTAAAGAATCTAGTTTCTGTTGAGAGGAGGGTTTGTAAGTATGCTCTAACCCTAAGAAGGGTTATATGTTGAGGACCTAAACAACAAATGTCGTTGTTTGGTTGTAAAGGAAAAAAGAGTAGACAGAATGTTTACTTTGGATGTAAGCATGCCTGAGGTGAAAGCTACTATGTTTACATCAGGACATTAGAATTGTCACCACCAGAAGCTGAGAGTGTAGGGATCTTGGTTTGACTTGAGTGAGTTGAAAGGAAGAGTTATTGGCATTGGTATGACAGTCATATATCAATGGTCAGTATAGTCAAAAAGAATAGTGAGCTGGTAATGTCTATTGGCAGTTGTGAATCAGCTGATGCTATTGTCAGTTGAGGATGTGTTGGGTCCTGGCGGTGAATTCTGAAGTGCTTGAGGGTTTGATGGTGTCAAAGGAAACAAGAGGAAGAATTCTGAGTTAACTGAAGTCAGTTGTTCAGCTAGGTAGGTTCTAAGGTAGAAAGGTGTCAGAAGTGGGCAACTGACTAGTTCAAAGAAGCTCTAAGGGTCAGAGCTTGAGTCTAGATGATGTTTGAAGAGGGCTAGAGAGCCTCGAGGATGTTTATCTAACTGGGGTCAGTGTCATCATTATGTGTCAGAATTCAGACAATTGTGGATAAATTAGGGTTAATCTAGGTCAAAAGATCAACAGGGAGTCAGTAGGGGAGAGATGACAAGCTTAATGGAGCTCTGGAGGAGTAAGAGTTTGAGGTGAGCTGACAGAGGAGGACAATTTGTGAGTCAGGCGGATAGTTTTCTACCTGGGGATTAGTGGAGGATTTCGGAGGCTGAATTGGCAAGTTCTGAATCAGCTACTGCTATGAGCTATTGTGGTTAGCTCGATGTCAGTTGAGGCATTTAGAGAATGGTCTGAGCTTTTGGAGGTCAGTGCTGACCTGAGAGGATAGATGGAGGAGCCAACTACAGCCAACTACATTAGGAGAGGCCTTTAGGAGAATGGTATAAGCTTTTGGAGGTCAATGCTGACCTAAGAGGACAGCTGGAGGAGCCAGCTGCATCAAACAAGGAGGTTGGGAGGGTGTAGAGGTGTCCCTTGAGTCAGCTGGAGGGCTGGGAGGAGGGCTGGGGATAGCTACCAGGTTGGTTGGTGCTGGAGGGCTGGGGATAGCTACCAGGTTGGAGGTCCTGAGAGGATAGATGGAGGAGCCAACTACAGCCAACTACATTAGGAGAGGCCTTTAGGAGAATGGTATAAGCTTTTGGAGGTCAATGCTGACCTAAGAGGACAGCTGAAGGAGCCAGCTGCATCAAACAAGGAGGTTGGGAGGGTGTAGAGGTGTCCCTTGAGTCAGCTGGAGGACTGGGGATAGCTACCAAGTTGGTTGGTGTCCTTGGAGCTAGGATTTGAGTGTCCCACTGTGTCTTCTTCTTGTGTGCCTGATGTGGTGGTGTGGTAGAGGCCATCACGCAACCACCACACATCATTTGGTGCCCCCACTGCCACTGAGGATGAGAAGGCTTTTGCTTAGGGCTTTGGTCAGCAAGTTGGAACTCACTTGTTGATCAACTCACTTGTTGATCAACTCAAGGCCAATGGCTTGTTGTGGATATGATGTGCTCGGTCAAAAGGGAGAGGACGTCTCTTTGTTCCTGAGAAGTGTTGAGCTAGATACGTTGAAGAGCAACAAAGATGATGGTGCCTTCAAGCTGAAGATGGTGAGTTTGTTGTTAGAAGATGAAGCCAGGGAATGGTTTGAGTATGAAGTCACGCTGATGCTGAGACAAAGGAAGCTAGGATGGGCTAAGAGAAGCCTTGAGGAAGAAGTATGGAAGGGTAGACACTCTAGAGGACATGTGAAGAGAGCTGACCAAGCTGAACCAAGGTGAGGATGAAGAATTATCAGACTTTGTGGATAGGTTTGAAGCTGCCTAGAGGAAGATGCTGAAGACCTTGGGAGAGTGTCAAGTTTCTCCTAACTTTCTGAAAAAGGACAAGGTTGAAGGGCTGAATGGAAGGATCAAAGAGAGAGGGTGGAACTGAAGGATCCACATACTTTTGTAGAGGCTATGAAGATTGCTTTGTATTAGGAAAGGAAGATCAGATGGAGAGCTGGACTGTGTGTTGTTGAAATATACAAGTGAATAGGGTGTGTGCGGGAACAAGCCCTTGGTTAGAGGCTGTAAAAGAGAATCTGTAAATGTGAGAGAACCTGTGAAAAGGTGAGAAGAATCTACTGGGAGAGAATAAAGGATAGCATGAGAAGATTTAGGAAGTGTGGAGATATTCTGGGAGATATTCTGGGAAAAGTGAAGAGGTGGAGAGAATCAAGCAAAAGAGGTGAAGTGAATCAAGGAGAAATCAATGGGATTAGATGCTTGGATGTAAACTCTATAAATTGAGGCATTGGCCTAATGAGAATTTGCTATTTTTTGATTATCTATGCCTACAGTAAGCTATTTGTTAATTACTCACTAATCACATCTTAATTATTTGCTATCACTTTGTTAATGATGTTGATTCTAGTATTTGATCCACCATAGCTCATCACATTGCTCTAATTTCAACATGGTATCAGAGCCAAGCCTAGAATCCATCAATTTGTGAGCTCATTATCTTGCTAATCATTTTGCTAATTAGGATTAGTAGCTAATTATAAAATTTCCCTCTTTTTTTACTAGTCTTTGCACCCCCAGCCAGTGGAGGAGCTCTTTCTCCTTGCACACTTAAAATTAGACCCATTTCTTCTAGCCATACATAGCTGCTCCAGTCAGTCGAAACAGAAGCACAAACCGTCTCACCGGACGAAGGAGAAATTGCGATTTTAGCAGGCGCCATTTTTTTTTGGAGAAAATCTGCATTTTCTACTTCATGAAATCAAATTGCTAATTCCTCATAGCTCTAGGGGTTTTCATGCTCTACAAGCTGGTGAAGTCAAAAATTGATTTGATTAAGTCTACAGTGAGATCCAAGCTCTTCATCAAATTTGCAGGTGACTTTGGTAAAACAAAGATTAAGCATTCAATATTTGGTCAAATCTTGTGTTTCTTAGCTTAATCCTCTACTAGACTAATTGCTATTGATGGACTTGAAAGCATTTGAACTCATTTGAAGTCTAAGGCCCCAGATCTGGACTCCCCGCATACTCTATTTTCTGCACACTAAACAATGGATTAATTTGCTAATCAAGATCAGTACTAATCACTATATTTTGGTGCAATTGAGGGTTCAAATTAACCATTAGGTATCTGATACAGATCCCTATAACTTCAGATTGCGATTCGGAGTTGGTTTGATACTCCATCCATTCCGTACAAATTGGTTACCCTTGATTTAATGTAATTTTTAGTAAAATTGTGCTGATAAATTTGTGGTAATCATCATTTTGCATTTAACCCTTGGTTAATGCCTATAAATCTCACTCAAATTCAAGATTATTCACAACCAGAGCTGCATTTGGGAATGTGCATAAGAATGAATGCTATACGCATTATGTATTGGGCACATTATATCAGTGTAAAAATGAGATCAGACACTGCCCTTGTCCAGAATAAGGCAAGAGGTAAGACCTCCTACATAGATTTGGGTTTGCATTGCAAAATGATACAAGATAAACATCAAAAGCCCAAAAGAACTGTCAACAAAATGTTTAAACATGTTGCTCACATGGAGCAAGAAGACTTCACAGACAAGCTCATGGCCCCAGCCCCATGAAAGAAGAAGAACATCTCTTTCCAAGAGGAAGATCCACACCAAGAAGATCTGAAGGAAGACATGGATACGAGAAGAGAAGCTGCCACCCCCACAAGAGAGGAAGACATGGACGCATGGAGAGAAGCTGCCCACGACAAGAAGACTGAAGACAAGAGAAGATGTGAGGCTCCAAAGAGTGAGGAGCCATGTGAAAATCTCTGAGAGAGAAAGAGAGAGAGACCCCACAACCCAATGTAACCTGCCCCAACAAAGTAAAACCACCTCTGAGCCACCGATGATGTAGGCCACACATGTTGAAATTAGAGCAATGTGATGAGCTATGGTGGATCAAATCACTAATCACATCTTAATTATTTACTAATCACTTTGTTAATGATGTTGATTTTAGTTTTTGGTCCACCATAGCTCATCACATTGCTCTAATTTCAACATGTGTGCTACCCACGAGGCCAAGTAGAGCTGCTACACCTGATTTTCTTGATGTGTGTCATGCTGGGAGCAGCATGCAAGATAAGGATTATTGTGTGAGGGGTGTGTCTAAGGATTCCAAGGCTATAGCCCAAAATGTTTATGAAGTTGTAGAGAATACAAGTTGTATGATTGTAAACCCAAACTTGGAGGTAATAGAAGCTATCAAAGTGGAGGATTTCTCAGTTGTTAGTGACTCTGCCATGTAGGGACAGGTGATCCCTAGATCAAAGATTGAAGGATCCACATACTTTTGCAGAGGCTATGAAGATCGCTTTGTATTAGGAAAGGAAGATCAGATGGAGAGATGGACTACGTGTGCTACCCACGAGGCCAAGTAGAGTTGCTACACCTAATTTTCTTGATGTGTGTCATGCTAGGAGGAGTAGCATGCAAGATAAGGATTGTTGTGTGAGGGTGTGTCTAAGGATTCCAAGGCTATAGCCCAGAATGTTTGTGAAGTTGTAGAGAATACAAGTTGTATGACTATGGACCTAGACTTGGAGGTAATAGAAGCTATCAAAGTGGAGGATTTCTCAGTTGTTAGTGAGTCTGCCATGTAGGGACAGGTGATCCCTAGTACGCTAGAGATACCACCAGAAACGTGAGGTGGAGTTTGCTACATTAGAGGACAACGCCAATGTGGAATTTTTATGTTTATTTGAATGTGAAAAAGAGGTTTTTTCAGAGATGCCTTTTTTTGTTGACATGGATGATGATGGTGATGGCATGGACCAACCTATATGTGTGCTTGAAAATGTGAATTGTAACATGGATATTGCTATAGGTGCCATGATGGATGACACTTTGGAGGGTTTTTGTGTTTTGTTTGAAGAACCTTTGGATCAGCTAGATGATGTTGAGCCAGTTGATGCCCATGTGAGCTTTTGGATGCTCTGAGCAGCTTGTGGAATGAAGAAGTTGAGGTTGCTGACCACTAGGAGATGTTACAGGTTGATGACTTGGGATGTTTGGAGGATTTGAAGGATAATGTCTAGGATGGCCTTGATGGGACATTTTTTTGTTATGACAAAGATGTATTGGAATGAAGGCTTGCAGGGAATACATAGAGTTGAGATGTGCTCTGAGGTAGGTGGCAAGATTAGAGCTAACAATGGTGAAGGAGACAAGAACAAGGCTTATGGGAAGTATGCTTGGATGATGTTGTCGTTCAATAGGGACAAGACCAAGGGGATGTTTGTAAAGTATGTACAGTTTTTTTATCCAAGTAGTTTGATCAGTGGGTGCAACTGGATGGCTGTGGAGGATGGTGATGTACCCTTTTGACATAGGTGGTTGTTGAAGAGTTGGGTGCTTCTTTTAATATTGTAAATAGATCTATACAGTGGTTTGTGAAGAGATGAGGTTTGAAACACAAAGAGATAGTGAAAACATGAATGTTTTCACTGTAGGGGGTGGGCTATATGTGAGGAGCATAATGAGTCCATCCTAAACATGAAGGAAAGATTGTTCATATGTATGTATGTTGGTATGCAGTGGATCCCAAGTGTGGCAATCGAAAGAAGAAGAGAATCGAAAGATTGTTCATATGTGTGGCAATCGAAAGAATAAGAGCAGGTGCTTGAAATGAGAATAGCAAGTGCATGGAAGAACAAAGGCAACGGGCAATGCAAGGTTCCAAAAAGAGAGCAAGGCGGTGGTGACGAGGTAGAAGAGGGAGGAAGGGCGAAGTTTTCGGTGTGGTTGATAACAGTGAGGCTGAAGAGACCACCAAAGTTGAGAGTGCAATGAAGTGAGTTCCTGCATTTGTTGAAGGTTTGCAGATAGAAGGTTTGTTTGAGCCAGAGTGGAGGTAGAAGAGGGAGGAAGGGCAAAGTTTTCGGTGTGGTTGTTAACAGTGAGGCTGGAGAGACCACCAAAGTTGAGAGTGCAATGAAGGGAGTTCCTACATTTGTTGAAGGTTTGCAGACAGAAGGTTTGTTTGAGCCAGAGTGGAGGGAGAGCAGAAGACAGAGAGGACCTACTAGGAGGTGACTTCCCTAGGGTCTCTATGCCATGCCTTCGTTAGAGACTTGGCCCGGTCCAAATCTTGCTCATCTACACTTATTGTTGTTAGCCGTAAGTCAAAAGTTGATTCATTGTTGCGATTGGAGATGATGTAGTGAAGAGTTCATACTGAGGTCGATCTCTAGAGGGCCTCTAAAGTTTTCTTGTTTTTTCTTCAATTTTCTTGAAGCCCAAGGCCTCAAGGATGTTGAGACTGCTTGTTTTTTATGAACTATGTGTGGAACTTGAGTTCTTTGTGAGTTGATGAGTTTTTGGGCCATGGTGCTAAATTTGGGTTGTTTGAGTGAGATTATGAATATTGAACTCTTCTGTGCTAGTTTCTAGAGAACTGATTCGGATCCAGAATCAGTTGAGGAGGTATAGAGTTAGTTTAGAGTCAGGTGGACATAAGAACTGTCAGCTGAGAGTGTAGGGATCTTGGTTTGACTTTACTGGGTTGAAAGGAAGAGTTATTAGCATTGGCCTGTTAGTCATGTATCAGTGGTTTTAGCAGTCAGAAAGAATAGTGGGCTAGTAGTGTCTATGGTAGCTGTGAGTCAGCTACTTTTGTTGTCAGAGCTGAGGGTGTGTTAGGTTGGGTCTTGGTGAGTTCTGAGGTGCCTGAGGATTTGGAGGTGTCAAAGGACACAAGAGGAAGAATTCTGAGTCTGCTGAAGTTAGATGTTCATCATTAGCTAGGTAGGTTCTAAGGAAAAAAGGTGTCAGAAGTGGGAAGCTAGCTGGTTCAGAGAAGCTCAAGGGTCAGAGCTTGAGTCTAGATGATGTTTGAAGAGGATTGGAGAGCCTGGAGGATGTTTGTCTGACTGGGGTCAAGTGTCAACATTCCGTGTCAGAATTCGGATAGTTGTGGATCAATCTAGGTCAGAAAGTCAATAGGGAGTCATCAAGGGAGAACTGAGAGGCTCAGTGGGGAGCTTTGGAGCAAGAGTTTGAGGTGAGCTGATAGAGGAGGACAATTCGTGAGTCAGGTAGATAGATTTCTGCCTGGGGATTAGTGGAGGATTTTGGAGGCAGAATCGGCAAGTTTTGAACCAGCTTTTGGTCAGCTAGTGGATGTTAGTTGAGGTCAGGAGAGGCTTTTAGGAGAATGGTTTGAGCTTTTGGAGGTCAGTGCTAACTTGAGAGGACAGCTAGAGGAGCCAGCTACATTAAAAAGGGAGGAGGAATGTAAGATGAATTAGACACCAATTAGACGCCAAGATGAATTAGCTTGGATACATAAAGAGACTTGAGACAAGTGCAAGTGATATGATTTCATTGCTTGAAATGGCCCCCTTTTATATGAGGAGGTACACCCTTAGGCTTGTACATCAATGTGGGATAATCCCCTTTGCTCATGTGGCTTTATAGGCTTTGTACTTTCTTGGCTACTCATTCTCACTCCCTGCCTCTTCCGTATGCTCTTTGGCACCACATTTCTCAACATCAAAAACCATGTTCATTGATGTATGATGGTTATATAGCGCACCATTATACATACATGGCAAAGGTTGTGTAGGAGGTTGATAAACCCACATGTTTTAAGGATGCTATTGGGCATGTACATTGGGAGAAAGCCATGGATGAAGAAATGGATGCATTGGATGCAAATAAGATATGGGAATCGGTGCCTTTACTTTAGGGTAAAAAGGATATTGGATATAAGTGGGTCTATAAAGTGAAACACAACTTAGATGGAAGCATTAGCAACTACAAGGCAAGATTAGTTTGTGCCAAAGATTATGCTCATACCTACGGTATTTGATTATGAGGAGACATTCAGCCCCATTACCAAGATAGCAACGGTTACAGTGGTGGTTGCAATGGTTACAGTGGTGGTGGCTGGCATCAAAAGGTTGGGTTGGGTTTTTCCATAGATATATGTAAAGAATGTGTCCTTGTTGCATGGTGAGTTGCAAGAAGTAGAATATTTGGAAGAGTGACTTGGTTATGAGGATTTGAGTCACCCAGATTATGTGTGCATGCTTAAAGCCTCGTATAGCTTGAAGCAAGCACTGAGAGCATGGCATGATAAGACAGCACTGTTCTTATCACCATTGGCTTTCATATGGTAGGTATTGATCATTCACTCTATGTATAAAAGAGTGATAAAGGGATTGTGGTGGATGACTTAATTATTAAGGGTGACAATGAAGAGGAAGTTGAGAATGTAAAGGGTCTCCTTAAAAAGAAGTTTGACATGAAGAATTTGGGTGAGCTGAGATGCTTTATTGGCATTGAGGTCATCACCATTGGCTTTCATATGGTAGATGTTGATCATTCACTCTATGTATGAAAGAGTGATAAAGGGATTGTGGTGGATGACTTAATTATTAAGGGTGACAATGAAGAGGAAGTTGAGAATGTAAAGGGTCTCCTTAAAAAGAAGTTTGACATGAAGAATTTGGGTGAGCTGAGATGCTTTATTGGCATTGAGGTCATCACTCAAGACACTTGAGGGCATATGGCTGTCACATAGAGACAATATGCATTACTATGTATAGGAAGATAGTGGGTAGCTTAATCTACATGATGATCTCTAGGCCAAATATGAACTACACTGTTGGGTTGGGGAGAGAAATTTATACAGGTTCCTTGGAAGCCGCATTTGGATAGTGTGAGGTGTACACTATGCTACATGAGGCTCATAGTGGATTAAGGCCTCTTCTATGAGGCTGGTATATATAGTTTTTACAAGTGTATGGATACATTAATGTAGATTAGGTTGGTAGCATCTTAGACAAAAGATTTACTAGTGGGTTTATGTTTTCCTTTGTGACTCCACACCCACTTGGATTTAATGCTTGAGGGTGCATTTGTGGGTTCCACAGCGCGGGTTTTTTTTATCTTAGCACCCAAATGTGGAACTTTCCTTCATAGAATCCTTATGCTTCTAGTAGTTTAGTTGAGATCCAACGAGACATCAATTTTTGGGGTGGTACTTGGTACTGAGGTCATCACCTAGATCTTTTTGGATTTTGCGCTTATGAAGACAACAAGGTTTTTTGTTGGTACCGAGATAGATGGATTCCCTTTGTAGAAGCCTTAGGCTTCAAGCAGCTTGACGAGCAGTAGGGCTCAAGGTTTGGGTTAAATTTTATTGCTTGCGATTGCTGCTTGGTAGATCTCTACTCATAGTTGGGATTCGGGCCAAATCCTCTACCAGGTTTTTAAAAGGGGCGACGTACTTTTCAATGCATGAGCCACCTCTGCAATGTGCCTATTCTTTCTCTCAGAGCAACACCATTTGGTTGTGGAGTGTACCTATATGTGAATTGCCTCTTAATTCCATGCTTTCTCGATTGAACTCATTCGAGAAGTACTCTCCCCCTCCATCTGACCTTTGACACTTAACCTTCAAACTTGCTTTTCAGTCTCAACATTATGAAATTCTGAAAGTGAGTAAATACTTCACTTTTCTCCACCTTCCTTGTGTGTTCATCAATGAAAGATACATAGTAACAACATCCTCCCATTAATGATGTCTCTTTGTCCAGCCCCCATACATCCTGAGTGTAGCACATCAAGTGCTCTTTTACTTACATTCCTAATATGTGGAATTGTCATGTAGAAATGCATTCTTTGTTTTCTTTCTAAACCGCTAGATATCTATATCGGCCACAACATCTGCACCTTATGCAAACATAGCAGCTTTCATCTCAAGCATACTTACATCCAAAGTAAACATTGTTCTCACTCTTTTTCCCTTTGCAACAAAATGACATTTATTTTTGAAGTCCTCGACATAGCACCCTATTATGTGCACACTATATGTGCATATACTAGGAGGCTAACCCACATAGGCTTGTGAGCATGGGAGCATGGGAACAAGCTCTAGTGGAGCATGGGTTAGGGTTAACCTTAAGGGTTGAGGTTAGGGTCAGGCATCCAAGGGTCATGGGAAATGGAGAGTCAAGAGTCACTTGAGGACCCTCCTATATAATAGGGGCATGGGGCACACTCAAGGGAGGTCCTCTTGTGTAGAGCATGGTGTCTACTCTCTTGCCATTTCACATTAGAGCTATGTGCTACTAGAATATCTCTTGGTGGTATGGGACACCAAGGTAAGGTATGTGGTGCTTCATTGTATTTATGTGTGCACCCTTGGGCTCTCGGAGGTGGTCGGGTGGATGAGTTTATACCTGGTTTATGCATGTTTATGCATGATGATTATCTAGAGAGATCTTAGGTTTTAGAAATTATTTTTAGAAATCTTAGAAATTGGTATTTTTAAAATATCAATGGTATTTTGGCAAATCTAATTGCTAAATTTTTTGTGGAAAAATATAGGTTTGGAATGCCATAAGATAGGTTTGGTGGAATGTTTAAGTGTGGTCTATGCTTAATTTCCTAAGCCTAAGACAAATTCTATCATGGGTTAGTTGATCTAGTTGTTTTGGTGGATTTTATTGGATGGTTTCCAAGTTTTATATGGACTCATCACGTTCTGTCTAGATCACTTGTGTCTAGGGGTTTTTAATGAGTGCTACACACATAAGTTTCACTTTCTTACTTTGGAGTTTTGTTTGAACATCACCACATTCATATACTACAGATTGATGAGTTGGCCACCAATTTTAATGCTTCTTTTGGCATGATTAATGACCATTAGATGGCATACATTGATTTTTATGATCAACTATGGTTTTCATGGATTCGAGGTGCTTCTATGCTTCTATCTATGGTTTTATGAGGATCTTTTAGATAATATCATGTGCTTTGAAGGTAGCATTGACCTTCGTTTTTGCACGTAATTTTGGAGTATGTTCCTTGTACTCTTGTACATATTCCAACTTAGATACCTAGTTGCTTATATGTATCTGGGTGAATTGTTTTTTTCTACCCCAGCTTTATTGTGTTTATTGGGTAGTTATCATTAGAAAGGCGCTAATAATTCAATTGTTTTCTAACAATGTACTCGAAAAGAGTTATTCCTTGATATGGTCTCAGGTATGTAGAGACATGTTTTAGTATGTGAAAGTCTAGGATAAGGCCATCTCATTCCTTTTATGCAAGATTTCATTCATATTTCCTAGACGACATACTAGGGAGTTCCAAATTGGTAAGGAATATATGGGTGATATCATGGTAGTATGAAACGCTAGCGATTCCTCGCATATATTATATTATCAGATAATTTGGGCTCAAGATTGTTGCCTTGCTAACATTACTTGGCATGTTGATCCCAACATTCAAAGACAATCTCATTTTCTGAATTCACTTGAAGTTGTAGTGTAGGCGTTCTTTAGATAAACTTCTTTTATCTATAACCTACATGTTTTGATAGGTGTAATCTCGTTGGCATTTTCACTTGTTGAAATCTCTTTCTTTAGAGTTCAACGAGTTTATCTTGTTGTGTTTGGATTAAGAAATTTTGGATTCTTCCTTTGTTGGCATTTCTTTCTCTAGTTCTGTCCTTTAGGTGATTTATACAGTCCACCTGATGGTTTACGGATGTACATATGTGACTCATCAAGACGTTGATGACTCCCTATATTGATATGGGTAACTCGAGACGCCGATAAATCCTTGTGCAGATGTGGGTACGTCAGGCTGCCGATGGATCCCTGGTTCCTTCCGTTATAATGCCATGTCTTCCTACTTTATTCCGAATGGTTTACAATGAGGAAACTACTTTGAGTATGAGTTCCTCTGATCATCCGCCCCGCAGTCTGATGGGCAAACAGAGCGCGTGAATAAGATTATAGAGGATATTCTTCATGTACATATGTCTCTGGAAAACCATCGAGTTGGAAAAAATATCTTCCAATGATGGAATTTTCCTATAATAGTTCTAAACATACGGCTACTGGTTTTAGTCCGTTCATGCTTATGTATGGGTATCAACCCAAGGCACCTATTGATGTCGGTCTTAAGGACATTAAGCTTGATGCATCGAGGGATTTCTTGCGTGATATGTAGGAAATGATGATCGAAGCTTGGGATTCTATTAAGAGTGCTTAGGATAGGGCACAGTTTTATGCTGATAGAGGACGCTCACCTCGGGCTTTTGAACCAAGAGTGTTGGTTTATTTAAAAGCTCATAAAGACTCTCAAACTTGATCACAACAGGAAAATGCTCGAAATTATCTCCTAGATATTGTGGTCCATTTCGAGTTATACGTCGAATCGACACAGTTGCGTATGAACTAATACTGCCTCCACATGTTAGAGTTCATCCAGTCTTTCATGTCAGTAGATTGAAAGAGAAACTAGGAGGTGAGGATAACAGAGTTACTCCTCAAGAACTCGTTGAAGTCAAAGATTTATCCTATGTTCCACATGAACTTGAAAAGGTATTTGAATTCAAGGAAAGGAAACTTCGTAGTCGACTAATGCCTGAGATTAAAATTAAATGAAAAGATAGGGAAATAGAGGATTCGACTTGGGAGTCAATTGAGAATGTTCAGCACATATTTCCTTCTTTTCATTGTAAGAGTGTAATGTTTTGAGAGAGGGGAAGTATGTTATGTGCACATTATATGTGCATATACTAGGAGGCTAACCCACACTAGGCTTGTGAGCATGGGAGCATGGGAGCATGGGAACAAGCTCTAGTGGAACATGGGTTAGGGCTAATCTTAAGGGTTAAGATTAGGATCAAGCATCCACAAGGGTCACACATGGGAAATGGAGAGTCAAGAGTCACTTGAGGGCCCTTCTATATAATAGGGGCATGGGGCACACTCAAGGGAGGTCCTCTTATGTAGAGTATGGTGTCTACTCTCTTGCCATTTCATACTAGAGCTATGTGCTGCTAGAATGATGTCATATCTCTTGGTGGTATGGGACACCAAGGTAAGGTATATGGTACTTCATTGTATTTATGTGTGCACCCTTAGGCACGGGGGTGGTCGGGGGTGGATGAGTTTATGCCTGGTTTATGCATGTTTATGCATGATGGTTATCTAGAGAGATCTTAGGGTTTTAACACAGACCTCAGGGTTAAAGCATACCTACAAACTCTACCAACCAAATTCTTTGTTATGTTAGGCACATGAGATACATCAGCCAAGTACCTCATCTTTCCATCCTACATAGCTAATGGCACATTCCCAATGCGAGTAATAGGATGAACTATGTAATCCTCATCTCTCTATAACCTAGTTTTTCTAAATTTTGACATCTCTAAACCATTCACCATGATAAGTCATGTGGTTAGAGGCTCCAGAATCCACATACTATACATCATCACCATTTGTGGATACATCTACAATCACTGAATTCAACATGTGCTACATAACAAATAACTACTCAAATCTATCTTCAGCTTGCTTGCTTGAAGATGCATAATTGTTTTGGTGCAACTTACCATTTTTTATCACTCTGCTTCTTATGACATTTTGCTTGTTGCAAAATGACCTAGTTTGCCACAATAAAAGAAATCCTTTGAACATGATCTTGATTTTTATCTTTGCCAATTTTCTTGACCTTTGTGGCTCCCCTGCCTTGAGAATGGCCTCTTCCACCTGTGTACGTTTGTTGTTATTACTGTGAATCATTGGATTGCTGTTGTCCATAATTCTAATTTTCAAAATAGCCACCACCTTGGTCTCGATCGTGACCTCTACCTCTATCTCTACCTCTACTTGAATTTGAGTAGAAGGCATGTTTTGTGAAGCATTCTTGCTTTGGGAGGGAGAGTCTTCACCTAAAGACTTCTCATTTATGATTAACATAGATGCCAAATCCAAAAGTTGAGAACATTCTCTCTTACAACAATAGAGGTCTTAAATGGCTTTGTATTCTTTTCCAAACCCAATCAAACAGATGCTCACTAAGTCATCATCTTCCATTGAGACATTAATAGATCCAAGGGATTTAACAATACTCTTGATCTTCAATGCATCATTGGATAGACATGTTTTTCTTCTCCATTGTATGCAACTCTTATTTTAACAACTTCCTTGCCTTTGTGTTTGGTTATTGGTGCCATCTTTGGTCGTCTCACCCTCACCCAAATACTCATTTTTGCGAGCATTTCTTCCACATCCCAATAACTTCCATCATCATCTACATTTGAAATTGTGGCTCACTCGGGGGTACATCCTTCTAGAACATCTTCACCAAGTTTTGCCATGTAACTACTGGAGTGTTGGCATCCTGTATATGCCCTATCATAGTGTCTATATATCCTAGAGTGTTGGCATCTTGTATATGCCCTATTGTAGTGTCTATCACACTGATTGAAAGCCAATATACGACTTTCCTTGCACCCTAATTTCAGTCTTTGAATGCCTTTATCTCTGGTGGAGTAGCATTCTCTTCAAGCAATTCTAGAGGCTCCTTATTATCTCCTTTAACATAGTCCCAAAATCCTTTTCCCATCAAGAAATTGGTCATTCTAAACTTCCACACGCGGAAGTTGTTCTTGTTGATTTTCTCACTGACAATTTGGTTAATGTTGTCAGATATAACAACCAAAAATCTATAATAGATCATTTTTATATGCAACTTGTAACCCAGCAATATCTGTGCGGTACTTTTGCACAATCTGTATGTCACCTATAACTTAGCAATATCTGTTTGTAACTCTTATAGTGGTACTTTTGCACAATATGTATGTCACAACACGTGACCCCAGAGTACATGTACATACACCCATAATCACAAATACATGTGCAATCACTGTTTGGACACCCAAAATACACTATTGCACTTTAATAACCAGAGTTTGGACATAAACAATTCCAAATCAAAACTTCCCTAGAAGTGTCAGAAAACACCTTATAGTAGTGGCCATACTGAGGTCAAGAAATGCTCAAAACATAAATCTAGCCGTAAATTTATAGTTCAGAGTACTATGCACCTTACAGGCACTTCCACGCCTATGAAGACGACTCCTCAATTGGAGATGTGTAGCTCCTAGAGCTACCCAAGGGATGTCATACCAAAACAAGAAGGGGGAGAGATGATGATACTCTTACACATGTACCGCTTCCTTTGCCTTTGTAGCCTCCTTTGCTTGCTGCTCATCTCCTTATACTTAACCATGCTCTGATATTATTAAAATATTGGGGGAGAAGAGAGAGATTAAGCTCTTGCAAAAAGCACACACACAGTCTCACAACAATGGATAACATACACACAAATATGGAAGGCTAAAATCTTCTTCTCCTTGTTTCTCTCAAAAGAGGTCTATAAAAGATAAGTAGAAGCCCACATAAGTTCTAGAGTACTATGTACAAGTGGTCCATAATGTGAACACGCTACAAGTAGGTGAGCTGGCAAGATAAGTATATGAGAACTCGGTTGGACTAGGTAGGTGTAGTCCAGTTATATAATCACTGGCAAAGATCCATAATGTGAACACGCTACAAGTAGGTGAGCTGGCAAGATAAGTATATGATAACTCGATTGGACTAGGTAGGTGTAGACCAGTTATATAATCATTGGCAAAGATCCATTATGTGAGCTACTAAACATGCTAATGGTGCAAATGTGGAACAGTCACCCAAGCATGTCATGGGTGTCTGCTCATGTTGAGCTTGACATCTCCACACAAGTAGCTCTTATATTAGCTTTTTGCATTGCTTTGTCCTCAACCCATTTTGTGTAATAGTCTGTGGTGATGATGATGATAAAATGTGCCTTGGTTTCCTTATTAGCAATAACATGGCTAATGGGATCAACAAAATCTAAACCCCATTTTTCAAAGGGTTGTTCTAAAATTACTAGGGTCAAGGGCATTCGATCCTTCTCATGGATGATGGAAAACCTTTAGCATTCATCACAACATGCTTGACAAAATAATCTGCATCTCCAAAGAGTGTAGGCCCGCCAAAGTTTGCGTGGAGAAACTTGCGAGAGTAGTCGTGTCCCCGGCAAAGTGTCCTCCACCTATGCCAAAAAATGGGCTTGTTTAAGAATGGCAATAAAGTCATCTGGATTAACACATTTCCTTATGATGTCATCTTGACCCTTCTTATAAAGCATTACTATCAATTGATAGAGGGCCACCTTCCTAATGAGACATTTGGGTTTATCCTTTTTGGTGGGGCAATCAATGGGAAATCTCATTGGGGCCAAGAATTGGGGGGATGTCTTCACTCCACTCTGATACATGGTCAATGTGAGAACAGTAGTGAAGCATCAGAAAGATTATCTTTCACCCCTAGAGGGGGTTCTCTATTTGGAATTCACTCCACTCCGATATGTGGTTAATGTGGAACAGTGGGCATCAGGAAGATCATCTTTCACCCCCTAGAGGGGTGGTCAACATGGACATACATAGACCTCTTTTCATTGTGATGTTGAAACTAAACTAAACTAAACTCCTTTGAGCTTCTCACGGTGTACCACTCTATCCCCATAGTTTTAGGACTTGAAGTACTCGGGCACCTACCTCACATCTTCTTCTTGAGACTTGGCAAGCTCTTTGAGTTTTGTTTCCTTCTCTACCTCAGCCTTAACCTTATTAAGCTTGCATCTAGTAGCTTGTCAAAGCTTGGCTTACTCAGAGCTCACGAGCTAGACCACTATCTTAGTTTGAAAAGTGACCTTGTTTAAGTCAACTTCCCACCACTGTTAGTGGGTGTAGCATGTGAATCCATGGCTCAAGATAGCAAAGCTAGTGAAGATCTATCTCCATGTGGAGGAGATACTTAGGATTTCTATGGTATCCTTTTTCTTGGTCAGGTGACTGTGGGTACATAGAGTTTGGTCCTTCTACAGAGGAGTCCTATCTAGATGAATCACTAGCTACTTCAAGCTCAAAATCATTATTAGCTCCCAAGAGGGACATTACACTAAGAATGAACAAGGAGATGATTTTTGTCCCATCCAATCATGCAAACCTTGTTCTAAGATTTTGTGGAAGAGTGTCCATGTTTGCTAAGGCATGGACCCAATCCTCACTGCTCAGAGTCATCAGGCTCTAGCAGAGCTTCATAATCCTGGTTCTCATCTTTACTATCTAAAAACTCTTTATAACATTTAAAAATGTTGTGGCTGAAGGAGTTCAGATAGTTACTCATTAGCAAGAATGCTTCAACCCATGGGATGAGTCTTTCTGTCTTTAGGTTTATCTTTAAGGACTGGTTGCCTTTATGTATATAGATGTGATTGGTTTTATAGATGTGATTGGTTTTCCAATCATGAACCAACCTTGCTTCTTTCATATAAGGCCTTCCACATGAAAAATCCATCAACATAAATTTATGGTTGACAAAGGTCTTGGTTTTTACTTCTTATAGAACACCCACGGGTTTGGCTATGTTCCCCATCGGCAAGCTTGACCATGAGGCTTGTGCCTACAAGTGGTGGGCTACCCTAGGCCTCTTAGTAGCAATCCTTTGTAATTATGTTGACACCAACACATATCGCCGGAGACTGTAGGTCCCTCATACATGATAGATAACACTATGCTCATTTTTCCACTTTCAAAATAGTTTGCCACCTTATTCATGGGCTTTTTGGGTTATCCTTTGGTTTTAGCTATGAAGGGAGGGTGCTCAATGGGGCATGGTTTGTCTTCTTCCTCCTCTAGCTCAAGTTCAGTTGTGTGGACTCTTACATTTCCATTTACCCAATATGATAAGTCTCCCTAAATTTGAGAATTTCCTTGTAAAAGAGAACTTATTAGAACTCGGACCTTGGAGGAAAAGAAGGCTATAAGGTCTACTATGTCTTGTGTTAGGTAATACTCACACTCAATGGTCTTGTACTCACTCTTAGGTGGGCTAGGACCTACTAATGTGTAAGGTATGTGTACTAATCCTTCCCTAGGAGGCAGTGCCTCTGGAGGGGATGAGATAAAGTCATAGCACGCCTGATCACCTCAAAAAAGATGTTGCATTGGCTATGGTAACACATGGAAGACCAACTTTCACCTCTCCCACAGAGTCCTTCCACTGCATCTAGCAATGTGGGGTTGGTTAGATTGGTTCTAGAGGTAGAGGCTCTAGATTAGTTCTGTTTATGGCCTCTTATTATTACGACTTAAGAATGGATACAGGTATGTTTGAGGCCTTGGTTGTGAGTTCTATAATTAGCTCTAGGATAAGGTCTAGGATATGCTCATGCATGGTTCATGGTTCGTGGTTCGTACTCAACCACTTGTTCTAATATTGGCTCTAGTTCAGACTATACCTTCCTCACAAGCTCTTGTGCTTGTTTCATTCTCTTTTTATCCAACATAAGGTTGGGTTATTCCTTGAATTTCTTTTAAAGGTTTTCATAGGCTATGGGTTTCTTTTTTTTGGGAAGAGTGAGTTGATCAGGAGATTGTTGGCTCCACAAGGGAGGAAACTTTGGAGCTCCCACTTTCAATGATCATATCATTACCCTTGGAAACTGATCATTCTTTGCACATATACGTATGCTCTTCGAGGACTTCTTCTTCTAGAACTCTAGTTCTGGTTCATTGGTATTTTTAGGGGCTGCTACTATAGCTTTTGGTGTTTGCACCTATGGCTTTTTAGCTGCTTGTTGCTTCAAAGTCGAAGGTCGGGCTTTCTACTTATTAGTAGCCATGGATGTTCCTTTATCTGCTAATGCCACCCTTGTCTTGTCTTTGAGCCTTGTGATTGCATTTAGGAGGTCTATGTGAATGAGTCCTCCTTGTATGCTTAACAGGTCAAACTTGAATTTTCACTTAATTTTAACACCTAGAATTTTGCTACTCATCAAAACCTGCTAAAAACATGCTAAACTTCATTACTAAATTTTGTAGCATCGACAACTTAAGGTTGTCTTTAATCAAAACTTGGTTAAACTCGGAGGTATGTTATAATAAAAAATATGATTTGAAAAAAACAGGGACATAATGGGGGAGAGATGTGGGGATAGTCTGCGGTTATAGCCATGGCGGCACATGTTATACACGTTGTAATATGCACAGTTATAGATGCGGCTATAGCAGCATGCCCCTAGCCACATGTATATCTGCGCATATAGCCATGTGTTGTTTTTTTCCATGAATAGATTCTTTTACATTTATGCAGCTCCTCTAAATGTGTCTAAACACAAGTCTCAAAACTATGCATAGGAGATAAGTAACAAAGGCTTGTGAGTATTAACTAGAAACCATAAAATTAAAGAAGTTAGATTATGCACTATTATGGTGAAAATCACCCACTTCACAACTCAACCTCAAGTAGAATGAAGCAAGCCACCTGTGTTACAAACTAGCAACCCACCTTAGATGTTTAACTCTCTTACAAACTAGCAATCTTTAGATTGATTTAAATATAAAGGGTACTTTGCTCTCAAGGAGAAAAAATACATATGTATTTTTTTTGGATATAGCCATAGAGCTTATCCATATAGCTCTTTGGATAAGTATACACTATAAGAAATAGGGGGCTATAACCCCATTTGTATCTCTAAAGAAATTAACGGATCTAGAGAGTGAAAACTTCACGTTTGTGGTTATAAACAACAAATTTGCAGCTAGGCCTCATTATAGCCTCTTTTATAACCTCGTTAATAACCACATTTTTAATTGAGTTTAATCGTGTATTTTTACCCACGAAACATAAAACACATATGTATTTTTTTGCTCTATAAACATATGCATATTTGTCCCATGTACTACATTTGTAAAGCATGAATTGTATATGCTTCCTCTTCTCTAAATAAAGAAAAAATATTGTGCATAGTGTGAGATCCCAAGTCATGATACTATTACATATCACGGCCTTAGCATATTATGTGCATCAAAACCATAGATCTATGTAGCTCTATGGATATAGCCTATATATAATAGTCTATGCACTCGAGCTCTATGAATATAGATACATCTTAACATAAGCTATATCTATATACATGGATATTCATTATGAAACTAGATATTATGTATAGATGTATATTTATTTAGCTTGTGTATTTAGCTTTATGGATATATCTCTAAGCATAGTTCTATTCATGGTAGTTATGCATAGATATCTATACATGGATAATTATGAAAATAGATCTCATGTATAGATGTATATTTATTTATCTTGTGTATTTAGCTCTGTGGATAAAGCTCTAAGCATAGCTTTATTCATGGCAACTTATTTAAAGAGCTCTATCTAAAGGATCTATCTGTATAAATCTCTTATGCATAGAGCTACATAGCTCTATACATAGAGCTACATAGCTCTATACATAGAGGTTATGCATAGAGCTCAATCCATATAACCTATGTATAGATCTCTTTGATGAGAAATATGCACAAAGTTTATGTAGATAAGCCATACAACTTATCCATATAGCTCTTTGGATAAGCATAGACTACAAGAAATAGGGGGCTTTAACCATGTTTGTATCTATGAATAAATTAAAGGATCTATAGGCCTCATTATAGCTGCTGTTATAACCACGTTTTTAATCAAGTTTAACCGTGTTTTTTAACCCATGAAACAAAAAATTAAAAAAATGGAGTAGAATGGGGGAAATTAATCTCCCCCATTTTGTCCTTTTTTTAAAACTAAATTTAAGTACACATCATCAAGTATATATTCTATCCCTAATTGTTTTATTAAATTTAAGTGCACATTATGTCTCAAATATTTTTAGTTAAATTTAAGTGCACATTAATCTCCCCTATTTTTCCCTAATTTTTTAAAAATTAAATTTGAGTACACATCATCAAGATCAAGAACACGTTAAAAAGATAAATGTCTCATAACATTTAAGAGCATAAAAAGACATTACATTTAATATCCAAAATAGAAAAATTACAATTATGATACAAATGATATATACAAAGAGATATGCAATAATGTTGAATCAACCTCAATAGAAGCTTGAACTATTTTCCCCTCTTTAAGAAGACATTTCCATGTTTCTTTCTCATTATGTCTCTAAACGACAAACCATATTCTTCCTTTGTTAGTAGTGAATGACTAGCTTGTGCTTTCTAGAAAAACCAATTAATCATCTTGAGCAAATCTATGCATAAGACAAATGAAAACGGATGTGAATGTACTTATAAATTTAGCATGAAAGGTGGCTTTCCCACCATAATGTGAGAGGCCCATCATAACCAATTTGCGCTAAGCTATTGCCCTTTGTTATGCATGGCTTTGTGGGTTCTCTCAAAACTATTTCCTTGAAATTTTTCACTCCTTGTTTGAGCAATGGCTAAGATAGGGTCTAACATGCTTGACTTGTTGACATATGGTAGACCTCCTATTAGAGAGATGTAATTATATTTATTCTTTGGCCCAACTTTCATCAAAGCATTGGCCCATGGGATTTGGAAGCTTTGTATTCATCAATACATCTATTATGTACTTCTTGTCCCTAGTCTTTTTCCTTGTCCACTTGATAAATGAATCCTTCAAAGTTTGGTTGATCAAGGTTTGTGGGCAATTCGAAATAGTTTCCTTGAGTATCCATGAGAACACTTCTATCAACATTCACCGTGTAATATAATCTCTCCATCCTGCATGAATCATCCTTCTCATCCTCTGTGGATGGTGAGCTAATGTCTATACCAAGCTAAGCACTAAAGAATCCTCAAGAACAATAGCTTCAAGGGCGTGTTAGTTCTTGGGATTCCCTAGTATGAAATAGGCCTAATTAGGGTACAAAAATCTAAGAACAGGGCCTAGACAGGGTTAGTGTGCACTTATTAACATACTTGTTAGTTCTTAGGATTCCCTAGTATGAAATAGGCCTAATTAGGGTACAAAATCTAAGAGCATGGCCTAGATAGGGTTAGTGTGCACTTATTAGTATAATTAATTCCCTAATAGTTACAAAGGGTAAGAAATTTCCTTAGAATTTGTAGGTGGTATGGATTGTATGACAATAATACTTCCAAGGGCATGGGTAAGTGTGTCTATAGTATGGGTCTTTATGGCTGTAATAATTGGTTTGTACTATATTAGGTACATGTGAGATCCCTGTTCCCACCGAGCAACGGATTCAGGATACTGGCAGCGGAAGTAACACATCATGCGTGGGTAGGGGTCTCACACTCGGGGCCTCGCCCACGGATATCCAGACAAGAGACTAATCCGTAGGTTTGTCCAAAACCGAAACCGGAAAAACTTCCTTTACCCGAAAAGTATGGGCGATTCCACCAGGATAACTCTTTACTCTAACGTAGTCAAGATCATTATGGATCAACTCATCTGACTGCACCTTTAACAGTACTTGGTCAATTCAAGGAAGAAACTTGCACTTGGATCATTGGGATCAACGCTTTTTTCCCCATCAAGAGGCACAGCCGTTGATTCCTATCCATAGAACAATTTCTATCCGGGATTTACTTCATCTATCGTAATAATAGAAATTAAATCTCGATTTACGGATCCATCAGTCCAGCCTAACCCCATCCGATCCCATGGGTTAGCCAACCGCCCAACCACTGTAGTGATGGGATCCAATTTGGAATTTGGTTAGGTTTTGTCCCGGGTACCAAGGAAAAGAGTTCTAAGGCCCCCTAGCCGGAAGTTCATGCAAACATAAAACTAGCCACACCACTTACAATATGAAATTGCCTTTTTCTTAGCATCAGCTAACTTTAAAACAATCCTTTAATGAAACCATAGTACCACTGATCACAATCTTCCAATTTATCCGGTTGATTCATAATTTTCCATCATTCCTTCATCAGAGTATCTATGGCATCATTGGCAACTAGAACGCTCACGACCTGTCCACACAGGGGCCTTTTCAATAGTTCCTAGCCCATAATACTCGGCAATATAATCACTTATAAAAATTCAAGATGGACTCTCGTTGAAGATCAGCAAGATCAACCAACAGATCCATATAAAGTGCCATGGACTCATCCATTGAAGACCAGCAAGGTCAATCAACCAGATCCATGCCCGGTTTCACAAAACAACTCTTACTCCTTGTTCCAATATCTTCCTCGACGCACGCGTGGGTATCCTGGGTGACCAAGAGCCCGAGCACCGTATGGTCAGCACCCTCTAGGATCCTTCACAGGTGACCTAGCGCTTCACTCATAGGCCGCTTCCTTGGTCCCTCATCCATCGTACCGGAAGCTCACCATTTAAATCGAACCGAGGCTGGTCAAGACCTCGGTCGACCTTGCTACGCGAGACGTCCTCCATTGACTCTCCGTCAGCAGTTGCAACTTTAACAGTTAGGTCTTCATGACCTTAATCCACAAGATGGTCAAAATGCTTCCCCAGCATTCTTGACATAAAACAGTCATTTACAAACAGTCACAAAATACAGTTTCTAAATCGAACTCTCGTCTTTCCACATTATCCCTCCTTAGTCCACATTATTTAGTCCACATTACTTATTCCACATTCCATTCAATGTGTACTCATTCTCATCCATTTCCTCATATCGACGACACATTAATTCACATACACATTCACATTCACATCCATACATCCACATTTACATGCATACATCCATTTTCACATCCTCATTTATACATCCACATCCCATATCCACATTCATACATACACATCCATATCCACATCCATACATCCACATCCATATCCACATTCACATCCATACATCCACATTCACATCCATACATCCATATCTACATGTATACCTCCATTTTCACATCCTCATTTATACATCCATATCCCATATCTACATTCATACATACACATCCATATCGACATCCATACATCCACATCCACATCCACATTCATATTCACATCCATATATCCACATTTACATGCATACATCCATTATCACGTCCTCATTCATACATCCACATCCACATTCATATCCATATATCCACATCTACATGCATACATCCATTATCATGTCCTCATTCATACATCCACATCCACATTCCCATTCACATCTATACATCCACATCTACATCCACATTCACATACATCCATATCCACATTCCCATTCACATCTATACATCCACATCTACATCCACATACATACATACATCCACATACATACATACATACATCCACATCCACATTCCCATTCACATCCATACATCCACATCTACATCCACATTCACATCCACATTCCCATTCACATCTATACATCCACATCTACATCCACATTCACATCTATGCATATACATCTTCATGCATACATCCATTTTCACATTCATACATCCATACTCCCATCTCCACATCCACACATCCACATACATACATCCATTTCCACATTCCCATTCATATAACCCCATATGCCTTCACATCTAATCTTTTACATCACATCCATTCTTGCCCTATCACAACCCATATACATATTATCCTATCACATACATCCATTTCCACATTCCCATTCATATAACCCCATATGCCTTCACATCTAATCTTTTACATCACATCCATTCTTGCCCTATCACAACCCATATACATCTTATCCTATCACATACACTTCTTACCTCATCCCATATACACTTCTTACCTCATCCCATACACATCTTATCACATCTTAATTCATCTTATCACCTCTTATCACCTCTTATTATCACATCTTATCACATCTCATATCTATTTATAGAATACAAGAGAATTCTTATATTTGATATAAGATTTCTTTACACATTTACTTATCCATAAATTCCATTTAAGGAGATTAATACTTCCGAAGTAAAATCAATCTTTTATGCATCTTCCTATGCATAAATTCACTTTAAATGAAAATGACACTTTTGAATTAAAATTCAATCTTTTATGCATCTTCCTATGCATAAATTCAATTTAGATGAGAATGACACTTTTGAATTAAAAATCAATTTTTTTATGCATCTTCTTATGCATAAATTCAATTTAGTAGGAATTACACTTTTAGAATAAAAGAATTTCTCTTATGCATCTAAGTTATGCATAAAATCCATTTATGAGAAAAATCACACTTTTAGTATAAAAAGAATATCTTTTATGCATACCTCTATGCATGAAATCCAATATGATAAGAGTAACACTCTTACAATAAAATAATCAACTTTTTATGCATACCTCTATGCATGAAATTCAATTATGATAAAAGTCACACTTTTATAATAAAATAATCAACCTTTATGCATACCTCTATGCATGAAATTCAATATAATAAAAGACACACTTTTATAATAAAATAATCAACTTTTATGCATACCTTTATGCATGAAATTCAAATATGATAAAAGTAACACTTTTGGATATAAAAATTTATCCATTATGTATACTTCTATGCATGAAATAAAAGTGATAAAAGTAACACTTTTGATATAAAAATTTATCCTTTATGCATACTTCTATGCATGAAAATAAAAATAATAAAAATAACACTTTTGATATAAAAATTTATCCATTATGCATACTTCTATACATGAAAATAAAAATGGTAAAAGTAACACTTTTGATATAAAAATTTATCCTTTATGCATACTTCTATGCATGAAAATAAAAATGATAAAAATAACACTTTTTATATAAAAATTTATCCATTATGCATACTTCTATGCATGAAAATAAAAATGGTAAAAGTAACACTTTTGATATAACAATTTAACCATTATGCATACTTCTATGCATGAAATAAAAATGATAAAAGTAACACTTTTGATATAAAAATTTATCTTTTATGCATACTTCTATGCATGAAAATAAAAATGATAAAAATAACACTTTTGATATAAAAATTTATCCTTTATGCATACTTCTATGCATGAAAATAAAAATTGATAAAAATAACACTTTTGATATAAAAATTTAACCATTATGCATACTTCTATGCATGAAATAAAAATGGTAAAAATAACACTTTTGATATAAAAATTTTTCCTTTATGCATACTTCTATGCATGAAAATTAAAAATAATAAAAGTAGCACTTTTAATATAAAAAAATTATCTTTTATGCATACTTCTATGCATGAAAATCAATTATGCATAATATAAAAATCAATTTCTCTATGATTACAATGAATATCTTTCAATTAATCTAGGATGATAATTCCTAGAATATGGTAGTAAGTCCTCTTTTTATGCTTTGAATGAAATTATTTTACGCATAATTTTTATAAAAATTTTGCCATAGCTCCGCTGCTATGACTGATAAATCTCAATTTTTCTAAGGGATAAAGCTTATCATTAAGAAAATAATTAAAATGATCTCTAATTGGATCATTCATCCATAATGGATTGAATCATCAATATACATAAACTAAAAGCATAGAAAAAAGCCATTAATTTGGCCTCAAGCATAGCTTAATCTTGGGTTAAGGAAAAGCTTTATGAAAAGCTTGATTTGGATTGAGAATGGGTCATGAGTATGACCATTTCTTGATTGAGAGAGAGAAATTACATAAAAACTATTAAAATTTAAACATAAATGAAAATTAACTTCAATAGCATTTATTAAATTATGTAACTCTTCACTAACATTATCAATTCACTTCAATAGCATTCAAAAAAAACCATATCAATTAAGCTTCTCAAGCTTGAGAGGGGTTGAGAAGAGAGAAACATTGAGAAATTATAGAAAAGATCAATATTCACTAATTACCTTACAAATTGCTTGATTCTTTGTTCACGGTAGAGGTCCCCAACCAATCAATTGGTTAAGTATGTTGATGGAGCCACTAATGGGGATTGAAGAAAGAGGGAAGCTCCAAAAACTAGTGAATTATTAAATGAATTCACAGTTCTTGGCTTAGGTGAAGTAGAGTAACGATGCATAAACACTATCTTTTTTTCAACAAGGGGGAGGCTTCTATTTATAGGAAAAATTGAGCTCCTAACCAAACAAACTGATTCTAGAATTTTCTAAATCAGTTTGGTCAATATTTGACCATTTTTAAGTCAGTTAAGCTAACTTTTTGGAACTAGACTTGAATGAGGAGAGAGGAGAGATGAAATATCTCAATTTTTATGAGTTTAAAACTCATTCAAGCATGTGAAATATGCACCTCCTTTAAAGAACTCCCCTTCCTTACTACATATGTGTCATAATGGAATCATTTTAATATTGCTCATAGTTTTTTTACTAATAAACCTTGTACATTTTCAACTCTTCATCTTATGTGAAATATGCACCTCCTTTAAAGAACTCCCCTTCCTTACATATGTGTCATAATGGAACCATTTTAATATTGCTCATAGTTTTTTACTAATAAACCTTGTACATTTTCAACTCTTCATCTTATTTGAGCATTTACTCATTTTTGGATACCCAAAATATCTCATATTTTTAATATTGCTCATAGTTTTTTACTAATAAACCTTGTACATTTTCAACTCTTCATCTTATGTGAGCATTTACTCATTTTTGGGTATCTTCTTTTACAAATTGGATTTATCTCCTCCCTACACATGGATTGATGCTATTGGCCCATAGGAACCTTAATTGGACCATAATCCAAAAATTTCTGAAAATCTAGACCCTTAGGCTAAGGTCCTTTATACCCATTTCCAATTAATTCTAATTGCACATTGGAAAGTTCTTTTTGAATTTCTGTTTCAGGGAAACTTATTTTAATAAGATGAGATAATTTTCTATCCAAAAATATTAAAAATCTGAATATTCTCTCTCTAGAATATTTTCTCTCTCTAGATTAAAACAGTTAGAAACAAGGTCTTTATATTTCTGAAGAGGGATTGATTACAGGGGAAGATACTAGACATCAAAAGGGGGTTGGGGGAGGAATCTTACATTCTACCCTACTTAAAAAATGCGAGATGTCCTCATCTCGCAAACTGGGATAATTTCGCAAGATGCACGAATATGAGACTTAGAGAAAAATTTTAATCAAGGTTAACCACCAAGAAAAGTCTTAAAGAGAGCAAGATTCAAAATAATACCAAGATTTAAACTTTATTCATTCTCAAAACTTATACAGTAAGGATAGAAGAACTCTTTACACTTCCATAAGCCCGTCCATCATATGATCACAAAAGCAGCACTCACAAGCTGCGCAAGTATAGGGTAACTCATCTATGGGAATGATTCTGCTGGTTATTGCTGCACCTATCTCAGTGGTATAAGGTGATCTAACAAAAGGACCTCTGAGAGGTAAGCCAAAAACGGGGTAAAGGCATATCTTCTCATGAGGAAGAAAACACGCCAGTAAGAAGACCCGCTCAGAAAACCCAAGATGTCTTGATCTCATGACGCAGTAGTATCGGGACCCAAACCCAAAGCTTCAATAACCATGGCCAAGCGAACATTGTTACGAAAGTGCTGCTGACCCCAGGGTGTTACCCTAGTTATGTTTTGATAGGTCCGCCATTTGGTCTGAGCTACAGAAGTTCCCAAGTGAGGGAAAAGTGAGCGCTCATACTGTTCTATAAAATCTTTCTTCACAGACTTGCTTGCGTCTTGAAGGTGAGAAATCATCATGGATAAAACTAATTCCTGTTGCCAAGCCATGAAGGAGATTAAGAAGAAGGGAGATCGATGGAAGTAAGATTACTGTGAGCGACGGGTAAAAGTTACGACTTATATAAAGGAAGGAGTTAGCGTAACCTAGAAGCCAACGGTATCTTGTTACTGAAGTTTTACCGTCTTTCCATGATTTGGGTTTGGCACATATTTCTATGAAATACATTAAGAACTTTGAGATGAGGAGGTAAAAGAAGCTTGTAGGCTAAGTCATCTACTTTCATTGAATTCAGATATAAGGCTTACACTATCTGGGGGATAAGTTCTTATACTCCCCAAGAGATAAAGAACTTCTTTTGGGCCATACTCGAATGAAAACCAAAACCTTGGTATCCAAAACACCGATTTACACTTCTGAACTCATTGTTCTGAATCCTTAAAATAGCGTGACTCCTGAGAAGTATTCTAGGGAAAGGGTCTCCTTTTTTTTTAAAACAGAATCTTTCTTTTATTTTTGAGAGGGAATAATTATAAGATCAAAAAGGGAGATTCTTACTCCTGTATACCTCGAAGGTTGGGGAGGAATCTTACATTCTACCCCACTTAAAAAGTGCGAGATGTCCTCATCTCGCAAGTAGAGGGCAACTCTTTTTCTTAAGATCTAATTTTATCCTAGGGTTCCTTATATTCTAGCCAACCCAACGGAATACTAGGATAAATATCCCTTATATAGAACTCATAACAATTCATTCAGATCATATCATTCATATCTTTAACATGATAATGGTCCATTAAACCGAAAAATTTCCTTTTGAACATTCCTCCACGGGATTTTCAGTCAAGCAAGTTCTCAATTTGTCATCCCTTAACTTAATCTACGGTCTCAAGTGTTAATAGTAGCAATTTGACAGCACAATCCACTAATCTCATAGTGATTTGCTGAAATCATTATCATCATTCTAGTTATGAATATCATCACAGGGACTCGTCTCATTCATCCTCATTGAGGTTTCGCTCAGCTTATTACATTTCAACCAAATTTCAAGGATCATCATTTTTCAATCAGAATCCAAATCAATTCATCAATTCTCAAACAGAATTAAAAATCATATCAACCACATTCGAAATCATCCTCTGGATAGCATTAACGCTTATAATTTCAAGTCTTAGATTTACTCGTATATACTGTCAGTAAAGAGCTGCAGTATACTCTCGGTATATACGGTTAGTCACGGCCCTTGGAATTATAAGGTAAATACCATCATGTCTAGGCCTCAAGCAAGTCAGGGATTCTATATAATTGTGGTACTTCCATTTGAAGACCCAATTACCAAATGACGAATTTTAGTTTGAATATCAAATTGTATGACTTATATCACACAATTATAACCTTTTTGTGTTTCTTGGTAAATTTTTGACATATTTGTCTTCTCAGTTAAACTTTATTAACCAAATGCTCTGATACCAACTGTGCGATCCCTGTTTCCACCGAGCAACGGATTCAGGATACTTGCAGCGGAAGTAACACATCATGCGCGGGTAGGGGTCTCACACTCGGGGCCTCGCCCACGGATATTCGGACAAGAGACTAATCCGTCGGTTTGTCCAAAACCGAAACCGGAAAAACTTCCTTTACCCGGAAAGTATGGGCGATTCCACCAGGATAACTCTTTACTCTAACGTAGTCAAGATCATTACGGATCAACTGATCTGACTGCACCTTTAACGGTACTTGGTCAATTCAAGGAAGAAACTTGCACTTGGATCATTGGGATCAACGCTTTTTTCCCCATCAAGAGGCACAGCCGTTGATTCCTATCCATAGAACAATTTCTATTCGGGATTTACTTCATCTATCGTAATAATAGAAATTAAATCTCGATTTACGGATCCATCAGTCCAGCCTAACCCCATCCGATCCCATGGGTTAGCCAACCGCCCAACCACTGTAGTGATGGGATCCAATTTGGAATTTGGTTAGGTTTTGTCCCGGGTACCAAGGAAAAGAGTTCTAAGGCCCCCTAGCCGGAAGTTCATGCAAACATAAAACTAGCCACACCACTTACACACCCAATATGAAATTGCCTTTTTCTTAGCATCAGCTAACTTTAAAACAATCCTTTAATGAAACCATAGTACCACTGATCACAATCTTCCAATTTATCCGATTGATTCATAATTTTCCATCATTCCTTCATCAGAGTATCTATGGCATCATTGGCAACTAGAACGCTCACCACCTGTCCACACAGGGGCCTTTTCAATAGTTCCTAGCCCATAATACTCGGCAATATAATCACTTATAAAAATTCAAGATGGACTCTCGTTGAAGATCAGCAAGATCAACCAACAGATCCATATAAATAGCCATGGACTCATCCATTGAAGACTGATCTAACAAAAGGACCTCTGAGAGGTAAGCCAAAAACGGGGTAAAGGCATATCTTCTCATGAGGAAGAAAACACGCCAGTAAGAAGACCCGCTTAGAAAACCCAAGATGTCTTGATCTCATGACGCAGTAGTATCGGGGACCCAAACCCAAGGCTTCGATAACCATGGCCAAGCGGACATTGTTGCGAAAGTGCTGCTGACCCCAGGGTGTTACCCTAGTTATGTCTTGATAGGTCCGCCATTTGGTCTGAGCTACAGACGTTCCCAAGTGAGGAAAAAGTGAGCGCTCATACTGTTCAATAAAATCTTTCTTCACAGACTCACTTGCGTCTTGAAGGTGAGAAATCATCATGGATAAAACTAATTCTTGTTGCCAAGCCATGAAGGAGATTAAGAAGAAGGGAGATCGATGGAAGTAAGATTACTGTGAGCGACAGGTAAAAGTTACGACTTATATAAAGGAAGGAGTTAGCGTAACCTAGAAGCCAACGGTATCTTGCCACTGAAGTTTTACCGTCTTTCCATGATTTGGGTTTGGCACATATTTCTATGAAATACATTAAGAACTTTGAGATGAGGAGGTAAAAGAAGCTTGTAGGCTAAGTCATCTACTTTCATTGAATTCAGATATAAGGTTTACACTATCTGGGGGATAAGTTCTTATACTCCCCAAGAGATAAAGAACTTCTTTTGGGCCATACTCGAATGAAAACCAAAACCTTGGTATCCAAAACACCGATTTACACTTCTGAACTCATTGTTCTGAATCCTTAAAACAGCGTGACTCCTGAGAAGTATTCTAGGGAAAGGGTCTCCTTTTTTTTTAAAACAGAATCTTTCTTTTATTTTTGAGAGGGAATAATTATAAGATCAAAAAGGGAGATTCTTACTCCTGTATACCTCGAAGGTTGGGGAGGAATCTTACATTCTACCCCACTTAAAAAGTGCGAGATGTCCTCATCTCGCAAGTAGATGGTATTTACCTTATAATTCCAAGGGCCGTGACTAACCGTATATACCGAGAGTATACTACAGCTCTTTACTGACAGTATATACGAGTAAATCTAAGACTTGAAATTATAAGCGTTAATGCTATCCAGAGGATGATTTCGAATGTGGTTGATATGATTTTTAATTCTCTTTGAGAATTGATGAATTGATTTGGATTCTGATTGAAAAATGATGATCCTTGAAATTTGGTTGAAATGTAATAAGCTGAGCGAAACCTCAATGAGGATGAATGAGACGAGTCCCTGTGATGATATTCATAACTGGAATGATGATAATGATTTCAGCAAATCACTATGAGATTAGTGGATTGTGCTGTCAAATTGCTACTATTAACACTTGAGACCGTAGATTAAGTTAAGGGATGACAAATTGAGAACTTGCTTGACTGAAAATCCCGTGGAGGAATGTTCAAAAGGAAATTTTTCGGTTTAATGAACCATTATCATGTTAAAGATATGAATGATATGATCTGAATGAATTGTTATGAGTTCTATATAAGGGATATTTATCCTAGTATTCCGTTGGGTTGGCTAGAATATAAGGAACCCTAGGATAAAATTAGATCTTAAGAAAAAGAGTTGCCCTCTACTTGCGAGATGAGGACATCTCGCACTTTTTAAGTGGGGTAGAATGTAAGATTCCTTCCCAACCTTCGAGGTATACAGGAGTAAGAATCTCCCCTTTTGATCTTATAATACTGTGAGATCCCTGTTCCCACCGAGCAACGGATTCAGGATACTGGCAGCGGAAGTAATACATCATGCGCGGGTAGGGGTCTCACACTCGGGGCCTCGCCCACACGGATATCCGGACAAGAGACTAATCCGTCGGTTTGTCCAAAACCAAAACCGGAAAAACTTCCTTTACCCGGAAAGTATGGGCGATTCCACCAGGATAACTCTTTACTCTAACGTAGTCAAGATCATTACGGATCAACTGATCTGACTGCACCTTTAACGGTACTTGGTCAATTCAAGGAAGAAACTTGCACTTGGATCATTGGGATCAACGCTTTTTTCCCCATCAAGAGGCACAGCCGTTGATTCCTATCCATAGAACAATTTCTATCCGGGATTTACTTCATCTATCGTAATAATAGAAATTAAATCTCGATTTACGGATCCATCAGTTAAGCCTAACCCCATCCGATCCCATGGGTTAGCCAACCACCCAACCACTGTAGTGGTTAGCCAACCGCCCAACCACTGTAGTGATGGGATCCAATTTGGAATTTGGTTAGGTTTTGTCCCGGGTACCAAGGAAAAGAGTTCTAAGGCCCCCTAGCCGGAAGTTCATGCAAACATAAAACTAGCCACACCACTTACACACCCAATATGAAATTGCCTTTTTCTTAGCATCAGCTAACTTTAAAACAATCCTTTAATGAAACCATAGTACCACTGATCACAATCTTCCAATTTATCCGGTTGATTCATAATTTTCCATCATTCCTTCATCAAAGTATCTATGGCATCATTGGCAACTAGAACGCTCACCACCTGTCCACACAGGGGCCTTTTCAATAGTTCCTAGCCCATAATACTCGGCAATATAATCACTTATAAAAATTCAAGATGGACTCTCGTTGAAGATCAGCAAGATCAACCAATAGATCCATATAAAGAGCCATGGACTCATCCATTGAAGATCAGCAAGGTCAATCAACCAGATCCATGCCTGGTTTCACAAAACAACTCTTACTCCTTGTTCCAATATCTTCCTCGACGCACGCGTGGGTATCCTGGGTGACCCAGAGCCCGAGCACCGTATGGTCAGCACCCTCTAGGATCCTTCACAGGTGACCTAGCGCTTCACTCATAGGCCGCTTCCTTGGTCCCTCATCCATCATACCGGAAGCTCACCATTTAAATCGAACCGAGGCTGGTCAAGACCTCGGTCGACCTTGCTACGCGAGACGTCCTCCATTGACTCTCCGTCTCAGCAGTTGCAACTTTAACAGTTAGGTCTTCATGACCTTAATCCACAAGATGGTCAAAATGCTTCCCCAGCATTCTTGACATAAAACAATCATTTACAAACAGTCACAAAATACAGTTTCTAAATCGAACTCTCGTCTTTCCACATTATCCCTCCTTAGTCCACGTTACTTATTCCACATTCCATTCAATGTGTACTCATTCTCATCCATTTCCTCATATCGACGACACATTAATTCACATACACATTCACATTCACATCCATACATCCACATTTACATGCATACATCCATTTTTACATCCTCATTTATACATCCACATCCCATATCCACATTCATACATACACATCCATATCCACATCCATACATCCACATCCATATCCACATTCACATCCATACATCCATATCTACATGTATACCTCCATTTTCACATCCTCATTTATACATCCATATCCCATATCTACATTCATACATACACATCCATATCGACATCCATACATCCACATCCACATCCACATTCATATTCACATCCATATATCCACATTTACATGCATACATCCATTATCACGTCCTCATTCATACATCCACATCTACATTCATATCCACATATCCACATCTACATGCATACATCCATTATCATGTCCTCATTCATACATCCACATCCACATTCCCATTCACATCTATACATCCACATCTACATCCACATTCACATACATCCATATCCACATTCCCATTCACATCTATACATCCACATCTACATCCACATACATACATACATACATCCACATACATACATACATACATCCACATCCACATTCTCCATACATCCACATCTACATCCACATTCACATCCACATTCCCATTCACATCTATACATCCACATCTACATCCACATTCACATCTATGCATATACATCTTCATGCATACATCCATTTTCACATTCATACATCCATACTCCCATCTTCACATCCACACATCCACATACATACATCCATTTCCACATTCCCATTCATATAACCCCATATGCCTTCACATCTAATCTTTTACATCACATCCATTCTTGCCCTATCACAACCCATATACATCTTATCCTATCACATACACTTCTTACCTCATCCCATATACACTTCTTACCTCATCCCATACACATCTTATCACATCTTAATTCATCTTATCACCTCTTATCACCTCTTATTATCACATCTTATCACATCTCATATCTATTTATAGAATACAAGAGAATTCTTATATTTGATATAAGATTTCTTTACACATTTACTTATCCATAAATTCCATTTAAGGAGATTAATACTTCCGAAGTAAAATCAATCTTTTATGCATCTTCCTATGCATAAATTCACTTTAAATGAAAATGACACTTTTGAATTAAAATTCAATCTTTTATGCATCTTCCTATGCATAAATTCAATTTAGATGAGAATGACACTTTTGAATTAAAAATCAATTTTTTTATGCATCTTCTTATGCATAAATTCAATTTAGTAGGAATTACACTTTTAGAATAAAAGAATTTCTCTTATGCATCTAAGTTATGCATAAAATCCATTTATGAGAAAAATCACACTTTTAGTATAAAAAGAATATCTTTTATGCATACCTCTATGCATGAAATCCAATATGATAAGAGTAACACTCTTACAATAAAATAATCAACTTTTTATGCATACCTCTATGCATGAAATTCAATTATGATAAAAGTCACACTTTTATAATAAAATAATCAACCTTTATGCATACCTCTATGCATGAAATTCAATATAATAAAAGACACACTTTTATAATAAAATAATCAACTTTTATGCATACCTTTATGCATGAAATTCAAATATGATAAAAGTAACACTTTTGGATATAAAAATTTATCCATTATGTATACTTCTATGCATGAAATAAAAGTGATAAAAGTAACACTTTTGATATAAAAATTTATCCTTTATGCATACTTCTATGCATGAAAATAAAAATAATAAAAATAACACTTTTGATATAAAAATTTATCCATTATGCATACTTCTATACATGAAAATAAAAATGGTAAAAGTAACACTTTTGATATAAAAATTTATCCTTTATGCATACTTCTATGCATGAAAATAAAAATGATAAAAATAACACTTTTTATATAAAAATTTATCCATTATGCATACTTCTATGCATGAAAATAAAAATGGTAAAAGTAACACTTTTGATATAACAATTTAACCATTATGCATACTTCTATGCATGAAATAAAAATGATAAAAGTAACACTTTTGATATAAAAATTTATCTTTTATGCATACTTCTATGCATGAAAATAAAAATGATAAAAATAACACTTTTGATATAAAAATTTATCCTTTATGCATACTTCTATGCATGAAAATAAAAATTGATAAAAATAACACTTTTGATATAAAAATTTAACCATTATGCATACTTCTATGCATGAAATAAAAATGGTAAAAATAACACTTTTGATATAAAAATTTTTCCTTTATGCATACTTCTATGCATGAAAATTAAAAATGATAAAAGTAGCACTTTTAATATAAAAAAATTATCTTTTATGCATACTTCTATGCATGAAAATCAATTATGCATAATATAAAAATCAATTTCTCTATGATTACAATGAATATCTTTCAATTAATCTAGGATGATAATTCCTAGAATATGGTAGGAAGTCCTCTTTTTATGCTTTGAATGAAATTATTTTATGCATAATTTTTATAAAAATTTTGCCATAGCTCCGCTGCTATGACTGATAAATCTCAATTTTTCTAAGGGATAAAGCTTATCATTAAGGAAATAATTAAAATGATCTCTAATTGGATCATTCATCCATAATGGATTGAATCATCAATATACATAAACTAAAAGCATAGAAAAAAGCCATTAATTTGGCCTCAAGCATAGCTTAATCTTGGGTTAAGGAAAAGCTTTATGAAAAGCTTGATTTGGATTGAGAATGGGTCATGAGTATGACCATTTCTTGATTGAGAGAGAGAAATTACATAAAAACTATTAAAATTTAAACATAAATGGAAATTAACTTCAATAGCATTTATTAAATTATGTAACTCTTCACTAACATTATCAATTCACCTCAATAGCATTCAAAAAAAACCATATCAATTAAGCTTCTCAAGCTTGAGAGGGGTTGAGAAGAGAGAAACATTGAGAAATTATAGAAAAGATCAATATTCACTAATTACCTTACAAATTGCTTGATTCTTTGTTCACGGTAGAGGCCCCCAACCAATCAATTGGTTAAGTATGTTGATGGAGCCACTAATGGGGATTGAAGAAAGAGGGAAGCTCCAAAAACTAGTGAATTATTAAATGAATTCACAGTTCTTGGCTTAGGTGGAGTAGAGTAACGATGCATAAACACTATCTTTTTTTCAACAAGGGGGAGGCTTCTATTTATAGGAAAAATTGAGCTCCTAACCAAACAAACTGATTCTAGAATTTTCTAAATCAGTTTGGTCAATATTTGACCATTTTTAGGTCAGTTAAGCTAACTTTTTGGAACTAGACTTGAATGAGGAGAGAGGAGAGATGAAATATCTCAATTTTTATGAGTTTAAAACTCATTCAAGCATATGAAATATGCACCTCCTTTAAAGAACTCCCCTTCCTTACTACATATGTGTCATAATGGAATCATTTTAATATTGCTCATAGTTTTTTTTACTAATAAACCTTGTACATTTTCAACTCTTCATCTTATGTGAAATATGCACCTCCTTTAAAGAACTCCCCTTCCTTACATATGTGTCATAATGGAACCATTTTAATATTGCTCATAGTTTTTTACTAATAAACCTTGTACATTTTCAACTCTTCATCTTATGTGAGCATTTACTCATTTTTGGATACCCAAAATATCTCATATTTTTAATATTGCTCATAGTTTTTTACTAATAAACCTTGTACATTTTCAACTCTTCATCTTATGTGAGCATTTACTCATTTTTGGGTATCTTCTTTTACAAATTGGATTTATCTCCTCCCTACACATGGATTGATGCTATTGGCCCATAGGAACCTTAATTGGACCATAATCCAAAAATTTCTGAAAATCTAGACCCTTAGGCTAAGGTCCTTTATACCCATTTCCAATTAATTCTAATTGCACATTGGAAAGTTCTTTTTGAATTTCTGTTTCAGGGGAACTTATTTTAATAAGATGAGATAATTTTCTATCCAAAAATATTAAAAATCTGAATATTCTCTCTCTAGAATATTTTCTCTCTCTAGATTAAAACAAGTTAGAAACAAGGTCTTTATATTTCTGAAGAGGGATTGATTACCGGGGAAGATACTAGACATCAAAAGGGGGTTGGGGGAGGAATCTTACAGTACACCTACTCCAAAGTCACGTTTGCATGCTCACATTTATAGGTTCATGTGTATAGGCTCATGGCTCATATACCCACGCTCACGACTCACATCTCTAGGCTCATGTGCCCAGGTTCACGTCTTTTTATGCGGACATAATAGCATTCTATACTATTTCCACTATGATGATTTCTTTGCCATCTACGTTGGCCTCTCTTGTTCCCCTTGTATCTAGAGTTCCACCTATTTGTGATTGAGTGTCTTATTGTTGTTGTCCATGACTTTTTTTTCCATATTGACCTGCACCTCGGCCTCTAGATGAGGATATGCCTCTATCTCTACCTATGTTTAGGTAGAAGACATGCTCTTACATATTCTCAAAAGGTGATTTACTCTCGTCTCATCGGCGACATTCATCTCCTCAATGATTAAAAGGGATTTAAGGTCCTAAAAGTTAGGGAAATTTTCTTGAGTTTGGATAAAAGTATAAAACTACTCATAATCTTTTCCTAGGTCATTAAATGTGATTGACACCAAGTTATCAATCGAATGACTTGGTGCTTCAATCAAGCCAAGGGCATTAGCAAGCCCTTTAACCTTCAATGAATAATTGTTGACACATAGCTTTCCATTTGTCACATTATGCAACTCTTGGTCATTAATAAATGTGATTGACACCAAGTTATCAATCGAATGACTTGGTGCTTCAATCAAGCCAAGGGCATTAGCAAGCCCTTTAACCTTCAATGAATAATTGTTGACACATAGCTTTCCATTTGTCACATTATGCAACTCTTGGTTTGGTTGTATCTTTATATCCTTGGTACTTGTGCTATACAGCTTGACCAAGGTATCCCATGCATCTTTAGGTGTTGGTACATTCTGTAAATGGCCCAATCTCATAGAGTTTGACACACTAATAGAGAGCCAGTACATGAGCTTGTTGGCCCTCTTATGCCATGCTTTAAAAGTATATACTAGTTGTGGAGTGGGATTTTCTTTGAGAACCTTCGGGTCCTTTTCATCACCTGTAATGAACTCCCAATATCCTTTTCCCATGAGGAAATTTACCATCTTAAACTTCCCTGCTTGGAAGTTGTTCTCATCTAGCTTCTCTCTCACAATGTTAGATAGATAATCATCCATAGTTACCTACCCGTAACTTTCACATATTAACAGAAATGGTATTCTACTACTTGCAATAAATTTAGCACTCATATTAATCTTTCAATCTCTAATAATGAGTCTAACAGATACACATATAATCACATGCGGTATTGTAAGCATGTTATACAATCACAATCACTTTATATGAACCTATCAAATTAACATACATGTGCCATACATATGTAGATCCCAAAATCTCTATAAGAACTTTACATTGACCAAAATGCCCAATTGTTTGTGTGTAACAAGCATAGAAAAACTGCACATAGGCCGAAATAGTCAACTGTCAACACTTCCATATATACTATATTGGAAAACCTTATAAGCACAAAATGGGACCTGAATAACTTCAAATCGATTTTCAACATATCAAAACTGCCTACGGGCTTCACGTGAATGGTATACACTACACTCTTTCTTCACTGAAGAGAGCTCCCTAAGATATGACAGTGCCCCCACTTACTGTGACTGTTATTGCTATCCTTGATTAGCAGTTACTTGTAGTGATTTTCTTGGGAATCAAAGGGAAAGAGATGGAATGTCCCTTACCCAAGCACCACTTCCTTTTCTTGTCTCTTGCTTACCTCTTGACCTTATTACATAAACCGATGCTCTGATATCATATCAAAAGAATGCAGGAGAGAGGTGAGCTTGAGCTTGAGCTCCTTTTTGCAAAGCAATCTTCTTCACCCACAAACACGAGTAGAGCAAACATGAGAGATAGATTCTGAAGGAGAGAGGGTGAGCTTGAGCTTGAGCTCCTTTTTGCAAAGCAATCTTCTTCACCCACAAACACGAGTAGAGCAAACATGAGAGATAGATTCTGAAGTTTCTTATGTCTTCTTACTTCTTTACAACCATAATGTAAGAGTAAGGGAAAGTACTCTCCTACCAAAACATGCAAGGTCAGTCCATAGTGTGAACTCGACCATAACGTAAGAGTAGAGCAAACATGAGAGAGATAGATTCTGAAGTTTCTTATATCTTCTTACTTCTTTACAACCATAACGTACTTATATCTTCTGAAGTTTCTTATATCTTCTTACTTCTTTACAACCATAACGTAAGAGTAAATACTATAAGGGAAAGTACTCTCCTACCAAAACATACAAGGTCAGTCTCCATAGTGTGAACTCGACTATATAAGCTGATGCTAACTATGCTATAACTCCAATAAACCAAAGTGGTTTATCACATAGCCTGTAAACCACTAGTGACATATCAACCATAATCTCACCAACCATGCTATTGGCAAGCATAAGTGCAGAGCTATCATCCTAGTATATCATCCTGGCATGTAATCCATATCCTTACCAGTTGAGATCCATATCTCAACACTTTCTAGAAAGTGTTTGTGATATTTCTTCTTGATAATCTTCTCCCAACCTCAAGTTACTACTTTTGGCTTGGAAAGAATGTATCTATTATCTCTCAAAATGAAAGGTATAATGTATAAATTAGATTACTATTACTTTTTCTAAAGGTGCTTCTTATTAGTGAAGTAGGATAATAAAAATAATGTATAAGAAGATTCTCATTGACTCCAAATTCCTTAATAGTGTGTTTATCATCAATTTATAACAAGATAATATTACCATCAAAATCTTAATATTTTAACATGTAGCACCATTCCACAACACTTAGGAGTATTTATTTTTCCTAGTCTCTATTTTCAACAAGGCTAAACCTAGGTCTCTTTAACTCCTTGCTTAGGTCTTTTCAAGTCCTTGTTAAGGAAGCTTTAGACCGTATCTTTTGATGTAATGCATCACGAGCTAGATAGGAAAGCTTAAGGGATGCTAAATAAATTATTCTATTTTCTTAGTAAACCACGATCTTTTATACACTTTGATTAGAATTGGGTTAGAATAAAAGGCACTTTAAGCTCTATATAAAATCAAGTCTCAATGTATCAAAATTAGTGTGAAATATAACTAATGAGCTCAATGAAAATAATAAAGTTTCTCAAATGTGAAGTAACAAACTTGATGTAAAGTGTGGAGGATGACTCTGCTAAACATCGAGGGCCCGCTATCAACCCTAAGGGATATCACCACAGTGAGGTTATGGTTACGTTTATAGTCATGCTGGGAAGTATACCCAACCAAGGGTTCACTCCTCCCTTGTCCACTCTCTCGGTCGGAACCACTTAAGCCCTCTACTTCAAATAGCCTTATGTTGGGGCACCACTCTCAATGTAGAGCTTGTCTCCCTCAACCAAGGAGTCATTCCTCCCTTATCCACTCTTGATTGGAACCACTTAAGCCCTCTACTCCAAATAGCCTTATGTTGGGGCACCACTCTCAATGTAGAGCTTGTTAACCAAGGAGTCACTCCTCCCTTGTCCACTCTCTCAGTCGGAACCACTTCAGCCCTCTACTCCAAATAGCCTTATGTTAGGGCACCACTCTTAATGCAGAGCTTGTCTCCCTCAACCAAGGAGACATTCATCCCTTGTCCACTCTCAACCGGAACCACTTCATCCCTTGTCCACTCTCAACCGGAACCACTTCATCCCTCTACTCAAAATAGCTTTACGTAGGGTGACACTCTCAATGCAAAGCTTGTCTCCTTAGTAACCTCACTCCCTCTTTGTATGCATGCTCCTTTCTACCTTATTATAGCTAGTGTAATCTCCTCTTCTATCCACATTTTATGCCCTTTAGATATTTTGATTGTTCAAGAGAATGATGTGTTACTTTAAGTACTTAGTGGACTCGTTTTTGTGAGTGTCTAAAAATTTCCTTGGCATAAGAAGAACCCCAGAGAAGAAGGGCTTCTTTCCTTGCTCTAGGTTTTTGTAAAAGTGATGAGTAGGGGTATCCATCATCATCACATGCTATGCACCAAAACAATATGAAGGCTAACAAAAAATATTAAGGGTTTACATCTGGGTTATTATGGTGGGTAGGATGTGCAGATTAATGGTAGTTACTAGAGTGTCTAGTTTGTGAAGTGACTATTGCAAGTGAGATAAAGTAAAGGCGAACCTACCCTATAGCAAGGTTATGAAGTGGTCGATGCACGAAAGAAAACTAGGAACATACTTGGGCTCTATTTGATGCTTGAAAGAAAAACTAGAATAGGGGCATGCTTGGGCTCTATTCGATGCTTGAAAGTAAAACTAAAATAGGGTCATGCTTGGGCTCTAGTCGATCTTGGGTTATGGAATAGGCAATAGGTGTACATGCTAAATAAACAGGGTTGAGCCTATTAAGAATCATGGATCAAGCTCTCCTATGACAAGATATTTACCTAATCACAAACTAATCCTACACTAATTATAACACTAATCTAAGGTGAATAAAAATGAAGAAAATTCATAATGAGTGTGTGCTAATTAAGATGCACTCAAGTACAATTAGACACTAAGATGAATTAGCTTGGATACATAAAGAGACTTGAGATAAGTGCAAGTGCTATGATTCATTGCTTGAAATGGCCTCCTTTTATATGAGGAGGTACACCCTTGGGCTTGTACATCAATGTGGGATAAATCCCTTTGCTCATGTGGCTTCATGCTAGGCTTTGCACTTTCTTGGCTACTCATTCTCACTCCCTACCTCTTCCTTATGCTCTTTTGGCACCACATTTCTCATGTGGCTTGATGCTAGGCTTTGCACTTTCTTGGCTACTCATTCTCACTCCCTACCTCTTCCTTATGCTCTTTTGGCACCACATTTCTCAACACCCCCCCTTGGTGCCAAATTTTTAGGCTACTCAAGGTGGTCGGATGCAAGGTTTTACAACATATTTTTACCCCCCCTTGATGGGTGACTTGACCTATCATTGAGGCCTAGAGGTTATCTCTAAGAGTGAGGTCCCCCCCTTGATAGAGACTTGACCTATCTTGGAGGTCTAGAGGTCCCTTCTAAAAGTAGGGTTACAAATTTTGGTTATTTCTTCTACCTTGGCTACATCATCAGTGTGCGAGAGGGTAGGACATACAATGTTTTTAGAGGACAATTTTGAAGTCTAGAGGTAGAATTGCATTTTCTACCACAAAGTGATCTTCCATTGTTGAATGCTTCTTGATTCTTGGTCTTTGATAGGTCCTTGATAGGTCCTTGATAGGTCTTTGATAGGTCCTTTGATGCGACTAGATGTACTTTTCATTTTATGGTTTGCACACATACGCTCGTATACTCATGTGGTTTGCGACGTTTTTACACAAGTTGCATTCTTCTCTTCCACACAAACTAGCGTCCTCATCTGGCCGCTTACAATGATTTTCCATTTTCGCTGGTCTAAAACCTTGTTGTTGATGCATAGTGTCATTGGCGTTGTCAAGTCTCATGGTGTAATTATACATGATGCACATGTAAGTTTTACCTCAAGGACCGTAAAGTCACTCCCATGTGAACCACCTCTACTTTTGGATAAGGTTTAGTGATATAGTTTTGTTTTGAAAAAAATATTTTTATTCATTTTTGTGGTTGTTAGCTGCTACGTTGGCCCTCAACTTTTCGACACACTGAGACTGAGAACCCTCCTTTCCCTCTGAATGCACGATGCAGGTCTTTCTCTGGTGCCAATGCTGAGGGTCCTCCAAAGAGGTTGTCCTATGATGAACTCCAAGAGCTTCCCTACTTGGAGGTGAAAGGCACCGGCATCGCCAACTAGTGCCCTGTGATAAAGGGTGGCACAGACTCTTTTGCCTTCTTCTTCTTGCCTTCTTCTTCTCGGCTGGAGTAGGTGCAAGGACCTAATGCCCCGTTTGGGGGACATGGATGTGAATATGAAGGGTTCGGTGACTCAAAGCTGTTGTAGCATCAATCTTACTCGATATTTTGATGATGCTGCTCATAGATCCGATACAATGCACTTTTTTTTTCTTGCTCTCCTTTACCTTAATTCTTACTTGCTACTGCTGAAGCTTGCCTTTGAGCCACGTGTTGAGTTATGGATTTTTTGCTAGAAGTTCTGCTATTTCCTATATATCACCCATGATCTCACCTACCATGCCAGTGGTGTAAGTGTGGGGCCTATCCCCCAGGCGGGTCAATGTCCACCGCCTCACTAGTAGATGAGCTCGATATCTCAACACTCCCCCTCGAGCTCAACTCCATCTCATGTACACCAAAGCGAAGCCCTGAATCTACGGAGCTTCTCTGTACCCAATGCTTTGGTGAAGATGTCAGCGACTTGATCCTGTGTGCTGACATAAACAAGGTCAACGTCTCTTGCCAAAACCTTCTCTCTGACAAAATGGTAGTGGACCTCTATATGCTTCGTGCAAGCATGAAAAACTAGGTTCCTAGCCAATTGTATATTGCTGATGTTGTCACAGAAAATGACAACTTGTCTATCCACTGATAGACCCAAATCTGCAAAGTAGCTTTCTCAACCAAGCTACCTCACATAGTAGCACCTCTGTACTCGGCCTCTATAGTACTGGATAGAGCAACTGTAGGCTGCTTCTTGCTGCTCCAAGTCACAGCAGCACTCCCCAAAGAAAACATGAAGCCACTAGTAGATCTTCTATCTGAGATACTACCAGCCCAATCAGCATTTGTGTACCCATGTACACATATCTCTGTCCCAATTTCATAAAATAGTCCACAATGCAAAGTAGATGTCACATATCTCAGTATGCATCTCAATGCATCCAAATGCGGCTTTCGTGGAGCCTACATAAACTGACTCACCAACCCAACAGCAAGCTCAAATCTGGCTTGGTGATCGTCGTGCAGATCAAGCTTCCTACTATGCGCCTATACATAGTAGGATCCTCTAAAATCTCTCCTGAATCTGCACTCAACTTGCCATTATGATCCAATGGCACTAAGATAGGCTTATAGCCTGTCATACCATACTTGGAAAACATGTCCAAACATACTGTCTCTACAATAATCCGATACCATGTGGTGACCTAATCACCTCAATGCCCAAGAAATATCTGAGTTCCCCCAGATCCTTCATCTCAAACTTCTGTCTAAGCAAGATCTTTACATCAAAGATCTCTGCATCATGGTCCCCCGTAATGATCAAGTCATCTACATAGATGACAACAAGCACAACCCCTCTATCATACAGCGAGAAATCTACATTGGCTACATGAAAGCCAATAGTGATAAGATATTCAAAAATCTTATCAAACCATGCTCTTGGTGCTTGTTTTAAGCCATACAAGGCCTTCTTCAACCTGCAAACATGCTCGGGGTGACTCACATCCTCATAACCAGGTGGCTGCAACATATACATCTCTTCCTGCAAATCCCCATGCAAGAATGCATTCTTTACATCCATTTGATGTAAAGACCATTGCTTTGACGCAGCCACTGCTATGACAACTCTCACTGTTGCCATCTTGGCAATTGGGCTGAAGTTTCCTCATAATCAATGCCATATGTCTGCGCATATCCTTTGGCTACCAATCTAGCCTTGTACCTGCTTATGCTTCCATCACTGTTATGTTTTACTTTGTACACCCACTTGCATCCCCAATGGCTTTCTTGCCTCCTTCAGTTTCACTAAATCCCAAGTCTCATTTCCATATAGTGCATCCATCTCCTCATCCATAGCTTTCTCCCAACACACATTTCCAACAGCCTCATCAATGCATGTGGGCTCTACAACCTGTACAACTTTTGCCATGTATGCATAGTGATGTGCCACATAACCATCATAAGTAAACCTTTGCACAAGATTCTTCACTCTCCCAGATCTTCGTAGCTGTGCATTCATGGCTTCCATAGCCTTCTTTACACTAGGTGTTCTCATAGCTAGTATCCCAAGATCCTCACTAGACTCTCCATCAACATGAGAATGTCCTGCAAAAATGTCAGGCATACTAAGGGGCTCAATCACTTTCTCTTTGCCTTTATGTGATGTACTAATCACATTTGTAGGACTGGTATTATGATGCAGCCTGCCACTCCATGATGGTATATCAACTGAAGCACTAGATGAGGACTCTTGGTCCACTCAAAGATTGTGATTGCTGACTTGCATTCTTTGCAACCACATTTCCACTCACATCAGCCCCAACAGCTTCTTTTTCAGCAGCATAACAGCTGCTCATCTCATAAAAAACAACATCCCTGCTTACCCTCAACTCACGTGTAGCAGGGTTATAACACCTGTATCCCTTTTGCTTAAGGGAATACCCAATAAACACACATTTTTCAGCTTTTGGATCCAGCTTAGTTCTCAGCTCATCTAGCACATGCACATATGCAATGCTTTTCTAGTAGTGTTAGAAATCAAATCTCTTAGGCTTTCTATGCAATGAGGTTTGGGTGATTCTAAAGGTGTGCACCAAAGGCTTTTTGCTTAGTTGGAAGCCTTGGATGAAACAATGTATGCTTCTTGGTCTAATTTTCACTCAACAGAAGAAAAGAGAGGATTTTAATATCAAGGTGAAGAAAAAGAACTTTGAGGAGGGTTTGGTGGTTCTCACATATGATAGCAAGGTTAATAATTGTTAATGCCAAGCTTATGGTGAGCTGGGAAGGTCCTTTCAAGGTTGTGCATGCTTACTACAATGGCTACAATGGTGCATATAGTTTGGAGCACTTGTATGGCACTCCACTTAAGCATGTTGTCAATGGTTATAGGCAAAAAACTTACCCTACTCAACCACCTCAATGACAATGAGGAGCTTTACCCCTCATTCTAGGGGGGCTAAGTATAAGGGCTTTCTTTTCTATGGTTGGATTGTTTTGCCAGTATAAATAGATTTAATTTCCAAGGTTTGTTTGGTGAATAACAGTCACAAGGTGTCACTAGTAGGGAGAACACAGATCAGGGTATCCATGAGCTTTCCTTCATTCAAGTGTAGTGATTGAGGTGCATCCAAGGAAATGAATAGTGCAAGTGGTAGGTAGTCATGGTTGTGGAGTTGCTTGGGTTCTTTTAAGTTGAAGTCACTATAGGGTGACCCATTTCTGACACCTAGTTTTGATGGTGGATGAGTCGTCAAAATACCCATCGATATAAACGTTGGGAAAAAACATCAAAATGATTATCGAAATAACAGGTGAAAATGAACGTGGAAATAAGTGTCAAAAAGTGCATCGAAATAAGGGTCGGTATTATTGAAATATACAAGTGAATAGGGTGTGTGCGGGAACAAGCCCTTGGTTAGAGGTTGTAAAAGAGGATGTGTAAATGTGAAAGAACCTGTGAAAAGGTGAGAGGAATCTACTGGGAGAGAATAAAGGGTAGCATGAGAAGATTTAGGAAGTGTGGAGATATTCTGGGAAAAGTGAAGAGGTGGAGAGAATCAAGCAAGAGGTGGAGATATTCTGGGAGTGAATCAAGGAGAAATCAGTGGGATTTGATGCTTGGATGTAAACTCTATAAATTGAGGCATTGCCCTAATGAGAATACGTCTTAATTATTTACTATGTTAATGATGTTGATTCTAGTGTTTGATCCACCATAGCTCATCACATTTCTCTAATTTCAACATGGTATCAGAGCCATGCCTAGAATCCATCATTTTGTGAGCTCATTATCTTGCTAATTATTTTGCTAATTAGGATTAGTAGAAAATTATAAATTTTCCTCTTTTTTCAACTAGCCTCTTCACCCCCAGGCAGCTGGTGGAGGAGCTCTAGCCTCTTCACCCCCAGCTCTAGCTCCTTGCACACATCACATTAGGCCAAACCCTTCTAGCCATAGGTAACCAACCTCCTTGTGCTCCAGCCAAGTGAACCCACGCACAAACTGCCGCCTGCAGCTCCTGATTTTTGCACATTTATAGGCATCATTTTTTTTAAAAGGAAAATTGACATCTTGTCTTGCTCAGCTACAGTGGGTCTAATTCCTCTTAGCCTAAGGGGTTTTCAAGCATGCTCTACAAGCTGGTGAAGTCAGAATTCAATTTCATCAAGTCTATAGTGAGATCCAAGCTCTTCATCAAATCTGCAGGTGACTTTGGTAAAACAGAGATTAAGCTTTCAATATTTGGTCAAATCTTATGTTTCTTGGCTTAATCCTCTACTAGACTCATTGCTATTGATGGCTTTGAAAGCATTTGAGCTCATTTGAAGTCTAAAGCACCAGATCTGGACTCCCTGCATACTCTATTTTTTACACACAAAACAACGGATTAATTTACTAATCAATGATTAATCAGTGCTAATCACTATATTTTGGTACAATTGAGAGTTCAAATTAACCATTAGGTATCTGATACAGATCTCTATAACTTCAGATTACAATTCGGAGTTGGTTTGATACTCCAACCATTCCGTACAAATCGGGTTACCCTTGATTTAATGTAATTTCTGGTGATTTTATGCTGATAAATTTGTTGTAATCATCTCTTAAACACCAGATTGAGTTGTAAAAGGGTAGACACTGCCCTTGAATCTTGAAATCGGATCAAGAGGTAAGACCTCCTTCACATCACCATGAGTACAGCACAAGAAATAGCCAAATTTAATGGGGAGCAATTTTACACATGGCAGACAAAAACCATGTATTTGCTCATGAGAAAAAAATCTGTGGGGACTAGTTGAGGGAAGAGATGAATGCCCAGAGACGAGAGGAAAAAATGAGTGGAAAAGAAGGAATGAAAAAGCATTGGGACTTATCGCACTCAATTTAAATGATGAAATCATTCATCACATCACAGGGATACAATGGGCAAAAGATAATGGGCAAAAGATGCATGGGATGAACTCAATAAATTATTTGGCACATAAAAATTCAAAGATAAATCTGTTAATGCAATTCTACAAATTGGACATGAAGGAAAGTGAACCTTTAATCACACACTTGAACAGATATAAAAGCATTAAGCAACTGGCAACTATTGGCAAAAAGATGATGAGGCACTAGCTGTACTTCTGAAGAGTGTGGACAAAGGAGAATATGAAAACATTATAGCAACACTAAAGAATGTACCTGAATTGAAGCTACACGAGATAGAAGCAGCTCTTCTAGAGCAAGACAGCATAGGCAAAGAGAAGAAATGGCTCGACTCAACAGCAGGAGAAGAAAAAGCATTCTTCACCTGAGGAGGATTCTCTCGAGAGGACGAGGACAAGGAAGAGGCAAAGTAGGAGGAAGGACCTTCACTTGCCACAAATGTGGAAAGCCAGGACACATGGCAAGAGACTGCTACAGCAAACCCAGTGGAGAAGGAACGACATCGGCAAACTTCATGGAGGCTCCAAAAGAAGTGGAGTCGGATCATCTTTTCTGAGAGAGAGAGAGAGAGAGAGAGAGAGAGAGAGAGAGAGAGAGAGAGAGAGAGAGAGACCCCACAACCTAATGTAACCTGCCCCAACAAAGTAAAACCACCTCTGAGCCACCGAGATGATTTAGGCCACGTGGTAGATGTATGAGCACTTTAGTCAAGGTCGTGGGCACTTATAGTAGCCTTGGACACATAGAGAGAGAGAGTGTCAAGGACTATGGAGTTTAGGGACTTGAGGCACTGGTCGCGGGCTATCAAGTAAGAGGGAAACTTGGTATAGGGTCCACGTGTGCTAGAGAGTATTCACTTGAGGGGATGTGTTGAAATATACAAGTGAATAGGGTGTGTGCGGGAACAAGCCCTTGGTTAGAGGCTGTAAAAGAGGATGTGTAAATGTGAAAGAACCTGTGAAAAGGTGAGAAGAATCTACTGGGAGAGAATAAAGGGTAGCATGAGAAGATTTAGGAAGTGTGGAGATATTCTGGGAAAAGTGAAGAGGTGGAGAGAATCAAGCAAGAGGTGGAGATATTCTAGGAGTGAATCAAGGAGAAATCAGTGGGATTTTATGCTTGGATGTAAACTCTATAAATTGAGGCATTGCCCTAATGAGAATTTGCTAGTTTTTTATTATCCATGCCTACATTAAGCTATTTGCTAATTACTCACACTAATTACTTACACTAATTACGTCTTAATTATTTGCTAATCACTTGTTAATGATGTTGATTCTAGTGTTTGATCCACCATAGCTCATCACATTTCTCTAATTTCAACAGGTATAAGCGTCCAAAAGCGTGTCAAATTTTTTTAATAACAAAAATTTGTGACTTCTTAAAAAATTCAAGTATGAAAAAAAAAACATTGACAAAAACCAAGTATTTCTTGGTAAATAGAAATGAAATAAGATGTTATAGTTCATCATCGACTCTCTCATCCTCAGCTAGATCCTTGGCTCTGAATACATCTATTTCCAAAAATACCTCTCCATCTGCATCTTCGTCAATGGTGGGTGTAGCCTCCGTATTGTCCTCTTCTATTTCGGGCATTAAAGGTGGTTGTGTTGAAAGTTGTTCTTCTATTTCTTCTTCAAATTCTGGATTAGTTATTGTGTGCTTCTGGTTCAAGTGCTAATAATTGTTAAAGTACTATACCTTCATTTGATCCTTCTTCTAATTGTTCAACTAGATCAATATCTGTTTCTTGTGCTTCTTCTTGAGTGGGTTCCTCAACCTCTACTTCATCTGATATTTTCATATCAATTTGGATTACAGACAACCACATATGATCTCTCGGGTCCACCTTGATGAAGGCTTCATGCTCACAATGTTCTAGTAGCACAAATGTCTCCCTTTGATTTGTCCATATCTTTGTGGAGTCTACTTAAACAAATTTGCTCTTATCTATGCGCATGGTTGCTTGTGGTCCTTGAATCACTACCTTGAACCACTTTACATCAAAAATGAATATAGAAAACTTTCTGAACCCAATCTTGATAATGTCTTATATCATTCCACAAATATCATTCCATAGTAATTAAGCATGCCAACTTCACTACTTAGATCACTTGCACTTGAACGACTTTCTTGCATGAAATTTTCTTTAACACCGAAATCAAATGTTGTTCTCTTCTTATCTATTCACTCCACTCGAAAGTGATGACCACGTGACCAAAGTGCACCAAATTTTCAATATTGCAAGCAAAAGAAGATCATGAAATTATATCAAGAACAAAAACTTATACAAGACTATGTCTTTTGGTTTCTTGTGTACATATAAAAACTCACTTACATGGTAATCATAACCATATGCAAGCTCCTCCTTGTCGTCGCTTATAACCTCACCACTGTTTTGCTTGTTGTATGGTTTGCTGAATCCATCTACTAGAAGGAAATTCTGGAAGTTGAGCGAGTGAATCTGGGTATGGGAATGCTCTAGTTGTTTGACTCTTTCTAAAATTCAAACGATCTCGGTCTCTTTCCCTCTTTGCTAGGTTATACCTCTCGATCCATTTCTCCATAGCACTTAAGTTAAAGGATGCAAAATTCACTATAGTATGGGAGTAGATGGAAGATGGATAGGCACTTCATTCTGGGGGGTGAACAACTTGGATCCACTTCCCATGCCCTCCTCCAATCACTTGGTTTTAGCACACAAGGAGGCCTCCCTCGAAATCTCTCTCCACTCATGGTTGTCGGGGAGATACTTGTTGTGGCCCTCGTAACAACCTTGCTCAAAGTTGTTGAGTATCGGGCCTCTTATCCATACCCACATATAGAGCATGCATTATAACCACATATTGAAAGCCTTGCCAAACATGCTCATAATTGTGATGAGATATGCAAATAACACAAAAATATCAAAATCATAAAATTAAATTAGATCAAGAAATCTTAGAATAATTAACTTACTAGAGCAGTCTCCATAGCCCGCGACCAATCATGCATGGTCCACATAAGTATTCACTGTTTTAGCCCTTTCCCCAAACCTTAGACGCATCATGAACTTGGATACCATCCCCCATAACGTGCGTAGCCCGTCAACTAATGGAGCCAAGTAGACATCCATGTTCTTAACCTTGTACTTCCCTAGAACTATCAAGGAAAGTAAAAGGTACCCCTTCTTTATTGCTAACCATGGTGGCATGTTATAATTCACTAGGAAAATGGGCCATGTACTCCATGATGAACTTCTAAGCCAAATGGATTGACTCCATCCATTGCTAGTCTGAGACAAATATGACAAGGCTCTTTCCCAAAGTCCACCCACTTCTCTTTGATATGCCTCCATGCTAGAGAATTAGAGGGCACAGGCATAATGTCATGTATGGATCTAGTGTTTTGATGCCAAGTCATTAAAGATGCAATGGATTCGCATCTGAACATTGTTTGAATACGTGGAATGATGGGGAAGTGTTGTAAAACTTTAGTAGGAACCACACTATATCTCGATGAACCACACTATGGACACTCGTAAAGAGTGGCATACTCATGCCAAAAGAGAATAAAATTATTCAGACAAGCATGGTGTGTGTTATAGTCCATCCCTATTGAGTGAAACATTTCTTTTGCTCGTGAACGGTCCGAAGGTATCTCATTGTCTTCTAGTAGAATTTGATCCTTCAAGAACCTGTTATATATAACAGAACAAATAGTAAAGGAGAAAGACAAGACATTCATGCAAGCATGTGAAACATAGAGAGGGGAAGGGAAACATACCCCATAAGTTTTGAAACGCTAGTGTCAGACCACCCATATATTGATTGCAAGTTTAATATGGAGAGACAAGTGCGGAGAACTAAAACATGTGCTCCACGGTAAAGTGGTAGATGGGTAAGCCTATGTAGCTCTTTCTCCTCTCAAGAAGTATGCTCCACACGTCGTCTGATGTCTTCTACTTCTTGGGCCATTGCATACTCCAAATCATGATCGTCTACTTCGTGGCTTGTGTCGTGCATCAGACCACCCATATATTGATTGCAAGTTCAATATGGAGAGACAAGTGCGGAGAACTAAAACATGTGCTCCACGGTAAAGTGGTAGACGGGTAAGCCTATGTAGCTCTTTCTCCTCTCGAGAAGCATGCTCCACACGTCGTCTAATGTCTTCTACTTCTTGGGCCATTGCATATTGCAAATCATGATCGTCTACTTCATGGCTTGTGTCGTGCAGGGCATCTATCATATCGGCCATCTCATGTTCTAGAACTTGATCCGAGTCCCTAAAAGCTTGCTCGTGTTTCAATCCCATCAAGGTTACCTCTGCCATTGCCTGTTTTCTTCGCTCAGATTGGATATCCATCGGTTCATTGTTGTCTGCGCAAACATTGAGGCCAGTAAGTAGATGTTGCAAGTGCTCTACTGGAAATATGCCCCATTTTTTGGATTGCTTGTTGCAAATTCTTCGACATCGGGCGACTTGGTACTTGCAACGACTTCATGGGCACAATGTTTTCTCCTCTAAATTGATCAAATTTGAAAGGTTCATAGCACTCATCATAGGCTCCATGTATGCTGAATACGCATGTGAATTTGGGTCCAAATAAGTGGGAGATGGAGCTTCTTGTATACTTCATGCATGGCCTAGTCGGTATATTCTTGTTTTTTATGGAAAGGTGTCGGGCTACCAAAAAAATCAAATTTTGAATGTGAATTTGGATAAAAAAGTGAACTGGAGCGGGGGCGTCGAAATAACCGTCGTAAAACACCATCAAAACAAGCATCGAAAACACGTTTTATCAACGTGTATTTTGATGCTTTTATCGACACTTATTTTGACACCTATTTTGACTCTTGGAACTATTAACAGAACCATGGCCCCTCACTATTAGTGTCTTCGAAACCTAGATTTGCTTCACCACTCTCCCCAAAAATTTGTAAATTCTCTCCTCTCCCTTCCCCCATACCTTTCTTGTTTCAGTTTTTTTTGTATGTGTGTCTCTAATATGCTTTGTTTTGCAGGTTCTATTCTCTTCCCCAAATTTCTACAAGTTTTCTTGTTTACCTTTGTTTCCTTTATCTTCCCCCCAGCTCTATTAATGGTCTGGCTGATTTGCCTTCTTGGTTTACTTGTGTTGTGTGTATTTGCAAGTAGCTCTATTCATGCATTAAGCTTCTTGCATGTTTAATGTTTTAGCATGACAATTAATATGGTTGTATGTCAATAGCTTGAATATGTTCATTTCATTCATCTACTTTTCTAAATAAAGGGGATAGCCATGCATCTACTTTTCTAAATAAAGGGGATAGCCATGCATCTACTTTTCTAAATTTAGGGAAAAGCCATGCATCTACTTTTTCTAAATTTAGTGGATAGCCATGCAAAGTACCTTTTTGCTTTTTGCTTTGTGTGTATCTATAAATTTGATCCCTGCCTCTTACTCTAATCCTCACTTCCAAATCTTGTTTGCTCCCTCTCCCTCTCATTGTATTTATCTCCCTCACTATCGTTCTCTTCATTACAACCCTCACCATCAACTAACCTTTGTTGATCTCTAATGGCTTCTTCCAATGGCCTCGGTTATACTCTGAAGGAAACCTTGGATAGGGTTTGCAAAGATTTATGCAAGAAAATGGGTGGAGATGGGACAGAACATCTTAGAATCTTAACAAAGGCCCACAATCTTAGGACAAAGATGCTAGCGGATGAGCCTATTGATTATGGATATTTGTATGTGTGGAACATGAAGATTGGAAGCGCTATCAGCACTTGGCGAAGTTACGAGTATATTGCCGAAGAGACAAAGGAACCCCTACAAGAGGATTTAAAGAATAGAGTAGCCAAAAAAGCATATAGGTGTAGGAACCGTAGGTAGTTATGGTATGTTATCAATTTTAAACAATGTTTGATTGTTGCAGTAGCCCTTATAAGTACGTAGTTACAAATGTAATAACCTTTTTTGGAATAAAGTAGTCTCAACTATAGATCACCTTATCTTTTGTATTAATTGCCTTGGCAAATTTTTGCTTTGTTATTGTTGTGTTGATTAATTATGTCAAATTCTCGGTTTGTTGTATGATTTGAATAACAATTACGATAGAAGAGTTGTATTTGGAAGGTGTATGTGAATGAACTTGGTTTTATCTATAATTGAAAGCGGTATTTTCAATCCTAAGGATGTAATGTCGTCATGTTCTTATCTCTCTCACTCCCTCTTCCTCTCTCTCCCTCTCGCTCTCTCTCTCTCTCTCGCTCTCTCTCTCTCTCTCTCTCTCTCTCTCTCTCCCTCTTCCTCTCAAATAATTAGACCATGATCTCAATCATAATTGAAAAATTATTGACCTTAATAAATTTAGATTCTTCACTGCTTCTTAATATCCAGTACGCAAGGCATAGTAGATATCTTACCTAGAATGAAATTATCTTGTATGTATAATTCTTTACATTGTTCACCTTTTTAATTGTACTCACATGCAATGATATGCCGTCACATGCAAAGGCTTCAAATGCCATGCAATGCAATGTATTGTATTGGCACATACATGCATTGATATGCAATTGGATAATAAATCCATGCAATGATATGAAATACTATGCAAAGGGCATGGAGTACCATGCAATGACATGGAGTACCATGCAAAGGGCATGGAGTACCATGCAATGACATGGAGTACCATGCAAAGGGCATGGAGTACCATGCAAAGGGCATGGAGTACCATGCAATGACATGCACATGTAATAACATCTAGATGCAATGCCATGACATGCCAACGCTTACTTCATGTGTACGCAAACTTTTTGGCCTTCATGCTAATGCTTGGTTGCCTTGTCTACTAACTAGGATTCCTATTGGCTACCAATTAGTGTCTGCAGCATCTACTATGATAGGGCTCCCATGTCCTCCAATGAAGTTAATGCTAGTGTCAATGCTGATGCTGATGCCACATTATTACATTCATAGGATCAATGCCATGGCCCCCTTGAGACTCGTGAGGCTCACCCTACAATCCTCCCAACAACTAGCAGAGCAGATGGGCACAAGTCATGGTATAGCCAAGTATGCACTTGGTTCATGAGGCAAGGACTCAGGATGGATCGCCTCCCCCCACTCTAGTATGACCCAAAATCCTTATTCATCAAGCTCTCTCAGGATGACAAGAATTGGGTGATAAAATATGATTTATTGGCACTATACATATAGGATACATGGATCACAACATATGAGCCGCTCTCACATAAACAACAGTACTACATGGATACTTTCATGAGGCTTACAAAGGATGGTTTAATACTGAGGGACAGATATCTTGACACATACATGTCATATGCTATGCAGGTTGCCAATGGGCCAATTGTGGGTGTGATCACACCGCCTGAGGATAGAGACAAGGAGAGCCATGCAGATTCCTTGTGAGGAGAGGAGATGCACTGTATGCCAGCAGGAGGTTGAGTCAAAGGAGCACTTCATATGTAGGTGCACCGGATATTATGAGATTCAAGGGAGGTTCCACTGTCTTATCATCACAGATTTCATAGGTGATGAGCAAGGTCATGGTGTTGGTCTAACAATATAGCTCAAGGGTGCTCCACGGAAACGCTTGATGCAAGGCCTCGTCTTCGAGGTTGTAAGTGGTTTGGGCCCATTAAGAGAAGGAAAAAGGTAGAATGGGTCCGATGGGTCTTTGCTTTGTGGATTCTTGTGTCAGGATTAATTGCATTTGATTGGCTATTACTGATGGTGGTCTGAAATTCTTTGGTGTGTTAGTGTACGGGTCCCACATCTTATGGTGGTACTTGAGGTTGGGCTTCTTCGTTGTTGCTTGTTGCATCTTAAGTGTGGTGAGGTTTTTGTTGTGTTGATTATAGTTGAGATCTTTTGAGATTTCAACACATTTAATAGGGATCCAAGTGATGGGTAGTACCAAGGACCACCCCATCGAGACAAGCCCCCATTGCTAAAAACAATGTGTAAAGGGTTAAGGAGCTTCAAAATAATGAAAAAAGCACAGAAAATAGTGTGTAGCTTTTTGGCATATTAACCACCTTGGAAAAAAAAGGCTGAAGGGCAGCTTTTAACCTTGGAAAGGCAAATCGTAAAGCACACCCAACAATACCAACGGAAATAAACACTACGACATTCTCCCGACAATTGACATGCTCTTGTGCCCGTCTACTGGAGGTTTGTCAGATTTAAGGTGCTGCTGGATGATTGTTACCACCTTGACCGCTGCAATAATTCTGGTGATTAAGGTTTAATAAGCCTTGTATTAACCTTACAAAATAAGTCTGATAAAACGAAAAAAAAAAATGACCTGAAGACAAAGCACCTCTTGCTCGAGAAGTTTTGCTAAACACGATGCTACGCCGAGAGATGGATGGCTTCTTAATAAGGCTTAATTTTTGTTTTTAAACGTTAATATATTAAGGTTAAGAGCTTCGTAGCAAAAAAAAAGCGGTTATTGTGATTTTTCCCTGGCTACAATGGTCTTTGTGCTAAGCTCCGGGAAACCAAGATAATGCTTGTGCTGAAGGCCAGCCTCTTGCTTTGTGTGTAGCCCGGATTTGTTGCTTTTAAGAGTACCACATCACACTTGTGCTTTGCTGTTACCAAAATGGGAAGAGTAAAGGACTAATGACTGCTCTAATTAAGCCAAAATTGATGTTGATTGAGAAAGTATAGAGATGCTAAACTGAATATAACCTAGATCTAGCCTACCTTTATATCACTGCTAGGATTTACAGGCTAACCAGGATAAAAAAGCTTGGAAAAAACCCATGGAGTGGGAGATTATTGTAATAACCAAAAACGAGCTTAAGGCTTAATTGAGATTAACAATTAGAGTATGCACAAGTTCTAAGATGAAGTGTTGCGGATTATGGAAAGGGAAACTTCCCTTTATTTTTATTTTTTTTGACCAATAATATATATATATTATAAAAAAAGAAAAATTTTACATTGCATCCTTCCAACCCCACCACAGTCAGCCCCATCATCAACAGATAATCAACCTCCATTAAGCAAGCTACACACTAAAGCCCATCTATCATCCTCAGAGACAAAAGAAGATTCATCCCAAGACAACTGGCACCCAAAATAGCTATAAGACTTGTCTTGGCTTCTAACAATGATTTTATATGGTCTATGCATACTTAATAGAAGTCTAAATTTGCCTTGCCTTGAGATCAATTAACTCTTGTCTATATCTATTCTATTTTTGATGTATGCCACTATCCACACACCTTGAGCTTTGCACTTAACCTTCGTAATATCTAATAGTGGTCACTAGCTAAAATAGCCCAAACAACTCCAAATCAAGTCGGTGTGATAGTGGTCACCAGCTAAAATAGCCCAAACAATTCCAAATCAAGTTGGTGTGACACGAGCACCTCAACATTAGGGTTTTTATACATTAGCAAAGTAGGGTTTTTATAAAGCAACAAATATGGGTTTTTGTACAGCTGCAAATTAGGGCTTCATACAGTCGTAGCTCGAGGTGTGAGAATGCCAAAAATTGTGAAGCCCTCCACTTACCCTAGCAAATCAAGGCTTCATACAGCCGTAGCTCGAGGTGTGAGAATGCCAAAATTGTGAAGCCCTCCACTTACCCTAGCAAGAACCATGGAGAATGGACTCACATGGTTGGTTGTGGAATGCCCATGTGTTGTGAAATGATAGATAGCATTGTTTAGGCCACCGCTTGTACCATTTGGCAAGTGTCCCCCTTATGTCTCTAAACATGAATTTAATATGCGATTGGTTTACCACTTTTATTTAAGCTGTCTAGTGTCATATGTAAATTGGGGTTGTGCACCCTCATTTAATTATCATGTGAACATGCAGCTTACACAAACCTTCAAATAATAAAATGAGCCTAGGGGGCGATACTTATTATCCACCACAAAACTCTCGAAATACACGTGGTTGGCCTTAAACAACTTCATCCATACATGCACACAATGGTTTCTAGGCATCTCTAATCCTATGGACATTCATAGGCAATGCACACACTGGAAAACAAATTCACTCATGCATGCCATTCTCAAGAAAACAAATTCACTCATGCATGCCATTCTCAAGAAAACATGCACAAAATGGCAATGTTGACAAGACAATCTCCCATTTCCAGAGTGTGCTAATCCGAACATGACCCCATCGTCTCTTCTACATGTGATTCCCAATCTGGAAAACGAAACCAATCCATGGGTCAATGCCAACATGGATACTTGTCAAGAGTGGATACCTCTCTAGACAGGTCTCTTCAATGAATCATCCCCAACATGGAAAACTAGATCACTATCCTATGTGAAACTCTCATAGGCATAATTCGTAATTTGTAATCCATAATCATGGGGCTTATGACCGATTGGTGACACTAGACCACGTATTGAGTCCTCAATATACGGAGTGAATTCCTAGATGAGTGCAAGCTGAGATGACTATTTGACATGATTCATTTTGAACGATGTTATTTTAACATGTTAGGTATTAGGGTTTAATCACAAGGATAAACAAGAGTGATTAGCAAGAGGGGGCTTAACATAAACTCAAAGATTAGGCACACTTAATCATTATGATAATGGTCCTTTATAGGAGAGACCCCCTTTACAAGGTGCATACACATGTGCCACATGTAAAATTATGATGCAAAGTGTCCCTAATAGGTGTCATTTTTCCACACATCATTGCTTACATAAGATCCTTTTAAGAGGTTGTTCCCCCACAAAGAACTTACATACACTAGTGGTTGTTCACACACATTAGAACTGCTTTATTTAAAGCCTAACCTTACACACACTAGAGTGCTTGTTTACACAACAACCTAGAACTCATTTATTTCCATAGTAATCAAAATCACTATTAGTGTTTTAACATTCCTCCCACCTAGAACTCATTTATTCCCATAGTAATCAGTAATCAGTAAAATCACTATTAGTGTTTTATGTGGCTAGAAATCCCATCATGGACTATGTTTTCTTTTTCATATGGCTAATGCTTCTTGTTGTTGGAGGTAGAAGTAGCAAATTTTGTAGAGTCTTCATCAGCTTTCAGCTTTGCAAGTCTCTTCCGACACTCTTCAACCCAGCATTCCACCCTTTGGCTAGCATCTCAAGCTTTCTTGTGACAATCTGCTTTCTAGGTCTTAGGAAGGAATACCTTTCTCTCCTCCCGGTGATAGGTGGTGCGATCAGGAGGCTGATGGAATCCCCCCCTCCCCACCGGCACTTTGGTTCTTACATAGATGGCTGGGATTCCATCCCTTCATATCTGCATCACCTCCCTAGACTTGGTTCCTCACACTATTTCGTTACCTAGTCTATGGACAGACCCGATTTTGCAAAGAGTTGGGTACATTGACCTCCTAGGCCAAAGTTTTATCTGTCGCTAGATGGGCACCTCACTAGAGTCTACCCTCACTTGGAAGTCTAGGAGGCCGCCTCTACTTACCCCCCGTTAAGACCCTCCTGAGGAGCGTAGGACATAGGCCCCCAGGTACCAAAGCTCGAGGCCCCAGTTGAGGCCGACATGTAGGAGAGTGGTAGACTATTATCCTGAGGCGGGATCATCAGTCTTCGACATTGAGAGTTGAGTGACATCATTGGCAGGCACATCAACCTTGTAGGATCCAGGAGGATACGATTGTGTCAAAGAACCATTTTGAGCATTTATCTCAATGGCTCCCCGATGGTGATGGGCAAACTTGTTCCTTCAAGGAACCCACTCCCCCACCCCTCCCTTTTGGAGACCGTTACCTCATCGGGACCCCCTCTAGGTTTTGAGCCTCCTGTGGGGATCGTTGACTCTCCATAGCATGTAGCAAGCCTGGCCTTGTAGCCATCTCCTCCCCCCTTACTTAGGAGAACCCTTCTCCCCCCCTCCCTCTGCCACCCCATCCCACCCCCCCATCGCGCCTCCTCCCCCTCCCTGTCGTTTGCTCCAACTCTCCCTCCTCTAGCTCCCTCTACTCTCTGGCAGTACTAGAACCCCCTCCCTCCCCCCCTAAGCCTCTTTAGAGCACTCGTATTGCGCTTGATCTAGAGCTACAGCCGGCTAGCTCCTTATGTTGGATGGCTAGCGCTGGTTGATTCATCATTTTTTGGCGCTAGTAGAGATGACCATCGCTTCCTCTCTAGTCCAGTCTCTCCCTCACAAGTTGCCAGGTGGCCCCTCGAGGGTGTTGGGATAACTAGTCGACTACATTTTTTTCGATGCCTCACTCTACTGATGGAGCTGGCATGCTCGAGGAGATGATGGCTCTCCCATCCACATTTGTGTCATGTTATACCACTCCAAGCCTTCCACCCTAGAGAGTGGAGCAATGATCTTCTCCTCCCCCCTGATTGAAGCATAGGGGATGGAGTAGAGCATAGAGTTGGTTTTCACTGCTATATAGGGGATGGCTCTCCCATCCACATTTGTGTCATGACACAAATGTGGATGGCTCTCCCATCCACATTTGTGTCATGTTATACCACTCCAAGCCTTCCACCCTAGAGAGTGGAGCAATGATCTTCTCCTCCCCCCTGATTGAAGCATAGGGGATGGAGTAGAGCATAGAGTTGGTTTTCACTGCTATATAGGGGCAGGCCATTGAGATTTCACATCATCTGCCCGACCTGTGTATCACTGATGTGCTTACTAACCATTGGCCTTTGGCTAGGATGGAGTTGGGCAGCTCTGGCCTTAAGGATGGAGTTGGGTGGCTCTGGCCTTTGGCTAGGATGGAGTTGGGCGGATCTAGCCTTAAGGATTAGGAAGGGGAGATGATGTTCCTCGAGCCTAGAGGTGCTGCTTTTTGTGTATCTTCATGTTTTAGTTTTGCAATACCTCTTCCCTCCTCCTACAAATACCTGCACAATGACAAATGAAGCCGAGAGAGTGAGTGTGTGAACCACCCCTTTTAGAAGTACTTTTTATTGTATACCACTAAGGTTATATATTAACCTTTACCACCTCTAAGTTTGATTTGAAGAGTAATGCCAACTTGGTAGTTTCAAGTGCTACCACCTCATCTTGCTATAATGAGGCTACCATAGTGATCTTCATCACCAAGAGAACCTCATAGTGATCTTCATCACCCCAAGGACCCCATGATTGGTATACCCTCCCTCCCTCTAACAACCTTTGAAGATTTTATGCTAATCAAGCTTTTACTTTTGGGTTTGAGTTCTTCTCTTAGGAGAGAGATGTCTAGACTTTTGAGTGCTAGGAAGAAGAAAGAGAAGGTTAGAGAAATAGAGGTAAAAGAGGTCAGTATAGGAGAAGAGGGGAGGCAAGGTTAATCCAACATTATCTTACGTAGTGCCAATTGTTGATGTGCATGTGACTGGTGTATGGGTGCGAGGGGTGTTAAGAGATGGAGGTGTAAAAATAAATGGCTTGACTAAAGAGATAGAAATCAATGACATGACTAAAGAGATAATGGAAAGTGTAGGGTTAGAGTGTGATGTGAAGCAGGTGTACCAAGCTAGGCAATTCAATACTAAGAAGTTTGATGGAGATTCTTCCTTTAGGTATGACTCAAAATCTAACTATGGTTCTAGATCTAAGAAGTTTATGGAATCTCTTTGTATGCTCATCATAAGGCATCCTGTTAAGAAGAGAAAGAAGATGTATGACAAGATGCTATGTGAAGACCTTTCTCACCAAGAGAAAGAGGAGTATGTGAATGTGTTGGAATGTTTTCCTAGGATTTTTGTCACTAGATATGAGGATTTGAGGGGTGAGCAGAGCATCACATCAATCTCAAGGGAGGCTTCAAAACTCTAGTTTAAAATTTGAGGAGATTGGGACCAATAAGGTGAGAGGCTTTAAAGAAGAAGGTCAACACGCTTTTGAATGTAGGGTTTATCCTCCCAATGGAGGATTCTGAATGGGTTTCAGTTATAGTGGTTTCTCCCAAGAAGGGAGGAAAGTGGAGAATTTGTATTGACCTCAAACCACTCAATTCTTATACAAGGAGAGACAATTTTTCCTTTTCCATTCTAGGATAAGATCTTGGATGAAGTTGCTAAAAGGTATACTATGTGTGGTGGTTTTGGGTATTTTTCAATTTTTATTGCTAAGGAGAATCAAATAAAAACCACATTTGTGACACATTGGGGAACATTTGCTTACAAGGTAATGCCTTTTGGTCTTACCAATGCCACAACCACTTTCCAAAGTTAAAAAATTGGATCTTACCAATACCACAACCACTTTCCAAAGGTTAAAAAATTGGATGGGTAAGTCCATATGAGTTTAGCTTGAGGACTTTTGTGTTTATAGTTTAATCTTGACTCATATGGAAAAGCTTTACCTTGCTTCGAAGACATTGGATGATGCTTTGGGTTCTTTAAACTTTGAGAAGTGCACATTGGGGAGAAGAAGGTTACCTTGTTGTGGAATATGATGTCTCAAGAAGGTATTACAATGGATCTTAACAAAGTCTAGGCTATTTTAGCTCTAGAGCCACCCCCACTACTAAACAACTCAAGTCCATGTTACATAAATTTAATTATCTTGGTCGTTTCTTGTATGAGTTAGCTCATGCAATTCATTCTCTTCATCAACTCACTCACCAGAGGAAGGCTTTTGTGTGGGAAGAGGAGCATCAAGTTGCCTTTCTAGAAAACTACGAAACTAGTTTCTAAAGCTTGTATTGAGTCCTCCTAATTGGTTTGATAATTTCTATGTTAGTTTCAATGTGGGCACTCATGTAATTGGTGCTACTCTAGGATAAGGAGGATATATGTAGCCTATCTTCTTTGCTAGCAGAAAGATGATAGATCATGAGCTTCACTATTTAGGCATAGCAACAAAGATGGGTTTTCCAATGATCTTTACTATAAGGAAATTTTGGTCTTACTTATTTTCTAAGCATTTTATTTTCTTGAGTTCTTATGCATTTTCTAGCCAAGAAAGTTCAACCTCATGGTTAGTTGTTCAAATGGCTAGTAGAGATCTAGGAGCATGACCTTTTTTCTTTCATTAAATGATCAACTACAGCCACTCTCGCCGATCTTCTTTCTCATAAGGAGATTCAAGAAGAAGTGCAATTAAAGGGTAAGGGCAAGAACTCGTCTTTTAATAGTTAAGAGGAACATATGGAAGGTGCATATGTTTTATATTTTGAGGGGGATTTTCCAAAGGGTAAGGGTAAAGGTAGCATTGGGGTAGTGCTTAAAAATTCAAATTCAAAGGTGCTTGATAAGTAGGCCAAGGTTAGAATATTTCCACACTAATAATAAAGCTAAGTAATGGTCTTATTTGTTGGACTTCCAAGCGTCCTCGTGATGCCTTGTCAGTGTGGTACAACAATTGCAGGGTACTTGGTAGGCAAACATGTATACACTTGAGTACTTGTATGGTCATGTAATAGAGAAAACATCATTAATTCCACATTGGGTTATTTGTTTTATACCAAAGAAAGACAATGAAGCAGTCTCGGCAGCTCAATTTTTTGGCTGCCTCAAGTCTACAAGAGGGCGGTCAAGTTAGATCTTCCCCTTTTCAAATGGATAATATTGCTCGTTTCTTAAGCACGAGAAGATTACCATCTGATTTAGATGTCTCAAAAGAATTATTTACTTAAAATGGTGAAAGAGTGCACTATGCTAGATGAAGTCATGTATATACACAAGGTAGTAATGGTGTTTCGAGGAGGGTAGTCAATGAAGAGGAAGCTAAGAAGATCATGGAAGCCTGTCTTCATGAGGACCTCTATGGAGGTCATTATGCTCAAGAAGCCACACAAAGGAAGATCTCACTTGTAGGGTACTATTGGTGACCAAGTATGCACAAGGATATCATGCTTTGATTCTTGCCAATGTTTTGGCCAACGTATCTTAAAAAGTGATCCTATGTGTGCTATTATAGACTTTAGCCCTTTTGAGAAGTGGGGTCTTGATTTCATTGGTCCTTTTCCTAGGCCTTCAAGAAAGGTACATGTTCTTGTTGCCACGGATTATGCCAAAGCCACCTTAAATGCTAAGGAGAATATTTTGGTTAAGTTTTAGGCCAAAGCCACCTTAAATGCTAAGGAGAAGATTGTGGTTAAGTTTTTTCTTACTGATCCAACATCTATACTCATTTTGGTTGCCCATTGGAAATCCTTTTTTGATTGGGGGCTAGGCTTGAGAGGGAATGTTTTGAGGGTTTGGCTTGACGCAAGGTACAAACATAGACATTATTCTCCTTATTATCCTCAATGTTATGGTCTTTTTGAGAAGACCAATGTCAAGATCATCACTAAACTAACCCAGCAAAAGAAGAGGGATCGGGATCAACGGGCTACCTTTTTCTTTATGGGCTTATCGAACTACTCATAAGCAATCACTAGATTTTACTCCTTTTTAGCTAACTTGTGATTTTGAGGTTTTTTTCCAGTAGTGTTAGAAATCAAATCTCTTAGGCTTTCTATGCAATGAGGTTTGGGTGATTCTAAAGGTGTGCAACAAAGGCTTTTTGCTTAGTTGGAAGCCTTGGATGAAACCATGTATGCTTCTTGGTCCAATTTTCACTCAACAGAAGAAAAGAGAGCATTTTAATATCAAGGTGAAGAAAAAGAACTTTGAGGAGGTTTTGGTGGTTCTCACATATGATAGCAAGGTTAATAATTGTTAATGCCAAGCTTATGGTGAGCTGGGAAGGTCCTTTCAAGGTTGTGCATGTTTACTACAATGGCTAAACAATGGTGCATACAGTTTGGCACTCCACTTAAGCATGTTGTCAATGGTTATAGGCAAAAAACTTACCCTACTCGACCTCAGTGACAATGAGGAGCTTTACCCCTCGTTGCCTAGGGGGGCTAAGTATAAGGGCTTTCTTTTCTATGGTTGAAATGTTTTGCCAATATAAATAGATTTGATTTCCAAGGTTTGTTGGTGAATAACAGTCATCACAAGGTGTCACTAGGGGGAACACACATCAGGGTATCCATGAGCTTTCCTTCATTCAAGTGTAGTGATTGAGGTGCATCCAAGGAAATGAATAGTGCAAGTGGTAGTCATGGTTGTGGAGTTGCTTGGGTTCTTTTAAGTTGAAGTCAGTACTACAGGGTGACCCATTTCTAACACCTAGTTTTGATGGTGGATGAGTCATCAAAATACCCATCGATATGAACGTTGGAAAAAACGTCAAAATGATCGAAATAACAGGTGAAAATGAACGTGGAAATAAGTGTCAAAATGTGCATCGAAATAAGGGTCCGTATAAGCGTCGAAAAGCGTGTCAATTTTTTTTAAAAAAAATTGTGACTTCTTAAAAAATTCAAGTATGCAAAAAAAAAACATTGACAAGAACCAAGTATTTCTTGGTAAATAGAAATGAAATAAGATGTTATAGTTCATCATCAACTCTCTCATCCTCAGCTAGATCCTTGGCTCTGAATACATCTATTTCCAAAAATACCTCTCCATCTGCATCTTCGTCAATGGGTATAGCCTCCGTATTGTCCTCTTCTATTTCGGGCATTAAAGGTGGTTGTGTTGAAAGTTGTTCTTCTATTTCGGGCATTAAAGGTGGTTGTGTTGAAAGTTGTTCTTCTATTTCTTCTTCAAATTCTGGATTAGTTATTGTGTTTGCTTCTGGTTCAAGTGCTAATAATTGTTAAAGTACTATACCTTCATTTGATCCTTCTTCTAGTTGTTCAACTAGATCAATATCTGTTTCTTGTGCTTCTTGAGTGGGTTCCTCAACCTCTACTTCATCTGATATTTTCATATCTTCAAATATTTGTTTATACTACACGGATCAATTTGGATTACAAACAACCACATATGATCTCTCGGGTCTACCTTGAAGACGACATGCTCACAATGTTCTAGTAGCACAAAGGTATCCCTTTGATTTGTCCATATCTTTGTGGAGTCTACTTGAACAAATTCGCTCTTATCTCTGCGCATGGTTGCTTGTGGTCCTTGAGTCACTATCTTGAACCACTTCACATAAAAAATGAATATAGAAAACTTTCTGAACCCAATCATGATAATGTCTTACATCGTTTCACAGTAATTAAGCATGCCAACTTCACTACTTAGATCACTTGCACTTGAACGACTTTCTTGCATGAAATTTTCTTTGACACCAAAATCAAATGTTATTCTCTCCTTATCTATTCGCTCCACTCGAAAGTGATGACCACGTGACCAAAGTGCACCAAATTTTCAATATTGCAAGCAAAAGAAGATCATGAAATTATATCAAGAACAAAAACTTATACAAGACTATGTCTTTCGGTTTCTTGTGTACATATAAAAACTCACTTACATGGTAATCACAACCATATGCAAGCTCCTCCTTGTTATAACCTCACCACTCTTCTTTGCTTGTTGTATGGTTTGCTGTGAATCCATCTACTAGAAGGAAATTTTGGAAGTTGAGCGAGTGAATCTGGGTATGGAAATGCTCTAGTTCTTTGAATCTTTCTAAAATTCAAACGATCTCGGTCTCTTTCCCTCTTTGCTAGGTTATACCTCTCGATCCATTTCTCCATAGCACTTAAGTTAAGGATGCAAAATTCATTAATCTTCTTTGACAATGCCATATCCATCGCGTTCTCTAAAGCCCTTGTCCTTGAGGCTCTTCCCCAACGAGCCGATCTTCCTCTTCTTATGTCCATAATTGTGGCATATCTGGGTCTGACGTACTAAGAAATTACGTTATGTATACAAGAGATTCTTGAACAAGCCATCCCATTGCCATACTGCCCTTAGGGCAAGCTTTTTAACAAACAAAACCTTTCAGTGTCTTCTTAAATCTCTCAAGGAAAAACATTCATTGGCTATGAAGAACACCTGCTATAGCAGCCTCGTCAACCACATGAACAAGTAGGTGCAATTGAATGGTCAGAAAACTTGTTGGTGGAAAGAATTTCTTCGCCATTGTACTGCTTCAATGAAGTTTAGACAAGCTGCTTCCAACGTATTTCTTCTAATCTCCTTCTTTGATATCCACCATACCACTGTACTAATCTTGTATATTGTCGCTCTCTTATGTCTTCGCTCTGAGGCATCCTTAATGGCTATTGGTAGCACAAACTATAAAATTTCGTACTAGTCATGAGACTTCAAGCCACTAAGCCCTTCATCCTTTGTGAATGCTCCCTTCAAGCAATGCATTCAACGAGTGGGAGTAAAAAACTTACTGATGCACTTCTTTACACGTCACTGCTCTTCTTTGGTTAAGACCCAAGGTGCTCTAGGGAGAATCACCTTCCCATCAGGTCTACTCCGTGTCCATAAGTGCTGCATCGATCGACCTCTTTTAGATCATCCCTTTGTGCCTTGCTCTCTTTAGCACCTGTGATGGATTTCCAAAGCATATCGGCTATGTTCTTGAAAATGTGCATAGGGTCAAGAAGATGATTGACTAGAAGATCACTACAGTATGGGAGTACATGGAAGATGGATAGCCGCTTCATTCCGGGGGGTGAACAACTTGGATCCACTTTCCATGCCCTCCTCCAATCACTTGGTTTAAGCACACAAGGAGGCCTCCCTCGAAATCTCTCTCGACTCATGGTTGTCGGGGAGTTGTGGCCCTCATAGACAACCTTGCTCAAAGTTGTTGAGTATCGGGCCTCTTATCCATACCCACATATAGAGCATGCATTATAACCACATATTGAAAGCCCTGCCAAACATGCTCATAATTGTGATGAGATATGCAAATAACACAAAAATATCAAAATCATAAAATTAAATCAGATCAAGAAATCTTAGAATAATTAACTTACCAGAGCAGTCTCCATAGCCCGACCAATCATGCATGGTCCACATAAGTATTCACTGTTTTAGCCCTTTCCCCAAACCTTAGACGCATCATGAACTTGGATACCATCCCATAACGTGCGTAGCTCATCAACTAATGGAGCCAAGTAGACATCCATATTCTTAACCTTGTACTTCCCTGGAACTATCAAGGAAAGTAAAAGGTGCCCCTTCTTTATTGCTAACCATGGTGGCATGTTATAATTCACTAGGAAAATAGGCCATGTACTCCATGATGAACTTCTAAGCCAAATGGATTGACTCCATCCATTGCTAATCTAAGACAAATATGACGAGGCTCTTTCCCAAAGTCCACCCACTTCTCTTCGATATGCCTCCATGCTGGAGAATCAGCGACGGGCACACGCATAATGTCATCTATGGATCTAGTGTTTTAATGCCAAGTCATTAAAGATGCAATGGATTTGCATCTGAACATTGTTTGAATACGTGGAATGATGGGGAAGTGTTGTAAAACTTTAGCAGGGACCACACTATATCGCGATGAACCACACTATGGACACTCGTAAAGAGTGGCGTACTCATGCCAAAAGAGAATACAATTATTCGGACAAGCATGGTGTGTGTTATAGTCCATCCCTATTGAGTGAAACATTTCTTTTGCTCGTGAACGGTCCAAAGGCATCTCATTGTCTTCTGGTAGAATTTGATCCTTCAATAACCTGTTATATATAACAGAACAAATAGTAAAGGACCAAAAGACAATTCTAACGTAGCGTGGGGCAATGCATGTAAAGGAGGTTCTAACCTTTACCTGTTATCTTGGCTTACACGAGGCTTACACAAAATGTGGATTCTCAAGAGGAACCTTGTTAGCACACAAAAGTTCATGATTGTAACTCTTCTTTAAAGCTTGTACAAACCTCAAGTCCAACCTAGCTACCTATAACCGCTAACCATTTAATCTTATGACCAAAATTTCTACATTTCGGCCTTATTTCATCTAAACCTCTTTCTAGCAATGTCTTTTAATCTCATTCCAATTACTTATAGGATTTTAATTTTTAATAGTTAAAAGAATTTCATTAAATTATATCTTCATTTTACCATTTAATCAAAGCTACTAGATTGATAGGTAGCCATCCATTATTGTATGTTTATATGATTTTTAAATTTTGGGTATATTGAAAGTAATTCAGTTTATTTTATTTTTACATTGTATAACCTAACCTCAAACCAAAAGAGCTTCTATTAAGCTCCCAATTAAGACAAAAATAGATATAAAAGACCACAACCATCAAAAGTGAAAATCATTATAGATCCTTTATCCTAAAAATTTGAAAGTGGAAAAGTCTAATAGCCGAAATAGGCAAACCTTTTCTATACACAATCTCGAAATATGCTCGACTAGTAGCCAAATGAAGAGTATTATTGAATGCAAACTATAGAAGATGAATGTACTTGTCCCATGAATTAGGTTGTTAGGAAACATAGGCTCTAAGTAGATCCAAGATAGTACTACTGGTAACGTTAGTTTGTCCATTCATTTCCAAATGAAAAGCGATGGAGAATTTTATCTCAGTACCTAAGTTGGAGAAAAGAGTGATCCAAAAATTACTATAAAATATAGAGTCTCTCTCAAAAACAATGACCTTTGGCAACTCGTGATGCATAAAGATCTGCTTGATAAAGATAATCACAGCTTACTGAGAAGTCAATGTTTTTTTACAAGAGGTAAGAAATAGGCTTACTTACTTAAACAGTCCAAATCATGTCATATGAACAGATGTAGTAGCTAATCCCGTGATGAAGTCCAGTGACATATGTTCCCAAGTATAATTAGGGATAGGTAAAGGTGTGAGAATTCATTGGATCTTACATTTATAGCTTTTACTTTTCTGACAAATAGAACATTTAAGCCACAAATTTTGCTGCATCTTGTTTAAGATAAGGCCATAATAATTCTCTAGAAACTAATTGTAAAGTACCAAAAACAGCTCGATGACCCATGTATGGTGGTTGATGCATTTCCTCCAATATAAAATGTATGAAAGGTTTTGTGAACACTAGGACATATACTTAAAGCATCTACCACAACATTTTTCTTCCCTGCTTAATCTTTCTAGGGTCCATTTGAATACCATCAATAAATACAATATTTCCTAAGTATTCAATTTCCTCTTGAAAGAAGTCGCTCTTTATTATCAGGATTGACATAGAGCTAATTCTCTCGAAGAAGTGACAACACTTTTTCCAAATGTTGTTTATGCTTTTGAAGATTCTTACTGAAAGCTAAGATATCATCAAAAAACACTACAACAAAATTTTGATGTTTCAAGGATATTCTGTTTATCATTTTTTCGAAAGTAACTGGAGCAATAGTCAAACCGAATGGCATAACTAAAAACCTATAGTGACCGATTTGGGTTCTAAAAGCAATCTTGAAATTGTCCCCTTCATTCATATGAATCTAATAGTAACTGGACTTTTGCTAAAAACTTGTGCTCCCTTGAGCTTGTTTAGCAAGTCATCCACTCATGGTATCAGATATCGGTTCTTCACAATAATCTTGTTTAAAGCACGATAATCGATACACATTCGATTTGTCCCATTCTTTTTTTTTAACAAGAAGAACTGGAGCACCAAATGGAGAATTGCATCAGTCCTTTCTCTAATAATTCATGTACTTGTTTCTGAATCTCTTTTTGCTCATAACACGGATCTAATTCTAAGAAAATAGAGAAAATAGAAACTTGCAAGAAAATAGATTATTCAACCCAAATAACTTATCAAGTACACAAATTCAACATATTCAAGAATTGAATGAATAACAAACAAAATACTAGCTCAAGGTAACAACTCAAACGTTAGGTGCAGTCATCCCCCCTCATGTGTGTGGCCACACATGAGTATTTTCGTAATTCTTCATTCCAAAATAGGTCATAGCCTCCAAAAATACAAAAAAAGTGCTTTTACTTACACGGCACTCTCTTATGCTCAAAATACAGTGTCCACAAATTGAGGCTAGGGTTAAAGCATCTCACGCTTTACAAAAATATTAAAGTTCAAGTCTAAGCTTGATAAATCAAAGCTTTCCAAAATAAATTAAAATGTGCACAAGCTAGCACATGTATATACAAAGCTTGTTTACAAAAATGTGTGCCAATAAATAATATTACTCGTATTCTCTTCAATCTTCTAAATCCTCTTCACCTATAAAATAACCAACAACAAATTGGTAAACAAATATTTCATAAGTATACAAACCATCACCACACACATGTTTGCCAAGCATAAGTAACCCAGGAGTTACCCTTCTATACAAACTAACTGTAATAAACATTGGGAGCCCCAACCATACGTCAATGTATACCAAACGCATTAATATTTATAATGGCATCACCCATGATTTGTCATGATGCAAAGATAATCCAAGCACCCCGAATTACCTGAGGGTAGAATAATATTTTTAAGAGAGCTTAAAATATATTCTTGTAACATTCCCTCTTGCTTGAGTTTGCAATTTTCCTCAATTGCAGGTTTGTTGAAAAGAATGGAGGATATCAGGGAAGGTATAGCCGTATTAACGTCTACTAGAGGCCGAGCTCGACCTATGAGACAAATCAATGTACAATTGTCAATGTCGTCTGGATGTCCAGAAAAAAAAGGGACAAAATGAACATGAAATAAACTATGAAAGTACTGAGCTAGTGGGGGGGTGTGGAGCACTACTGCTAGAGGCTCAGTATGCAACCTATATGCGTAGCGTATACAAGAATGCAATGCAGATCTATCCAGCTGCACAACCAGTACCATAATGGGGGTGTAATATGTGATACATAGGCGATGGCGAGGCAAAAATACCTCGGAGCATGATCTCTGGGTGTGAGTGTAAGTGAGCTAGCCACTCTTGGAGATGGTGCTAATGTCGAGCCCGTATCTCTGTGATCTCCCTATGATGTAGTCTGGGAGTCTAATACAGCTGGGCACCGACGCATGAGAGGAGATGGCAAAATTGCTGCTGTTGCTAGCCGCCCACAAGAGAGAGAGAGAACCAGCTGTGCAGTCGCTTGCGTGGTAGAGAGGGACGCCTGTAGTAGCTGCCCGCTTCTGGGAGAGGAAGACGCCTGTGT